>NC_134655.1:18157300-18767300 GCF_030463565.1 Pelecanus crispus | reverse complement strand
TTCACACTAAAAATGAACATCTTTTTCTTGGGAGATACCTGTAATAAAGCCCATGCTGATGAAATTAGAACAGCAAAAGACAATGCTCACAGAAAAAAGGCATATTTAGTCTGCTTAAAACTTCCTCTTCATTTGATTTCTAAGTTTTTAAGTTACTTTTGATTGACTTACATTAATTAAACTTAATGAATATTTTAAAGCATGTTAAGTTTCTATTGCTTCAGTGCCAAATATGTTATGTGATATTTAAAAGGAAATAAATCCTTGTTAATGGGTTTACTTAATTAATACTTAAGAAAATTCTGTAAAAATTAAGTATGTTAAATTATGCAAAAAATCAGCATATATTTTAAGTATTTCCATACCATGTACTTTCTATGTAATTTTAAGTACTGAATGTAAGGCTAGCAATCCTTGCTAATTTTAAAAAAAAAAAAATCAATTTAAACTATGTGGTGTTTTCTTATTTGGTTTTGCTCTTTACCATTGACAACAAATAATTAGTAAAAATCTACCTTTATACAGTGTGATAATTCTCAAATGATTTATCTTACTGGTTTTGGATGAAGAACTTCAAATGGTATTTGAGTTACTAATATTTCAACAGAGGGCACTCATGTGCTTTGAGGTAACACCAAATCCCTGTGTTTTAAAAGGTGCTTGGAATAAACTGGAGCTGAAGATAACAAATTTTATGGGTTTAAATATATAAATATAATTTGATAGTGCTTGGGAAAATTGGTCATTGTTATATGAACATTTTCATTTCATGTTCCTCCTAATTTTGTATATTTGCTTTGTTTCTTTGGATATTTTAGAGTACATTGAGGCAGTGCATTCATTTTGCCTTAAACTAATTCTAATAGATGCATTATTATGGCTTTCTAGCTGAGTTGCTATTAGTCTGTTAGACTTAACAGTTGTAATAATGAATTGGAATTTAATAAATACTTTCTTTACAGCTAAGAAGGCAGCAGAAGAATCAGAAGAAAAGAAAGCAGCTCAGTCAAAGAAAAAGGTTAAAGAATTAAGAGTTTTGGATGGAAAAACAGCACAAAACTTATGTAAGTGATGTCAAATGCATTGGGTGAATATCTAAAAAGCATGTACACATGCCTGTTCTTAAATGTTTTCTTTTTTGTTTACATGTGCAATATTATTTTTCTAAAAACTGGCTAATGTGAACATGAGTCTTAAGTTCAGAAGTGATTACATATACGATTTGAATTCACTACACAACTTGGGAAAACTTAAAGCAACGTGGAAAGATGATGTAGACTTAAATGCTAATGAACTGTATATTTTTTTTGTAACAAGAAGTTGATTCTTTCATTAATTGCCTTAGGCTGGAAGTATAAGAGAAGGCACAGTGTTGGTAGGTTTTGTGGTTGGGGCTGAGAAGCCGTTCCTAACAGTTCTTTCTGGTTCGAGCAATGGAGGAATAGAGCTTGATGGGGTTAGACTTTTAAAGAGAAAAATATTACAAAATAGGTTGTTAGGTGCAAATACTACTACTATACTACTACTATAGATTGTAAGGAAAACAGCCCCACCTATTACTTTTAACTTCCTGCTTCTCTCTTTAATTATGGAGGGAAATCAATCATTAAGAGTAGTAGATTCTTTTATTTGAATCAGAAATACCATAAAATGTCACTAGTCCATCTATGCCTGTGGCAAATGAAGTATGTAAAACCAAATCTGTGCATTGTTTATTACCACATCCATGAGCACATTTTCTTAAGCAGAAAATGCCCTATGACACAAGTGATATAAAATTTTGAGTTCTGAAAACATGGATGCAGGAAAATCAGCCGTAGTAGTTAGGTTGAATATACAGCACTTTATTAAATTGGTGTCCTAATCCGGCTGTGTTGGGATACTTTGTAGTTTGAGTAGGGCTCTGAGATGTGAGATCGTGAGATCAAATTGCTTTGAGAACTCCTGTCTTTAAGGGGGTATACAATATACATTGTCTCTTGTATAAGTTCAGTTACCCTAAAAAGTGGTAGAGTTAGGGTATTGGTTTTTTTGTCTTTGCCCAGCTCTTCATTATCCTGTTGACATGGAACGTTTTCTAGAAAGTCATGTAAATATCACTCAACCAATTGTAAATGCAGTACAGCTATTCATACATGGTTATGAAAGCAAAAAATAATAGCTAAAGTCTTCTAGTGGCTGAATTAAGTCTTTAAATAGTAGTGCAGATATGTTACCATTGATAAAAAAAAGGACTTTATTGCTAGAGATAACACTGCTAGGGAGCAACTGAGGCTGATTAAACAGTTGAAACTGTTGTCATAGTTTCATTTCTTAGAAGTAAAATTTGTAAGTTTGAACTGCAATAGTGTGGCTCATCTACTGTTTTATGTAGAAAAGTTCTTCATTGTCAATCATCTAAATTTGGAACAAGATATGATTTTTGAGTTGCTAGAAATTCTTTGCCTTATGTCAATCTTTTTGACATTTTTGATTCTAATTATTTATTACTGAATTTCAGCAATATTTTTGGGTTCTTTCCGTTTGCCTTATGAAGAAATAAAAAATATAATTTTGGAGGTTGATGAAGAGAAGCTGAATGAATCCCTGATTCAGGTATGTGAAAATGTCTCCTTTTTGCGGATTGTTTTCCGCATAAAAATGCTGTAAAGGTATAAGAATTCAAAACTAAGAATAGTATAGAGTTTTCTGGGTATCAGCTACAAATGTATCAGCTGTGTTTCCCGTTTTCTTTATTTCACTTCTACTTTTGAATATGGTTGATTATAGCAGAAAAACTGTTTTTTAAAGACACTGTTAACAAAAGTACTTTTGAATCTAACTTTATGGAGCTCCTCTTTCAAAAGGAAGTATCTGATAATTCTAGTTTTTCAGTTCTGAAGGCAAGCATTTACCAGATTTAGGCTGGTGGATAATGAAGTTTCATGAGTCGTCTTGTGGAAACAGCTCTGCTTGTCAGTAGTGGTAGGTGAAACTACCCGAATGTTTCAGAATGCTGCTACAACCCAAAACCCATCTGTAAATCAAACATGCTCTCAAGCTGGTTTGGTCTTATTTTGAGCCCAAACTCTCTCAGCTGGAGAGAAGAAAGTATGGTATACAGCTTCTTTGCATCCCCCTCTCATTTCCTCGCAGTAGGAGGAGAGCGAGTGTGCACACTGCCCCTCGTAATCTCTGGGGCATGACAGAGTGCAACAGAGAAACATGTAAGTTTAAAATGGCATGCACATGTAGCACACCAATGGTACTGGTGTCGAATTGCTTTATTTCAGTATCATACACAGATTGATTCTAGCTAACATACTCAGCTTTACTTATCCTTTTGACCTTCCCTGTCTCCTGCTTGTACCCCCGTCCCCCCAAGGCTTTCTAAATCAATTTCTTCTCCCTTTCTTGGACCTGGAAAAAGGTTATTCCACGGACACTGGGCTAAACTGAGTTGCCTGGTCTTTTCACAGTTAGTTATGTAATGCATAACTTCTTCACATTTTAACATGAATGTTTTTTAACAAAATTACTACGTTGCAAAACATACAGGGAAAATGGAATTAAATTTATTAAGTTATATTTAATTGTCCTTTGTCTGCAGTTTTTCTTGTGTCATCAAGGCCCTCTTGCATTTCTGGAGTTTTGTTCTTAAGGCCCTAAAGGAAGGGCTGCTGCTTTCTCATAGGCCTCAAGCTATTGGACTCACAGCAGTACATACAGTTATATTTTCTCATAGTGTCATATTCTGAGACTTATACCACCTAATCTAATGTGCTTGAAAATATAGATTTGGTATCCAAAATTCTCATTCATATTTGATTTGGGATAATACTTGATTTATTTTTTTAATTATTATTTTATTTTTGGGTTGCTATAGCATAATGTTTTTGGAAGTTCCCATTTGATGGGAAACTATGTCCAGCCTGACGCTATCTGATGTGTTTCACTTCAGGCCATGTCAGCATGAAATTGAATGGTTTCGAGTAAATTAAATACAAAGCATTTCTAATTATATATTCACATTGCTAAAAATACCATCTTTGGCTATTAAGTATGTTGACTAAGAAAAAGCTTGTGCACATGATATGTAGTATTTGGAAATACAAAGTCTTAAGTTTTTGTTTATTGATAAGGGATATCAGACCATTTCACTGAGAAGCCTAGAGGATTAGTAAAATAAAAAAGCAACACGAAGAAAAAACCCGCCTTGAATACCTCAAATGCAGAATAGTTTCATATTGGTATAGTTATCTCTACAGGTGCAGAGACATCTTGAGGCCTGGATTAATAGAAACAGGATGTAATATGTTATGCTGAAGTATAAGTTCATGGTCTTACATGTTAATTGTAAAATGCTGGAAGCTAATGTTGTAGTGGCTGCGTATCAGTTGGAAATGATTGAGGCGCTGTGCTCAACAGGGCAAGTGTAGCTCCCACTGTGGTGTAGCTGTACGTGGAGCAGCTAAGCCCTCGCCCAGTCCCAACCACTTGCCCTGGCCAGCTTCTCAGGGCAGGGGGGCACGTATTTGCAGAACGAGAAACAGAGGTGGTCTTCAAGCTGCACGAGCACTGTTCAGTAGCGGCTAAAACATTGGTGTGTTTTCAACACTGTTTTGGTCACAAGTCAAAACAGCACCATAGGGGCTGCTATGAAGAAAATGAACTTCATCCCAGCCAGGCCCAGTACACCATTAAAAAAAAAAAAAAACAACCAAAAAAAAACCAAACCAAAAAAGGTAAATGTGATTGCAAGGTGTATCAGGTCAAGTATTTCCAGTAGAGAGGATAATTACTATGCTTTTGAATAATGCACTTCTAAGACCTTATCTAAAGTACTTGGTACATTTCTCAAAAATGAATTTAAAATGGAGAAGCTGAACTTAAAAACTACTTAAGTTGATTGAGGGATGGAGGAACAGTCTACAGAAGGAAGCTAGAAAAGATTGGCTTGATTAGATTAGCAATATAAATAGCTGAGAGAGGATATGACTACATTATAACTATATGGGGAGGAGAGTGATGTGCATAAGCACTGGGAAGAAAAATGAAGTTGCATAAGTAAAAAGGCAATGCTAACACCAGAATAAATGTATATGAATTCATCATGAATGCAACTATCTAGAAACTCAGCTGCCTGTAATCTTCAAAAAACCAGAGGCTTTGGAGGTTGGTCCGTTTCTGAAGGGAATGGTGTGGCAGAGTTGCTTCTAACTCAGAGATTTGACTGATAACCACCAAGCAATTCTTCTCTGTTTCTTAAGATATTCTTAGAAATGTGTTGGGGTAAATGGGCTGTGTCATCTATTTCATGTTCAGTCTATTCTGGTTTATTTTTATTCTGATCTCCTGACTGAGTTATTAACTAGTTTACCAGTTTAACAGTTTTCAATACTACTGATTGGAAAAATTTTACAAAGCAAACCTCGCTTTCTTTCATGCTTAGCAAAACTTGTACTTGATAAAAATGCACATCTGGAAACTGCTTTGTTCTAAATGTCAAGGTGGTGAAAGCCAAATGGGTGTAGCATAACTGAGCATATAGAAAAGTGCTTTTTCAGTTAAGCTTCTCAAGTCCTTGTTTCTTGCTACTTTTAAAACTTATGTAGTAATACTTATTAAAATTAATGGGATTAATCAGTTTGAGTACATGGTAGACTATATACTGTTGTAACTCTTCCGTGAGGAAAACACCCTAGGAAAAAATATTCTCAATTCCCAGTGTGTCTTTGAGATAAGTTCTTGTAAACATGCAGTTGTCAAACATCACGTTTAGCAGAATTCAGGGCATTGTGACAGTGAATAGTGAGTGAGATTTCTACTGCCTCTTATGTTTATGTAATCCATTTTTATTTACCCTATTTTTACTTAAACCCACATCATCATAAATACATTTGAAAACTCTGTTTCCTAAAGTACTGACAATGATTTAAGTATGTGATCACTGAATGCTTTAGCTTCATTTTCAGTTATTCAATACAATTAATGAAAGTAAACATATTTAAACATACACATATATATACACACAGAGATATATATATGGGGGGCTGCAGTGCCAATAGAGCTAAACCCTCCTCCTTAGAAGCTGAGGGTAAAATGAGTTGATCTGTTGGCTCTAGACCATAAAGGGGTGTGGATGAGGAAAAAGAAATGATTGTGTGCTAACAGATTTTGGTTATGTGGCTAGAAAAAAAAAAAAGGCAGTTTTAGTAGTAGGTACTTGTATTTCTGCATTGATGGAAAAAAGAATGTTTTACAGTAAGTTTATTAATGTGTAATGAAATACACATTTCTGACAAATACTGTGAAATTACTGATGACAGCATTTGGTAAATAATCTACGTAATGGAAACAGGTTAGAAAAATTACATTATTTACTTAGTTCATGTCTTTGATCTTTACTGTCATTAAACAGTCAATTAAATGAACAAGAATGTTTTACAGATCCTTATTTTTTTTGAAGTAGAAATTTGTGGGACATGGTTTTGGGTCAATAGGAAAGGAAGCATGCTCAGGTTTAAACATGAGGCCATAGCTTAGTTGTATGACATCTAGGTGAATCTGATGCTTATCCCTCTCAAGTATATTGAACTCTGCTCGCTGAGACACTCAGTAGCTCCCTGTGTAAGGCAGGGGGGCGGTGGGGAAGGAAAAAGAAAAAAGAATCTTTGTTACAGGGATGCTTTGTATGAGACTGTTTGTCATCTTTATTTTTCCTTTTTAAGATGGGTGAATGTTTGATTCTTTCAGCTTGGAGAATTAAGTTAGCTATCACTTGCAAATTTGACAAATTAGACTGATGCCTTTCTGAAAGTTGTACCATAATGCCTACTTCATCAAGCCTGGCAGAGGGATCAGTAATCAAATTCTCCTAACGAATAAGAATATTCCAAGAGTGATGGCAAGATTGGTATGTTCTAAAAATAAGATGTGTACCTCTAATAGTACAGGTTTTCTCCGATTAAGATTTTTATATCTGGAAAAGATAAGCTTCTACAGCACTGGTTGCTTTTCTGATTTTAAAAGGCACATAACCTTTTTTCATATCAGAGTCTTTTTGTGACATAGACCTAAACGGTCATTAGCGGCTCTCTGAGAGTGTCAGTGTACACATCCCTTTTATTCATATCTTATGGGAACACGTGGCAACGCACTTCTGCTGGTGGGAGGAGAACTGTTGTGCTATTAACCTAACCAGAAGAGCTTCGAGTTAAAGGAGCATGTTCTGAAATGTTCTACTCTGACTAGTGTTGCTGAAAGTATCAAAAGATTTAATTTTTGTAGCTGTAGCACATTACCTTATCTTCATTAAAATCCGTGTTGTAATTAAAATGCTGTAGAATTGCATATTCCATAGACACTTTCTTGGAAGTAAGCCTCTAAACCTGATGGTGGTTCTACCATTTACTTATGCAGGTTTCAGAGGGTGGCTTCATAAAGTAGGAACTTCTTGTTGAAGAACATGGACTTACCCCTTTTCTCTTTAATACCTCAGAACCCACTATGTTTGTGTAGAAGAAAAAATTATTTCTGTGTAAAGGCATTTTTTTTCTTAGTTATTTGGTACAGGAGTCATTACACTGTGGAGCTGGGTGAATCTCTTGCCGATTTTTCAACAGATATTAATAACAAAAGTGCGCTATTTCTTTGGCTCCTATATGCATATTGAGTGTCTATACAATATCCAGCATACAGAAACAGGTCACCTCCTTTTACTGTGTGGTTAGGCAATTACCACCCTCCCCTTGAAAATCCCCCTAAGGGCCACGGTGGGACAGCAGGAGGGACACTGCGTTCACCTAGATCTGGACGTATTGCTGCCTCTCTTCTACAGGTCAATGTCTCCAACTCGGTCCCTTTGATTTCTTCAGTGGCTAGTGCTTGCCCGTAACTCAACACCCTTTGAAATTCCACAGAATCACAGTTGCCTCCAAGCTACTACGGTGTTTTGGATCCCATATCCAGTATCCAAAACACTGCATCATTTTTGTTCCTTGATTTTCCTGTCATGAGTCTTTAATGCTAACAAAGGTGATTGGTGGAGACTGGAAATGAAGTAAAGGGCACCCTCTGGGTGTGGATGGCCTTAGTGTAAGCATATCAGTTAATAATATTTTAATTCACTTTGGTTTTTTGATCTTGAGATTTATGAGCCTTTTTGAACAAAAAAGGCCTATTGACTCTTGCTAGCTGGCTTGAATGTGAATGTATGCCCTTTTTCCCTTGAAGAATTACATTATTGTTTTGTTTGCAACTAACGTATGCTAAAGTTCTACTGAATATCTCTTAAAACAAAATATTCTTCGACCTTAATATAAATATTTTATACATTGAGCCTATCTGTATTTTGAGATATTAAGATTATATAATAAGTCAAACAATTTTGTTTGGGGAGATGGATAAGATTTCAAGCAAGTCCTACTTTTTGCTGAGTTCCAGTATATTTGCCATCCAGAAGATCTGTACAATTTTGAGATACTGCTCTTCTTTTTGTGTAAAGTGTTTTTAAGTGAAGTTTTTGCATAGCTATTTTGAATGTCTAAAGATTTTTTTTCTTTTTGAGGTAGTTATGTGTTGCTTTACACAGACGCAATCATGAGGGCAAATAAGGATTGTAGAGTATAATTCTTCAGGGTCTGACAGCATCAAGTAGTTCTGTCTAACTTTTTAATACTGAGAAGGCATTCTTCAGATTAGAGACTGTAACAGAGGTGCTGATGTCTGTATTAAATAATTACTGGTTTGATTTCATGTTTATGTAGTGTTAAAGCTGCGTAAACAAAATAAGCTTCCCATAATTTCCTCATGCATTTCCATGTTGTAGTATTTTAAGCTGGTTATTTTAAGATCTCACCTAGTTTAATGTAATAAATTTAATATAATGCCTTGTTTCTTTTAGAACCTAGTGAAGAATCTTCCTGAGCAGAAAGAACTCAATGCCTTAGCCGAATTAAAGGATGAATATAATGATCTTCCTGAGCCAGAACAATTTGGAGTTGTGGTATGTATTAGTGCAGTAATTAACTGGAGAGTTCGATTTCGTCAGACAGTTTAAAAAGAAAAATTGTAGGTTAAATTATTTTGGTTAGTGTTTTTGCAAGTGCTGCAGTACAAAAAGTTACTGTCTATTTATTGATGAGTAATAATGTAAAAATCTTTGTAAATACATATTAGGTGTTTTTCTGGAAGAAAGTATGGTATGAAATTAAGAGCAACAGGCCCTTCTGTGCCAGACCAAACTTTTGTCTGACTGTCTGGCCTTGTATGCAAGACTTGTATGTTTATTAAACACTTACGGAGAACCCTCTAGGTTCAAGTAGTTAAACTTCCAAGAGTTCATAAAAGGCCCATTAACTTAATGGCATTGACACCTTCAGTAAATTTATTCTGCTATATCAAAAACTGTAAACAGATGAAAGAGTTAATCTGTCCATAATATCTCATGTAATGTTTTACCCTTTGGGTAAAAAAAAAAAAGTGTGTGTGTATATATATATTTTATGTGTATATACACATGTATGTGTGTATGCCTGTACATATAAAATATATATCTATATATGCAAACACATAGAAACTTGCAAAACTGCTCTAGAAGAGGTGTGGATTCATAATAGAACTGAAATTGTAGATCGTATTCTGTTGCATTTACTAGAGTTCAATACATATAGTTATTCCAAAAGTAGGGATATTGAGTATTATAATGGCTAGAACTTGTCTCTGAATGAAATTATAAAATGTGCATAAGTTGCAATCAAGTACCAGCGTGTATTAGGGTATGGTACAGAGTACTAAGCTAGGACTTGGAAGACTCTTTTTCTGCTTCTGGTCTTCCAAAGATCTGGTAAGTCCTTAGGCAAATTAGTTCCTGTTTTCACTTCACTTTGTCAGTCTAAAAGGTTATAATGACGATAGCCTCTGTAATGTGGTTAGAATTTATCCCAAACTCCACGGCAGCTAGGTTTGCTCTTGCTGGATTTTTATGGTGTTATGCACATTAAAATGTATTAAACCAGAAATAGACGTCTCTTAAAAGGAAAGAGTGAAACCAGCTTTGTACTAAAAAGCTCCAATTTGAGCATAGCTTGGCTTCAGAAGTGCCTTTGGAGTGATTTTGGGGGGTGGGGGAGGACATGGGACAGACATAATTTGACCTAATGAGATTTTTTTTTTTTTTTTTTTTTTTTTGGTGGAGGATTAAGAAAATGAAAGATATCAATGACTTCTTTTGAAAAACTTAAGGGTATTGATTTTATTTTTTTAATAAATGGCATAAAGTTCCAAAAATGTTTTATTTCAAAACAAAGATGAGGAATTTTTGGTAGAAGTGAGATACATTGGTAGTCTTATTGCAAGGTCTGCAGTAGGAAAACATTACCATCTATTTATTGATCAGTAACAATCTAAAAATCTCTATAAATAAATATTTGGTGTTTTTCTTGAAGGAACTGTGGCATGCAAGATATAGAAAAATATAATTTTAGTATAATATTTTAATATATCTTATAGATATATATGAAAACTTATCCATATATACAGATATATGGATATATGCTGGTATATATTATATGCATATATTCTATATAGTATTTTATGTATTTTTTATATATACACATATATAAAAAAAATCTGTTTAAAAGCACTGGAGGAATACTTTGTTCCCTCTTTGTCATGTAACACACACTTTCAGAGGGACTAACACAACGTGGTGAAGTAACAGTCATACTTCCAGCCCTACAACAAGCTGGGCTGTGATCCCTGGGAAGGAAGGCAGGCCAGAACAATTGCCCTGTCTACTCTCTGCTTCCTGCCTATTTTTGAAATGGCAATGAGCAAAGGCTGCCAGGGAGTGACTGATTTACCAAATGAATATGTCCTTATTTCCCTCCTGCATAAATAATGCCAAACAAAGTAGGAAATTACTTAGATTTTGTGTAAGGAGAATATCTGAAATGTGTCCAAGGAAAACACAGAATGGAAGCAAGCAAGGTGGAGGCATTAGGACAAATGAAGACCCTGATGTCTATGAATTCTATTCAGTTAACTATTTAAAATAAGCCTAGAAATTCAGAAAATTGTGCATAATGACCCTGATTTAAAAGACCCTGTACGTAATCATCTACTTTAGTGCTGTAAGTTCCTTAATGTTCCCCCCCGATCTTTATAACTGGGATCCTTTCCCAACTTGATCCCTTCTTGTGCCACGTATTTCCCTTTAAACGTCATACCTACCTTGTCTCTTCTGCTTCAGCCTTTCTCCCCTATTTGGTTTTACTGTATTGCTCTGTATAGTTTTTATATAAAGATATTTCTGGATTAGTATAGTGTTTTATCTGCATCCTCCCATCATGCTGCTCTGTGGTGTGTAGTAGCAAATTACCCTTCTGCTGAAGAAAACTGTGACAGCGGCGCTGCATTCAATATTCAGCCACCTTTGTGGTCACCAGCGTTTTCCTTATATACAGTCAGAACTTCCTGAGTGCCACCTTGTATTTTGTTTCTTGTCCTATCACCACGCACCTTCAAGAATGCTCTGGTTCCATCTTCTCTGTACCTTCCCTTTAGGTAGAAACAGATAACACAGTCAAGAGCAGCTATTGAGAACAGAACAGGTGCTGTGGATCAACCCTGGTAGGCAGCTGAGCACCGCGCAGATGCCTACTCACTTCCCCCTCCCATCCCCAGCGGGATGGGGGAAGAAGAAAGGAAGAGTGAGAGTGAGATAACTCATGGGTTGAGATAAAAATTGGTTAAGGAGCGAAGAAGAAAGAGAGAAAACAAAGGCAGAGAATTAAAACAAAGGCAATCACTCCCCATCTCCCATGTGTAGACTGACGTAGAGCCAGTTCCTGAGCAAAAGATGGCTGACCTATCTACACACCACCCTCCTCCAGGTTTTATTACTGAGCATGACGTTATATAGCATGGGATATCTCTTTGGTTAGGTTGGGTCATTTGGCTGGTTGTGTCCCATCCCGACCCCTTGCCCAGCCCTGGTCTATTCACTGGGTTGTGCAGAGTGAGAAGTGGAGAAGGGCTTGACACTGGTCAAACGCTGTTCAGCAGTAGCTAAAGCATTAGTGTGTTAACAGCATCCTTTTGTTCACAAATCTAAAATGCACCACTATGCAGGCTGCTGTGAGGAACACTTCACTCCATCCCAGCCAGACCCAGTACAACAGGATTAGTCTAAGTTTATTCTGTTACTACCACGGTTTGTTTGCTTTGCTTAGGCTTGCATAGAAGTATATGGTTTTTAAGAAATGGAATAACTATATCTGACCACTTATGCAGAGATGATGTGCTGGCTGGTGGTTTTTTTGGTGGTTGGTGGGGGTTTTTTTAGATGAAATTATTTCCCCAGTTTTACCTCTGTGCAGAAGATATTATGACAGATTCATTAATGTCTACAACTTCATTAATCACCTAGTCTGAAATTTTGGCAGGGCATAGGACAGGCAGGATCAGGTTTTGCATTTTGCACTAATATGGTCGTAGTTGACTAATTGCCTTTTTGTTTGGGGTATATGCTAATATGCTGCTGGAAATGAACGACTGAAAATAAATTTAAGGTGTAATTATTATAGATATCAAAAGTCTAATCCAAGACAGTGGAAATGTTTTTCATAAAGTAAAGAAACCTGCAAAAAATAACTCTATTTCATTCTTTGCCACGCATTCAGCTTGATCTTGGTTGGATGAGTATGAGTTTGATAAGTGAAAGAATGCAACCGATACTCTAGTTTAACTGTTTGTATATGAATTGGCTGCACAATGAGTATAGATGGCAGTGCAAAAACTGTTTTCTGTCATCAAATGTAAAGTACTGAGTTCCTACAAAACTTTCAGTATATGAGAACACTCGGAGAATGTTTTTGTTCTCATATTCAGAAGATTATTTACCTCCAATTAAGAAGACCACAGGTTAGAATGAATAGTTCTTTTGCTTTGTCTTGATGTAGTGGTAAACCAGAAGCATTTAATGAAGTTGCCAATATACAAGTAGTGTATATTAAGTATGTGTAGATGGTAAGTGTTCTTAATACACTGTTTACCAGAGTTTGAATTCATGTCACTTTATGCTTTACGGATAGATATCTGAAAACCACTTGAACTGAGAGGAGTAGCCTTGGGTTTACAACTATAAATGAAAGTCACTTGGGAAACTGTATCATCTCTGTTGGTTGTCGTATGTACCTGGGGATCGTGCATTTACCTGACTTATGATTACTACTGGACTGAAACTAACTGGTCCTTGTTTTTTCACTCGATTGTATTGAAAAAGTCATAAAAGTATCCTTATTTTCCAACAGTACTAATAGAGTCATGATCACTTTTTCATTGATTTGTTCTTTTGAGGAATGGCCAACTACAAAAAGTTGAGAAAGATTTTAAAAGTATGTAATGGAATGTTAATTAGAAAAAAATGCTTAATCAAACATCTCCAAATGGCGATGTTTGCCTTATGAAGGGACTAAGTTTCCTGAAGCTTGTTTGCTTATTCAACTTTGCCATCTGGTTTAATAAAATAATATTACATTTCCTTATGGGTAGTGATTCTGTCTTAGTTTTAGAGGCCTCTGACTACATTAATACTACTAAAATGCTGGTTTTGTTTCTGATTTTGATTTAATTGAACAATCCATTTAAGTGGAAGAAATGCAGCTGAACTTAAGCACTTCACTTGACTGGAGTCCTTTTTCACTATGTGTCAAATTAATTTCAGAGTTTTGCATTAATAATAATCTTAACCTTGATGTTAAGAATATGGTTAGGAGTGGAAGACAACAGAAAAACTATGTTAAGTAGTATTTAAAATGTGTACCCTTATTTGTATGTAAATTTAGGTATGTTAATTATTAAGATATGTTAATTGGATACTCACTGTGCCCATCAAATTTGATAAAGGTTGGAATAAGTTGTTTAAAATTTGTGTAGAAAAACCGTACTTAGTAAATGATTAACTTATTAGAAGAGACCGATTAACTTAATATTCAGCTGATATGTAAATGAAGATTAGAATTGAATTTTCATTTAGATGAAATGTTAAAACCAATTATATATTCAAATTAGTTATTGGAACTGTTTTTGAAGTTATATCCTGGGATCAAAAAAGGCAACACAACTTCATATAAAGGAAAGTTTAAGTTGATGCCGAAGTAGAGCAAGAAAAATAGATTATTTGAATCAGTTGTATAACATTTAAAAAGCCAGGCAGAATGTTATCTGATTTTTTTAAATGTAAAACTTGTGTTTACAGTTAATTTTTTTTTTTTTATGTCATGGGAACAGCTACAACTTCAATAAGGATACTTGCTTTCAATTTTGGTGCCAGTTGAACAGATCAAGTATTACAAAAGCTTAAGTCTCATCTGTGCTACAAAGTGTGAATAGCAACCATTTCCTGTCAACTCAGAGGACAGACTTTAAAAAAAATAATTTTTCTGCAGTGTTAGTGGTATTTAAACTCAGAAAACTTTACCCACTTTACCACCAGCTGTGAGTTTTGAAGTTAACAAGTATATTACCACTTTTAAAAAGATCATCCCACAATTATGTGGTGCAAATTTTAGTTAATAGCTCTGTAGTGAACCAACAAAACAAGTGACTGGAACTGACCAAAGAATTCCCTTTCTGGTGTGTGTTCTGGAAGAGCGGGAGGGGGTTTTTGTTGGTTTCTAATGAATGCAAAACTTCCTTCAGCTGTTAAGAACTGGGTTATCAGTAATTGCATTGTTAATGGAGGAGGATAACTTTCACTGAGTAGTTGTAGTGGTAGAGACTTGCAGATTGTTCAAAAAACGGGTAGACGTGGTGCTTTGGGACATGGTTTAGTAGGCGTGGTGGTGGTGGTGGGTTGACAGTTGGACTGATGATCTTAGAGGTCCTTTCCAACCTTAGTGATTCCTAGTTTTAATTCATTAAAAAATAATCCAGCCACCAAGCAAGGAAACATGAAATGAATTATTACTCTACCCTGAATTGGTTTAGTGGTAGACTTGGTAGTGTTAGGTTAATGGTTGGACTGGATGATCTTAAAGGTCTTTTCCAACCTAAACGATTCTATGATTCTGTGACACTTCCTGCTGTATAACCAGGATTTGCTATCCTGAACAGTTCTTGCTGGGAGGTAGACGAAGTGGGAAGAATTGTACAAGTTTATTGCACCTGCACTGGTTTGGAGTCATTTTAATTGAATTTATTTGCCACTTGTTTTGCCTCGTTGTAATTTCTAGAGCTGGAGAAGAATTAATTTTTCTAGAACATTGCTAGGAAAAAAAAAGGCAACTGTTAAATATATTATAGGTAAGAGGCTGAGTAAGTTGTCCGAGTAGGTTGACAAATTTGTATTGTAGGAATGTCAGCTTTTTTCCTTAGGAAGTGAGGCAAATTTAATTGTGCCTTTTGCCTCTTTCTCCAATAACCTTTGATCCTAGTTTTAATACAGGGCTTGAGAATTGAATGATGATAATAAAGAATAAAGAACTGAATAAAGAACTTGATTAGGTAGAGAATTCAGACAAGGACCTTTATGAAAGCCTGGAAGGGGAAATAATGACATGCAGTCCAGTGCTCACAGTTAGCTGGAAAAGAAATACCCATTTTTTTTCCTGTTTTAACTGTTTGTGGTGAAGGCTAACACTTGCTGTTACATGTGCCTATTTGAATGTGTTATTTTCTATATGCCTTTGACACTAATTTTGTAGAATTATGAACAATTTGACCTTTTTCTCAGTGAATGTAATCTTTGCACCTTACCTATTTGCAGAAGATTGCTCTAAGTTCAATATGTTTATCAGTCCTTGAACATGTGTACTTAGAAACATGCATGTGAAAGAGAAACCGGGGCAGGGTGGGGAAGGGGGAAGTAAAATAGCATTTGTGAACATCTTCTATTGATACATAAAGCACATAATGTATACAAAAATGTTTTGAATTCTAAGGAAATAACCCACTTGAAACAGCTCTTACGAAATTGTCAAGATACTTTTTAAATATTTTGCAGATCACCAAATGAAATTAAAACTTACTACTGGTTTGGTAGTCAAACTACCTTGCAAAACAAATAAATGATCAGTGTTTCATGACACTTCACAGCATTAAAAAAAAGAAAGTACAAATTGGCTGAAGTGTTCTAAAGGATTATTCTTCACGAGTGTTTGTCACACTGTTCTGTTGGCTTATACGTGTTTTGTTGCACTCTGTTTTCAGGATCTAAAGCTTTTGACAGCTTTTTTTTCCTGTGCATTTTTGGGTAAAATGAGTAATTGGAGATTGTTCTGCAGAAATTAAAGCAAATTATGTGATTAATTTTAATTTCCATCTACTGAAGCTCAGTGAAGGTAGATCCTTTCAAGGCAGATGTTTTCAGTGGGATATTTCTGAAATACAGAATGATTAGAAGAATAATATTTCAAGACTTTGCATGCTGTTGACTTACAGAGGCTCACAGAGAAATTTGTGACAATGGACATGTATAAAAAAAGATTGCAAGTTATGCTGAAACCCTTCTTTTCTGATCCTTTCCTTTTCCTCGTTCCAGTCTGATCATATGAATTGTTCGGGACCATCTGGAGTGCCTTCATATTTATTTTCATTTTAGTATGAATTCATCATTATTCAGGCCACCCAAGGCTTTCCTGTGAAAGTTATTGCTGCTGCTTCTGGTAGCTGTCTGTGGTAGATAACACCAGTAGAAAAAACATGGTTCCTCAAGGAGCTATGGTAAAGCTTTGGGCAACAGGGACATGAGCACATAAGAATCTTTCTGTTTGGTAGCCAAGATCTGTGATTTGTCACATAACAAAGCTTTTCTTTCAGGGGGACAAAGTGCTTCAGGAACACCACTGATAGTGAATACATTGGGGGAGAAATCTTTCTGTATTCTGCTAATTAAAATTAGGAGTTAGATTTGGAAGGTAATCATTCCTGCATTTAAATGAAAATTTTTAAGTGGATTAAAAATTTTCAATACATATCTCTTCTCTTATATTTAAATATCTCTTGTGAATTATAGTCCGCTGCTAAGTAGGAGGAAATATTGCTGATCACTTGTGCACAATATGAAAGACATGGACATACTTTGGTAGCTCGTCTAAGTCTAATGAAATTGGTCTTGGAGATTTAAACTAATGCATCACAGTTGTAGATGCTTTTCAGTGTCTCTGTCATTTACTATGTTACCATGTTGTGATTTATAACCTCCCATCTTTTTATCAGGTGAGGAAGGAATGAGTCCTATCCTACCTTTTGCAAAGTGTCTGAAACATAAAGGTGATAATATCTTGGGCAATAGTTTTACAAAATTTGCTTAAGGGGAGAAAAAGACAAGAGGTTAAAAAGGAAGCAGTATGTTGCCTGCAAAATATGATGTCATGGGATCAGAACTGAAAGAGTATACCAGAAGTATATCCTTACTTTAATATCTCTGGTATATTGGTTTTTGTATAAAATTTATTGTCATGAATTTCAGCCAAAACCTCTTTATCCACCTCCGGAATCTGATTATTCTTTGGGATACACAGATTGGGACTTTTTGGTGGCATCAACTTGAAAAGTCTTAGGATCAAATATATATCATGGTGTATCTTTAAAATACCTTTGAGCTTGTTTGGCAACTGTCAATACTGGTAGGATTCATGTTATTTATTTTATAACTTGCTATAAGATAATAACTGAATAAACCCCAGTTTGGGTTTCGTTTTAATTGAAAACCGCAAAAATAAACACCTTGTTAGATGTAGCACTGATGTCATCTGTAAGTATCACAATTAACAGCTTGCATCAGTACAATGGCAGAAAACATTTCATGAAGAGTAGTACTAATGTGACCTGGCTTTATATAAATATCTGACTAGTGAAGCTTGACCTCCTGTGTCTCAAACTCACTCAGAGATCCCCACGTCCTTCCACAAGGGTCCCTAAGAATTCATCATCTCCCTCCCCTATTGCTCTCCCGGGGACCAAGAGCAAGTTGAGAGCTGTGTGTCAGCTCAGTAAAAGAGTCTAAAAATGGAAAGTATAATTCTTTAGCTTAATCGGACTGAAGTGTAGCTGTTTGCATTTGTGCTGGTATCAGCAGACACACTTGAGAGATTGTTGTACCATTTCTGAAGGAATAAAAACTGAGAAGCTTAGTTTTAGGAAATTGGTAAATATCAGAGTTCAAGGGTAACTTCACTGGAGATGTAATGAAATGTTTGCCACTTCAGGCTGATTTTCAGTTCTTGTTAACTGGTGGAATTGGCTTACATTTCCTTTGCTGGGAGGAAGGGTTTTGGCAGTGTGCGTTTATTGCCAGTGAGTTTGGAATTCACAAGTTAAATGGTTTGGTAACACAAAGTACTCTCTTATTTTCAATATGTTGCGTCACTGAATTTTTTCAGGGAAGGTGTATGGTTTGGGGAAAAATATCTGGGGGCAGGTACAGATTCCTGGAAATACAAGATAGGCAGTGAAAACACAGAAATTGTAGTCTTGAACAATATTGGTTTTTAATATATAAGCTGTTTTGCATAAATAAGCTTTGGGTTTTATGTTCTGATTTCATGTTTCTTATTTTGTAGATGAGTTCAGTGAAAATGTTGCGGTCACGTCTCAATGGCATCCTTTTCAGGCTTATGTTTGAAGAGCACGTAAACAATATCAAACCTGACATTGTGGCGGTTACACTAGCTTGTGAAGAGCTGAAGAAGAGTGAAAGCTTTAGTAAGCTTTTAGAGTTAGTGCTGTTCCTTGGAAACTACATGAACTCTGGCTCTAGAAACGCACAGTCTCTTGGTTTTAACATCAGTTTTCTTTGCAAGGTAAGATGAAGCTATAAAATTTGTAAGTGCAGATTTGTGAAACGCACGACACAAGAGAAAGTGCCCTAAATAGGGAACAACATTCAATCAATGTAGCTACTGACTGCATCTCTGTTTTTAATAATGGATAGACAAATACAGAGCTAAACATTTCTAGGATGCTATAGCTGTCTTTCTCAGTGCAATGGCAATTTAAGGCAGTTGTTTAATTGTAAGTCCATTCTGAGTCTGTCTGGAGTATACAAGTAGACCAGCTTTTTCGGTGTGAATTGTTCAACTGTCATCTTGCCAACAGAATATACATAGAGCTCGGAATATGTTAAATAGCTCTAGCCACTTGTCTTTCTTCCCATCTTCTACCCAGCTGTCCCTCAAGCAGTGGCACTGAAATCAGCATTTGGGATTAAAGATAGACATTGTTATCCTAGCTTTAACTTCAATTGTGGTGGCAAAATATGGGATGCAACAAGAACTTCAGAATCTGTAGCAGTCAGAATTTAATGTGCAGTGCTTGCTTATTTTTATGGTAAAATGTAAGGCATTGATTTGAACTTGACCATCTCTGTTTGTAAAGTACCTTTGAATGTATCTTTAAAAGAAAGGGGTGCAACATTTGTAAACAGATTTTTTTTTTTTTTCTTTTTTAAAGTTAACATAAGTCTTGCAGAGGAATTTTTCAGTTATTTTTTGTTTGGTTGAATCAGAGGGTCCAGGTTTCAAGTCCCTTTTTTGGGCATCGTGAGGAAATCTGATGGGTACCTCAAGGAGATTTAACCTTGGGGGGGGGCGGGGAATAATATTTCAAACGCACAGCAAGTCTGATCTGACATATTTCAGTAAAGACCCTGCTTGCTGTAGTTTAGTACAAAGATATTGCTAACTTTTGGTAAAATAAAAACCATCACCCGAGAAATACTTTCATTTTTTAATAGCTTTTTTAAAGCGAGGCCAAGTTGAAGGATTTTTTTATTTTAATAAATCTTGTGCTGCATTTTGTTTTCGGTAGTAGTGTGATCTAAAGGGAAATTAATGTTTTAAGTGGAAAACTATTTGTTAATGAGGGGGAGGGGAAATGATGACTGTGCATGAATGGTACTTTAGCATAGCATAGATTTGAGAAGGTATTCTTGCACTCCAGGTGATAGATTTATGAATTGCTGTCAATGCAAATCCCACAGATGTTGACACAGCTAATGTAGATTGACTAATCCTGCAAATTGTTCTCTACTGAACTGAATAATTGCTGAAGCATAGCTATCTCTGCTTACAGCTAAATTCCATTTAAAATAGCTGAGACAAAAATCTCTGACTATTTAATTCAGCCTTGCCATCAGAAACAAAATCTATTTGTTAACTTTTGTTTTCAAGATAGATAAGTGTCCTCCCCCCAACCTGTGACATTAGAGAAAATACTTAAACATTCTCCCTAATAAAATGCTGGCTGCGCTGTTGCATTTAGGTACTAGCTATATTCTGTTATAAGGGTATGTCTGAAAATAAAATAATCACAAAGACAGTGATGGTTGTTGGAGTAAAAAAGAAGGTCTTGCCAAAATCTAGACGTGAAATTTCATCATTAATAGCTCTACATATTGATTAAAGCCTGTGATTTATCATTCATAAGTTCCAAACTTGGAACAAGTCACTTAAATTAATGGAAATGTAGATAAGTTTCTCCAGACAGAGTGACACTGGCATTGTCTACAATTTAAATTTATTGTTTATTATTCAAGTTAAAAGATACCCTCTGCTATTTAAAGCTCCTGTTTTCATTGCTTTATGTATTTGCCATTCTAATTTGAATTAGATCAGTATAATAATGTGCTTTTGCAAGAATTTTTTTTTCAAGTGGTCCTGTACCAGTACTTATGCTTTAATGTCATATTTAGAGAAGTAACCTTCTACTCCATTGATGTTTAATTTCATAAATAAGAGGTGCTTACGCAGCTAGTATTCACAATGGGTTGTTTTTTTTTTTTTTTTTTTAAATTACTGTTAAGAACCCAAATTTGTATTTGGGTAATGACTATTTATGCATTGATTATTTTCAACTGATAATTGCATTTGGTTTCTTTGTTTAATAGCTTTCAAATTCAGCCCAGTTTTCCACCCAAAATAGTAAGATGGCTTTATTGGCTTCGTGCTAATAACAGTCTGACAGGCCTTTGTTAACTCTTGTGATTAGTACAAAATATCAAGCTATATTATGTGGTAATACCTTTTATAAGCACCATGTTTAATACCTGTCTGCAGCCACTTACCAGCTTTATTATACTATTTAAACAGTCTCAAAATTTAGGATTGTTGGTCAATAATTGGCCTTCACTGTGAAAACGAAAACTTCTGTATGTGTCAGCATGGTAGGGTGAGTGTATTGTCCTGTTTACTGAAATCTGAATTAAAATTTCTAATTTATATTTTTTGGCTGATGAAGGCAATAAGAGAAATGTGACATCTAACAGCAAGAACAAGGTAGCAGTCTGTTCGCCAGTGTCATGTGGCTTATGTGGTTTTGCTCTGTGGGGCATCTGAATGCTACTAAATTTTGGAAGGCTGTGTGAACATTGGAAGTTGTTGGGTTTTTTTTCTTTTGTTGTTGTTTTTGTTTTTGTTTTTTTGTTTGGTGTTTTGGTTCTTTTTTGCTGGGGGGAAGGCACTGTTACCATATGAGTGTCTTTATTTCTTCTTCCAGGGAATGTGTTTCAGTCAGGTTTTCAAGAAGAATTTGGGAGCCTTTATTTTACATTTTGATAGAATACCTGTAAAGCATAAAAATTACTAACTTGTTTTAATATTTTGTGAACTATTTGTGTACTGTTTGTTTTTGTATATTGAACCATGATGAGCAATAGGATGTTACAATTTAGAAGTCACCCTTCCGTAACCTCAGGTACATTGTTAGATTAGAAGTCAGATAAAATGTGCCAAAGAAACTTTCTGCTCATTTTTTTTGTTTTGTTTGCCATAAAACGTGCTACTTTTTTTAAAGCAACTTTAGAATGAGGAGGAGAATTTCTAACCAGTTTTAAACATTATTTGCCTAAAGTACGAAGTGCTTCCATACAACTTTTAAAATCAAACAAGACCATTTGACTTAACATTTTAAAATGTTGGTCATTTCTTTGTCTAAATTTTTTTTTTTTTTTACTTTTTTTGTGACCCTCACTGTAAGATACTTGATGGTACAAAGTAAGATATACATTAAATAACAGTATTATCCTCTGAATATTATTGTTAGGGAAGGAATTCAGTTGTTACATGAACAGAGTTTATAATAAATCTAGATGACTTGACTCATGTTCGTTTTCAGCTGTTCTGTACTATATGCTGATGTTTTGCCCAAAGACAAGGATTTAAGTCTCGGAAAAAATAACCAGAAAACATATTAAGATGAGGAGAATCAAACCAATGGATATTTGCTCAGTGATTTTTAATAAAGGCTCAATGTTTGTAAGTTTTTAGTTTGTGGGTGGTTGTTTTTTTGGGGGTTGTGTTTTTTTGGATTTTTTTGGTTGTGGGGTTTTTTTGGCTTTGGGTTGGTGGTTGGGTTTTTTTTGGTGTTTTTTTGTTTTTTTTTTTTTTTTTTTTTTGACCAGTGAGTTAAACTATCTTTGTCAGTGGACTTTCTGCCCATTATAAGAGAGTTTTCAATTTTTTTTTCTGAGCCAGCTGTCAGCAAGGTAGTACACACATCTGTGTGTACACGTTTCTATGTGCAAAATGCACATAGAAAGCAGAGTTGTTTTAATGATGAGGTATCCTAATGTGATGAATTCACTTTTCAATAAAACCTGATGTTCATAATGATTTTTTTTGTTGTCCTTGAGCAATCTTAAAATTAATTGTCTGTTTAGTAGATGTAGTGCTTACTTTATATGATCTGAAAAAAGAAAAGAACAAAGGCAGGTATTGATCTGGGATAAATATTTCTTTTTGTAAAATAAACATTCTTAAAACAGAGCTGGTCATTTTGTACACAGAAATCTGTTATTGTATAACAACTTTTATTAAAAGATGATAAAGAAAAAGAAAGCATGAATTCAAACCTGTCTGGTCATAGGTAAAAAGCTAATGCCTGTATAGTAATTGTAAATCCTTAAAAGCAGATTATCTTTCTGAATGTTATATTGCAGTGTATGATGTTATTGAAGAAAAAAAAGATTTGTAAACAACCTTTGGCAGAAGACAGAGAACTTAATTTTGTTCGAATAAGAGAGATCAACATTAGAATTCTTGCGCTGTATCAAGGCTGGCAAGCAGTAGCAGCTACTCTGATGTATGCACTAGAGCATTTATGATTGCTTAAGTGTTAAGTGCTCTGAAAATATAAATATGTCAGAAAAAGTCATAAACTTCAGAGAGGCTGCTGTAGTAATTCATTAAAGGTAAATCTTTTTACCAGTTGTGTTTGATTAATGTGTACAAATGATCCAACTGCTGTTCTGAACCCCTACTGCAGCAGTTACTATCGCTTATCAAGGACGGGAGAACCCTCATGGTGCTCCAAAGTTGTGCTGGACAGAAATTTAACTGAAAGAAGACAGGTTTGCTTTAAGCATATGTAGGGTACAACTTCTGCTCTTTTTGTGGTGAATTAATGTAAAGACTAGCAGCAAGGATCCCTCTGTTTTAATAAAGCTTTTGTAGTATTCTAGCTGGATCAATTTCTTTTGATATAAGAACTAATAGTATGTTACTTCTTGTTCCTCATGCAAATAGTACAAGACAAGCTGTTTTGTGTATTACTGATTAGTGGACATTTATTAATTGTCTACCAGCCCCTTTTCTGTTAAGGTGGGAAAGATTTCTAGGATATAAGTTATACAATCTCATAAAAATCAATAGAAAGGTTTTTTAACAGCTATAGTAAATGTTACTCTAGTGGTAGTTAAAACATACATTTTCCCTTATATTGGCTGTCAGTTTTAACCCTCTCACCTGAAAACTTAATCCAAAAGTACCTGTTTAAAAAAAAAAAATATTCTGGAAGTGGGTTATGGTATGATTTGCATGTTTTAAATGCTTTACCAAGATACTACATGTAAAGGAGTTTTTTTGTTATATTGATGTTATTTCTGAGCTACAGACCTAAACATCGTACTCTGCATATTACTTGATTTGAATGGGTGTGCTGCGAGTATTCTGTTTTGTGTGTATTAGTCTTTAATCCTTTCCTAAGCAATGAACCTGATAGTATGGACTACTCAAATTGATGCTTCAGCGTTCAGCAGGAAGCTGCTTTCTGAAGCCTACACTGATCTGCTGATTTTCTTTTTTTCCACTAAATGTGTTATTCCCAAATTCTGTCTCTCAGATAAAGAAAGGCCGTAGAATCGAAACCTGTATTTGGAAGTTTTAACACTGCAGTATTAGTGTCCTCTTTAAAAATAAGGAAATTTGGAAAACCTTAAGTCAGTGACATGCATTGTTAATGTTTTACAAATGCCATATATGCAGACACTGCTCTGTAAAAGCTTTTATATTCCAGTGTGTTAACACTACTAAAGATGCAGAAGTAAAGCAATTATTTGTATTCCAAATGGTGAATTCCATTACTGCTGGCGAGTTTTGTTCGTTTGCCAAGTCTTGGGGAACTATTATGACTTCTCTAATATGATAATGCTTTGAGAATTAAAAGGATGAAAATACGGAGGGCATAATGCAGAAACATTTGAAAGGCAGGCATTTTTAGGATTCACAGACTTGTGTACCAGTACATATTAGGTGGGAAGCGAAGTCCTTTTTTTAACCCATTTTACTTGGTTTTGGTTTTTGTTTAACACACCTCGGTCACTAGCGAGGAAATTCTGGCCACTTGGAAAAATGTAACCCTTTGTACGGTCCGCCTTTTCCTTTGCACTGGCCTATGTCCATACTTACCTACAGTTGTGAGGCTGGAACACTCACGACTGAAATGGATGTCATTTTTCCTTTTTTGTTCCCTTACAAACCCATAATATCACTTGGAATTTAAAACCCATAGAATATTTCATTGAAGTATGTGTTTCTGATTGAATTGTATGTTAAGATGTATTTAAGAGTCACCATATTTAAAAAAAAAAAATCTAATCACCGTTTACTGTAAATCTTAGCTTCAACTATCATCTGTGAAGTAATAGTGCAAGGAATGAAAAGAAGGGGGAAAAATATTGAAGTTTTTTTTTTTCCTCTCATGTTTTGCCTTTAGTCTGCTGACCCAAATAAGATATTTCTTTAGTTGGAAGACATTGACTAAATGTCAGCTGCCTGAGTGTTGGGGTTTTTTTAATAATAGTCTTTTGATGAGAAACTAGATACTTTGTCTTGATTTTCTGTTTATTAACCTTTTAATGTAACAGAGGCCCTAAGTGTATTTTGCTTGTAAGTCTAGCATCTTAAACTTGCCCTTTTCCAGAGCTCTGGCTGGTAAAAGGACAGTGTAGCTTTATGCTGAGGGAAAATAATGGGATGGTAAAGTTGATTTTGTATTTAACGTGGTGATATTGTGAGGTGCTGCGTGCAAAGTCCTGCACTTGGGACAGGCTTAACCTGCTCCAGATGTGTTGTCTGGAGAGCGGGAAGCAGCTCAGCGGGAAGCCCGGAGAGGAGGCAGTAGGCTGCCCTAGCAGCAGTGGAGGCTGACAGCGGCCGGGGCTTTATTGGTAGGGGCGTAGGCAGGAGGTCACGGGTGGTGACTTTTTTTTTTTTTTTTTTGCTCTTAACTCAGAATTTGCGGGGTTGCGTATGGAACATGGTGTTCAATATTCTGTCCAAAAGATCTTTTTTTTGTTGATAAACTTGAGTGGAGGACCAGCAAGCTGGTCAGGGGCTGGAGCACTAAGGAAAGAGTCTCTAGTCTGGAGAAATAAAGTGGGAGGCGGGGGGGACGGACGGACCTGTAGCAGCCTTCCAATACCAAATAGGTTACTGTAAAGGTGGAGTCAAGCTTTTTAGCAAAGTGTGCAGCAAAAGAATGAGAGACAGGGATCATAAATTGAAACTAGGGACACTTTTACCTGGATATGAGAAAAACAAAATTTACTTTCTTAAAAGATTACTTTTTAATTCAGAATACCCAGACTTGTCTTTTCCATAAAGTAAAAAACGTTAAATTCTACCCAAGAATAAAGAGAGAGAGGAGACAAAAAATTCACCTTGAATACAAATATACTCTGTGAATATAGAGAATGTAAAGACACAGCTATGCTGCTGTTAGTTACCATTCCAGTTCTATCTTTCATTTCTGTTTTTATATTTAAATAGTATCTGCTAAACTACACTCGAGAAACACCTATCTTCCTTGCCTTCTCATTATATTAGTAGGCTTAAAACTTGATTTTTGAAGTATATATATTGATTCTAAAGATCACACAGAGCTGAATGTTACTCGTTGTGTCTCTTAGCTATTGAAAATATGGATGAATGTAGCTGAGATGTTTTTTGATTGGGCCAAAGAAGTTAATTTGACACAGTTGTTTAAGATCTGAATGACTGTGTACTACAGGTTTTAAACAAATCAGCAGGTGCTAATATTAACTCTTGTTAATATGATGTGACAAAACAGTTGTAATCTGAAGGCAAAATGATTTTGTCCATTTAGGAAAAAAAAAAAAGCTTTATCCACTTGACGATGTCAGAGAGATCAAAGACTGCAAATCCCCCGATTCTTGTTCACAGACAAATTGAAATGCAATTTCTTTTTACCATGCAGATGTTTGGCCACTAAATCTATGATTTTTTTCAAGTTGGAAAAACTTCTACGTACGTAACGCATTAAAACCTTTTAACCGCATACCATTACTGAGCATTGTTTAGTCTTTAATCACCGAATCAGTATGAATTAAATTGCATTCTTAATTGCCTAAATACCTTATATTTTTAAAAGCCTGTTTTTCGACTGCACTCATTTATTCTTAACAGGGTAATCCTTAAAGCTGAAATGCCTGTATTAAATTGAACATCGATGGCAAGCCTGTCATGAGGATTATAGAATTAGAACTTCTAGTGATTTAGAGAATGAGAAAACAAATAGGAGATTTTACACACACATTTATGTGTTCTTCTTAAATAAATCCTTGATTTCATTTGTTGTGTATGTTGTAGCTTACTTCTGTGTAAGAACTGTACTAGATGAGTTAATAAAATGCGGTTAAAAAAAATCTTTACAGATACGCTTGTAATACTAATTCCCTATAAAAAGTGAAGTACACTCACCTCAAGCTCTTGCATACACCTACTGTCTCTGTTGCCTTTGTCAATAAGGGGTAATCTCTACCTCCATTAAATCTTCAATCAGCTCATACATTTGTTCTTTATGTCTGCATAAAAATGGAGAAACTAAATTTGGACTTCAGTTCATTTTCTCATTCTCTTAAGTTCATGAAGTTCCTTTGCATATACACATGCACTCTGCCGTGGGATTTAGCCACAAGGGTCTATGCTTACTTGGAAATCTGCCACTAGCAAATTTGCCCTGTATTTTAACAATTATTTCAGAATTGTTTCTTAAAAATAATAAACTGATTCTAGTAGTTAATGCACTTAGGTTAACGGAGGACAGAGAGTCTTATCACCTTCAAGACGACTAGTTTATTTCAGACCACTAAAAATTGCCTCTGCAGTTGAGAGGACAGTGAAAATAAGCAATCACCTATGTCTTCACACTGTGCTCAATTTTCACGCAGCTTTTAATAAATAAAACCGGACGTACTAAATCTCCTTTACTGGCAGTTAGGATTACCTTTGCTTTTCTGTTGTCATTTTGTATTCCAGTAAGGCGGGGTGCATTTTTTTTCATGTGTTTGTATAGAATATGTCTGAAAGTCTTTAGAATAAAGCAGTATCCTTTAGACTTTGCTTCAATAAAAAATTGTGGATTTACAACAAGGCGTTTCTTTAACTTGACTGGTAGTAGAGAAAATTCTGACTTTTAGCATGCTGTCCAGTTAGGCAGCACTTCAAAGGGATTCCTTAGGAATCTGGCAGTGGGAGACACTGAAGGAACGAACTACATTCTATTCTGTTTAGTCTCGGTTCGTAATGAGCATTCTGAACTGGCTTTGCTAAAATCTCAGAACTTTATGGACTGTCCTCAGGTTTGTTCTCAGCATAAATAATTGTTCTTTTTAAAATACAGCATAGGGATACATTCCCTTTGTAGTCTTAAATTATGAAGAATTGCAGAAATTTCTTTTTTTAAATACTTCGTTCCGTTTGCAGCCAAACAGTGTAGGTAATTTTTTTTCAAATGAGTTTACATCTGCAATATTCACTTCATTTAAACATTTTACCAAAAAAATTGATATTTTTTTCCTTTTTCTTCTCCTGTGTTCCCTTTTTAGATTCGAGATACTAAATCAACAGATCAGAAAACAACCCTATTGCATTTTCTGGCAGAAATCTGTGAGGAGAATTACCGAGACATCTTAAGATTTCCAGACGAATTGCTGCATGTTGAGAGTGCAAGTAAAGGTAAGCAAATAGATAAACCCCTAAAGGTAATAGCTGTTTGCTTTGACATTAAATACTTCCAACATTTCATTTTAGATTGTAGGATTATGTAACCTATAAGCATTGATAATCCATGTGGATTTTGCTTTCCTGGTATCTATTGACCTGAGAAAAAGCGAAGAGGGGAAAAACAGTAATAAAGTAACTTTTCTTCTGAAGTAGGTTGTGGAAATAATACAGCTTGTATCAGTGATGTACTTACAAAATCACATAGGAGAAGTTGTGTGAGCAGTGTAATGATGATGTTTAGTTTACCATTAAGCCTTTGAAGTCTTCTTGCTTGAGAGTGAACACTCTTGTGTGTGTGTGCATACATGCACAGTATGTTTCTCATTTTAACACTTGATTTAATACCTGATACGGAGTCAGATCGCTTCCTCAAACTGGTGGGTTTTTGGTTTTGTTTTGTTTTGTTTTTTTCCTTCTCCATCCTCCAACCTTACACAATAAGTGTCACTGATCTGGACAGTGTGTTCACAAGGACCTATGATAGAGTAGCGTAGTGATTAATTTTGTTTATGCAAATAGCAGTTTGTCATCTTATCTAAATTCCAGAAACATTTTCTACCACTTGATAATTCTTTTCTGGAGATGATTTTTTTAAGTTTAATCTTTTTTTTCCTGCATCTCTTGTTAAATTCTTTACAAAGCCTTATGGTTTGCTAGGCACATTTGATTAACTTTCATTAATTTTCTCCTGTGGCTAACACTTTACCTTGTAGCTTTGAGATTTTTGTAATTTGATTGAAAGCCTCTGATGTTCTGGAAGTTGACTGGAGGAATTTAACCAAAAGGGTTAGTAACGTTTAGTTAATCTATAGCATTGAAAAGAGACAAAGCAAAGTAATGGGAGCAAAATCACTAATAATCCTGATGCTTAGAATATATGCGAAACAGATTTTATTGCAGTTAAATTTGTTTCATTCTGTAAGATAAAAGCTCATTAAGTTTCCTATAAACAGTGCTGACTTCTTATCAGAAGCATAAATTACTGGTTTTTTTAATGACTAAAACTTCCCTTTCAGCCCTTCTTTGCTTTCTGTAACAAAGCAGGTTTTTGGCAGAATAAATGTGACTTGCACAACTTGCTTCAACTGTTCCCCGTGGTACTTTTTGGTTTTTGTTTAACTGTAATGTTCATCTGCTCTGTCATGTGTGGTCTTTTTTTCTGTGTAGGTAGTTAATATGCTTTGTGTGGAAGAGAAGATTTTTGCTTTCTATTTATTATTTGGTGTTTTATAAGCCAGTGGTTTCAGGGATGGACAGTTAGGTTTATTTTCCCTGTAGGAGGCTTCTTGTGGAATAAATTAGCTATGGATATTAGGGCATTGACATCACTTAGTTGTACATAAAATAGAAGGAAATCTACCGCAAATATGATCTGTGTCTGAATTGGAAGTAAGGAAATACGAGCAAAACAGGTGACAGTGATTATGTGAGATGTATGCTTCTTACTTTTTAGGCCTTGTAGTTTGAGCTATACATAATTCCAAATACAAGGCTTACCACGCTCAACTTCTTTTAAATATTGGGTGCATTTTCTCAGTTCCATGTAAATAAAAAGAAAGTCTTGTTTTGCTTTAATTTTCATATAACAATAAAGAACCAGCATCTGAACAACGGATGCATGGGTTTTTTTTTTTAACAACTAGCAGATAAAACATAAAACTGGATTTTAATATGAAAAGGTCAATGGGATTAGATGAACTGCCCATGCATGTACTAAAATCTTCAATAATCTGATATTCAGTATAATAAAATATTTGATCTTTTTAAAGATGGAAGATCATCCTAGAGGTTTATGAAAAGCAAAATTAAATTAGGAAATAGTTTTAATTTGGAAAGTATAAGCAAAGGTCAAACTGATTAACTGTCAAGAGATTACTGGAAAAGCATTCCTTCTTATTTGAAGCAGACTGTATGAAAGGAAAACCAATTTAAAAAAAAAAAAACACCACAAGATTGTGACAAACTAGATTCTTTGATGGAAGTGATATTCACTTTACCTTCCCCTACTCTGCAGTGTTTTCCTGTTGTTCCCCTACAGTTGAAACTATGCAAAGCCTGTATTCATATTTCTGCCTTGTCCACTTTACTTGTTATTCCACTTGCTGCTTTTCATGGTCTTTGCTCTTACCATCTTATAATCTGTGATTTTATGAAACACCTGACAAATTCCCATCCCTTTCTGCAGGTTCAGTCAAACAAAACTTCAAAACAAAAACAAGAGGTACCTTACTAAAGTTGGATAACAAGTTTGGGATTTCTTTCTAGACAAAATCATATTGTAAAAAGTATCATTTGGAATTCCTTAGAAAAGGTACATCTTTTTTAACTTGAAACTCCTCTGATTGTCAGGTGTCCCAGAAATCATAGAAAGAAATACATAACATGTAAAATTAAGAGGAGGAACATTAGTCATGTATTTTATAACAACAACTTAATTTAAGATTTTAAAAGAGCAACAGTTCTATATCACAGTTCATGGTTTAAACATTGTGCCTGTATTTAAAATAAAACATAACCGTATCTTTTTCGGTTGAACATTGTGTCCAGCTCCTGCTACGTTTAAGAGTTCTTGGCATACTTACGTTACCTGCTTGCTTTGTCTGCCAAGAGTGGGAGTTACTAGGCTGCCTAGAGTCATTCGAAGTTTCATGAGCTTGTGTTGTCCCACAGGTGTTTAGTTCAGAAAGGAGTGGATATAGAATGCTGTTGTCTGTAGTCAGCCGTTAGCCATTCTATATGTTCTCCTGACATGTTGGACAAGGTGAAGTGATACTTTGTATGTGTAGATGGAGTGTGGGTTTTGGGGTTCGCTGAGCAGTTCCGTAGGACTCCCAAGAACAGCTGAACTCCAAGCGAAGGGCTGAGTTTAACTGTGAAAGCGGTATAGATAATAAAGTCTCTTTCAGAACTAATGAGGGTTTTTTTCCAGTGCTTAACATACAGAAGTCTGTGCCTGCTATAAAGGTATACCACTTAATAATTCTTTTAAACTATTGTTAAAAGAAACACAGAGCATTCTGAGTAAAATCAAGTGAAAGATGCCTTGGGGGAGGTGAATTATATCTGTGTAGTAGTCTAGAAAGTACTAATGACAGGAGCACAGGGTTCTTACTCATGATGACACAAAAAATTTATTTCTTTAATTTGCAAGCATATGGTTCTGATGGTTGAGGTATCTGTCTAGAAAGGACATTAGCAATCGGAAGCACTGTGGAATGCAAATATGTGTATACTTAATATATTATTAAAATACTGTAAGAAAATACTAATTTTTAAATTCTGTACAGGTACTTCACTGTGATTTAATGCCATTTAGAGTGGGAAAAATATTTTAAAACATTCTGTGACATTGTTGCTTTAAACTATAGCAATTTAAAACATACTCATAAGTAGTAGTCATTTTTCTGTCAAACAAAAGTTTTATAGTTCATTGCAGCAGAAGAAACTGTGTTTTTACGAAGAGATCCGCAGTATTTTCCACCTTGTGCAGTTTAAATTGCTGAAACAGATTTTGCCCAATCTGGCACATTAGTGGATATAAAATAGACAATGCCTTCTGGCGTGGGAAATTTAATGCCTGCATCTGTGACTTTTCTCTCCGTAATAGAATCTGAAGTTGGCATTTTGCATCATAATCAAAAGTCAATCTTGCACTGTATAGTGACTTCTATCATTCTTTTCATTCACATAAACTGCAATATTGAAAAGTCAGAAACACTCTCAGTGTGTTTTTCTGAATGTGGTAAATACACAGTTAGGTACATCAAATACTAGATTTTTTTTCTTCCAGTAACGCTCCTGTATTTGCATATAGCATCACCATATTGATGGTAGCTTATGCATCATCTCATTAAAAGTTTTTCGAGACGTGTTCTCCTTCATGGACAGGCGTCAGTGAGGAAGATGGGGAAGCAAAAACTTCAGAGATAGTTTTTGTGTTGTAGTTCCAAGGTGCAATTTCTGAAAGAGATCCTGTTGAAGACTCAATAGGACTCTGGATTGGCTTACACTCTGCACAATTGCTTACTAAATTTTCCCAGTCTGTGGAGATTCTGAAGATTTATTTAGTTGCTATCTTCTAATGTGTAATAAAAGGTATGCAAAATTGTGGTAGTTCTGAATTTTGAAGGTGCTGTTTGGATTCCACATTAAACAAAGTTATTTTGTATGGCATGCATTTTAAGGATCCATTCTCTCCCTGAAGTGTAAATATCAAGGGCAAAATTAAAGAATGATTCAAATGACTCTCACGGGCTGTTGCTTATTAAAAAAATTAAAGCATTTAAGAACTTCTGACTGTAGTTAAACCAATTCAGATTTGAAGACTGCTTTAAATGACTTCTCAAATTATGTAATCCATTTCGAATTCCTTAATACCAGCGGCTAGGGAGAGGTGAAAGCCAAAACAGCACCTACCTTTTCCGCTCCCCGCCCCGCCCCCATCTGTTCTTGAATTTGCACTTTTGTTGGTGTAAGAAAGGTTGTTATACCTCTGGAAGCATGGTTTGCACTTCAGTTAATTGCAAAGACCAAACTCCTGTTGCGGGTTGAGAGCCTGAAGAGAGGTCTGTTGGATGAAGTTGCTCGACACCTTCTCAGTGAGTTTCTAGTAACAACAGATAGGTTGTGTTACAAAAGCTTTGCCCCTTCTTTCTTTGTCTTCCTTACTTTCTGCAATTTTTGCACACATGCACCACTGAATATCATGTGCCATAGGTGCTTCACAGTCAATTACAGCATGTGTATATCAAACTGATATACAAACCAAGCAAAGTCGGACTATGGAGAGGTAGTGACAGTACAAAAATGTGGGCTTTTGAAATAAACACAGCAGAATTTAGCATGTTCAGTTAACACTTCCAAATCTGGATGCAGTGACTAGAACATCAAAGTCCAGTCATTTTTTTCCCTTGCCTCACTTCTGATTTGCTGTATGCCTTCGGGCAGGAAGTTTTGCTTCAGTATGCTCATCTAATAGACACTGATTTTGTAATTATAAGCTCTGTTTTCAAAATTAGCTCAACTTTTGAGATCTCAAAAGACATTTGTAATGAAAATAACATCAAAGGGAAGTGAGTTTCTGGAGTGCTCTGGAGGAGACACCCATATTGCCCAGAGAATGCTACTGAACACAACGCTATTCTCATCAATTACTTCTAAAACTTATGGTTATGTTTCTGAAATTGGGACATCTGTTTTCAAAAAGATTTTTATTTGTAATATGAAAAGTCAGTTCACATTTAACTAATAAAGCTTATATTCTACAATGTACTATTGTTTGCAGTTTAGGTAAGTGAGGTAAACCTGAAAAGTTAGGTGAGAAAGCTGGTATTGACAGGGGAGTTTGGAGAAAGTAGGAGGTTGGCACACACAGAATTTATGCAGGCCATAAACATAATCATAACACTTGTCAGGATTCAACCAGAAGGAATCTTATGGGCTCAGAGAGTTTTTTTGTTTTCAGAAAACTGGTCTTTTGCTGCCAATTAATTTGACCTTAAAAAGTAAACAATTTTGAGTCAGTAATGAGTTGGTTAATATGACCTGTCCAAAGCAAGGAAGAGATTTCATGTTCTGGTATGTCACTTAGGACACCAATGACTTTGTACTGTGCTGTGCTTTGGAAAGGAGTTTTAACAACTGGTTCATAGTGATAGTGATAGTGGTAATGCATTGTGGGCTCCTAATGCGCTGTTTGTCATTTGTAATTGATTCTTAATGTCTTAAGAAGTTGTGTTATGTGCATCAGAATTACTCTTAATTCGTAAAACATGTGCATAGGCACATAACTGCTAGAACTGAGACAAGCAGATTCATTTCCTAAACCAGAGTACAGTTCTGTACATACATTGATACTAAACATATGCTACCCACAGAAATTTCTCTCTTTGTTCTGTGGATATATTGAGTGTTTCAGGATTATGAGCACTGTTTGTAATTTCCTCAGCTCCAGAGGAGAGCAGACGACATGCTGCTTGTGACGTCTCTGATTTTAGGCATAACAGGCAATGTTTTGTTCCCCCCCGCCTCCCAATCTCACTTGTCAAGGCAAGCTTGTTAATGGCATTTGCACTTCAGCGCGTGTAATATTTAAATTAAATTTCCTCACTTTCGATGCCTGTTATTGTTATTCTGAGAAGCTGAAAATCTGTTCATAGTCAGTACCCGAAATTTGTTTTCTATAACTTTTTAGCTTGTGTGGTATAGTTTTTTCCAGATGTGTGTTTAAAATCTGTCATCCTTTTCCTAAATTGTATCAGATATAGCTGTTTTCTTTCTGTGGTAAGACATATGAAGATGTCATATACATTTGTAAACATTTGTATTCTGGTTTTAGCTGTTGATCCCAGTTGAGATAGTGACCCTTTTTTGGTCTGGTGGAGTGCCTTCCCTGCCCTCCCCCCAAGGACTGATGTGTCTCCTTCCTTTCTCTCTATAGTTGGAGAACAATATTGCAGTCTAGAGCTTCTGCACATACATGCCTCATTAAACATCATCTCGGACTGAAAGATAATTAGTGTCTCAGACTGAATCTCTCATTAAACTCTAAAGCCAAGAGCTACTTGGGGCTGGACTTGTTACAAGGTGCTCTTACCTTAAAATTGTGGTTCACCTCTGCTTGCAGATGGACAGGACAATAGAATCCACGCACAATTGCTTTATCATCTTTGGTTAACTAAGATAATCATTTCACTGTAGAAGTCTGAAATGATAAAGCATAGCTGTGTCATCGCCTTCCCTCACCATTCTATATCAAAGTTGTGATAAGGCAACTAAAATGCAGAGACCCTGCTGGTGAATGAAATCTTAGCATGCAAATTGGAAGTACAAATGCACATCTATGTGAGAAATGTATCTGTTAAAAATTCTATTTTAAAGCTTTTTCAGATTACATGTTTTCCTTTACAGTACATTGTCGTAATATATAAACAAAACTTTACCATTTGGGCAGAGCTGGTGTTTGTCCTAAGCTTTAAAAGATTCAAGGAAAAGTCTGTGGAAGGAGGGAAGTGTATTATGCATGATGTATTGACTGTACAAGCACAAGTAGTCTGTGTCAGAAAGCTTACCCCTTTTTTGGAAGAAGAGGATGGTGATGTACCCTAGCTAGTTAGGATACTCTCTAGTTTTTTCCCCTTTGATCCCAAGGTGTTTAAACCTCCACTCCTAAGCATTTCTAACATTTCTTTTGGGCTTATGAACTTCATTTCTTTTGCTATATTTGGCATTCTGCTTTGAAATTTAGACACTTTGGCCTAAGAATGTGTTTTTCAGTACTACTTCTTTACTTCTGCCTAAGTTCTGTTAACACTTGATGTTTATCTGGAAAGAGGAGTCTTTGCTTGTTAGTAGGCTTGGTTGGAGGTAATCTTAAGAGTTTGTCTGGTCCCACCTGTCTTGACTGTTCATCTAGTTTCTTCTTTAGAACTTCTTTTGATTAAGTTCAGTGTCCTTCCTGGGAAAAACATTTCACTATAGAGTTATATTTACTGTTGAAGTTTGTTCTAGGTTTAGCATGTAGTGAAGACCTAATTTCTGATAAAGGAAATAATGCATGTGGTATCTACAATTACTTTTTTTTCCCCCCCTCTAGTATCGAGGAGGAATTATGACCGAAGGCATATCTGTACCATGCTTTTCAGAATCATTTTTCTAATGCTGGATTTACCTCTTAGCACAATGGTTTATCTGTATATCGAAGTGCGACAACATGATTGATCGTAGTTTGTGTCCTGGAGACAGTGCAGCTGTGTTAGGAAAGATTTCTAGTATGAATAGTGACATGGTAATTATTTGAGAAATAATGTGTTAAAGGGAGCTTTCAAGTCTGGAAGCTGTTCAGCCGTGAAGCTTCAAGTATGGGTTGTTTTGTGTGATACAGGCATACTGTGGTATATGTCACAGATAGAGGTATATATATGTGTGTGTGTGTTTGTATACACACATATAAATGTATATGCATATACATACATGCCTGTGAGATACATGTGTCATGGTACACCTGTATCACAAAAAATACATATGTAAACGCATACATATGTATACCTGCGCCATATTTATCATAGCATATGTACATATGTACACAGACATATACAGGTATATTCTGAGATACGCATGTGCACACGCACACACACTGTGCTACGCAGAATCCTCAAGTAGGCTGTAGCAGCACTGTTAACCTAACTCGAACAGAACATTTATTCGCTTAATAAATATAAACTTACTTAGTGGTATGAGCTGAGTAATCAATGATTGTAATTCCTGCAGATTATGTACTTGCTCACCCATTTCCTCTCAAACTGTTTTTCAGACTTTATGAAAGACTACTTCCAACTGCCCTCAGGCAGTAAGAACTACATAATCATTAGTATGCTCAGAATGTAGTAATGACACAAATACTGTCTAGACTTACAAATCCACTAGTTCATTTTCTTCATATAGACTTGCCTTTGCTTACTGAAGTCATTTATATCACTGGCCCTCTCTTTAGAGTTTCTACTAAACATAGACATGGCTGTCCCTGTTTTGCATCGTGATCAGAGACCCTTTGAATTTATTGTACAAGAGACACCTCGCCTAATCAAAATGTATCATTCCGCCCCTTGTTAGAGGGGAGGACTAGTCTGACGCAATCTTATTTTGGAAAGGATTAGTCTGTCCTTTGGTACTATTACTGTAAATATAAAATGCTTAGCTTGACTGTGGGGACTAGCTCTAGCGTTTGACATTAACATGAGATTAACTGCTTGTAGCATTTTTCTAGGACTAAAGTGGTCTACCAGACATTCACTAAGCCTTCCTTAGTGTGCAGTCTGTGCAACTGCTTTCTCCAAAATAAGTGGATGGGATTTTTATTTTTTTTTTTAACAGAGGAGGAATTAATACAGGGAAAATTGTAAAGTGAAGAAAAAAAAATTATCACCTTTCATGTCAAAATGACATTGTGCCTTCTCTTCAATGACTGTGGCTTTCCATTATAAATAAAAAATAATACACAAAATAATCTTTCAGTCATAGATTTAATGATGCATGTTTAACTGAGCTTCATTCAGTATCTGTGCAGAGAGAATATTGATAAATCTAGGTGCTCATATTAGTCTTCCACTGAAATGAAAAAGAATCTGACTATATTAATATGCATAACTTCATATTCAACTTGTTTGTATTAATCCTATATATTAATAGTAATTCTGTGTGATAATGCTTCAGTTAGTTGAAATATACATGTTTAATTTCTGGTATTGAATTTTTCCTCTCATAAATCCTTTTATTACAGTGGTTTGAGGTACACATGTTAAAGATGCTGTATTTCTTTCCTCCTTAGAGTTGCAGCCGCTCTCCGCAAGCCAGTCTTTTCTTATTGCTAAATAAGGGGCCAGGCTGATAGCGTTTGGTATCAATCTGTAGATTGAGAAATCTCGCTGCCTTTTTTCCTCTCCTTGGCCTTGAAGATGGGTCCATATATAGGTTTTGGGGTTTATGCGGGGTTTTTTTACTTAAGGGATAAGAAAGTGCCAAGTGCTCTCCTGGGACAGACCAGGGGTCCGCACGACCTGATGCTCTGTCCGGCGCTGGCAGCAAGATACGGTATTTAGGGAGAACGTTGCCGTTCTTGCAATCTGCTTCTCCCGCCGTCCGTGCGTGTTCAGAGACGTGTTCCGCGTTACATCCCTGCCTATTGCTTTTCATACCTGTTTATGGATCTGTTGTATATGAACCTAAATAATCCTCTTCTAAACTTGTTTATGCCATCTGCCTCCGCTATTCCCTGTGTCAGCAAGTTTGACTTTCTTTTGACTTCTCGAGCGTTCTCATTTCTTAAATGCTGACCTTTGCACTGTGGATCAGGGGTCTTAATTCTCCTGTAAAGCTGAGAGGGTGGTGAGGTGGATTGTTTATTGCTGTTGATTTGTTTTACTTTTGAAACGTGGCAAATATTTTATCTTTGCTGCTAACACAGGGAAATGTCCACATTTCTTGGAGTCTACTTCTGGTTTTTTGGGACTACTCATTCTAGAGTGTGTGGGGGTTGTGAAGGGTTTTTTTCTGGTTGTTGTTGCTGGTGGGGTTGGGTTTTTTTTCTTCTTTTTCTGTTTTTTTTGGTATTTGCCTCGTTGTTCCTATCTTGAAATCAGATGTTTGCGTACTGGATTTAGTTGGTTGCTCTTCCTGCTGCAACATTAAATGGAACAGTAATGTGATTACTGCTACAGAGAGGCTTTAGCAGTAATGGTGCTTGAACAGTGCTTGTGTGCCACTGAAGACCAAGTGCTACATTTCATATAGGTTTTTAGGCTAGTTCTACTAGGATCCTAATTTTCCTGTGGAATGATGGGCAAACTGAAGGTGAACAAGCCTTTGTTTGGCGATCACTGGCTTTGAGGAGTATATTGATGGACACAGAATTTTTAGTATGTGCATTTATGGGATGGTTTCAAAGAAATGGCATTCTGCTGCAAGTAGAGTTTATGCTTTCATAAATTAAAACCTTGCAAGACTTTTAAGAAATTCACATGATTTTCCCTAAAAGAGTAACAGGTATTCATGTTGCCTCCTCTTCACGTTACTGAAGTAGTAAATCTCTAATAAAATGGTTTATGAGAGGAAATGCAGATATTTTATTATAGTCTATATATATGTTTCGTGTTACGTAGTCTTTTTAAGCTTGTCTTGCAGAACAACGGCTTCATAAATTATTGAACAGAAACTTGTACATTGCCTGGGCTAGGCAAAAAAAGTGAATGAAAATGAATATTCTACAATGCTTTTTGATAATTCAGTGTGAATATAGAAGTTAGTTATGGGAAGCACAGCTTTTGAATGCAGCCTTCTTGCTTGGATAGGGTTCCTTCGTACTTTCAAAGTCAGATCTAAACTGTTTACTGAACGTAATTTTATAAAACAGAGTTACTGGAAACATTTTGCTTCCATTTTAATCACATAGGCTAAGACTTTTTATTTGTCGTTGCTTGCTGAATTTCTTTGCACTTTTAAATTTCACACAAAAATAAACTACTACTCTTGCCAAACAGTCATGCATTTAAATATTTTGTTGCCTATTTACTTACCAGCTGCTATTCTTTTTACCAACAAAATTACCATTTGCATCCTCCTAATTTATTTTTCAGTTCTAGTGTTGTTTTACTTCAGTGCTGTTTGTCTCCCTATCCAACTACATAACAGCTTATAAAAATATTATAGTAATTCAAGTTCTTCACTTCAAGCACAAATGTGTGCTTCTTTTCTGACAATAATACCAAATGATTAAACCAATGCAGCCATAACCTAAAAGCTTTGTCAATGTTTATTATTCAAACTGCTTTAGTGGTTGATTTCAAGGTTAACTCTTGACTGTTAAGTTAATAGCTACAAGGATGCTGTGGTCAGTGTAGATTCCACCCCCCCCACCCCCCCCCAGTTGATTTAAGCTTAAAAACCTGTATAATTTTAAGATTACATGACTAGTAGTTCCTTTGGTGCCCGGTATAAAATAGATAAAATTGAAAATAAAATAAAGATTATATCTGTGATTAAGACGGCTGTATTGGTGCCTTATGTGTTTCAATGTGCTTGTGAAAAGTTAAATCAGTGGTGTTATGGCTAATATGAATTGTTACTTACAAAGAATATAGAATTAATTTTGTTCTGGGAACAGGTTCCTTATTTACAGGATTTTTATATCCTATATGTTTTTCAAGCCATCTAGAATAAAATTCCTGCTACTGCTTAACATCATACAGTCACAGCACAATTTTTGAAATTACAAGGAAACAGGAAAAGAAACCATTCTTTTGAAAAAACTCTATGCAGCTTTTGGACAAATGGCTTACCGTCAAAAAATAAAGTGGAAACGCCTTAAAAATAAGCAAGTCATGTGCTTATCTTGACTACACAAAGAATCCTTGGGTTAGCTGGGCTGCGAATCTACAGTGTTGGCTGTGTAGAGCAGCTGCCTGCAGTCAATAAAGAGCATTGACTTGGCCAGTTACTGAAGGGTGGATAACGTGCTGGATGTTCTCACCTCTGGTTCCACGTATCAAAAGTTGTTTGTGGCACTGTCTGCTAAGAACTGACCAGGATTATATGCAGCGTCACTAAAGATCAAGCAGTCTGTAGAGTACAAATCGCCTCTGAAACAGAGTATACTTGAAATATTCTGTACTCGATTTAGAGGAAGGACATGAAACAGTGCAAATGTTACAGTGCTCTTTGGGAAAGGGTGGTGGTGAGCTTGTCTGCTTGTTCTTGAAAGCTCGTATTTGTAAACTATGCAAGAGGAGACAAAGAACAGAAGACAGAATTTGGTTCTAAAATGCATCTTTAAACCGAGAGGAAGTGCTTGTTAAGCTGCTGTTTATGATTAAATTGAGAATGATAAGTGGACTTTATGGATTATGTCATAGAAGTCAATATTATGGGTTCAGTTTGTTTTAATATTACAATTTGACCAGGGGCTTCTCTGCAGAGATTCTGCCACCGTTATCTAGTTCTGGAATTTCTTTGTGGTATGGTACTGCTTCACCTTCCAAATTGTGGTGTCAGGATTTACAATGGAGATTTCTCTCACGATGTATCAATTAGTGGTTGTTTAATACAAATTACAGAAATAGTGGCCTACATTAGAATAGCATATGACAGAATAAGCAGTGTTTCTTTACAGTAGCCCGCACCCCCCCCCCCGCCCCCCCCCCCCCCCCCCCACCCCTCGTGGATGCTGTACTGGGAGTCCTTTACTTCTTTTAATTATCAGTAGCTTTTATTATTCAAATCTATCTTTGATGTTAACAGAGGGTTTCACAGATGTTGGTTTCTAGAAATCAGTTTAATTTCAATAAAAGAAAAATATTTGATCTTTTCTCCATTTCTGTTCCTTAAATCGTTTCTGTACATGCGTTAATAAGATCATTCCTTTAACCAAGAATATGCATTAATAAGGTAAAAATCTCTTTGAACCTTAGTTACTTTTTAATCTTGGAATTAGATTTAAAAGAATGAAATATTTGAATTTTTACCAATAAATTTAAATAGAAATTGAATAATTTGAACTAATGGTAGAATTAAGTGGTGACATTTCAACATTAAATATGATGATTTGGTATATTACATTAGGTATTTTCACTTAATTTTTATGAAGAGTAGGATTTTTATGAGCAGTTATTCAAAAAAAGTGAGTCTACTTAATGGAATCATTCTCCTCAAGAGTATTTATACTGACATTGTTTTTTTCCCCCTTCTGATACCCTTTCTGGAATCTGGAAGCTTTTTACTCATTGTCATTTTGTTTTGTTTTGTTTTTTCTCCTTAGTTTCAGCCCAGACTCTGAAGAGCAATCTTGATTCAATGAACAGTCAGATCCAGCGCCTAGAAAGTGACATTGAGAACTTCCCTAAAACACAAGATGAACATGATAAGTTTGTAGAAAAAATGAGCATATCCTTTTTACATGTCTTCGCTTGTGATCTGAACATTCTGATCGTGTGGCTAAGTATTTACAACCTTTGAAAATAAGTTTTAAGTACAGAGAAAAGCATAACAGAGCGTGCTGAACGTAAGAGAACATCTAACTGAGTATAGCTTAAAGCATTTATAATCCGACTTTCAAGGGAGGAGACTACGTAGCTTTCTGGAAGTAAGTGTAGTGGCTGGTCGTAAAGGTAGTAGTATGTCTTCTTGCCTTGAAGAATGGTATTTAATGACTTTTGTTGAATCATTTCAATCTAGAAAACAGCAGCAGAGTATTAATTATTTTAGCTTTGGATATGTTGTTTTTTCAAGGGGAGAGTATGAACTTTGTGAATAGATTTTAGTTATTTATTTATTTATAACGGATCATTTTAGAGAAAAAGTATTTACATGTTTTGCACTCAAGTAATTTGTCCTTTTATTTCTGAAGGGAGTAGGCACTGTAGGTTCTTCAAGCACTAGTAAGTAAAATCTGTGGGAGAATACCAAATTATGTCTGTTGAGCCTATTCTCCCTCCAAAATTTTCATATCTCTAGCTTTACTTTTGCTCAGAAGTATAAAGTAACAAGTAAATATACTGTAGATGCAAGAAGCTTACAAAACTCTGACAAAGACTAAGGAAAAGTCCTTTTTTAAAAAAAAAAATTAAATTTGCGGGTTTTTATTTTGCACAAAGCAGATTTCTGTATATGTGGACGTATTTCGCATATGGTATACAGCCAAGTCCAAGGCATTTTGTGCATTTATAGAAGCTCACATAGTTCATGTGACGTCTATTCTTTCTTACTGCAAGCAGACAGAAGCCATGGCTTTGTGGGTTTTTCAAAGAAAAAAAAAAAAAAGAGGGGATTGATGTCTAGAGCCATTCGTGGCTGCTCATCACATTTAGTAGGTGGATGTAATGAAGAGGTTCTCTTAACTACTGTGTATTTAGAAAGTAAGTTTTAGCAGGATTAACCATCTCAATGGATTCAGTGACAGAAATTCACAAGAAGATATTCTCTATATGGATTTATTTTAAGTTTCTGACAAGACTGCAGAAAAGTAGCTTAAGGGAGACAACTCATGACTAAGTGGAAAATTGTTTCATGTTACTTACATATTCTCTTCCACCTTGTCTTATTTGCAAGGTTAGGAGACTTGCTAGTAATCACATTTATCAGTTATTTAAAAAAAAATTAAAAAAGCTTATTATTTTTCTGAGATACATTCACATAAGAAAATCTTATAATATTGCCTTGTAATTGTCCTTTGCCTTGTCGTCATGTGCGGAGGCTGAATGCTCTCAAGTGAGCCCTACTTTTGTTCATAAATGAAAACAACATATTGAAATGCACCTTTTGCAGCCGTGTTTTCTTGTTAAGCTTAACAGATCTGTTTTACAGGATATATGCATTATTTTTCAGTTGTGTTGAGTAACTGCTTTGCCATTTGTTGTTTTGCTACCTATATGTTTACTGTACTTATAAAGATATTTGCATCACTCAAGTGATTAGGTGAGAAAAAAGAGCCAAGTGGGTAGAGTTTACCTTTTTCTCTTTCTGCGGTTTATTACCTGAATATCTTGAAGAAGGATAATCTGACAATACAGAAGAGTTAAAAAAAAGTACTAATGCTTTTTTGTATTAGCAAAAATATGAGGATCCTATGAAATTTTTGAAAATTAATTGTTGAAAGCCTCCTGGGCAGCCTTGCTTCAGTGCACGTACATTGATGTCACAGCTAGATTACCAAATCCTGGTAATTAAAATAGGCACCCTGAACTGCAGATGCCTGACAGCTTTTATCATACTAGTGAATTTGGTGGCTTGACAAAATAGATAAGACTGTAAGAAATTAACTGATTCTGCCTAAGGATTTACGTTTTCATAATTAATAGATGACCTGATAAATGGTGTTTTTCTTTTTTAGAAAGTCATCTCCAGTTTATGTCAAGTGATCAAATTTGTTTCTGCTTATCATTGAATATTTTTAAATATTCTGATTCCCCCCTTTTTTTTTTCCACAGTGAAGAATAAATGTTAAGGGTGGGGAAAAATGACATGTTAGTCTTCAGTATGCATTTCTTTTGTTTCTGTCAGCTTGTTGAAGAATTGTTGTTGATAGCACATATCGAGATTAGAAAGTTAAAGAATTTCAGGCTGAACATCTCTAACTGCTTGAGTGTTGCAGAAAATTTGAGACATGTCTGAACATAAATCATCTCTCAGTAGAGAGTTCTAGGATGCAGAAATTATACCATAATTAAAGGCATAGCTTCTCTTTCCCGTTCCTGCTAATAAACAAAGCTGTTTACCGGTAATTGTGGATGAGACTTTCTTCAGAGAATACAAAAGGAATATTGCTTGGTATCATACTTAGGTAGATAAATTACAATAAAAATACCATTTGTAATATTCATAATAATAAAATGAATTAATATTCATAATAGAGAAGCAAATGCTATGAAAGAAAGTACTGAATTTTAGGGTTTTTAACTTTTTTTAGCAAGTAAGATTTTGGTACTGTGAATGATAAAAAGATGAATAGAAATGGTACTTACATTTTCAGCTAGGATTTTTTTCTTGCCCTCTTTGTACGCAGGCTAATTTGTGAGTTCACTTCATCAGTTTATTTAGCACATCCAATTATTCATCTCAGTGCATACTACTTGTTGTAACTCTTGAATGCTTGAAAATAACTTAAAACTACTTAAGGAATTAAATACAAAGACAGGAAGAGCGGTATGTTACTATTCCACAACCTGTTTAAAGAATTGCAATATATTGCAGAAGTAATATGTTCAGGTAAATATACCCCATAGATTAACAAACTTTGCATTAAAGCTGTTAGAATTACGTTCATGTAGTTTTGACTGCAGTCTGCTAACTTGATACATATTTTGACTTTATATGGTTATTTTTTATTATTTAGAAACTGAGGAAAATGAGTTGATATCTGAATAGTTTATATTTAAAGTAAGACTATAGGCAACAGAATGAAATAGTTTGGTAACAGAAGCACATTCAGTTTTACATCACTTTCTTTAGAGCTGTGCAGATATTCACGTGAAGTGGCTCTGTAACAGTCTTCAGTGTGACTTCCTGCTTAAGGGTGTTTTATTGTTTTCCATTTATGATCATAAGGTTCAATGAATATGATAAAAGAAATTCAGATGATGTAGCTATAGGTTGATTGCCATCTTTCATAAGCAATTAATAATTAAGATATAGTATGAGCATCTGATTTGATTTCAAGCATAATAGAACAGTCTCAGCAAATAATGCCACTATCAACTTCATAACTTTCAACTAAAAACATATTTTATGACAGTATACAATCTTGACTTTACAAATTCATCTAGTGTAAGTTCTACTACATCTGTAATAGATTGTACCAATGATTTTTCTCTCAAATATACATAATGATCTGGTTTGATTCGTTGTGGTTTTAGTTTCTAGCCATCGTGACACTTTAAAAAGCTTTGAAGTTTTTTGGGACCTGATTGTTTGTAGGTATCTTTTCCTCCATTTCAGAATTTTTATACTGTGATCAGGTTACTTAAATATACCTGCAATAACAAAGTAGATTGACTTCTTTAGTTTAGGACTTTTTTTCCTAGTCTTTACTGGTATCTTTTAATACCAGTTTGAAATACTGGTTTCAACTAAATACAGTATTTCAATAATTTTGTAGCTTCATAGGTGTGAAGAGTAAAAAATGTAATATCATTTATCTTTCTGCATCAAAAAACCGACTCCGTTAGCACCATCATTGTGGTGGAACTTTGTGTTCCGTTAGTAAACGCAGTTCAAACTTGCTTCCATGCTCACTACTTGCTGGGACACGGTTCTGCATCTTGTAAGTGTGAGTCTATGTTGTTTGTAGTGGACACTGTGGGCTTTCTTGAGATAGCTGTATGGAAATACTTCTGTGGGATTCTGAAGCGATTTTCATAGTTGCTACCTTGCTATCATGCTAGGATTTCAATTTGTCTGTCTTATATTGGCATTTTTCTAAGTATTTAATTGCCTAAGTTTTAAGGCATGCTCACAGCACTCTCTGAAGTCTTTGGGATCATGAACATGACCTGTATGGTTGGCCCCCAGAAATAGCTGATTTCAAACTGAGGATTACAGCTATGCTATAACAGAAAGTAGAATATAGTATGGTTAAGGGTGAGGGGGAACCAAAACCAAGAGAGCTTAAAATATTCTTTCTGTGGATTTTGTGCTATATTAAATAATTTGTGTGATTCTTGAGACAACTTTTTCATGATCTGATCCATGGCTGTACTTGAAGAGCAAATTGTAAATAATTTAACTTGAAATGCGAGAGGCTGCTTTTATCATTAGCCCAGCTTCATGCAGCACTGGGGAGTCTGATTCAACAGTTTAGAAAAGTAATTACGACTATGACAAATCTGGCTTTTGCTCCTTGTATTATTTCAGTGTTTGTGCGTCTAACTGAAGATTTTTTAAATGGAAAACTCTGAATTTTATACTTACTTGCTGTAGGTGTATGTGCTGTTTTCTTTTTGGTGATGTTAAAACACGAGTGTCTAGTTGGGGATTGAGGAAGATGGTCGGATTAATGGGATTTAACTTTAAATGTTATTAAGAAAGATTAAAGACAACAGAATGAAAAGCACTTTCAGAGGGAGTAATGGGAAGTTGTACGGAGTTAACTTATTAAACTTGACTTAGAACTATAGATACATAAATAATAAATACCACCTCGTCTCCGCTCCCAACTTGCGCACACAGCCTGGTGACAAAGGTTTAGTTGTGCAGAAAATAGGCAGGAGCTTTGTTCGGAGGAGAAGGGAGCAGTGGTAGAGCTGGGCTGGCCGGAGGGCACGCTGTTTGGTCACTGGCCGTTAGGTTCATTCTTTTTGTTATCCTGCCGGTTACAGAGACTGACTTTTTGCTGTGTTGCTTTTGGATGATTATAGAGTGTGTAAACAATCTTAATTTAGTTATATAACGTATCCTGGATGTACTGGTGTGTCTTTAAATGAAGATTTTGTACAGCTTTTCTGTTTTTCAGCTGTGTCATTTACCCTAGTAAGAAATATTAAGGTGCCTCATCTTGTTAAAATCTTTTGCCTACCAGAGCAATAAGCGGTGCCGCTTGGTTTTTCTAACTCTCTGCGTACATGTGGAGAATTAAAAGCTTATTTTTAAAGAGTTGCAAAATTAAGGGAACCATGAATGAAAGAACAAAAATTAGTGCAGATAAAAATTTTTCAAAGCAGTGTGTATTCATCTTATCATTAAATGGAACAACAGCGATTTGTGAACTAATTTTAATTTTCAGAAAGGAACACCATTCATTAAAATAGAATCCTTTTTATGAACTAAAAAGCTGCCTTCTTGAAAGGCATATATTCTCACTTGATATGTATTTATGCTCATAGTTCTATCTAATAATGACTATTGACTCACAACTAAATATGAGTTTTATTAGTTCCTTACTTGATGTACTTCAGTGGCAGTGAAATGATCTGGGGAGAAGTCTACTTCAAGTGTATGTGGGACTTTTATACACTGAGAATATTAGATAATATTTAATGTGCACTAAACATCAACTGATAATTCTCTTGTACGAGCAACTGTACTGCAGTCTCTTACAGCACGCCACTAGGGAAGAAACAAATATACTGTGAATCAGGATCTCAGCATCTGGAAATGGCTGTGAACCTTTTTTCCTCTGTCTGAGTGACTGAGCAGCAGGACATCATTTACACACTGACACGGAGTGCTGAAAGAATGTTAATGGCATTAACACTCTTGTCATCTGTTAACACTTGGGATTTCCTCGTAGCTTGCTATGGAAAAATAATTCACTTAAAGTGTTTTGAGATGTCATTTTTAGGAAAGCCTGTTTTTGTTTTTCAGACAACTTGAAATGCACTGGTGCCTTCATTTCTGCATGAGAATGTACATTAATATCTGAATTTGCTCATAACTAGGGGCTTCTCAAAAATAACCCCAAAGGAGGAAAATATCTAGGAACTCTTGTATATGCCCCTACGTTTGAAGTAACTATCTTTTGCCCAAGTCTATTTGAATGTGTTTGTAAATGTAGAGGCGTTTTGAGTACTTTGGGAACTGGAAAAGAGAACCATTCAATGATTTTTTCAAATTCTAGGTCATGTATAATCATTAAGGCAATTTTCTATATGTGCCTTTTCTTACAGTACTTATATAAAGTTTTTCTTCTTGCTGTCTACAGAAATGACAGTTGAAAACACTTTTATTGGAAAGTGTTCTTGACCAAAACAGGTATTTTGGGAAAGTAATGGTTATTTATCCAGGTAAAATACTTTTCCTAAATAGTGTCTAGGGAGAGAAGGTCTACCTTACTGAAGCTTGTGCATCAGTAAGATTTTTTAAATTTTTTTTTTTTTTGACCTCTCAAAGAACCTGGTTCTTATCCCCTCCCTACTTCCTTCTCTTTCTCTCTTCTCCCCACCCCCTCTCCCCAAGTGAGAAAACCTGTCTTGTCCAAAAAAAAAACAGTGAAAAAGCACTCACTGTAGTTTGAAAGTTATGAAGTATTATGTGATGAAAAACAAAGGAACAGAAAGACCTGGCTTCTAGGTGTAGCATGACTTTTTTTGGTTGGTTGTTTTTTTGGGGGGGGAGTTGGTTTTCTTTTTTTGGTTGTGGGGTTTTGGGTTTTTTTTTTGTTATGGTTACATTATGTGAATGTAATCAGGGTATTTTGTTACTCTTGGTGTTGAGCATTTGTTTAAAGTTAAGCCTTCTGCTTACAGTTAAAAACAAACTCCAAAGGAACAGTCAGCAGAAAGCACATGTCTTAAGATGTGCTAGCACCAGGGAATAAAGTCTTGTTTAAGACTTACGAGTGCATATAGTGGAAGGAAATTAAACGGGAGTGATTTATTCTAGTTTGAGATCAAAATGTCAGCTGTTCTCTCGAAGTCTGACCTGAGAAAAAAATTAATACTTGATTAAATGCTTGGTCATGCAATTTTTTTTGTTTTCAACCATCAATTATTAGTCTTTCTCGCTAATATAGAGAAAACAGAACAAATAACACTAAATTCATATTATTGATATTGTTGGTATCATAAATGAGGAAAGGCTACAAACAATGGAACTTTACAGTCTTTTTTTTTTTTTTAACCCAGTGAGGAAGAATGGACTACTTTAAGCTTCACTCAGCTGTTTTGAACTTTGATTCATATGACTCTTAAGAGGATCAGCTGAGGCCCTCATATGGTCCATTTTGTTATCACCCATGAAACAATTATGAACTTGTTGAGACTTTTAAGATCTTGCTTAATATCACGAAATTATAATGAGCATCTAGTAGTAGTGCTGGTACTACAGCATTTAATGAGACTTCTGTTTGGTATTGATTATTTAAAAATACATAAATTTTGTAGTTGTTTGCATTTAAGTGTGAGCTAAATTACTTCTTCAAAAATAAATGTGATTAACTTTCTATTAGCAACACACAAGAAAAACCCTATTTTTTCTAAATTAAAATAGTAAGTGGAAGAAGAAGAAAAAGACTTTGCACTGTCTACTGAAGCTACAGCACAGAAAAGTACCCCTTTATTTGCTGTTGAATCTTTGGTTTATGGAGTTTTCTGTTTAAACTGTATCTTATGTTGTTTCAGTATCTTTTCACTTACTCATGGTTTACAAGTTTCAAACCCAAGAGAGCAGAAAAGGCCTTCTAAGGTCTTACCTTCCTGGTAAAGAGAGACATTACAGCTGCCTCCTCAATATGCAAGCATGTGCAATATATTAGAAATATAGTGATCAATAAATAATTTTTCTCAATCAAAAGTTCTGTGGTTGCCTTTCACTTTCTGTCTGAGAAGAGTACAGCCAAAAATACTATGCTAGATGAAATGTAAAATCACCCTGTGTGTTGGCTCTTTCTATGCTGATTTCCTATTTTATTTCTGATTCTTACAAGCCCACGCAGGGCGAGCATACTGCTGAAGTAAGAATGTGAATAGAATTAATTTTGAAGCTCTGATTCTGTTGGGCTTCCTGTCTAATCACTTTCGTTTCATAGTTCTGTTCTAGTCAGATGTGTAAAATAACAGGAAGGAAAGTGAGAAGGAATAAGCTAGGAAAGATTTGAAGACAATATAGTAAGAGGAGAAGGGAAAGTAGCCAGTGGATGGAAGGATGAAGATTGAGAATCCAGATTTTAAGCTAAGGGGCACAGTGTCAGAATGGCAAGCTTTAGAAATACTCTTACTAGTGGCAGGAAAAGTTCAACATGACAAAAAGATGCAAACTTTTACTTTCCTGCCTACACCCTGAAAGTTACAAAGGTATTTTGCTTCTTTGTAAGCCATTCTTAGTATATGCTTGGTACTTTTTAAATGGAAAATGTTTTAAGCATTTTTAAGTCCTATTATTCTCTAAGTCTTTTGCTTTACAATTTGTTTTATACTTAAGGTGGGATTTTTTTTTTTTGCTTGTATCTCTTTAGAATTGCAATTGTACAGATTAATGTGTAGGCTTGCTTTTGACTGTAAGAAACTTTTTATCCTGTTGGATGTTCAAGTTCTCTGGATTTCTGTTATCTTAGTTCATTCCCAAGTATATAATCTGTTCATGTTGCAAGGAACTTTTTACAGTGGAATGTACATTTAAGTACTAGGAATACAATCCCCCTGCCATGCACACACAGGCTTGGGTCAATTTGAAGTCATTGTTAATGAGATACTAAAATGCTCTTAAGAACTTCCACCTTCTACCACATATTCTGTAGGCTCTTTACTCAAATTTGCACAGTTGATTGACATGATGAGCAAAGAAAAAAAAAAATCACGTGGCTGGTATACATTTAATTTTGCATCCAGGATGCTCTGTTCTAAGTTCATGTACCTCTAAGAAAGCTAAATTTGTGACGTGAGTATCAGATTTGAGATTTCAGTGAGTTGCTTGGCTGCTTGACTGACAGCCACCAAATGTGTATGCCCCTAATTTGCATTATTTTGTGTTGCCCCAAATGCAAGAAAAGAATCACTAAAATGCACTTTTGAAAAGGAAATCAACAGTATATGATTTTATGAGAGGTTACATTTAAAAACCTTTTATCTCTGAACACTCGCATCATATTTAAATGGGTATGCTAAAGCAACCAAGACACACTTGATTAAACTGATCGTGCTTGTAATTCTTAGAAGTACATCTGAAGGTCTGATGTATTTCATCAGCACAGGCAGAAAATCCCACTTCTGAAAGCACTGTGATAGAAGATAGGAAGAATTAGTGCATACATATAATCTGCTTTTCTTTTCCAAGCTAGCAGCTTTTTTAGAAAATTCAGGGCATCAATGAATAAACAGTTTTCTTTTTCCATTTTTACATTGCTAATTGTTCAAGCCCATAGCATCTCAGCATTTTGAATCCTATTGAAGAACTGACCCTGCCAAGTTCAAAATCAGATTACAGGCAATTTGTGCTATGTTTGGTTACATATATTCAATTGGCATTATTATGCTATGGAAAAAAAAAAAAAAAGACTGCTATTCGATGCTGTTGAGCTCAAATGTACTTAAGTCGTTTACTTAGTCTTTAGAGAGTGTGTCTCCCCAGCATATAAAATGATCTGCTTGAACAGACTAACCTCTTTAGAGGTACCAGTTTAAAAATTAGATAATCAGCAGGTTAGAAATGTGGCCAGGACCTGTTGTAATTAGAATGCACAGTATCAGAAACACATTCTGAAGATCTCAGCCCTGAGCAGCACAGAGCACTCACACAGAAACAATCCCAGAAGCTGTAATGTTTGGTGGGGTTTTTTTGTTGTTTTTTTTTTGTTTGTTTGTTTTTTTTTTTTCCCCTAGGAGATTCTGTTGTTCAGTGACAGTCATGATATAACGGTTGCTATTCAATTTCATTTCTACTGAGAAATGTCAGTATGGCCTTGTGGCATTTACTAAGCCTTTCACTTACCTAATTTTTCAGCCTGGAAAAAAAAATTAATCCCCCACTAAAATTGCTTTGAAATATTTGCATGACTGGTGTCACATTTTGTGTGACTAGATACTTGTCATGAAGGTCAATAGACATCACTGAATAAGGTTAAATATACTGTTTCTGCTGCGTGTAAATATTCTAGACTTGTGACACATTTTCCTATCGTGTTTGCTGTAATATGCAGCAGATGAAAGCTGTGGATCTTTGTACAAAGTTAACTTATAAAGATATATTGCTGAAACAAGGCAAGTTATTTTACTATCCTCATAGAATGAGTCTCCTTTTCTGGTCCTGACTGAAAACCAGTTGGGTTTGGTTTGTTATTTAATACAGTAAATGGTGGTGTTGCTAGTTTTTTTCCCAAGTAAACGTCTTCCTAAATTAGTGGAAAAATCAATCAATTTGTCATGATACTGTTACAATCCTTGTAATTCTAGGACGTGTTGTATTTTACAATTTCAGAATTGCTATACAGGTTTTTATACTAGCCATTTGAAATGGAACTGTATTTTCATTCATAATGTGCTTTGAGCATCCATGGTTACTAAGCTGCAACCCTTGTAGAATTAGAGAGACTTCCCAATTAAAGATGAGTTTAACCTTGTAGAAAAAACCTTTTGATATCTTCCTGCTTGGTCAAGTCCAGTCTTCCTACTGAAAGACAGTATAACATTACGTATGTTTTCCTTAAACTGTTTCTTTGACAGAAGAGGGTTGAGGAATGAGGGAGGTTTGAGCATAGTTTTAGCCTTCATATTTATGCCCTCTGCTTTATTTCTTCTGAGTAAATGTGATACTAAGAGGTATGTGAGAAATAGTAGTGGAGTAAATTGTCAGTCCATCTTCTACATTAAATCCGTGAATTTTAAAAGCCAGTGTGGAATTACAAGGGCTTCCTGTAGGGTATGTGAAGTAGTAGGTTTATCTTGAACCAGAGTGAACACGCTATCGGTTGCAAATCTAAAGCCATCTCCTTTGTTTTCCTACCTCTCTCAGCTTTAATGAGGCATACTGAAGCTTTCTGGCATAAATGTGGGTGGTTTTGTGTGTGTGTGTTGCGGGGGGGTAATCACACAACGTATGAAATTTTCCCTAATGTATGCTGAAATTCTGTATTTTCCTCTGTAGTGCACTGTGCATCAAAAGAATTGTTAGTCTGTTTTTATCACATACCATCAAATAACAGAGATACTGTTGAGATATTTAATGTTGAGATATTTACTATTAATTGTTTAATTTGATACAGCCTGTGTGTTGCTCAGTGAAATAGAATTTGGAAAACTTTAAATAGAGCAAGTCTAATCTGGCAAGATTCCAGATGTTTATTTTTTTCCTAATACAAGTTTTTAATGATACTTTGCTGTGCTTTTGCTAGGTACCTGGCTTCATTTGCTTTTTTATATTCCTGTATTTTAGTATCTTTGTGTTCCTTGATGAAAAAGGAATTCTACACAGGCTTGCATAGTTGATCATGAGAGATTTCATTCTTTTATGAGCAAGACATGATATAAGCCAACAGAGAGGTATTAGTAAATCGTTGTTTCAGTGCTTGACCAGTTATGTGAAAATTGTTGATTTGCTTTGAGACAAGATCAGCCTCACAGACTGCCTTAAGGGCATAAACAAAGCATGATGATAAGTAGCAATATATTTAGTAGAGTGCAGTATCAGTCAGGTTCTTCAGGGACCGGTGTGAAGTCCACTTTTATCCAGTAGTTTCAGGAAGAATCTGTAACAAAAGGCAAACAACGTATCAGTTAAATTCTCAGATAACGAATCAGTAAATATTGCAAGCACAAGAGAGAGAAATACCAAAGGGCCCTGGGAGGGTAATCAGTAATCGAGCCGTAATCCTGTGAGAAGAAATCTGGAAATAGTATCTGTGATACTGTATTTGAGAAAAACAGTAGTGGACACGCGCATTCATGAGGACGTAGGGAAACTGTATACTACCTTCTCTTTTTTTGTAAAGTTAAAAAACCAAGAAGCAAACACAGTTGGAAATGCAATATAGATCATATGTTCACAGTACCTCATAGAGGAAAATTAAGTATTTTTAGTTTTACTAAGGGTATGTTCTTTATTTTGTTGTGTAAAGATAGCATTTTAAGTGTGTTGACTGGAGGTTTGTTGTTATGTTTATGTAGATACTATATACCCAAGAAGTTAGGTAAGTTTGCAGATTGTTTTACATGGAGTTGAAAGTAGGGCTGTCAGGTTGGGGGGGGTATCACAGGAAGATACGTGGCTGGGCCTGGAAGGGAGGAGAGCAAAAGGAGAAGCATATAGAGCCAAAAAATATGATGGAAAAGTGTTAGTAACTCGTCTTTCTTAATGAAAAATCATATGATTTTTCATAAAAGTGTTCAATCTGTGAATTAAATTAAAATTTTGTGCTTAAATGCCCCCGGTTATGTCCATTAGAAGCTTTTTTGAAGAACTTTTCTCCCCAGATGGTGAATTTACTCAGTTCATCTGGATTTTCAGAGTCAGCTGACAGTCATTTTTGTTTCTTTAGTGTTGTTCTTTAAAGGCCTCTTCTCTTTCCTTGTTTCCCCCTTCATTCAGATGTATGCAGGAAGAACTGAATCATCTGCAAAATGTCCTTCTGCCAGATTCAACACACAGCGCTTTTTTAAGAGCTTTCTTTTCTTTATTTTTTCCTATTTGATTCATCTTTCTTAAAGCAAACTAAAAATGCTCACGGTGTTCCAGGTGGTAACTATAGGATTATGTAGGTATAATCATTACTTAGATTGAACTTGAAAATCACCTAATAATGTGTCATGTTTTAATGCATAATGACTTCTCTTACAACTATTCGATATCAGTAAAAAAATGACAAATCCCTTTGGAAAATGATCCTTTGAATTTTAACTGGTCTGGGCTAAGGTACAGTTTTCATAAAGTTAATATTTAAATATACAAGAAGTATGGAACATTATAAAAGAAAATAGGGTTATACAAAGCAGATTATCAATTTTCTTTCTGACTGTATATTTCTACCTTCAGATCTTCATTTCTTTTTAAGAAGGAAGGCCTTGATGTGAGGGGACCTAAGATTATATTGATTTTTTTCATATTGGGCTATACTATAAATCTTGTGAACAGGAGCGTACAACCTGTAGGTTCCGTTGTACTATGAATAAAGGAAGAAATTGGACAAATGTTACAAATGAGGAGGCATAATGATATGCAACAGGTAGCTGTGTGGCAATTAAGAACTTCAACTAGATTACTTTTCTGATTTTTATTTAGTGAAAAACATATATTCTGTAAATTATCTGGTACAAACTTCTGTAGGTTATCTGTTTAAGTCCAGACATTTGACTATAGATTTGTGTTGGGGTTTTGTTGTTTAACCCCTGAGATTATGTAGATTTACCACATGAGGGAGCTCCATTCTATTCTGCACCTCGAAGACTGCTTCTAGAATTGTGCTTCAAAGCTAGTACTGAATAAGATTGAGAGAGGATTTTATACAGTAAAGGAGGAAAGTATAAAAAGGTTGCTGAAATGCATTTTTAGAGTATATGTTGGCTAACTAGTGAGAGAAGAATTTTTTGACAGTAATCTACACAGACACATGAAAAATTATATAGGAGGAAAAGCCTGCTTGTTTAGGAGATTCTGAAGAATAAAATTCTATGAACAAAAATCTACTTAAATACATGGAAATCTAAAGGCTTCTTGATTGTGAATAATTGCCTGAGGGAAACTGTTCTTTCATCCTTAAATTTATATTAAACCAAGCTGTCCAGATCACTGAAAGATCTTTTTGTAAAGAATTGTGCGCTGCTAGAATGATAATTCATTAGAGAACCATTTTCTAATTGCTGTATGCTTATTTTAAAATCTGAAATTAAAGAGAGAGTGCACTCTATAATCCCTGGAGCTGCAGCATTAGATATCAAAATCAAACTATCATGAGACATTGCTTTATCAGAAATGTTGGTGTTGATGGAACTGCTTTTTGCCCTGTACTCTTCTCCACTCCCCCAAAAGAAAAAGAAATTAAAAAAGAAACCCCAAAAAACCAACTTTGGGGAGAAAGTGTACTCTTTTTTTTTTTTAAAGCAGTATGTCTGAGTATAAGAAACTTTCATTTCAGATCCTGATTGCCCTGTGATTATGCTCTTTGCTTTTCTATCTGATCAGAACGTTTGCCTAAGAAATAGCCTTAAGTGCTTGTTGGCCGAGATAGAAATTGGAGGGATTACTTCACTTTCCTGACTTCTGGTTGGTTTAATCCCAGTCATTTGGGGCAAGGCTACTTGTGTGCATATGGTGGTGAGTTCCTAGCAAATAATTGCCCAGTAAGTTATGGCTACATATTTTTGGTATTAATATCAGGAGAGAAAAGAGGAGGGAAAGGACATGCACGGTTTTACTCAAATCATATATGATGTGTGGTTTTAAGTATGCAGCTGGTATTCAGAAATACTCTTTAGGTGCAAAATAGACTCATTTTTAGAGTGTAGGCTTGCACTCTCATTTTCTCCTGTGCTTTAATTTGTGGACACTTCATTACAACAATTGTTTGCACTAAACAAATTTCAATTTTAATAGAATTATTCTATGCTTTTTTGTTAGGTGACGTAAAATCATTCCTTTTCCTCCTTGATTTTGAACATCTAGGCTCTTGAAACATATGATCTGAAGTTTTTCAGATTTCTAAAAACAAGAAAATTAGGACTTCTGACATTGCTGCATTAAAGGAAACTAGAAATGTGAGGAGTCATTTCTCTTTTCCTTCCCGACACTTTACTGAAAAACTTTATCTAGATGAAGTAACCAGCAGATCTACTGATTGAAGCTTGTTAAAACAGGGTACAACTGACAGCTCAAACATAGCTCTTTTAATTAAATCCAGATGAAGTGAGGAAAAACTGCCTGATCAAAGAGAAAGTGAATGTGGTTGCAGTTTCTCTGAAAGATTTAGGGCACACTAAGCTGTAATTATTGTTTAAGGCATCTCATTGTGTGTTCCAAAGCTCATGTAATATTTCTAGGAGTGGCTACCTTACTGTGGCCTTGCTGAAATAGGTATCAACAACTAATTTTTTTATTGCTGTTAGAACATTTTTTGTCAATGCTTTGTGTTATTTGAAACAGTCACATTTAATTAATTTGAATAGAATATGCAAAACAAATTTTTCAGAATTATTTTGTTTGTACTAGCTGCATTTTTGTTGTTTTCTTTCTTGTTTTTATTCATCCAAACAGATTTTTATCTAATTGTTCTCCAGGGAAGGTATGCTAGAAATCCATTACTCTTGCAACATTTTCTGTTTGATATATTCTTGACTATCATGTCTTCTGTGTTGCTTTCTAATTAATGCATGAATAGTGATTATAATTAATTGTTTGGCACCACAAAAAATGAGAGAGCTTTGAGTTTGAAAAAGCTATGAATACCATTCCTCATACTGTTTCAAATTATTTTTAACCCAGAATATCACAAATGAGAATTGAGTTAAGAACTAGATCATTTCTGTTGTAAAGGGTGCTGGAAGAGCGCCTGCATAAAGTATACAGGGAGTGACCACTTTTCAGACTTCTTAGTATAGGATTCCAGGCAAAAATGTGATCCATGACTGTGAAGGATCTGAACAGAGATCTATGAATTTTGTACAAGTATAGGAAAATAACCTGTAAAGCATTACCAAGCTGGAAGAGTTCTTTACTCCATTCCAAACTGGAGAGTTCTTTACTTTCCTCTGTAATTTTATAAGACTCTTTTTGCCTTTCTTCTGTCCTGTCATCTTCTGGTATCCATTGTTCCAGCACTCCCATCGGTTACCCCCTCTTCGTGCCATCGTCGCATTGAGGTGTTTGCTGTAGGTCTAAAAAGCTGAAGAACTGCGAGGGCAGGTCATGAAATACGTAACCAATATACACTGCGTGTGAAGGTATATCTCTACCAGTATCTAGCTGTTTCATTCTTCATCTGGTATAATCTTCTTTTTTCTTATTTTTAACAGCTCTCACAACTCCCATTTCAGAACAAATGAAGCTAGATAGTCCACCTCTTTCATTCACGAATGGCATTTTGCCATTCTTTTAAAAGGATGTTTTTCACCTGTCAGGCAGTGTCAGTAAATTCAATTCCTCTCAGCATGTTTTTGCAAAAGCAGTTTTAAAATTCTGGTGACTTCATCAGTGGAAATAAAGCTTTGTTTCTGTCAGGATGAAAGGTTTGTTTTGCTTTCCGTTCTAGAGCTTTTAGAAATTGTTTTGATCTTTGTCTCCTGTTAAAAATGGGAGTATGGACTTTGGGGATTATTTCCTTGTTACAGTTATGGGAAAAAAACTTAACTTCTGAGGTCACCAACTGTCTTTTTCTCTGAAGACAAAAAGAATTAGTGTTTTTAGGTTCGTTTAGGTTCATACCTAGCTCTAATTTTGGACTTTCACTGATTTTTAAAAAATATTTTTATTTAAGACAGACAAGATGTTCCCTTCTCTCTAGCCTGTGGCTTTATAAATGCTGCCTTTTTCCGTGTTCTGTTTGAGGAGCCAAGTGCTCTTGTTTACTTTTCAAGTTTTCTTCTTCATGCTACCACAGGAAGTTCCTAAATCGGCATCGTAAGTCTTTGGGCAGACTTTTCCAATATAAACCAATTTAAGAAACAGCCTGTAGAGTTTTGTTCCTTGGACTGAATATTTTATAAAATAGGCCCTTGTTTATCGGTTTTTTTCCTAGGAGTTCCTATGGGACTTTTGGAGAAATGAGTGCTGATCTTTGCATCCTGACTAACAGAAGTATAAATAAAAAAGGCAGTATAGAAATTATGTTGACATAAGCTTTCTCTTGTGCATAGTAAAGTGGCATATGTAGAATCAATGGAAGTAGTCTTTTCATTATTGAGAAGTTTGAATGCATGAAAATTAGGAATTGATATGATTACTTAGAGCTAGGAGTAAGTAAACATCGACAGATTTTCTTTCTAGTGTTTATCAAGATGAAAGTTTATTGCCATTTAGGGACAAGTCAGAAAGCCTCATCTTAATTAAGCATGATTCTGCAATTTAGGGAGAAGGAGCTGGTCACAGCTAGCATTGTTATCAGGTGGTTATGATCTTTCTGTGCTTCATTTTCATGAACAAACACTGAAATAGTGTCTGTACACAGTGAATGCAGTTGTATTAAATAATTCGGATAGTTAATGACTTCTTCAGGTACTAATGTAATGAAGGCCAGGGAAAGGAATGGACCTCTTTGCTATATGATAACTGAGAAGCAACTGTTCTTTTGTGGTTTGGTTTTTTTGCGGGGGGGCCTCTTCTGTCAGAATGCTGAATGATGAAGTAATTTGCTTTGTAATGAGACAGAAATTCTCACACTGAGTTTTCTATGGGTATTTTATTAGTGAATCTTTAAGCTCTTCAGAAGTACATGATTTTGTGTAAACAGATAAAATGGGGCTCTTTCTATGGGGCTTGGTTTCTTTGCGTTCCAGTTTGGGTAGATGAAGTGTATTGTAATGAAGATTTCTGCAATTTTTTTTTTTTTCCTGAAAACAAAGGCTTTCAACAGGAAGAAAAGATTAGGTGTATAATTGTGATTCATAATTATTTGTGTATGCTCCAGAAGCCTTCTGTGTAGTCACAGAGATACATTATGTATGTAGTGCGAATGATAAAATTGTTAACATCTGTTTACATACTGATAGCAGGTGAAAATAAAGCTATCAGTGTAAATGACTTACTGTTATTAAAGCTGAATTTCTGTCTTCAGCTAATAAGTTCTGTTTGTGTTTCTCCAGTTCAATTCAAAGGAAGCTCTATTATGAATAAGCTTGGTAAGAGCACTGGTACATCCTTCATTAAAGATGATGACACTATTGAATCAAACTTTCTCTTCTAGCTATATAAAACATATTTTTTACCTATTTTGGCAGTTTCTTGACTAGGAATCCTGCTCTGAAACAGTATGCAAGAGTTTTGAAATGACAGAATACAGTTTGGATGGTTGAAATATTTTTAGTAAATTTTCACACTTAGTGGTAGTTGTCTGGAAATCATTACAAAAATGTGGTGGTGTTGAAGTTTATTTCTTTAATATTAGTTGTAGGTAAGTGTAACCATGGAAAAAACCCAGGCATTTTGCTCTGTGAATGACGTATGGCAATAGATTAGCAAGCAGTCTACTTAGGGTTTTAATTTCAGGTGATTGTGTCAAGGGATTCCATCATTTTCATGGATGAGTTTGAAGCATGGGTTTGGTTCTTTTTTGTAAACTCAGACAATGAGTTGGCGTTAAGTGTGGATAGGAAGCTAAATCAAACCCAGTGCAGATAAACAAACTCAATTATTTGGTTCTTATACTTGCTTTAGCTGAATTGTAAGTATCTTGTGAAATTCTGATGGTAATGAGAATAATCCGTTTTATTGAAAAACAAGTTTAAATAATAAAGACCATTTGATTTGTTGAAATAATGAACTATTCAGCAAGGTACTTTTATAACTAGACGTTTATAGTTCACTGAGGATTCTGACAAGCGGCTTGTTCTTAGTGTTTCATGTTTCTCTTCAGCAGTTCTCATAATCTGATTTAATTTGGGTGTGTTTGGAGTGGGAAAAGCTGTATTTGGCTAAAGTACAGTGTATAAAACTTTTTTGTAAATTTGGGATTTTTTTTAATGGAATGGAGTTGCGTTGTATAGCTTAGAGGGAAAGAAATTATTTGAGCTGTTAATATATTGAAGTTGAAATTATGTATAAACAGAGTAACCAAAACCTTGTTCATTTAGATTTCCCAGAATCACAGCATGGTTGAGGTTGGAAAGGGACCCTTGGAGGTAATCTTGTCCAACAGCCCTGCTCAAGTAGGGCCATCTAGAGCAGGTTTACAGAACCGTGTCCAGATGGCTTTTGAGTATCTCCAAAATTCCATAACCTCCTGGACAACCTGTTCTAGTGCTCAGTCACCCATTGAAGCTCAGCTTTGCTGTTATTCAACACTTGATTCAAGACTCAGAAATATAGAAGGCCAAATATGAATTAGGTTGTGAATTTTCAGTAAAGTACCTTTAGGTATAAATGCAGACCCCTCGGTGGAAGCAGCATCTAATTGTTTTCTGATTTTGTGCCTTCTCCACTGTACACTTACTTTCCCTTTGTTGCTAATTTCTTATTGCTGAGGATGTCAAGTACCACCTATGAGTAAGGTTAATTTGCAAGCATATCTGGTGATCCACACATTGATATTAGTAAAACGCAACATTTATGATTAGTGGTGTCACAAATGTTTTTTAATCCCACTCTTGGATGCTTTATCTAACAGATCATAAAGGCATACAAACAAAAATCAGCTGTTGTGTGATTATTTACATAATTCTTTCTGCCTAATTAGTTCTCCCCCAACTATGTCATTTCGGGCTCCAGTAATTTTACTTTCAAGCTTTTTGAATAAGCAGTTTTTCAGCATGTACATTAATTTTCCCACAGTGCCTGCACTAACATGTTATGGATTGAGCTGACTGACAGTTAATGGCAGTAAAACTAACTTTTGTTTCTTCAAAATAGAAGAATACACAGTCTGTCAGATAATAGACTGGTTTTATACTTTTAAAATTTATATACTCTGTGCTGGATTAATAACAAAGTTGTAATTTTATCAAAGCATCAACTATTGGTATGTTAGTTGTTCCAGATATATCAGTTGCTTTGAAGAGTTGCAGTGTGCATGTGTATCTCCAGAATAATATAATAATATTGGCATTATGATATACGGCTGCATTCCCTCCTGCTTCAAGTACTGCTGACATTAATTCTGTAGTTCAGCTCAGGACAGGAGAGAAACATTCAAACATATAATTTGTCATGGAAATTTTAGTAAGCCAGTTTTAATTAAACTGTATTATCAGAGACACAGAGCATTCTGATGGACATTGTCAATTTTCAGAACTGTAAATGAGTACTTAAGAGGTTGGAATAGCTAACAATAATAAATTATTTCAAATTGTACATTTAGTAAAGGATGAAAGAATACACATTGACATATTTTCGGTCTTGCAGTATTTAGGATTATGAAGGTTCAGAGCTTTATCGTTGTGTAATGATACAGTTCATGGACACTTTGCACTCCTCAATGCAGATTTATCAATCTGCAGCTTAAAAATACGCAGTGTTTTGTTTGTTAGCTTTCAAAAATGCATTTTAAGGAAAAGAAGTTATTTACATTGTAAATAGTAAATGGATTACCAGTTTTCCTATTGTAAATTATAAATGATGATTGACTATGATTTTTATCTAAAACCAGTGTGTCATATAAAATCTAACTGTAAATCAAACAATTAGAAATGCACTTAAGACAACTGGTGTGGACAAATTTAAAGGAAATCATATGGAGATTTATAATGAAACCATGTTTGATTTTTTTTAATCACGCTGTGCTGTCTTTTGAGAACAGTTTCTGTCTGTAATGAATATTAGGATCAGTGTGTATAGTAGAATAAGATACATTCAGTAGAACTGAAGTTAACTGAAAAATAAGTGGGTCGGATATTTAAATAAATAAAGTTTAGGTGGCTTTCCTTTCGAGACTCCTAGAAAATCCCAGGCTGAGTATTTTTACCTCCTCTTATAGTGCTAACTTATATAATATGCTAAATACATTGATTCTTTCCCTTTAGGTTGAGTATATTTATAAATGAGAACGTCTTCCATCTCTAGTCCCAGTGGGCCTTTATTTCCTTTTGTCCTTGTGGTTTTGCTATCTATTAGGAGTTAATCCACCTGTAGCATAATGCCAGCTGCCTCTTTCTTAAATGATTTTTTTGTGTCAGCACAAACTTTTGAGAATCAAGCATTACATGAAAACCTCTTCCAATCGAATGCAGCTTTCACCTGTTTTCAGCTTCCTGTAACCAGTAGCTGGAAGGAGATGTCAAAAGAACTTCTATTCAGTCTTTGAAATGCTTTTGGAAGGTGTCAGGAAGTTTCTGCCAGGTATCTCCTTTTTGTTTGTAGTGCATTCTTTCTTTCTTCTGGAGGTATCAAAGACACCAACTCTGTGGTCTGTTTTATTGTTTCAGACCTGTGGTCAACCGCCCTTAAATTTCATTTTTGTAGTGACAATCTACCCTGGAGAGAGTCCTCCTTAACTGCTGGAACACCAGTTCATTTTTCTAATTATAGTTAAATTACCAATGTTCTTTCTACTGTGGCATATTTACTGTTGATGAATGCCAAGCTTTCAGTGTTGGCTTTCATTTTCTTTGTAAATGCTAAGAGTAATAGGTCTTGCCTTTGGGCAAGTGAGTTTTTTGTGTGTTCAGGTACTTTATTAACTCTATTATTCAAGTTATTGATACATGGATGTGAAATTCATAGCAGATGTTAGGGCAGAAGTGATGAGTTTCCCTCCAGCACATTTGGGGTCTTTAACCTTGATTTCTCTGATTTTTTTTCTCATCTGTTTACATGGAAGAAACCAGGAGAAAGCATGGAAGTACCATGGTAGTGTTCCTAATATGGACGTAAAGAATTTCATTCTACTGTTGATGGTAATTAGTGATTCTTTATCTCTGACATAATGTGGTAGCATAGTGTCATGGTAACATTTGTATCCATTGCTTGCTTAATTAAGTGAATTAATTTAGGCATTGCACTGAAATGCCAGCAAACTGTAGGCATCTGGTCATATTTCAAAGTGTAAAAAAATCATTGACTGACTTACAGAAAAGATATTTTCAGTCATTACAGCCGGCTTTATACAGCCGTACTAATATTTACTTGTATTCTGATAATGACACTACATTTAATATTCTCACTGCAGAAATCCTTATCTGTCTGGGTGTCTAAACTTCCCCCCCCCCCGCCCCTTCCTGGTGGCGGTCATTGTCAAACAAACCACAGAACTGGATGGAAACTTAAGCTGGCAGCTTTAATGCAAACGCATAAACAAAATCCTTTTTATTAAAAAAAAAAAAAAAGGTGGCAGTTTCCCAGCCGCTCTTTTAATAGGAAGAAGACAGGAAAAAGTAGAATTAGTAGATAACTGAAATTTGGCAACAAAATTTAATAAAATAATAAGGATAATAGAACTTAATGGTCTGCATTTACCTGTATGTTTGTAGCTTAAAAGACATGAAGTTTTCTTTTGTTATTTGTTTGCATTTTAATTTTCTTTAGAGTTCTTTAGTGACATGGCGTACAGAGAATTTTACTGGATTGAATGGTAAAGCACCTGTAAATTCTAAACTGCAATAAGCACTTCAAAAATTCAAACTTGACAGTTAGAAAATCTCAGAGTCATTTTGTGTAGTTGCCATCTGCAGCAGTATGAAAATGGAAAAAGGAAGTGGATTAAAGGGCATAAACTTTCCTTTACCTAGTAACCACTAAAATAAGTTTTTCAAAGCTTCAGTAAGGATTATAGGTACAAAGTTGCCTAGGTGGTGATTAGATATGGTTCTGTTATTGTTGCAGTGGTGTATTTCCTAATCTTAGTAAAACAATAACTTTCCTTATATTCAAATTTACAAACCCATTTTTCTTGGTTTATGTGGAACTTTGGGAGATAGGTATGGTATTGAAGATGGAAAAATGTTTCCAAGTGTTTTTTGGGTGTTTGGGGTTTTTTTAATTTTTCAAATAATAGTACTTACAGTAAAGTCTTGGCTTAGAATTTTCTTATGGTTACAAAAGAAAATAAAAGTGTGTGTATGTGGAAAACCAAGCTTGTGAATAAAGTAATTTCTCTTATTTGAACAAGCATCTTTACACATGATAGTTCTGCGATTTTTGTTTTGGTTCAGAATGTAAGACTGAAACCTTGTTTACCGTTTTATATTAAAGTTTCAATCTATATGAATGAAAACTGTTGCAATTAAGTATTTGTGTTATGCAAAGTTTTGATAGCTTAGATTTTTCAAGAATGTTTTTCCATGAAATAATGTAGGCAAGTATGGCTTTACTTTCCTAGAATGATTGTATTGACTAAGTCTTCGCAATGCCTTGAAGTAGTACATTTTAAGGTGATGTTTCAAGTTACTAATATTTTCTAAGTATGAAGATCTAGTCTCTCTTTGGTCATCATCTTAATCTGTCTTACAGACATTCTTTTGTCTTACGAGCCATCTGTTAATGGTATTTCTTGTTTGCAGTTTGGCACTTATTAGATAAAATAATGATGTTGCAATTACAGGATATGTTTCTACAGTGTTACTTTAAAATATGTTCTGGTTTTAGTAGCAGTATTGTTTGTTTTTTTTTTTTTCTTTTTAGTGATTACTGTTGTTATTTCTCATGTTGAATGTGCAACCTGAGTGGAGAATTTGACTCTGGGACCTTTGTCTCAAAAAATTAATTTCAAATCTGGAATGTTTGATTTTTTTTTTCTTGTTTCAGATTTTTCAGTCATTTTTAGTATATTAATTTGTTTTTATATTCTAAGGGGTTGTTTTTAAAGGAATGACAGATACAATTTGTATAATTACATACCTTTGTATTTCTTTTTCCTAGTATTTTTGGTGAGTTGTTCAACACAGTAGTTTGCTGACTCTAAGGCAGTCCATGTTTTTCGAAAATTTTTAGACTGCTCAATAATTCAGTAATGTGCCATTATTACCTATTTAATGGATTCTTGCCATTAAACTTTCATTTCCTTTTGTACAGTTAAATGTCATTGAAGACTGAACTATACTGAGTTTGTCTTGTATTAAGATGCATGATTCAACGGTCCAAGCTTAACCAAGCAGGTTAAACTTCATTTCAATAAACTGAAAATATAGGTATTAATACTGTGTTTGCACTGGTATAAAACTACACATGTAGATATTACTGCTTCAAAAGTTTCTTAAGAGGAAAATTTACATTCTATAAAGTTTTTGATCATACTTTTAAAAACCAATTTTGAAATTACTATTTACATACCTCCCATTAGTTAGAGCAGGAAAATCCAAGTGAAATACTAGGCCTCTTTCCAATGGAAGGTATTTTCAGCCTTGTTACTCTTCCATGTAGCTTGTGAAATTTGCCTTTTAAGTACGCACCAGTATCCAAACAGCACGGAAATGTTAGGAGTAGAATACCCACCTCAGTTTCCTTTCTACATTCTGCAATTTGTTGACTGTTTTCTGAAGAATCATTTTTGGGTTTAGTCTCATCTCAAAAATAAATGGTTTGTGCAATTTCTCTGTATGTCTCTTTCCCCTAATTAGTTTCCAGGTTGTTTGCTACTTTGCAGAGAGATAGGGATCTCAAAGATACCGAGTAATTAGAAATGTGATACTAGGCAGAGTCCCAGATTAGAGACTTAAGAATGGGGAAAGGTTGAAGCATGAGCTCTGCTGTATTAAGGATCAGAATCTGCATGGAAGAGAGTCGTTACAAGTAAAAGCCACAGGGAGCCAGGCTGCATGATTTTTGTAGTTCAGGGAATAACTTGTGTCTTTTGTTCTTGGGTTTTGATATGTACAGCACAACACTTTCATCAGCTACAATTCAGTATCCGCAGAACTAGTTTAATCGTGTACTAGCTGGTTTTTTTAACAGTGATTTGGGACTTTGTGGATATAAACAACCAGGACAGAAGGAAAGAACTTACTTGCTTTGAGGCAAACTAATGTTTCCCTTAGTAGCTTGCGCCCTTCCTGAATTTACAAATGAATTGTTCGTAGAGGAGGGAAAAAAAGCCACATTTTTCTATTTAAAAGGATTATGGCAAACTTTTAATGATGACTGCTGGGATGGAAGTCAGTCTCAGTTTCATTTCTAGACTTCCATACTTCCTAATGGAAAAAAAAGACTTCTGTTCTTCCATGGTGTTTTTCTTACTAATAATTTTTCAAAGCTGTTTATCAGTTAACTGGGGCAGGTGGGTGGATATTCCATTCTTATAAGTTCTGTGAAATTAGATGGTTGAGAGAGTGCCCCAGATACATGTACCTAGTACAGGAAGCCTGAGGCATGAGCCGAGCTATGTGGCTAGGCATTAAAGAATCCACAAAGACGACACATCTTTAACAAAAGGGAAAGCAAATTAGATGCCATACTATATCATTTTGTCATTGGTAGTTATGCACAATGCAAATTTTACAGAGAAAGTATATGTACACAATATGGGGGATGTGACATCACTTGAACGGAGTGAGGCATTATAGTTAGATTCTCACAGCAAACTAATTTTCAGTATGTCTTTTCATAGAATGCATTCTACAAAATTAATCATTTATTAGAAGAAAAATGTCCAAGGTATTTGGAAATTTTATTAAGTCAGCATTATATAGTCTATTAATGGCAAATCTTCACTATTGAAAAGGGATCACATCATGGAAAAGTGTGCTACCACCTTATGCTGATATGAACTTGCTGATATGTAAACATTAATACTTAAAAATGTCATATTTGAAAGCAGGACAGCACTAGAAAATTTTCCAGTTCTAACCTTTGTACTGCATTTTCTCTTTTTTTTTTTTTTTTTTGTTACATTGGATTATATTTGAATAATTTCCCTTAACAAAACCTTACAGCTTTGCTGAGAGTGCCCGAGAGCAATATGAAAAATTGTCCTGCATGCACAACAACATGACTAAATTGTATGAAAATTTGGGAGAATACTTTACCTTTGATCCCAAAGCAGTAAGCATAGAAGAATTCTTTGGTGATCTGAGCAACTTCAGAACTCTGTTTTTGGTGAGTAATGTCTGCAAAACATTCTTATTTCTTCTTTTTCCCAGTTTTAATTCTTTCCTCTTCTCTCTATTTCTTGTGTTATAATTAACTGTATGTTTTGTTCTGTGGCAGGAAATTGAATGAATGTTTCCAGATTTATTTAGATTTTGGTCACTGATAGCTATCATCCTCCAGTTTGTAACTTGCTAACTCACCTGTCAATGTGGTTGAGATGTAGGGATAACTGGAAAATATTTTTCCTCTTTTAAAAACTTTGCCTGTTGGTTGATGCACAACAAACAGGTGCGATACTGAAAAACATGTTAAAACCAAGCTCTGAATGGACACGTCTACTATATTTATCTGGCTGATGCCTTAATGATGCTGTGATGCTAAGGCTGAGACAATCAAGATGAGCTCTGTATTGTTGACAGAACTCATGAAGTTCACTTAAATGCTCATATTACTATTTTGAGACATCCAGTGTGGTTGATGTCAGGATATGGCTTTTTTATAACGGAATTTAAGAATTTCATTTTAAACAGCTAAGTTTTTAATGGGTTTAATGTCATCTTTCCTAGTGGCTGTCTGGAAGCCATAATTAGCTGCACCATAGGAAGTGTACAGGGAAAACAGATGCCTAGAATGTCACATTGTGTCTCTAGAAAATATTAACATGACTTGGAAATACCACCGTTTACCATGCAGCTGTGGCTCATGGCTCTGTTGCCAGTAGCTGGCTTAATTTATCGTGTATTCATAAGGACTTCCAGTTTCAGGGTGATGGAGGAATAACTACTTGAAAACATAATTTTCATACCAAGTTTACTTTATTAGAAAACTTTTACTACAATATATTTAAATATTAATTTTAAATTTGCTGAGATTTATTCTTCTTTTTCCATAAGCAAATCACCAATTCTTTTATAATTAGTAAGTATGCCAACACATCTGCATGAAGACTTGTCAGGAACAGGAATAGTTGTCATGAGATATTTCAGTGCATTTACTTTTTCATAAATCCAAGGCTTACATTTTCAAATGTGGATATCTTGTGCTTTGAAGTTTCCCTTGAAGGTCAGTTGCCAACAATGAATGCTTTACATACACAGCGTGTTTTAATTGTTTCTGCAGTGTATATAGTTTGAGATAATTGGCCTTTGTGAGCACTTAGAATTCAACATAGCCCTTCAGAAAATCTTGACTTGTCTTGTATTACCTTTGTACAACAGCTATTACTTGTATTTCCCTCTGCTTAACCTGTGATTCTGTGTACGATTCCACTATGTAAAAGTGAGAATACTGACTAAATACTTTGATTGTAATGACAATTTTTTTCTTTCATTTGCAACTAAAGATAAGAATACCTTACATTACAGAATCATGCAGTTCAGCTCGTGTATTTGAAAAAGATGGACTATACGTGAATGTTTTTAAAGATGAATCTAAAAGAATTAAATCAGAAATATATTCTGAATGGCACATCCCCTGGGCACAGAGAAAATTCTCTGTGTGTGTTCGTATGTGTATGTACATATATATATGTATATAAAAGTACGTTTGGAGCTTGATATGTGTTTATCTTGTAATGCCTATATCAAGCTGTTTTAGTGTTAAGAAAACAGCTGGTCTTTTGAAAACTCATGTTAAAGACTTTTGACAGTCATTAGAGGAAGTGCCACGCATCGAATGGAAAATAATGCCCATTTTTTGTTACTTGAAATAAAAAAATATATGCATGCATCATCTTTTCTAATTGCTTGCCTTTTGAAAGTTGAACAAAACCAGTATTTAATAAATGCATCTCCACATGGTCTAAGCATTCAGAAGTTGTTAGGCTGAATGACAAGATGTAGAGTACATGAGGAAAAAAATTTCTGGAGTAGTCAGTGTGGTTTTTTCATCTTTCATTCTTCTGATCAAAGTGTATCAGCAATACAGTGATATTCCTTTGGGTCCAGTAGTTTCTCTTCAAGTTACTTTCCAACAAAATTTTCCATATAAATAAGCTGTTATTCTGTTATCCCTAAACAACAGGAGGAAAGGAAATTATAAGTAGGCAGTGTAGGCTGATAAAGTAGTTGACCTTTCTCAGTTTCTTTGTGAGACGTATTGATTGCCATTGGAACGCTTTCTGTACTTTTCCCAGCAATAGACAATTACTCCAGAGATTGACTTATTTGTGGACATTTTGTTGTTTGTTGTTTTATGTCTTTAAAACTGTCCAGATACAAAGTTTCCAGTCAAGTACCAAATTAATCTTTTGTACTTAGTCTTTATCAACATCTCTTCACCTTCGTGTGAGAGAGAATAAGTGTTTTTTGGGCTGTTCTGTGATGTTAGGAAGAGAAAAAAGCACTGCCTAGTTAGGAATTCGCAGTCTAAGTGACACCATTAAAACTGCCCATCGTATGATTACAAATAGCCAAATAGAGTTAGAGCACCTCTGACCAATCATCTAACCAAATATTCCTTGTGAGTCATTTAAGTTCATTGAGCTGCAATATAGTGAATCAACCTAGAGATGCAGATAGAAGAAACAGCATTTGTTTGTTTATTTATTATTCTATATCTGCTCCCATTTTATCCCCAGCCTTCTCTAACCATTTTTGCAGGAAACATAATTAGAGCTGAGGGTGTAGTAAGACAATGAAATAAAGTTTGCATCGCTTTACCCCTCTATCTCTTACAGTTAGAAATCTTGTCCCTCATGGTCCCCTCATGGCTGTACTTCTTGCTCAGTCTTTTTTTTTTTTTTTTGGTCCTAAGATTAGGTAGAATATTTAAACCTTTGAAGTGAGCTTTTAACTAGATTTTTCCTGGTACTCATGTCACTTCTGTCTATGTTTACTTCTTTGGTTTTGTGCTTAAGTCTGTCTTGATAACCTCATTGTATTCAAGGCATATCACAAGAAATAAGTAAAGCACTTCAGCATGACTTTCCTTTGCAAATGGAACACGATTCAAAATCAGGCCTGGAATTAAAAAACAAACAAACAAAAAAGGTGCATTTATTCTTTTCTTGGAGCTGACAATTGCACAGGAATTGAATCACAAGTAGCAATAAGGGGTTTTTTTGTTGGTGTGTTGTCCCCCGTCCCCCCCCTTTCAGTTAAAATAGTAGACCCACTGAATAATAGTATGCCTTTTGTATTTAGGACTATTTTGAAGAAGAAATGTTTTTTAGATTTTATTGATTTATTCCTTTCTTCCATTGAAAGTAAACACAAATTTCTATTGTCCTTGAGGACAATTGCAATGTGATACATTTTTGGTTTGATATAGTTTCAGACTCTTATCAAATAATGATTAATCAGTTGCCTGAAGCAAGATGCCAGTTTGTTCTTTTCTGGTTTGGTTCTTCACTTTAACCTGCTGTCTCACATTATGTCAAATGATCTGAAGTATTTTTAATCTGTCACTTTCTAAATGTTTGTTTCTGTTGGTGCTAGAGTATTTAAAAATATCCACCAAATCCGTCATGCCTACATTTGCAAATGGACATAAACTTCCTTTTAATCAGATTTTGTGCTTCATGGAAGTTGTATGAAATATATACTCTAGCATTAGATAGGAAATGTTCTTTTTTCTTACATACTACTTAAATGTTTCAGCTTTTGTTTGCTCTGTGGGCTCCCCCTTTAATGCAGATAGTCTTAAAGGTGAATTTTGAGGCTAAAAAACCAATGTTGTAATAATGCCTGTAAGAATACTTTGGTAAAATTTGAAGCGGTAACAGGCATTTATGGGCATAGTTGTTATGAAATGCAGAGAAGCTTTTTCCTTCAGTGAAGTGATTTTTTTTTTTTTTTTTTTTTTTTTTTAAATCTGGTTGACAGTTTTATCAGTGGTGTGACTGCTTCCCTCACATTAGTGTAAATGCAGCTCTTTGAATAAGGAATTAAATCTTTAAATTACATTATAAATGTACTTTGGGGAAAAGGGTTGTATTCTAGTACAAGTAGATGTGAGTAACTCATCAACTGGCAGTATGAGAGATGGGTTCTTGTAAAAGACCTATGAAATACACTGCCCTTTTGTATCAGCTCTGACTGTTGATTGATGGTTACGGTGTAGCTGGGATCTTTTTACAGTAACCCTGTAATACAAGATCCGGAAAGTGAAAATCTCCCCAAAATGATAAGACATATTGAATAATCAGTAAACTAAACACATCTTATTAGGCGACCACTACCCTGGTCTTTCAGGATTTTAAAAGATTGATGGCCTCTACCAGAGAGGAAACAAAACATCTGTTATGTTGCCTTCATGAGAAAAAACTTTCATCACAGTGGATTCAGCATCTTGAGTATAAATGTACCTGTAAGACCTTTTCTTTCTAATATTTGTTTGCTTGTAAATTGCTTCGCAGTAAATTTCAAGCTCCATGACTCGGGAACATTTTTTCTGTGCCTTTTTTGAAGTGTCCTTTGAATACAGCAGGTCATTGGCTTCAATAGTATAAATCAATGAATATACAATACCTAAATTAATACATAATAAGCATATGATTTACTATGAAATGCAGTACATAGTCAAGCTTAATTCCCAGCTTTCAAACTCATAAATTGAGTTTGTAATTCAACAGGGGTTTAAAAGAAAGGCTGTATTCATTGTTCTCCCTGGTTATTTGTCTGGGAATACAGTTTCTCCCTTCTGCCTAAAAAGTAACAGTTCTTTAATGTAGTTTGAAAGATAACAGTTTCTAGCTAGCAGGAAGCTATGAAAAAATAAAGAGTAATGAGCAAGAAGTATTTTCTCCAGCAAAATTTCCTGAGAGGTAATATCAAAAGTGAAACATTTTCCTTATTAACAGGGAGTATATAGCAAGCCCTTCCTCCCCCGCTGCCCCCCAAACCCACACAAAGACCCTTTTGTAAGCGCTCTAAATTCTCATCTGAGTGTATACATCCAGCTAGTGCTGAGGAGAACTTTTTTTTTTAATCATCATATTGATCAAATCAGGAATTAGGTGTAAGCTGGGAAAGTTTATAAGTAATGGAATCAGAAGCAACAGCATTCACATAGGAGCAGTAACTCATCAACTTTATTAACAAGCTGTTAGTACAGCTAGATAAGTAGCTACTCTATTCATGATACAAAAGGTAAGGATGACATTTCTCTTGGAAGATATGCAAAAGATGTAAAAATAAATAATAATAAAAGAAATTAAACTGAATTACAGTACAGTACATTTGCAAGCACTTAAAGGGAGGCAAGTGCAGAAATAACAGGCAGCATAGCTGGGGTTGGGATTTGTTTCCGACAAGTCTAACTTGTTTCTGTGGCAAAGTGATTGCCCTTGTGGATGGGGTAAAAGCAATAGATGTCATATTTCACGGTAGTGATGGCTTTAGTTAAGTAATATTTTCAGAAGTAATCTACGAAAACATGGTCTAGAGGAAACTATGAAGTTTCCTAATCTTGAAAAGGAACAGGATTAAAAACTTTTCTTCGGAATTTTCCATTTGATAGTTTCAATCTCCATTCAGTGCTGATGGCAGCGAGTCCAACTGAGTAGTATTGTTATTCCCAGGCATTATCTTGGAAGTTTATAATATTTAAATTAGGGTTTTGAATCCTCACTCCTCTCTGGAAACCAGGCATAGTTTGGGAGTTTGACTATCGCAATACTTAAGATGTGAATCTAACGCAGATCTTGAAAACCTCTTGTAAACCAGTAGACTTTATTACCTGCTCTAAGTGACTCCCTTCGGCAAGATTCTAAATCTAAAAGAGTCCCCTCCGTAGAAGGTGCTTACAGGCTGCAGAGGCTTACATCTGCACTGAACATACTTCTAAAAAGCTGTCATGAGTTAGAAGGAATCTGACTTCTCTCTAAAATTTCCATAAGGGTGTTTCGTGTAGTCTTAGCCTCATCATTCTGTTTGTTCATATATCATATTAAGATAATTCGATAATTTGAATCCATGTTTGTCTTAATTGTGATTTCAGATTGATCACTGCATTATTGCATCTTCAATTAGCTTGCTGATGTTGCAGTAAATTATAGCTCATTCACTTCCTAGTTCATATTTGCTTGCTTATCACGTTTAGGAAAAGCAAGCTAATAGAATTGGATTATCCTGTCAAAATATAATATGAAGCATGAAGTGGAAGGTGTAAGAAACCTCAAGAAAAAAATTGCAGATGAATAAGCATATCCCTTCAGTGTTGGTTTTCTTTTCACATTTATCATTTCTTTGGAGTGTAATGCCACACAGCCTTTAGAACACTTCCTTCCAATAGTCCATCAGCCCTGTCTGAAAGCAAGCATGCAAAATCTTTCACACCCAGGCAGTTTTATTTTCTTATTCAAATACTTTATATTGATATACATTGCATTGTTTGTAATTTTCACAGCCTCTATTAAAATTGGTTGAGAATTTCTAGTCAGAAGCTTTGAAACCTTTCAATAGATCCATAGTCAAGGTCCTGATGTTTAGAAAAAAAATTAACAGCTACTACTGGGTTTAGGCTTTTGTGGGAACACATTTTACAGCTTTACCTTAGAGTGAATTTTTGTTGAGGAATTTAAAGGGTTGTGCTTGCATGATGATGTAAGCCTTCACATGCTGACCTACTGATTTGTTTTTCCCTTGATCCAGAAAGATCACTTTTTGAACAAAATGATAATTCATCTGCTGTGGGCGGATGCTGATAGTTTCTCTGCTCAGATTGCACGCAAAACAGCTCACAGTTTTCTGGATTTTAAGGTTTTTTTTGTAATTACAATAATACAGTTTTGTTAGTGTTTAAGTATGTATTTCAGCTCTCTGTCTCTTTCAGGAATAACCTGAATTAGGCATGCATGTTTATTCTGGTATCCAAATATTGATTTAAAGGAGAAATTAAAACAATCCCAAATCTGTCCACTTGAGGGCTATTTAGTAATTATTCAAACATATACTGTTAAGTAGCTAAGACATACAAATAGTTTTTCATTGGTAGCCTTAAACTTGATTCAGTAAACGCTGAAAACCTCTTCTGCCTTACACGGCTAGACAGTTTTAAGTGTTTTTGCACTTTTGCACCCGATAAGCTGCAGTAGAACCCTTCTACCTACCTGAATATACAACAGCAGCTACACTTCCCAAAAATCTTAATCTGTAATGGCACGCCAAAGACATTTCATGTCAGATGTAATGGCCCTGATGCATGAACCACGGGGCAGTATCCCAGACATAATCTTTTCTACTTACTGTTTCATGCCCCCTCATCAGGAAATTCAATTTGTCTGGTCTTGTTTAATACCAGCTCATTGCATCTCTTTTCCTTTATTTTCATAAAGATAACAATGTATTTGAATATGTTATCCTCCAAGGAATACTCATGAAAGATCTTTCTTTTACATGTAAACTGATTGCTCAGTCTGCTGTATTTTAACTCTCTCTATTTCTGTAGATTAACTTCCAGTTAATCTGAGTTCGTTGTTCCTAATGCATTATGACTGAAAAGGATTTTATTTTTTTTCACTGGAACTTCACATATTTTGCAGCTGCAAGGCAAATTTAAAGAGGGCCTGAGGGATCACAGGCAGCCTTCATTATTGGTGCATGACCGCTTTGTAGCCAACTGCATCTTTAATATCCAAGGAGATTTGTGCATTGCAGTTTGTTTTCTTTCTTCTTGTTTTTAATAATTTACCTTTGAGAGTCTATTTACAACCATGCTGGTGTGTGAATATCTGTTTGTCTGTCAAAACTTAAGATATGTACAGAATGCAAGAGACACATTAATTTTTCATTTGCTTCTTAAGGAAGCCAAGCTATAAACTGGCAGTCCTGAGTACAAGAGCCTTCCTTCAGTGAATCCTAATAAACACAAGGGGGAACATCAAGCTACGTGCCCCTTCAGCTAGCTCCCTTAACAAGAGATAATATTCCTTGCTGAATCTAGCTCTCTGCTAGGAGAGACAATAATTTGGTTTTGATTATATTTAAAAAAAAACCAAACGCATTCAAACTTTCTCTAACTTTTAATTTTCAGTTGAATTAGCAAAACTGCATGCTGTTATGCAACAACCAAAAATAGAGGGTCATGAATAGCACATCAGAAAAAGGGGTTGTGTACACTAAAATATTTCTGTCTGTTGAGATTCACTTGAAAATGATTTCAGTTTTTGCATGCACTTACATGTTTTGAAAAGACAGTATCTAGACGAATACTTTTCAAAATGTTTTCCAAAGCTGTTGGGAAGGCTTTTATTCTTAACTGTGGATTGCCTCTTGCTTTCTGATATTTGCCTGATTTGTAACGGTTACATTGGTTTGCTTTTATCCTTTAATTAGGGAATGAATATAGTTGTGTAGTGTATACGTATGAACACTAGTATCTACTTCGTCACTGTTGAGCTACACTGCAGTAACAAAGCTGCTGATTCCCCCCCCCTTTTAAAAGCAATGCCAATTACAGAGCTGGTTTTTTCAGTATTCAAACTGATCGCTATCTTTTAGCGATTGGGTAATTTAGCCTGCAGACCTACACAGAAAGGATATCACTGGCATTTGATACTTAAAAATAACCTGATAACCCAAAATAGCACTGTCCTGCATTAAAAGAAGTCCCCTGGAACTCAGGAGTTTGGAAGAGAATAGGTATAGAGGAATATAAAAGTATGCCAAAGAAAAGAGAGGTGAAAGCATGAGATGGTGTCCAGATTTCTTTTAACCAAAGGCTTACCTTTAGATTGGTGGGGCCCAAATAACACCGGGGTAAGGCAGGTGCAGAATCGTGTCACCTTTGTATTAGAAATTGTTAGGCTCGTCCACAGTCTGGAAGTCTAGAAAGTGAGGAAATAGTAAATAATGAAGTGATCGAAGCCATATGAGAGAGAAAAATAACCCTTTGCAGTAAAACTGTAGAAAAGGAAACTTAAAGGATTGGTGGTATAATTCAGGCAGAGCAAATGCTGTAAAAACCACTATACATCTGAGTCAGAATTCTCTTTACCTTTTTTACAGTCATCTTCAATCAGCTTTGAAAAACTGTGATCAGATTTGTTAGCAATATTAATTCAAATATAAAGTATGTTTACAAATGCAGATGAATATATAGTTATTTTGCTTTCAGCACATAACTCGAAAACATCTGGGAGTATGTTCTTGCAAATGATTTATTTCAGACTTTCATCCAACTCTGACTAAATGTACAGTAGTAAATGACATAACAAATATGAAACGGTTAAGAGTCAGGCTGCCTGATGGAGAGTAATAATGAACAAGTACATTCCAGGTGGTTTGGTTCTGAGATACTTTATGAAGGAAAGGGATTGCATGCACTAAATGATGGTGATGCTTCAAATGGATCATCCTTATTCTTTTTTTCACAATACTCATTTTGAATTGGTATGTAGATGAAACAAAGATATGTTACATTTCAAGGAATGCGGCATAAAACTATTTGGGTGGGTAGGAGGTTCAAGAGAACTGGGAATGGCAGGAAAGAATCCACTAAATACTATCAGAAATACTAGAGCCATTACCAAGCAGTTACCAAAGTACTACAGCAAAGCTAAGAGTGGATAAGACACCCTTTTTTCTCTAGAGTAACCCTTTTATGTTGTTATGAAAATGCTTCTGAAGCTGTATGTGTGCAGTGCTGCATTGCACTGTGTTGTGGTTTAACCTGGCAGGCAGCTAAGCACCACACAGCTGTTTGCTCACTCTGCCCCTCCCCAGTGGGATGGGGGAGAGAATCGGGGAAAAAAAAACCCAAAGTAAAATTCGTGGGTTGAGATAAAGGCGGTTTAATAGGACAAAAAAAGGAAGGAAAAATAATAATGATGATAATAATGATGTACAAAGCAAGTGATGCATACTGCAGTTGCTCACCACCCGCTGACCGATGCCCAGCCAGTCCCCGAGCAGCGATCGCTGCCCCCCGGCCAGCTCCCCCCAGTTTCTATACTGGCCATGCCCTCACATGGTATGGAACAGCCCTTTGGGCAGTTTGGGTCAGCTGGCCTGGCTGTGCCCCCTCCCGGCTTCTTGTGCCCCTGGCAGAGCATGGGAAGCTGAAAAGCCCTTGCCTAGTGTCAGCACTGCTTAGCAACAACTAAACCATCAGTGAGTTACCAGCATTATTCTCATCCTAAATCCAAACCACAGCACTATGCCTGCTACTAGGAAGAAAATTAACTCTATCCCAGCCAAAACCAAAACACAGTTAGTTCTGAGATGGCCAATGTAGGGTCCAAGAGCCCCAGAGGCATGTTGGTGCGATGCCCTTGCTGGGGCTTCTCCCTCCCGCCTTGCAGAGTGCCCAATTTGAGCACTGTAGACAGTGCTGGGTGTTGATGCCCCTTTGCTGCAACCTGTACCTGTGGTGGCAACAAGTTGTTTTGAAAGAGCTCTGGTATTTCACTTTGGCACGTAGTGGGTTTTTACTTGCTGTCCAACTCTTCCTTTATGGAAAGAGACTGTATGTAAAGATACTCTAAAAGCATTTACATTCTGGAAGAAAATAACATACTAGGAAATGTGCATTTTGAAGAAATAATGGACAGGCCCATCTGGCCTCTCTGCGTTTCCTGTGCTGCATGTGTTGGAATGGGGGGGTTTGATTATTTTTGTTTGTGTGGAGATATGCGTGTATATGGAGGGATGGGTGTAGCTAGATGAAGACAGGCACTCACACACAGGTATCAGTATTTTCTTGCTGTTCTTCAGGAAGATTAAACCTTTATTTTGAATGGCTTTTGTTTGAATCATCATTGGTAGCCAGCACATTTTATGAACTGCAATCTGTATTTTCGTATAATCTCCCTTCAGCTAGGACTTGTAGAGTCTGGCTCAAAGTGAATTTCCAGATACAATAACTTTAGAGCTTGTTTAGTTCAGTCTATTGTAGTCTTCCTGTTAGAAAATGTGACAGAATCTATGATCTAATCATAGTATGTCAATGGCTCGTGGGCTACTAGTTCAGCCATGACATTCCGTATTTGCTTTCTCTCATAAGACTGTGGGCATTTACTTTCATTACAGCCTGTGAAGGTGCAGTAAAATGAAATCTCTGTCAAGTGTGATTGAATGTGCAGAGACAGAACTGTCCAAAACCAAAAAGGATAAAACATTGATTTTTCTCCTTTAATTCTCTTTTCTCTTTTCTGAAAGAAAAGGTGTTTCTCAGTGTGATTGGTTATGTGATGGTACAGCAAATGCAGCCCTTGGTCCAATTTTCAAGTGCGTCCACAAGTAACATCACTGGTAACTGTGGTATCCAGCATCTCTGCAGAACAGTATCAGCTGTTACAGAAGGGACTCTATGGAGTATTTTACCTCAGTAAACTCTTGAAATGGCACATGCACACTGAAATATGCTGTACCTTGCTTGAGTGAATATTCTCTACTTGGAGGCATTTGGGAGTCTTGGATTACCAAATATTGACATAATTTATATAAATCTCAACACTTAAAGGTGCCTTAGATAGGATTTTCTTTTGGAAGGGACAGTCGTTTGTAGTTTCTTCCTAGTGTGTACACAGTAAAGTGAACAGTCATCTTCATTTATAAACATTTGAAATGTCATTTCTGAGGAATATATTGAACTGTGCAATACGAGTCTGCCCCAAATGTCTTAAGGACATTTTACTTGTGGAATAATAAGACATCCACAGAGAAATCTTTTTTGTTTGCATTTGTGAACATACATGATTTTCCTAGTTTTTAAGGCATGATTAAATTGTGTAGGAAATAAACGGTGACATGGAAACCATTTATCTTATGCCCTGTGCATAGTAAGTATTGACTGTTCAACTTTTTAAGCTGAAACATCATTAATGAGCATGTGCTGTGTTAATTCTGGACATTTTTGGATACCTCATCTTCTTTCCTGTTGTTATTACTTGCTGGACATAACGTGTTGGGACTCCCAAAATCACCTGAAGCCCAGACCTAGAGCACTTGTAGGTAGAGGATGTTAGTATACTGTGAGTTGGAGAGGAAAGGGAGCAATAAATTTGTAGCTGTTATGAATATAAATAAGAAAATTATCCCTACCATTTATCATGTCTGTCTGTGACATTAGGTGGCATTCCATCATGATGGATTTCAGTGAATTTCTTCATGATAAATGAATCTTAGGAAAGGCAAAACTAAGGAGAAATTTAGGATCTTGGGGAACAGCTTAAGGGAATTCAAATATTTCTTTTCTTTGAGAGAGCAAGCAATGTAACAGGAGTTATGAAAGCATTTGTGCCAAGAAGCGGTAAGTGTAATGGGTTTGCGCGTGCGGGCGCCGGCAGCGCGGCTGCAGAGGCCTCGGGGAGGCCAGGCCGGGGCTGCCCTGAGCCGGACGCAGCCGGGCCCAGCCGGTTCTGGCCAGCTCCGCAGCAGCCCCGCCACAGGCCGCAGCCTGGTGCCACGAAGCTGGTGGTGCCTGTGTAAAAACCTGTGTAAGAAAGGGCAAAACGTTGCACGGCAGCGAGTAGCGAGGGGAGAAAGTGTGAGGAGCAGCGGGGCCGGAAAAGGAGGGGAGGAGGAGGGCCAGGCTGCAGCAGGGTTATCCCGAAGGACTGTGGCCTGCGGGGAGGACCCACGCCGGAGCCCATGAGGAGGAAGGGGCGGCAGAGGGGAACTGTTACGGGCCCCGTTCCCCCCATCCCTGCCGCATTGCTGGGGGGGTGGAGGAGCTGGGAATGGAGGAGTCAAGTTGAGCCTGAGAAGAAGGGAGACGGGGGAGAAGTGTTTTCTTTTTTGTCTTTTTCTCACCATCCAACTCTATTTTAATTGGCAATAAATTAATCTTCCTTGAGTGTTTTGCCCATGACAGTTAACTGGTGAGTGATCTCCCTGTCTTCATCTCAACCCATGAGCCCACAGTCTTAATCTCTCTGGGGAGAGATGTTGAGGAGAGTGAGAGAGTGATGGCTGGGTGCGTGTCGGGCAGCCAGGCCAGGGCAACCCACCGCAGCAAGAAACGGAGATTAACCTCCTTTGGAAAAGGAGGGTATCTTCTAAGACCAGATGGAGGCAAGATCATGGGAACTCGTGGTTGGGGGGTGGGGGGTTGTTTGTTTTGTTTTGGTTTTTTTTAAATCCAGGGATGTTCTCTTACATTTGTAGTTCTCAGTTTGGTAGTTTGTGTAACCTGTTGACTCAGAAACTTTAGATTTGGTGTTTTAATCTATAAATTCAACTGTATTCCGTTACTTTTGATGTGTTTTGTGTATTTAAGTGATCCAGACTGCTTTGGATATTTCAACAAAAACATCTGAGGAATTGTAGCCTAAATTTTCGTAACTGACTTTCAATTACTTGTAATTGAAGTCCATTATAGTGGAAACTTGGCTTTATCCGCACTCATCCCTCCTAACAGCAAGATACAAGTTTAAGCTAGACTTACAGTCTTAATAGAAAAAAAAAATACAAACATGTTCCTGCTGAAAAATTCAGAGTGTTTTCATTCACCATAAATGCAAAGCTATTCAATTTTCATTCTTCTCATTATCTCATAACACTGATGTGTACAAATAGTATGGTAACTTATGTTCCCTCTAAGATTTCTGAAGGTGCTTGAAGTATTGGGTGCCAGTCCCTGGTTTCCCCACCACCACCATTGGACATAAATACACTATCTGTGCAAACAAGGTTATTTTTGTTATTCTTTCTAGTTTTCCTCATATAGACACACGTGTTCATTTTATCCAATGCAGGAGGCGTTAAAAGAAAACAACAAAAGAAGAGAAATGGAGGAGAAAACAAAGAGAGCCAAATTGGCAAAAGAGAAGGCTGAACGAGAGAAACTGGAGCGACAGAAGAAGAAGCAGCAGTTGATTGATATGAACAAAGGTAAGGCATCACTTAGTGGAGATTCGTTAAAAGAAACTAAGTAGTAACAAACTGAAGGCTATTCCTGATTAATAAGAAAAATACTTGCTGTCTGTTTTGAAAGCTGAACAAAAAGGTTAACTTCTTCAGTAAAAATTCTGTTTTGTTTTAGCCTACCTGATCCCGTTATTCCATATCTGCCACTTAATATGTGTAATGTTCCTTTCAAGGCATTTTGTTGTGAATTACCGGCTTGTTTTCATTTGTAGCAGTTATAGCAGTTAATTGATTTTTTTTCATATGGATTTGCTTCCAAGAAGAAGTATCTTACTTTACTTTGTTGTTAATTATATTCTGTAAACATCTCTATAATCAAGGTAGTGTGGCAATTAACGTCTTTCTTTTTGGGCTTGGAGGCTCCATGCTATAATGGATATTCTCCCAACAGTCCTATTAGGAGCTGGAAAATCTGGTTGAGCTTGGAGACTAAGTACAGAGTGACATTTCAGCATGATAAAAAGCAACGTGTTGAGCTTGTCAGCTCTGGGAATATTGTATTTTGCATGAGGCCACCCTAAGAGAGAGGAAAGTAAGAAAGCAGGAGGAATTGGGTGGTGCTGATATTGATGCTGTGCAGATTTCCAGAAGGTTGTAAAATACAGGCTTTTTTCTTTACCTCTTTGACTCCAGAAGGCAGGTAGAGGTGGTAAAACTGTACATTGGATTGTGCAAGAGATTACTTGAGGCTGCAATTTTTTGTTCAGTTTCCATAAGTTTGTGTTAGTCTGCTAATCTGACCCAGCTGTAAAACACTTGTCCTTTTTATCCACTGAACAGACTAATAGGTACATACTCACTGCAAAATTATTTTTGTTTTTTGGTTATGATGAACTTTATGGAAGATGTGATGATGTATTAACTTTGTGTAAGGATGATGTGGCAGAAAACCATATAATTATGACAAACTAACATAGTGCTATGCTGGAGATTGATCAGATGGGGGTAAGTTTAGGAATAGTGCTGCCTTTCAAGGGCACATATACAGCATCTGTAAAGTCAGTTTATACAAGGATGAAAAATATTGGACAAATACTAGACCAGGCGAATAGACTCACTGCGACATTTAAGAGGATGACTGTGGAGGTGAACACAGAGCCATGGAGAGACAAGGTACTGGTCAGAATTTCCATCGCTGATAATGCCGTAGTGCAAAAACACTTTCACGTAGTACTTACGATACCATTTGGTGTTGCATATATTTAGAATGCCAGTATTTCTGGTATATCAGTAAATTCCCCAACACTAGTGAAAAATCTGTGACTTGTGCATGGACAGGCCAGCCCTCAAGGAATGTTAGCAAGCCAGCCTCCCCTTCCTGTTTGGCAACCACATTTCTCTACAACCTGCAGTTACACTTGTATCAATATATCCTTACAAATATATCATCTATTTGAGTGTTACTTTGTCAGACTGAATCATATTTACAATGATTTCAGCAGGTAGTGCTGTTTTATCTTTATTGATATATGTATACAAGTGTCACAACTTTGTGCTTTTTTTCCTGCTCAGTAATTTCACTGTTTAAATGTGGTAAAAATGGGCAACCCATATTAAAACTGTTAAAACAAAGAAGTGGACAAGTGAGAAAAGCTTTATTTACAAGTGAAAAATCTTTCTTCTGTGATCACTTTATATGTACTATTAATTATATTTTAAGAAATCATAAATTAGATTTGCTATTGTATTTGCTGATTGTGATAAACTGGTTTTCCCCATACTTCATTCTTTGCATTGAGTTTAAAAAATGAATTTATATTAATGTACAGTAAATAGAATACCATGATAGAAAACAAATTTTTTGTGGGAATCTTTTAAAAAATTCTCATGTGTTTGTATACATAACCTTGCCACAAAGCCTCAGAGTTTTGCTGTTTATTTGATTGGTTTCTGTTGGTTTTAAAGTGACTTCCCTAGGGCCGGTTTGGAGGGTTTCTGCAGTGGTACCACAGATCCTATTATTTTTGGCCTTACTTGAAGTGGCAGTGATACTGCATGGAATATACTGTAGCATAAGTTTTAGTGAACAACTCTGTTGCTTTGTATAGATGAACTTTGTATATATAAACTTAAATTTCATACAGTATAAAGATTCTTCTAATAATTTCAGTTTAATTATAAACAAAATATAAAATTTAAATATAGGTGATACATAAATACATTTTTTATATTTTGTGAAGTTAAGCTCATGGAAATGTCTAATGAGACTTTCCTAATCTATTCTTTAAGCATTTCACTAATCTTTCTTTAATAATTGTCACCTGACAAAAAAAAAAGAAAAAGCTTTGTAATATGGACAGGCACTTTTCTGTGAGTGGGGTGAGAAGAACCCCATCATCCTCTAGCTAAGGCCCACCGAAGTTAAGAGGAACGATTACCCCTTACTCAAAATCCCATCACCACCCTCCCCTCTACCAGTGTGCTTGAAGACATACTGAGAGAGGTAGGTTAGTTTAAACTACCACTTAAGACAATGTAAGCTAACGTGTTATTAGCTGTTGAAAAGTATAAGCCCACTTAGATACTATTGTCAGTGAATTGGTCTGTGTTTAAAAGCTGTAGCTAACAGAACAAAGCTACTCGTTCTTAAATTGCTTCAGCTCTGTCGGTGAGTGCATACCTGTCTACATTTGTTAATTTTTTAAGCAGATGAGGAGTAGATCATGCTTAGCAGTAACACAGATGCCTCTGTATACTGACAGCATTTTGCTTTTCATTGTAAAAGACTTTTCCTATCAACAGATAGAACTAAAGTTCAATTTTGCCTTATATTTCTTTTTTACTGAAGCTGCAAATACGTGAATAACTTACATGGCCAAATGCACCGAAACTGCCATTTAAATAACTAATGTTTCTAAACCAGTGACACAAAGTTAGCTCAATACTTCTAAAGTATTTTTTCCAATACTTAAATATATTGAAATATCCATTTCACGTATTACAACTCTCTTGCTATGGTATGAGGCAGGGGAATAGCTCCATTCCCACTGGATTCCATGACATGGATATTCAATTAACTGTTTTTGCCCAGTAACTATTTTTTTCTTGATACATCTACTTCTGTATGCTCATTGCTGCTTATATAAGTAGTTTGCAAATTTGTCTAAGTGAATGTGACACAGAAGACTTAGAGGAAGGAGGCAGATGTCCTCTCAAGCTGTCATTTTGACAAGGTGATTTTCACCCAAAGGGTGTTTTAACCTAACTCTGTTTCAGTTATTTCTCTAGCTATATCTTCAAGAATAAGATTTTAACGCATTGGTACAGCCTTTCAGGTCAGAGCAATAGGGTTCCTACATTTTCTGGCCTCTTAGTGTGTAGTTCTATAATAAGTATTTTTTTCTGTTACCTGGTTACACAGCTACAACTTTTTGTGTGTGTGTGTGGCCACTGGAGAATCCAGATTAGAATTATTTAAATATTACAATTAATATCTGTTTCTTGGTGTGACTGAGAGAGCAGAAAACTGCAGTGTGGCCAGAATCAAGGACTGTCCTTTAAAATTACTACTTATAAAGTAACTTCAGTGTTGCCAATATTTTAAAGACCAGGTTACTCAGTTAGGTGTTTTGTGCTTTGTGTAACTGAGAGGCCACTTAAATACGATGTGTAAACTGATATAAATCCTGCTAAACATTCCAAAACGTGTAAAGATGAAAGTAAAAATCTAGAAAAGCTCTCAACTCTGTATAAACTTTGAAGTGATTTACACTGGACAGCATCATACAGACTTAAGTAATTCTAAATCTATAAACAAGTCCACATTTCAAAAATGTAAGTTTTTTTTTGTGCAAAACTGAAAGTGGGCTGATAGGTAATGAAATCAACATATACCTTCTAAAATAAAAAATTACAGTAGGAACTTACCCAACAGGTACACTTCTCTTTGCCTCAAGAAAACTTCATTATATAAATGTGTGTTATTTTTTGTAAATAAACACAGTAATACATAGAGAAAGGTTAAATGGTTCTCGGTTAAACAAAAATAAATATTAGATGACACTAAAATCTTTTGAGCCTGTGGCTTATCCTGAAGTCAGTTCTATTGGAACTTGTTTCTTCAGTTGTAGTGAATGGATTTGGCATTATTTAGGATGAAATTCTCAATACAAATGACCTGTATTGGACAGCAAAGGCTGAGTAATGGCTTGAGTCAAAGGCAACTTTTGTGACTTTCTATAAAAGTGGTATGATGGACAAAGCATTTTGTAGTACTTAATTTATGGAACACCTCAAAATTTCTGAGAAATATTTTCAGAATTTAACACCATTTTTCCTATCTGTGACATGCTCAAGCAGTTTTGAGGAAAATATTAAGTTCCATATATAAGTGGTTGTTCAAAGACTGAATACAAATTACAGTTAAAAATCTTATCAAAATTGGTTGAATTTGGCCAAGAGAGGAAAATTTTTATAGTGTCATGGAATTCCACTCTTATTCACATTAATGTTTTTCAGAATAAATTTTAAACTGTTCTTAGTGAAAAAGTGTTTATTTCATATATTGTTGATTTCAAACTACACCTTAAAACAATTTACAGTGAGACCTGTTGTTTAATATTAAAAAGTCCATTTTAAAAATTCTTACTCTTAATACAGATTTCCCATTATGTAGTGCCTGAACATCTCTCACTGATCGGTGGTGCAGTCAATCTGTGATGCAGTCAAAGCCGTAGCAAGACATTCAGGCAGCTGTTGTACTGTGGATGGGCAGCTCCACCTCCTCACTTGTAGCTGTAGGGCTTGGGAATATTTGGTCCTTTCTGGTGTTCTTTTTGCTCTGCTATTATTTATGCATCTCTTTGCTATGTTTCCTGGACTGGAAAGGTACTTCTGTATGCCTGTTTTCCTGGTGAAGTATGAAGCCATAGAAAGACCTAAATGACTTACCACACGCCTCGTGATCCTCAATTCGACAGTCTAAATCATGAACCATTTTTTCTCATTACAGGAGAGGAATTCTGTAGGAAAAGGGCTTAACAGTCCCTTCACCTTTCTAGCATTCACTAGCTCTATGGAAAGAGGACATTCTTTATAGCTTTTTTTCAGCAGTGTTTCCTATTTTTTGAGGGCTGTAGCAGACCAGGCTACGATACATTTATAGATAGTTTTTCATGACTTCCATCTGATTCAACATCTGCAAAATTCTTGCAGCATTGCTTCCATGTGCATATCTGAACAAGAGAGAGAAAAAAAGAACTGAAGATGGCTTTCTAGGAGCTGAAAAGCGTATGAGAGTAATTCTGATGCAAATGTTATTTAATCAGAAACAGGTTTGCTCTTCATTATATCTGATTACTATGGCAATTAAAATCACCTTTTAACTACCAGTATTAGGATAAAAGATAGAATGAGCTTCCTCAGTCCCAATTAGTATTGAATTAATTGTTTTGAAGACATATTAACATTCTCCCCTAATGCAGATGAAGATAATGGAAATGAAGTTCTGTGCTAGTGTAGTGGTTGATGGATATTCCTACTTTCCCTTTTCAAGTACTCTCTTACATAAGAATTCATATGCTATTTATTCAAACTGGTATGTACTAGTATCATATATTTAATATATATAATATATTATCATATATATCATATCATATAATCAATAATTCTGTTGTGTTTCTGTGAACTGTTGTTACACTTGCATTGACTGTTGCACGATACAATTCAAGAAGGTTAGTTTTGCCACAGTTTTCTAATGATTCTGTGCTTTCCTGATTGTTACGTCTTCCTTCTATGTCCTTTAGCATAAACAGAAATCCATACTAAGTTTATTATGAGATACATACTACTTTGTAACTGTCTTAGCCTTAATCCTTTCAATTTATATATTGCCTAGTGATTGCACGGTGTACCTGGTGTGATAAAACTTGGTGCTTATTTACATTCTACAGATTATTAGTTTATGGTGCTGGATGCCAATGAGGCAAGTGTTACAATTCCTTTGGGAGGTCATTAATATTCACAGAAAAAAAATCAGATAGAGATTTACATTATGCTTAAATGTGAGCATCTATAGAACCAGGATGAGGTTTGATTTTTCTTCTTCAAAGCATTTATGCATGAGTTGTTCGAAATTTTTTAAGATCTGTTTATGCAGGAGTTTGAAGCAATCTTGAGAAGGGGGGAGGGTGTAAAAATTACTGTAAATGTTATTAATATGGGCCAAAACCAGCTCCAGAGAAATGCAAATAGATGTAAGCATGGACAGGAAGTTAGAAATTACAACTTAAAATTTAATCTCACCTTTTAAAATTTTGCAATGGAAAAAAATCTGTTTGTTCATGAATATGGCATATGGTACCTTACAAGTAAACTGATTTAATGAGGTAATTCGTCAAGAGGGGGGGAATATTAGGCTCTGTGGAATCTGAGAGTGAAATAATTACAGGTGAAGAAAGGCAGAAGAATTGATTCTTTTCTCTTAAAAGTAGGTTTCTTGGGGACTATTTACTGAACAGTAACAAGTGTTAACTTTGGATAGTTGTTTATGCAAATTCAACTTGCCTTTTCCTTGGAGAAAATATTCTTATTTCAAAAAGCAGGTATTTTTTGTTAATTTTGAAAATACCTGTAATATTCTTTATCTCAAACTAATTGCTATGTAACATTATATTCGTATATTTTGTAGAACTTGCAGTGTTAAAAAGCATTTCTGAAATAATTCAATTAGATGATCAACTAAATTTTTCTTTAGTATAAGGTTTGTTCAGGAATCTGATAGCAAGGAGGAGAATTGCCTGTAGAACTATTGTGAAATGGAAGGGTATTTGACTGTAATGGCGGGACAAGTTTGATGATTAAATTCTGTCCTAATGGAATGATTATGTATTAATGAGGAAATTTGTATTCAAGGTTGGGCTCTACACTATAAATGAATTCTGAAACTACATGTGGTTTCTGCTATCTTCAGTATTTTTGTAACAATATACTCTGTAATAATTAGTGTTTTGAGTGAAGTTTTCCATGGTTGCAGTAGGACTTGGGCTAGTCAGTAGAGTCCAGGTAAATCCTGTGATGTATGAGGGTCAACAGTAGTTTTCCTGGTGGAAACATCTTGGGCTACACATTCTAAATTCTGTTAAGTTTTGATGTCTATGTTATATTCAAATTCCATACTTGTCCAGTCCACCTGAAATTGGTTAGTCATCATGGAAAACAATGTAGGTTTCAGAGCCACTTTGGAATCTGCATAGAAAGGATTCAAAAAGACAAGTTACAGCTTGACATTTGCCATGGCAGTTTTCTGTGTACACATTCTTAGTAGGAAAAGTCCTGAAATAGCACGCTTGACTTTTCAACTCCTACTGAAAAAGCTAAATCACAAAAAGGAAGTTTAATAGAGATTCTTTGAAGGAATTTTTAATTTTTTTTTTTTTTTTCCAAACTGGATGTATTGTGAGGTATCATGCTAAGAAATGAAGTTTGGCAGTTTAGTCTGAACTAATTGCTTCCATTTTTTTTGAGATTAAATGTGTGATAAAAGTAAACATACACTGATAGGGCTGTCATGAGCTGGCCAAGAATTCAGTAAGCCAATTGATGAAAGATAATTGGTTCTCTGTCATATGGGCACACAGTTGTTTTTTCTCTAAAATAAAATGTATTTTTAAAAAGTTTTCTTTTTTGCAAACTCTGTAATAAGAAAAGGTCAACTACAGAAGTTTTCTTCTAAAAGGTAGAAAGGCTCATGCAAAGCAATTACCATCTGATGAATATTTTGTTATGTGTCACAGAGAGGTTTCTTTGTTACCTATTTGACTTTGTAATTGTCATCTCAAAATGAATTTAAAATCAACATTGGTCACTTCTGGTTCTGACACTGAAATCTCCTATTTTTTGTGACATCAATTAGTACAATTGGCTAAAATTGTTTTAGGACTTGGAATAATTTAAATATGAATTGAATACTGTCACTACAAGATTAAAGAATAATAGTAAAAAAAAAAAAATCAGCAAGAATATGTAAAAAATCCCCCTTCCTCAAAGTAAGTTCACAAGACAGGTTTCTTCCCTAAAATATTGGAGCAGTTGTTCAACTATAAGCAATTTTTAAAAGAAAATTATTTTCTAATGCTAAAAGCGCTGACGTTTTTGTGCTGCCTTTATGTATCTACTAATCACATAAATTAAAAGTTGCTTAGTACTGTAACTGAAATGTAGCAGTACAACTTGATTACAGATGCATTTAATTATTTAGGTATCATATGGTCATTTTTCTTTCACTTTTTTGAGCTGCACAATCTTTTCCTTCCCACGTAGAGGCAATGTCTTCCCATTTGTTCCTACATAATCCACGTTACAGCCTATTTTTTTAAGCTTAGTGAAAGCCATCCTTGCAAGGGGCATAAGTCCTTTCAGAATGAGGCCCCAGGGGTAATGCTGATGCATTTCAACTAAATGCATTCCTGCTGAAGTAGACCTTGACCATTGTGACATTTTCTGAAAGTGAAAAAGTGTGGGCATTTCAAAAATTGTTTTCAATAACCTACCAGTACAACAAAGCACTTTTTTTCTCATTCTATTAACTTTATGTAAGCCTGAGATCAGGTTATCATAAACAATGAGCTTAATTGGTATGTAAGCAAGGATTTGCCTTGTTTTGTAAACTGACATGAGGTGTAGGTTCACTTATCAGTCATACTGTCCTAACTTGTTCTCCTTTAATTAAAAAGTAAATAACAGCCATGAGATTGTATTCTAGTGCAAAATGCCGAGGAAGACTGCTTCCTGAAATTATTTATTATGCATGCAAAATAAAGTTAGCAAGTGAATAAAATGCAAATATATGAGGAGAATACAAAAAATCCCTTTCCAAAAGACACTGAAAACTGACCTTTGTAAGTGAATATATTGCAATTAAAAATTCTGGTACTGATTATGAATAAAAAGTCTTGTTTAAAAGTTTATACAGGACACACATGAGACTTATGAAAAGTACTTAAGTTCAAAGCAAAACAGGGTAGTGCAAGATGTGAATAGAAGTATAATTTTGAAACCATTTGGAGAAGCAGGCAGGTAGACAGCATGTGTTACCTAATGTGGTATTTGACTGGACCCTCTTCACTAAGGGCCCAAATTTATGAAAAATTTCCCAGGAAGTTCCTGTAAACTTTTGCCCAAATGGCTGTGCAATACTTACACTTTTTATTAACTTAGATTAGTTTACATTTAGTATATTTGTAATAATAAGATTACAAGAAGTTTTGCAAAGTACATGTGGGTATTGCCTTTACTGGAAAATAAAAGTGCACCGGTAAAATACATGGGTATTCCTGTAGTAATCGGTGCAGACAAGTAAAAGGGAAGGCAGCAAAACACTCCAGAAACAAAAGCGTGTTCCCAGGGCCTATTGGAGCCATGGCTGTGAATCTCAATGGAAGAAACCAAAGAGATAGGAGGTGGATCATGTTTTAGACGCACGGGCTGAGCTCTGTTGTGGCTTCAAGTGAAGTGCAGTTTCTGTAGGCCTAAGTTACTCAAGTAACTTAAAAAGCCTAAGCTGTTTTGTTGTTTCATTTTACCATCAATAGTGCTACTGCAGTTCATGTGTTTCATTTAAAAGCAGTAGTAGTTACTGAGTTCTGTTCTAATCAAAATAGCTTCCTTTCTAGTGCAAACTGAAAAAGCAGTCATCAGGAAGGTCCTGAAAAAATCTGCTAGAACATTCTTACTCCACCTTTTTGGTGGGTGCTTATATGCTGAAGGCTGAGGTAAAACTTCATGCAATGGAGACCACAAAGAAACTGAAATTGGTCTCACCGAGTTTCTAGTTCTTCCAATCTAAATCAGAAAGTTGTATTTCTGAATCCCTTCTCTAGTTATGCACTGAACATTTCGAGCTGGGAAGAACATGACTGTTAGTTTAGCGCATGGAAATATAGCTGACATCTGGAGGCAATGTTTAGATAAAACCTCTTTCAAATGTACTTTATGACCTCACTTAAATCTGTTCTTTCTTTGGGTACTGTAATGGGGGGGGAGAAAGGAAGTTAAAATATTTCAATACTTTAAATACTTTAAATATTTTTAAAAATCCTTTAAAAATAGCTCATAAGAATTGAGTTTGGCTTCAGGAAAATTGATACTTGTCCTCTTCAAAAACATAAGGACCTATTTTGACCTATTTTGAGGACAATTCAGTACAATTATTCAGAGGAGAGAAACAAAGAACTGCCACGAAGTTGAAATCATCAGAGCTGTCCACTACCACAGAAGTTCAGGAATGCCTACCGAAACAGAGGCAACCCAAGAAGTTAAATATTCCCAGCTTTATGTAAAGTCTATGAAAGAGCTCTGATTGTATGTACATTTCTCTTTCATGGTTCAGGTTAGTCCCTAAACAGAGCATTACCACATATTTTCTAGTGTGGTCTTTCTACAATGCTCTTTTAATTGCAAGAATGACTTTAAAAGCCATTCACAAACATTTATGAGTCATATTTCATAAGGTGCTAGCAGTGATAGCAGCAGTGATAGCAAAGGGAAGTGTTTTATCTTCATCTCCATGTTGAAATGGTTCCTCTGTTTCAGAGGAACTCTGTTGAAACAGAGAAAATGGCTACAGAAGCAGGTGAAGGATTGCATTTGCTCTGTGAAAAATAAGATAAAGTAAACATTCTTCATCGTTCTCAAGTGTTTGTTTTCTACCTTTATAACGCAGTCCTCATGGTTAATTTAGCAGTGTACAGATTATGCTAAAATAAATTACCTACATATACTGAGGAATCTTAGTTCTACATCTATGTCGGATGTAGTCATAATACAGTGCAAAAGCAGGCTGTTTCAAATAATTATTTTTAAAAGTGAAGATACTTAATCTTTCTGCTGTGTTCCAGAGGTAGGTTAAATGTCAGCTCTGTATACTTATTTGTGTTGGGTAAAAGGCCTGATGTGTTTGATGAGCTTTATCTCTGCACCATGTTAAGTACTTAAACTGTTTTTACGCAAATTCTCATACAGTGGATACAAGCAATGTAAGGCATACAGAACAGCAAAGCATCTTGATTTTTTTTTTTTTTCAACATTTCTTATCTTAAGTACTTGTCAAAGAGAGATTTCCATGTAAGGAGGGTGACAAAAAACTTAAATGTACATACAAAGCAAAAGGGAGACTCAGTCAGGGATAACAGGACTTGTGTAAAACTGTACTTGCAACTTTTAGTCCTTCACATAGTGATTATTATTGTTTTAAATCTTGATTTTATGTTTTACAAAGGGAGGCTTGAAGATTGTGTAATACTATTGCAGTCTTTCCTACAAGAGTATTGCACATGCAAAGACACATTTACATTAATTTTACCTTTTTAGAAAATGTTTCTTTTCCTGCCTTGTTTCTAAATATTTACAATTGTAAAGTTATTATCGTCATTCCATCTCTACATGCCATTTGCTGATGGACAAAATATAAAGAATGGTTTGAGTTTGGGACACATGATGTGTCTTTGGAAAGCTGAAGTTTAACAATAATGTTATGGGAGTAGATTATATGCTTTGTTTCTATCTGATATTTACTTCTTTGGGAAGTACTTTGCATTAGAATTACACTGCTAATTGATTGTAGAGTTTTGAATTTAAAATATTATATGAAGAAAAATCTAGACTAGTCATACCTGATCGTACACTTTCTAATATATTTTTGTCTTGATAAATATTCTAAACAAAAAATTATTATTTGGAAGGACAGTTTTCCTCATAAATATAAAGGTCATATCTGCACTAGAAGTCATTTGAAAATAAAAACGCTTGCTCAAAAGGTACAGGCTTAGTTCACTACTACATGTACCCAGGAATTGTGTTCTTCATGCTGTAACTTATGCAGCAGACTAAGTGCCAATAACTGGTTTCTTGCACTCTCATTCCCCATTTTGTCACGTACCCTTTTTAAAGACATGCCATCAATAAGGAGTTGCAGATTGATGCTTTAGGTACAGCGGATTGAAAAGATCACGTGACTTATGCTCCTGCTACTATCTGTGCACACATAATTCCTTTTAGAGCTTTTTTTTGCTTCATCCTTAAAATCTCTAGACTACTTTATTCCCACAGTTTGTTTGGCAATTCATTCTAAAACGTCATTTTTGATTGCAAAGATACTTCTACTGACTCAGCCTGAAAGTTTTCCTGTTTGCTGCTGTACCAAAACAGCCCTTTCTTCGGGAAGTTATCTGTTGGGATGAGTTTCCTCTCTTGGGACTTTACAGACTCTAAACACAGGAGGAGGTTGTCATACTCCTTTTCAGTGGCTGCTTTATGTAGTCTAAAGAAATGGTGCTGCCTTAGGCATTTCTTGTTAGAATCAACTCACCTGGTTATTGTAAAGGCTTTTGTAGTTGTGATTTGTCTTCTATGAATGCTGTAATCAAGCTTGTACACCACTGCTACTGGAAATAGAGTATGATGACTTTTTAGCACACTGATCAAGAGTGGTAATTCATCATTGTTTCTTTGGTCGCCGCTTTACGTCGGAGCTCTTGGTCGTTCCCTAATGAAAAGTTCCTGGCTTGCACCTGAAGTTATACACGACTCATTCTATTTCTATTATTTTCATTTATTCTATTATTCCAAATCTTACGCATGTTCTGATCTTGTCTTCCAAAATGGTAGTATTTCCTATTTGTATGTCATCTGTTGTTATGGCAAATCCTCTAATTAGGTTTTCAGAAAAATTCAGCTGATAAGCTCTCAAATGTTAAAGCTTTCTATGTATAAACAACCTTTTGTTGTTACTTAGCCAGATATTTTGCTAATGACGATCTTTTGCACCTTCCACTAATGAATTAAGCAGCCATTATATCAAATGTTGAAGGCCAGATAAATGAGAACCTTTCTAGCCAAATGAAGTGCAGTATATTGCATTAACAGAAATCATAAACCATAAATTTAGACTAATATCTTTGGCAGAACCATAATCTCATAATCTCGTGTTCTGTTGTCTTCAAAATTTGTTCGAAAGGCCCTTCATACTGCCAGGTGAAGACTATTGTACTTTTTTTTCCTCAGCTAATGTTCTGTTTTCTCTTGTAAACAAATTCTACATTTGCTCTTCTTGAATAATAATAACAGTAGGTATTTTGTAATTTCAAATGGCATGTTAATTTCATAGACATTTGCAATTTGTTTCCACATCGGTGGAGAGAACTTTTTGTTGGCTGATTCGGCATTACTTACCCATGGTCATTTATCTATCTTGTCTTTGTTCCAAGGGGTAGTACTATTTATGTGCATTAACACTAAGGTGAAAAGTTCGCTCAGTTTGACTGTGTTGGGATTATTATACATCTCTAGCAATAGTCACTGCTCTGTTTGAAGCACTGTCTTTCACCCCTCACCCCACACCCTTTTGTACATCTTCAGTTTCTGGTTGAATTTCTTATGGTTTATCAAATATCTCATTTTTTTTTTTAAATTGGCAGTCTAGTTCCAGAGTACTAATGTTTAGAATGTCATTTAGCATAAAAGTCTGACCACAAATACTAAATGCTTGTTATGACCAGTTCATCTAAAGTCTGTTGTTATTTAGAAAAGCAAAGTGTGAAATCCAGACTATTGCCTTTATACCCAGTAAATCTGTTTATAATATCTATATTATCTGTTTATATTTATCTATAGATCTGTTTATAGATGCATGATATGACTATTCCTCAGCATTCATAAGTGGATGGAGCTTATGGTAGTCTTTTTCATCTGTGCTTTGACATTATGGCCTACTCTGATTCCTTTTTCCTTTTCCCTTCTGTTCTGTTTCCTATAACTGGTTAAAAATTATGAAAAGTTTAGGTATCTTGATATTAAGATTGCCTGCTCATCTCAAATGTGACTTTATTTGTTCATTGTATCATCTTTTTTCTCTGTCTGTGCCTCTCAGCTTGCTTGGGGCTCTTCAGCAGTGTAAGAAGCGGTAATACTGTTTTACGGAAGGGGAAGGTTATTTTTGTCTTCATTATTATTGCTGAAAGTGGCCAAAATCTGTTGACTAACACTGGTCTAAATTGTGGGACCTGCGAGAGGACGAGTCTTGGTGTAATCTCATAAAAACGCACCCATTTTCAAAACAGACTGGATGTGCTAAACCAAATCTGCAATAGAATATTAGTGTGAAATCCAAATGAAAACAAATGGGGCTTGTAGTTAACATATCAAATAATGATTAAGAATTTTTTTGCCTTTTCAGCTCTGTTTAATACCTATAGTGAATCTGGCTCTTTGCTAAGGCTAATCAAAGCCTGATAGAGCCAGTCATAAGATGGAAACAGCTGTCAAATTTTTTTGCATGCATGAATACATTTGCTGTCTCTTTAATGATTGGGACCAACTTGGAAAAGAAAGAATGAGTAAGAAAATTACTTGTTCCAAGTGAAACCTCTATCCTTGTGTACAATGGAAGATATCTGAAAGAGAAATACAGATTATGTATTTTATTTCCACTGACAGTTTCTGTTGGAAATAAGTTTCTCGGTTTAGAAACTTCTGGTAGTTTTTCTCTTTGTTTCTGATTTGTGCCTACAAGTTGTTGTAGGTAGTATTTTTTTTAAAAAAAGAGAGAGAGAGAGAGAGAGAGCAAATCAAGGAGATAGCTGGTAATATGTGAAGTACCTTAGCAAGAACTGTGGAGGAAGGGCTGAAATTTCTGATTAATTTTATTTATGAATTTTAATGAAGGCTAAACTGAAAATGCAGTTCTTTGTCCGGTTCCCACTTAATCACCTGATGACTTTGATGAAGATGCAGTGCTGAGATCAGACCTACCATAAATTTTACTTTGAGGAGTTGAAAATCTCATCACTGTGTTCTACAGCTTCCTTAATCCGTGTGTCTTTACATTGTATATTTTGATATTCAAAAAATAGGGTGTTTTTTAGCAGTTGCAGTAATTAGCAGGTAGAGTAGCACACTCAGCAAAAAAGAAGTGGAAGGCCGCATAAACATTTATGAAGTATTGAAGGATTTTTGTCTTTTTTAATAAACTCTGCCAACTCTTATTTTTAATGAAGATCAAATGATACTGTAATTTTTCTAGGCGTAAAATATTCTAACATTAATTAATTTTATGTATTACAGTCACATTCATTAAATGTTTCAGACAAACTTGGTCTGTATTAGTTTGGACAAAGTTTATTCGCAAACCTTTGATTTAGAAAATAAATTTAATACAGAGCCAACAATAAATCAATGAAAAAGCGTGTGTAGGATAAGGAGCACAAAGAAAAATAATTATGTTGTGTGCTTTAGACAAGATTCTGGCCTTGTATATATGAGCGTGAATCAAGAGAAGCTAATTTACTTAAATATTTCGCAGGAGCTTGGGTTTTTTGAGGGTTTTAGATGGAGTGTAATTAAAGGTGGTATTTCAGAGTCTTCTGCTGGTTGCTATTCTTGCTCTGCTCTCTTTCATCTTACACTGGAGAGAACTTTATGTATGTGTTGTATGTTATACATAATGGTTTAAATTGCGTTGATGTATAATTTAAATTTATCAAGTAGTTACTCTGATGATTATCATGTAGGAATTTGAACCAGGTACTGTTTTAGGATTGGTGTGCTCTTATATCAGGTCTGGATCTAGTCTAATAAATCTAAGTGTAATAGAGAACCGGGGTAGAATACCTTTCGCATTAATAAGCTGCTTTTAAACTTGAACATTTGAGAGCTTGAATGTGCATTTCACCTCCTACACTTTGCGTGAGTCAGAATTGTTTTACTGTAATGTAAATCTTTTACATAAAGTAATTATCTTCCCACTCTGTGATGGGGAAATTTATATTAACTTGAAGTCTGAGATATGTGAATAAAATGTCCACCTACCTGCTGAGTCTAGTCTATATCTTAGTTTTGGGTTATAACACAGACACGTGAACAGAAAAAGAGGCATGCATCAGTAGTTTTGTAACATTGCAGTTCTTTGACCTCTATTTCTCATGCTGTTGAATGCTGCTATCAACCGTTATTAACAGGCTGAAACGCAATGGAAGTTTAAGACTTAAATATGTAAAAAAGAAGTAATCTTTCTACCTGGATTTCCATAATGCACCGTAAAGTCCAGCAATTTAAATGCTACAGGTTAGCTTGGATATGAAAAAAAGGAAGAGAAAGATTTAGCAGAAGTAGAATTCAGCTTTTAAGAAATGTTATGCCAGTTACTTTCATGGCATGATTCTCCTCTCCTTGTTCTTTCCTTTCCTTACCTTAAGATCAGCAGTGGTATACTGTTACATGTGTAGCATATGGTGTGTGTACCCTCACATGTCATATAGATATTTTTTTTTTTTTCAAGGATTTAATACATTGTAAAGATGAGAGGCAACATATAAAATATTTGCAGTACTACAATACTTAACTTTATGCCATTCAGTTTCATCAGATTTTTCATGTTGATTAAATCAAAAAGAGGTGACCTGTTTCTACTTCAGGAAAGTCTTAAAAGCATTTAACAGTGAAACTGCAGTCATTCACCAGCCGCTGTCTATCTGCATGCTGAAGATGTCATCAATAATGCACAAGATAACATCTCTAAGTTGAAAGAACAGTAGGACTGGCAGCAATTTTGCTTAATAGAGCATCATACGCAAACTAGACAGTGATACCTGAAGCACTGACAGCATCCATTACATTAAAATGTATATGTGTCTTATTTGGAAGCATTATGGAAACTTGACAACACTTTTATTTCTTTTCTTTCTAAAGTGTGATTTCAGTTGCGCTGAGATTAATATTATTTTTCTCCTATTCTCAGAGGGTGATGAGACAGGAGTGATGGATAGTCTGCTTGAGGCCTTGCAGTCAGGAGCAGCATTCAGAGATCGCAGGAAACGAATACCAAGAGGACAGGGTAAGATGCTTTCTAAAAACTTTTAGTCGTGAACTGAGTAAGCAAAAGTTGTTTTGTGAAGATTTACCAACAGTTTTCACTGAAAAGCATTGAGTTACTGTTGGTCATTGAGCTACTGTGAAAACTCAGCATGCTCTTTGTTATCACGGATTTTTAACTTGATAGCTATATCTTCAAATAACTGTGGGCTTTAAGATACGACAGGGCTTCCTGTTGTGTTTGAAATGGCATTTAAAACATCGCTGCACAAAGTATGTTTGTCTTCATCTTTAAAACCATAAGTATAATTAATTTATTGTAGGTGGCACTGTGAAAAATATTAGCTTCTTACACCAGTAAGAGTTTGGGCGTATAGCTGATAGTCTTTTTCAAGCACTGGTCTTAGGTATATTCTGATTTGGTTGGAAGCTATAGTGTGTGTAGTCATAAAAGTCAAATTACAATAAAGTAGCTTCACTTTCTTGAGGGCGACAATAGTATTGTACTGAATTTAGTCTGGTTTACTGGTTTAGTCTGAACAATTATTGCTTCCTGCACATTTGGTTCTGAGAAAATTTGTGAGAAGGCTAAGCAACTGCAGTGTTTCCTCTGTTCACTTCTCTGCTTATGACATGCCAGTTGCATACAGTTTTGTGAACTGCATTTACGCTGCATTTACTTTTCATCAAGGCTTCATGGTAGTATACCATATTTTGAAATGTTTCATTTAAAACATGTCTTAGAGTAAAAAATACAGTCTTAAAATTTTACAGTTGAAAAATTATAGTTATTTGGTGCACAATCAAAAGCTTATGTTCGATATGTGGTGCTAAAGGTTTGGCAAAATGGAGTTGTCTTATTTTTATAAGCAAGTCATGTATATCTACCTAATGCTCAATGAGCTAGGGTTAGGTTCATGTTGGCTGGTTATTTTTTTAGAGGAACAGTAGAGTAAAGGCAAATTCTACTAACCTCTTTCATCTAGCTAACAAAGATGGTATGTAATTATTTTTAATTTACCATATGCCTGCTCTTATGGAAAAATAAAAACAAGTTACATAATTTGTTCATACTAGGAAATTAATTCTGCTACAGTTCCAGTATCATTCTTAATTCAGAGCTTGTTTCTGCTCTCAGATCAGAAGTGAAAGAACTCCTCGATCAAAATCTATTTTTTTCCATGTCTTGAGAAATATCAATGTGAGAGATGGTCTCTCTGTGTTGTGGCTCGAGGAGAGATTTGTCACCGAGTGGTGGCAAAGAAAAGCTTCCCAGGGACCAGAGGAGATTGCGCAAAATCTGCTGCAGCTGAGAAAGCCAAGGAGATGACTGAGCCCAGGTCCAAAAAACAGCGACTCCTCTGCAATAACATGAGGCAGAGCTAATTAAAAATTCCTTTTATTTCTCTTCTGTTTCATATAGTCACTTTCTGTGTGTTGAAATTTCATTGTGTCAGTTTATATTTTAGTCGGGTCTGGCTTTTACATTTAAGTAATTGGGTGACTTTGGGGAACTTATTGTAAGAAGAGGTCTGGATAATCTGTTTCCAAGCTCTGGCCAACTGTAGGTCTTCTCATAAGTGGATAAGACCATTATGTAAAGTTTTCAGGGGTAGCTAAAAATTTAGGCAGGAGGTAATAAATGTTAGTCCCAGTCAAGTATCTGATTTAAACTATGTAAATTTTCTCATGATTTAGGAACATACATGACATCTAGTCAGTAATTTGTCTACAAACCAGAAGATACTTAAAAATACGGCTGTGACATCTCTAAGCAGTGAACTATAGCATTAAAAAAGCAGGGACCATGTTTACAAACTTCTGTGTCTCTCCTTAAAAAATTGAAGGGACAATGACAGTTTTCTCATTGGTACCATCAGTAGACTCTGAGTGTTCTGAAGAGTTTCATCCAGTGAGATTTTTGTAAACAGTTAACTCCATGCCTCCCGTGGTTCAGTGGAAGGAAGAAAAAGTAAACAAAATCTATGGAAAGAAGAGGTTGGGAGATTTCTGGGCTTGCTGGTCATTTGGTTGTGATTGGCCAGCATATAGCAAATGGTATAGTACTGTCTATACATGGTGCACAATGTAGGAGTTTTCCCTGCATTACTGACAGCTTGCTGCAGTCTCTGTAATAAGCATGTATTCTTAAGACACAGAAAAGAAAAAAATAGGTCCTGCTATTTTGAAAGTTAGACTTGTACAGCAAAGTTTTGAGCTTGAATTTGTCTTGGTAGCCGTCATGGTTTGAGAAGAAAAATTGTTGTTTTCTGCTCTTCTGTTTGGACACAGATTTCATTTTTGTTTGTCGTTTATGGCTTTCTCACTCCCAGTATCAGTAGTTTAAATGTAGTGAGGAGAAAAAACGACTTTTGCTTGCTTACTTTTTGCAGTTTTATTAATTACTTGGTAACAGGTAGCCCCTACAGAAAGCCTAAAACCAAAACAAACTCAAAAACCACAAACAAGAAAATGCCCCAAAAAACCTCTCAGCAATACAGTAAGTTCACTTGTGTAAATTTTCACGTATGTGCTCTAGATCTGTCTTGCTACAAACTTGCTTATTCTGTTTCCATCTACTCAGGGTGAAAATGAAAACTATAGAAGGTTACAACCCTCTCAATGGTTACAACCAGTAGACCATGAAAATTTGGCTTTTATTTTATTTTCTTCCAGTGGTTTCAGAGAGTAAATTTGAACTCAAAGGAGCAAACTGTAGCATCACTACTAGTGGCATTCTTGATCAGTTTGACTGAAAAGCAAAAAACCCCACAACTTTCCAAAAGAAAAACCTCTGCAATGGATTGTGTTCACTGCTAGTTCTAGGTGAGAAGGTTGAGCCTAGGAGGGATCATTTCATTTGGGTAACAGAGCTCCAGTTACTGTAGGCCTACAGCTACCTCAGAAGAGTTACCAAAGATACCTGTTCAATTAGCCTTTTTTACAGAGGTCACTGGTGTACCTTGTAGCATATATTTGTGCTCACATGGTCATGTCTTTAAAATATTTAAAGAGTAAGAGACAGACTGACTGGGTAAGAGATGGAGATAGGAAGGGAATGCTGCTCTGTTTGTCTAGAGTGGCAGTCCTGCGCAGGGGGAACTACTCATTATCACAGTTTTTCTATTGGGCAAAAAAATTTTGGTGAAATGTACACACAGGTTTGGAAAAGTAAAGCTCTTTTAAAATATGTGTAACTGCATAGTTTTTGTTTGTTTGCTAAGCCTGTAAATGAAAAGCTACACTTTAATAGGTTGCATTATAACTGTAGACTTTTCCAGTAAAAATCTTTTTGTTAGCAGGTCATGGAATTAATAACAAAAGATTCCTGTCCTCCTCCCCCCATTTTTCATTTCATTGTACTCTTATGTATTCTTTGTTATGCAGACTTTTCAATGCCAAAAAAAGTTTCTGTCTGGTTTCCCTCTCCTAAGCTTATTACTGTATCTTTATTGTTTGCTACTGGATTTTAAGTACAGAGTTTGTCTTTTCAGTAGATTGCTTTGCTTATAGAGGCTATAAAATAATAATTAGAAATCAGTTTCTAGAAATGTTGCTTCCTCTTCCAAAAATATACTTGCTTTTTGCAAGTTTGCTGATATTGGAATGAGAGTATAATAAAGAACAGTATTAGGTGCCATTCATCACATGGTACCAGTTTAAAATGTGTGTCCAGCACTACTATTACACCAATTATCCCTGACCTTTTTTTCTGGCCTTGGGGTATGATATTATTAAAGACGACTGATTCAGGAATATTTTCTCTCTAATATTAGTTTAAGCAAATTTCTCCACAGAGCTAACTATTCTGTTAGGGTTCTTTCTGTTAAGCTGCTCATTTTTTTTTTTTTTTGCCATGGAATTTAAGTTTAATTTTTTCAGAAATGTTAATAACTAGTGCCCTCTCCTATATATCCATACTATTGCAACTGCAGTGATAATATGTGCTATTATTTCTGTAGTTTTTCACTACTGGGAAAGCATAGCTATAAGGAACATGTGTGCAGATTCTTTCTGCTTTAGATTTCAGTGTAAAGTATATTTATCAAGTATTTAATGTGGTCTGTTAGTACACGTTTTGGGTTATTTTTTTAATCCATGCGTAGGCACAATTAGGAACTTCTGGATTTGATGTTATTGAGAGTTGCTACACTTCCATATTAGCAGTACACCTTGAAAGAGAAAGACTGAACCTCCCTTCTTCAGTTTCAACATTTAATTTAAATCTTTTATGCAAGCCATCTGAAGTGCTGCCACCACTTGTTTAACTTCTGTAAGATAAAAAGGAGTTGAGGCAATGGAATATTACTACTTTTTAATGACTTTTGATAAATTTCAGATGGTGTTCAGACACTTCCTTTAATTCAAAATATGCTTCTTTAAAAAATAAATTAAAAAAAAAGGTGTATATTTTATGTTGAAGTTCATCAGAGTTCTAATAAAAAGGTTATAGTTTTAGGAATTTTGTGTCTTCTGCTTGAAGACCTACCTATGCTTAAAATTAAAGGCTGACTTCTATGTTTACCTTTGCATTGATTATATTAAATAAATTCTTGAGAGTTAGGGCGGATGATCCTTATTTACCTAAAAGACATTCAAATAAAAATCTTCAGTCAAAGCACACCTGCTTCACTGAAAGCATTGTGAATCATTTCGTGTGTGGCAGTTTTATAAATAAACTGATTTTTTACATGCTTATAACTGTCTGTGAATTGATGACAAGATTTATCAATGTTAAAATCCAAAAATGTGCACTTTTAACAGATCATGATTTGTGCTCAACTAAAATGGTATTTGAGTAGCCTTGTTTGCTGTCTTCCAGTTGAACAGTGTGTCATCGTCTTTATCATTAAGTATCTGTTCTGAAGTTAGAAATATCTATAATGGACTATAAAAATGCTAGTCTTAAGTTAAAAAAACCAGTATGTATTTTAAAAGCATTTCGTCATCTTTTAAACATCCCGTGGTGAAGAACTAATATTCCTATTGTTATGTTCAGCTAGCATCTCTGAATTTTTCGTTATTTTACTTTGAGAAGCTGAGTGTTTAAAAGCATGTTTTGCTATCTCAGTTATATAATGGAGGGTTTTTGCTTACAGTCAGGAATCGTGGACTAATGAGAATTACACATGCGATCTAAGTGCTTTGGAATTATCACAACTATAATACCAAGAGCTAAACAAGGATCACCAAAAAGAAATTTACTGGGTTTGCCATCAAGGCATTATTGTGAGATTTAAGTTTGCTTTTATTGCTAAATACAAATATGGGTTGTATACGGAAAATCTATTTATAGTACTATTCAAATTGAGTCTTAGCAAATTACTTTAGTCCAGAGAGCTCCATAAACAGTCCCAAAGCTATTTAAAAATAGGTATTTGTGGTGTAATCTGTTTTTACTGTGTATGCATTATGGCTTATGATTTTTGTAATTAAAGGAGTAATATTAGATAATATATTATTCTGGTGGCTTAGCATGAAAGCAACAGCTGTAGTATGCAGAGGTTTTACTTGGCGTTTCAGAGGAATTCTACTTACAAGCAGGGTGAAGGAGAAGTGGTGAAAAAGGGAGGGGGGGGAAAAGGAAGTAAAGCAGATTTTAACCTCCAGCCTGCTTAGACTGGATTCTCCAGGTTTGTAGATGGCCAGCACCCTTCAGCATGAAGGGAATGCAAGAGGCTCTGAAAACACCTCGCGATCAACAGGTGTACGGACATAAAGACAAAAATTCAAGAATGGTATACATTTGAATAATTGTTTTCACCTGCGTCATTGTGTTAATTACCCTTCTCTAGAGCAAGTATTGCAGATTGATTAGTTGTCTTTCAAACTGATTCTCTGCTCTGGGTATGCATGAGATTGTTCACGTGTCGACATAAAGTGTGTGAAGTACTTGTGAAAGTTTGGTAAACTAGGCAGACGGTAGGGAAGTGGTATTGTGAACTCGAGACTGCGTATGTTGCTGCTGCTTTGTCTAATTCTAAGTTGTTACTTGCCATTTTAATTTCTTTTTCTGAGACAAGAACTCTATCTGAATAAATGAAAATATGCCTTTTAATGGCAATGGCATATACACATTCTAAAAAATGTCCTTCAAAAAGATGGTGCTATATAACTGTTACTAATCAGATCCGAGTTTGTCATTCATCTAAAGCATTTAATAACTTGCACAAGGCTAAGGAGAGTTATGTGCCCCTTGATTTAGTACTGTAAGTGCTTCAAAATGCATTTCAGCATAGTATGAAAAGTATTCTTTGTAAGTTTTTCTGGAAAAGCATTATGGAACATTTTACACTGAAAGTATCAGAACATTTTTCAAGTTTTACTATTTTAAAAAAATAACACTGGTGTTACTTTACTCATCAAATTGTCCTAAGATCCCAGAATATACAGTTCTAATTTTTTGTGACTTAAGACATAGCAGAGTGCCTATTTCCTTTTGAAGTAAAAACACATTGTCCATTAATGATGATGAGAATTACATGGAAACACTGACGATTATTCTGCAGCCAGTTGCAGGACTGTGCCAGTTGCTTCAGACATTGAAAGTGACTGTTAGATTTCTTTCTTTAAAGTTGTTTTTGTCTGTTTCATCACAGAACTCTGCAGGTACCCAGAGCAGCTATAGAGTTCATACCGAGGGTATATTATGGAGTTTCTTTTCCTGAGAGTTGACTTGGCACAGTTGCTTCTGAAGCTCTTAAAAGTCTTTAGAATTCCAAAAGCCTTTTTGAATGTCCTACGTTCTGAAATAGATTTTTAGAACTAAAACAAAGCTTTTCTGAGACCCAGAGAATTGTTCACAGTAACCAGCCTTTCAAAAAGAGTAATCCAGAAGGAGGCTGCCAAGTTCATGTGGTAGAATTTTATATGAGTTGGAAGTCACCCACGGTTCTGATTTTTTTTTTTTTATTTTTTTTTTTCCCCCAATTCACACTGAATCTGAAAACTGTTCTATTTTAATGAGGTATGTCTTGCTAGATGTTAAGGCCTACATTTCTAGAGACGGATAGCTGAATTTTGGCTACATCTGTATGCGGTAGCTGAAGTTAGAGAAACTGCTTTTGCACACAGAGAAAGGATGTTCATGCATTCATTTACCAACTGCATGAGTAGTCATGAATGATATGCAAGGCTAACTTAATTTGCATTTGGACATTTGAATTTTCTTTGTCAGCGCCGACGCTGTTATCATGCAATTACTGTGACACACTTCTATTTGAAAAATTTTCTACTGCAGTACTGTTTACTGAGGTAATGCACATTGGCTTTAATATTTTAATATATATACATAATGAATGTAAAGGAAAGGAAAGAGATGAAAATCACTGTTGCAGGGTATTACTTGGTAGCAGATTAATTTAACTGACATTAGGTGAAAATAGTTATTTTGCAGCTAGGGATGCTTTCTGTTCCATCCTGTTCTAGGCACGTGGTGTAGAATTGACAGTACTCTAACCTCAGCACGGAGAGACCATCCTGGGTTTTTTTACTAGCGGTTGCCATCTTGGCTGTAACAACTTAATGAGTTTACCTTCTGCAAAGATAGCATTCACCCTACAGGTTATGATGTAACAGAACAAATCTTGTTGCATTATCAGCAGAAGATGAGATTCTGTGCTCAGCATACCCAAAAGAAAAATGTTTAGTTACAAAGTACTGATATAATCTTAGCAGGAGACACATTAGTAGTTAGGCAGTTACGTCATTGTGTGAGAAGCCAGAATCTCAGTTGCTGTATATTGCCATAACTCTTTTTACTTTACTGATGTTTTCAGTTTAATAATCTGTGGCAGGTTAAATTAAGGATCTAAGCCAGGGTATCCAATGACAGAGGGACAGGTAGAGGCCAGTAGTCCCTGTTGGAGAAAGAGGCTAAAAAGATTTCTAAAAATGGAAGAAAAGTTCTGCCAAGAGAAAGGGGTAGGAGGACGCTACATATGGAAGCGCAGGAGGGACATGGGCCTGTTGGAGCGGCCCCAGAGGAGGCCACAGAAATGCCCCGAGGGCTGGAGCCCCTCTGCTGCGGGGCCAGGCTGGGGGAGCTGGGGTTCAGCCTGGAGAGGAGAAGGCACCGGGGAGGCCTGAGTGCGGCCTGGCAGCGCTGAGAGGGGCTGCAGGAAGGGGGGGGGCAAGCTTTTTAGCAAGGCCTGTTGTGACAGGACAAAGAGTAATGGTTTTAAACTAAAGAAGAATAGATTTAGACTAGACATAAGAAAGAAATTTTTTACAATGAGGGTGGTGAAGCAGGTTGTCCAGAGAGGCGGTGGAGGCCCCATCCCTGGAAACATCCCAGGCCAGGCTGGACGGGGCGCTGAGCAACCTGATCCAGTTAAAGCTGTCCCTGCTCACGGCAGGGGTTGGGCTAGATACCTCTAAAGGGCCCTTCCAACCCAAAGCATTCTATGCTTCTATGATGTAGTCCACCAACTTTGGTTTTTTTAATACTCTCTTCTCTGTTTATGTTTACATTTTAAGTCCCTGATTCTCAAAAAAAAAAAAAAAAGCCAAGGTGACTTGAACGTACTGTACTATCTTTGCCTTAACCACTTTCTCCAGCAACTTGTTCATACATTTTATGGTACTTTATCTGAAGTACTTTTGCCCTGAAACCATAGTCTTTTATTTTTCAATTACAGTAGGTTCTCAATGTTTTAAACTTATCTGGGGGAAGGTTTGTTAATAGCAGTCTAAACAAGTGATGGGTTTAAAAGAGGGTATTGGTGGTATTACTCTGTATTCATTGTGTTGTCTTTACCTGAAAATCTGAAAGCTCTTTATGGAAGCGGGCACTACTCCCCCTCCATCATTTAACAGATGAATAAACAAATGCCGCAGTTCTGCCATCTTTCAAAGCTAGCATACCCTAGCACTGGTGCTGAAAGAGCACTCTTGCTCTGGCAGCTTATTTAAGCTTGTAATAAATTCAGTGATTCACTTTCACTTCGTGGCTAGCCCAAACCTTTCTTTGACTCTCTAGAGGGTCTGTTCTTCATGCACCAAGCTGTATATAAGTCCAGAGTATATTGCAGGCAGATGTAGGCTGAACAGCCAGCCAGTCTGAAGCCAGTCAAATACCAGTCAGTTTTCTAAATGCTCTTTAGATTTGGCTAAGTGAAGATCTTTGGAGGCTCTGAAACACTGCACTAATGCAACTGCGTTGGCTTCTGAGTGACCTGCAGTCTAGCAAAGGCAAGTTCGTCTGTCCGCAAAAGACCCAACTGGCATTTCTTTCAATTTCTTTGTAATAGTTGAAGGAGTAAAAAATTCTTGTATGTGTATCAAGAAAATAAGTTCAAAAAGCATGAAGTAGTGTCCTTTTTTGTTGATCTTTTAGGAATCCTGAAATTACATTTGCATCTAAGTTTTCTTGGGGCTTAGCATGGAACAATGCGTTATAACTACAGTAGAACTAGAAAAATGTCCTGCAGTATTCCTAGTTTAATGCATTTTTGTATATCTGGAAAGAAAAAAGTTAAAATATTCAAACCAGATAGAACTGTGTAGTTTACGCTATCTAGGGAAACATTCAAACTACTGACACGCGTTGGGCAAAAATATAGCATCACTTTCAATTTAGGAAAGGATCATATGCAGCATGTAACATCCTTAAAAGCGTGACATCAAATTCTGTCAGTACTGTGTTTAAAGGGGGAAAAGCAGCTTATAAGAAATCTGAAATGCTTCTGTGTTTGTGTATTTGTAAAATCAGGTGGAGTTCCTCGTTCAGTCGAAGGAATCACTCTAGATAATGAGCTTGTGTAATCTAAACAGAGCAGAAGTCCTTACTGAAGGGCAAATGTCAGGGCGAGTGACAGAAGTACCTCGAATAGGCGCTGTTGTGTGTGACTGCAGCAGTTAGGAGACTTGCTGGATGCTGTCCTTGTTACAGACCCTGGGCAATTGCTGCATATTGCATCCTTGTCCCCTCTGGAGCAGACCATGTTTCTGTCTCCTTATAGCTTAAGTATCTTGTTTATTTCTTGCAGAGAAAGAGAAATGTTGTTTTATTTATGTTCAGCTTGTTCCTTGCATACCTTGTTGAGATTTATTGCATGGTGGGTTTGGCGATGTCTTTGTAATGGCCACCTTCAGCAGATGGTTGAATGCCTTTTTTAGACAAGTCAGCTGAGACTAATTTGAGGGTATTACTTTTCTTCTCAAAAGTTTCACCAACAGGGAAGAAACTTTTCTATTTTTTTTGTCCTACATAGCATTCCGTAGGTTAGTTTTTGGGAGAGCTGAGCAGTTTAGGTGTATTAATCAATCCCGTACAAACACTCGCCTGTCAATATTTTATTCTGTTCACTGACTTGTGTAATTCTCATTTAGCTTAATTTTTACAGAAGACTGTTTCTAGACAAACATTAATAATTTCTGATGGAAACATGCTGTAAGATACTGATCAAGTTTCATGTTCCTATTAAGATTTTCATATAAAAGAGCAATTTTTAATGTATTTTTAGCGTACTGTAAGGAATGATTAAGCTATTGAACTGGAGAGTACTATTGCAAATACAAGATCAAAGAATGGAAGTCAATGACAGACAACAGGAAATACAATGAAACAGAAGCATTTGTCTGTGCAAAAGTAGAATAGTTTAGCTGAGGAAACAAACTAGTCTTAGAGTTATAGATAAGACTTTATATGATCTGTGCCATTCTTCTCTATACTTAAACTTTTGTTGTTATTATTGTGTTGGTTAGAGGCATGCTACCAAAAAATGTACTTTGATCTTAATAGCTTATTACAAGTGGAAAATTTTACTAGTTTGGGGGTATAGATTTTGTAATATCAGTTCAGCCTGAATTTGATTACTTTTATGCTTCCAGGAATTTTGGAGAAGATAATTTTAGAGAGGTGTTTTGTGTATTGGCAAGTTGTCAGCTAGTTTTATACCATGATTTTTTGCATCTTTCTCCCAAAGCATCTTTGGCCATTGATTCATAATATATTGGGCTTAAAAGACTACAGGTCTGACTTTGCATGGCAATGCACTTTGTCAGATTACGTTTCTTACTGTTGTGCTGCAGGCAAGTTTAAATTTCAGGGAGCGTATTGAGACCTGATCAATCAACATTTTTAACACAACTTCATGTCAGTATCTCCATTACATTTCTGAAAGTGTAGCACAGGTGGTTCCTCTAATTATTGTGCATTATTGCCTCAACATAATGTAGCTGAGCTGTTACCGTTGTAATATACGTAGTTCCAAAATTGCTCTCGCGTCCTAAAAACTATCAGTGCTAATTAATTGTAATACATTTGTATTGCTAGATTATTTCAGTTTGAATACTCTTAAATTTTACAGGGTGCTACAATTAGGGTGAAGTTATTTTTAATGATGAATAAAAACAGATGTGAGGTATTGATGATGTAGGTTAATAATAATTCTAATAGTGATATATTTTGAGTAACTAATTCCAAATCCTAGAATGATCTATGTTCTGTAAAAACAAGACACCAACCTTGAAAGAGTTAGTTTTGTTTAGTCCTTTTCAAACCATACTGCAGAAGATAACCTTTGATATGAATTGTTGTGTTTGTCTCAGTAGAAGATCTCCACATATTACACTCCAGATTTCTTTTTTTTGGAGGAAAAAGTGATATAGACTATAAGATTTTGTGAGAATATTATAACTAGTATATCTATCAGTGTGTGCATTAGCTCATCCTCTTTTACCCTCTCATGCAAGTATATGACATCATAATATTGTTATTTAAAAACCATATACATACCGCACAGTGTCTTCCAGATGGATGTCTAAAAATAAACAAGATACTGCAGTTCTTCAAGTTAGATCTATATGATGTTTACTTCTCATTTTCTCTGTGATTTCTGGGGTTTTTTCCTTCCATTTTCTGTTAATGCATTAAGTATTGCTTCCGTTTTTTGAAGAGGATCCTATTTAAATAATTGTAAGTCAGGTATACAAAATTGTACAACAGTGTCTATGTGCCTGTAACGAATATATTACTGGAGTGGAATGTCAGCCTTTCTGCATTTTTTCCTACAAATTTAAGTTACAAAGAAAGATGGACATAGCACATTGAAATAAGGAAAATACTCAGTTATTGTGAGGTTTTGGGGTTTTTTTCATTTTAAAGTGAACAGATTTCTAAAATAACATAATAGAAGAAGAAAAAAAAAATCTTATTGACAGCATTCCCGCAGGAGCTTATCTTCTTCAAGTGTTTACAGTGAGGTTTTTTTGGAGACCTTGGAACTACAGTGATATCATTGGTGGCTTATGAGACAATGCCCAAGGTAAAACTTGAGTTCACCACTTATCAGGGGATGTGTGAAGGCTCTTTGGCTGAAAGGTTGATTAGGTCATTATATAGAAGCTGTCAGTCAGGCTAAGACGACAAGAGAATGAATGTATTTGGGGTTTTTTTCCTCAGTAAAAGAGGGAGGGCGAAATAATCCAACTTTAAGGGGGTACAGCATTTTCCTTTTGTAATCAAGTTACATTGTCAAATTATGTAGCTTTAAGGTCTGCAAGAACTATGGATTAATTAGAATTAATTAGAATAGATAATTAGAATTAGAACTATGGAAAAACTATGGATTAATTAGATGGAGGACACGAAAGATCCTTATGACTTCATAGAGCATAGTTTTGAGTTTGAATTAAGTTGATCTGAGAACAAAACCAAGTTTCACTGTTACTGGGGGCTGATTAAGATCTAGCAGAGTGTTGAATCAACTATTTGGAAATTAGTTAATGATTTTTTTTTACCAAAAAAATAGACCGCATCTGATGATTCACTCCTGTAAAAATATTTTGTCACTTTTGTCAGACATTCCAAAGATGCTTCATAATTTCTATACGTGTAAACACTGTTTATTACAAGGTGGTTTGACAAAAGTGTATTTTATTTTTAAATCTTCATTACTAGAGAGAAAACCTTAAAGGGAGTTTTGCTAAAAGTTTCATTTCTTTTCCTAATGGACAACCACTCTGAAGGAAGCTAGAATTATGTTTATGGAGTCTTTTGAATATTTTTTCCTATTGAAATAAGATAGAGTCTATTACTAAGGTATATACATTTCATAAAAGATGATACCTCTTCACTGAAGGCAATCATGATTTTCTTTTAAAGTAGTAACAACATATTATCTAAGTGAACAGAGTTTGAATCTATTTCTATGTTGTGCTTAAACTTCTTAGGAAATTTTTTTAAAATGTATTGTTAAAGCATTTGGAGGTTTTGTAGTAGTGAGAGGAGAGAATTTAGGAGTATGTGTAAGTTTTTAAAAAGCAGTTTTAGCAGTTTGCTGGAATTGCATTGCTGTTAGAGCTCTTATTAGAAAACTAGTTGAAAGGAGGAAACATTCAAAGACAAAGCAATCTAATGGAACGTAAAACGTATAGAGAAATTGTTCTTCATTGTATGGAGATAGAGTCCAAGGTCTGCAGAAATTTCTGTAATTCTGGCCGTGTAAAGTATAATGGAGGATAAAATCATGTCATGAGAGAGAAAAACATAAAAACATTTTATACTCAATGGAGTATCAGTTGTCAGGTATTGAAGACGTATTAGGAAGACATGATGCACCACACAAGTGCATGTATGGGTGAGCCCGTAGATAGGGACTGATGTGAATGCAGAGCTGACCTTGTCATTTGATATTAAGGCCACACATTTGCAAATGGCACCTGTGTATTTAAATATCCACTGAAACATTTATCTCTTGCCATATGGGGGTAAGATGGTGTGTGTGAGAGGGAGTGCACAGACACATATGTACAGATTTGCTGGTAAAAATATCCTGAACGGCTTCAGTACACTATATTCTGTTGGGTTTTTGTTTGTCTTCCAGAATAGCATAAATGATGTGGGTTTTTGCTTTGCTGGCATATCACAGGAACATTTAATGTTCAGAGAGCTTTCTGAAATTGGCTGTATGACTCTGTTTTGCACTGAAGCTTCACATAATATCAAGATTGTTTTTGAATTATCACTGATAGTTTTCTAGATACAGGTCATTAGATGCCATCCTTTGTAGGTTTTGTTCTCCTGCAGAATTTTGGCAAATAATGCTCTGTAATTTCCTGTGATTGTTTCATACTTGCTTTGTCTACATACCTGCGGTATTATTTTCTGTCAGGATGAATACAATAAGGTCTCATAAATGCAAGTAAAACTTAACATTAAACAAATTATTATAGAACAGGGGAGGTGACTAACAAAACATGAAGCACCTTGTGTTTCTTACTAAGCAATTGTTCATGTTCTGTTTGAAACCTCTTAGAGCACCACATTTATTAGCTGACTTACAGGCAATTTTTCTCTTGCTTGTAGTCCAGTGCCTGATTTTGGAGTGCATTATGCCCTCCAGATGTCAGTAGTAACATTTTCCATACAATTTTCAATTCTCTTGTGTGGCTAGCATCCCTGACTTGGAAAAATCTGTTGATATTTTCAGGAAAGCAAAGCTTTAAATTGTCAAAAGTCTCTATAACTGGAGATAAAATTTGATTATTTTTTATTAAAAAAACCAAGCAAACAAACAACAGAAACCCCAAAAATCTTTGTTTAGTGCCTTCAGCTCCTGGAGATGTCATCTGGCCTGTGTAGTCATGAATATAGTCATTAGCAAACCCAAGAAGATAGTTGCAACGTGACAAAAATAGTCCAGAATTTGTTCAAATTTTGATGTGTGTTGGAATTTTTCATGTTCCCAAAACACATCTCCCATGCCCTGCAGTTTCTTTACAGTTCAATTGTATTGAAGAACAGAAAGATCAGTGCAAGCTTGGATGTTCATGTCTTTTGTTTCAAAGATGCTCATGTAGTGTGGAAAAACTTTAAAATGTCTCAGAGTAAAATGCAAAGGTTTCCTCCAAATTCTTCACCCACTAGCTGTCTTTCGGTTGTGTCCTCTTTTAGTGATGTATACTGGAGAAATTATCCTAACGCTGCCAAAAGATCAAAACATTTCAGAAAGGAAAATAGTGCAGGAGGATTCTTAAAGTATCACTAAAACATCAATGTGAGAGAAAAATTTTTGCAAAACACTGATAATAAGGCAGTGTTACTCTGAGAATTACATATGTAGAAGTGTCTAAAACCTGTAAAAGTATGTGTGGATTTTAATTGCACATTGTTGTCTTTAAACAGGATGGGCATAATTTTAGACTGTTAAGGAGTTTTTTAAAAGTTTGTTATAAATGGACCTATTAAGGATAGTAGGTAGAGTACATCTGGAAAATATTGTTGGAACAGTTTGTGTTTTCTAGCGTAGAATACTTTTGTATGGCTTTGGACTACCAGAATTTGAATATGACACAGCTTATTTTAACTGGAAGTAGGAGCTATTCTTAAAATGGGACTTTTTTTCTTCTTCTTCCAAGGATTAAGGAGGAATATAGTAGAATAAATTACAAAAAGCAGCATTAGAAACAATGCTCAGACTTCCTCAGACTATAACTATACAACATTTTTAGACAGGTTTTTCAAATTTAGGCCACAATACATTACCAGGTTCTTGTATATGACTTTATTGGTGTTATAAAGGAGTGCCATGAATCCACATGCATGTTGGGTAAAAGGGCTTCTGCTTCTGTGATGTATTTTATGTTCCATTAGTCTGTTTATAAAATATGAAGATGTATTCCTTCCTAAAACATCATTTTTGCTTGTAAGTGAAAAAATAGTTTAATCTCGATCGAAGCAGTCTGAAAACAGGAAAGAAAGAAAAAAAAAAATTGCAGCTCTAGCTATTAACAGGTTGCATTTAATACAGACACAAGTAACGCTGTAGATCACACACATAACTGTTGTAAGTTTGTAGGAGTGTTTAGAAGTACTTGAAATCCTGAACCCAATTATTTGATTATAAAACCAGTGACAAATAGTGACTGAATCTGAACAGAACAGAAATTCTGTTTCTTAAAAAAAAAAGCTAATCTTTTATCTACAAATCAAATTAACAGCTGGTGTTCTGTAAAGATTGTATCAGAAATGAAAATACAGAGAGTGCTCTGGTTTATCTTGCTAAAAACAGGCTCAGAAATTTGGTGGTTGTATTGATGTAGGAGGTGAAGTGATGTGATATTGACTGATAGTAAACAGAAACAGTAGAACTAGGTACTTGAAAGACAAGTAAGTGTTGTCAAGCAAATGAATCATTATCTGTTGAAGATAAGTATGTGCATGCAAATTATGATACTTTGTACTGAAGTGACCCTTACGCTCCTAACAATGATTCACCTTTAGAATTGTTGTGGGTAGTGGGAGGAATAAGGTTCTCCTTAGCTTGAAAAGATTTTATTTTTCTCTGAAATGCAGAGAGAACTGGAGGCTGCATATTCTTCCTCCTCCTTTCTGTACTCTTTCAAAAGAAACAAATGTTAATCTACAAAGAGCAGGTACAGAACTCTTAAATTGGGCAAATATTCTCCCATCACATTTTTTGTTTCAAGTGCAATCTTGAGGCTTTCTCTGCTTAGCCAGAAAGCAGCTCCACCTCCACTGTATTGTATTTCCTGTGCTTTTATGAGTGCCTGTTTCACAAGTCAGTAACAAAGGAGGACATTCAGAGAAGTCCAAGGCAGAGTTACAATGACGACTCTCCTGTGGTTGCCAAGCACAGAAGATTTCTGTCTCTTCTGTAATATTTCTTGCATTTGTTGTGTATAACCTATTCCAACAAGAACACTTTCATGCCGCTGTAAACTGAAAGATAAACATGGGTTTGTTTCTTAAAAATTATTTATTTTCCAAAAGTGTTTCTGCAATTCTGATTTTAGAATTTTTTTTTACCAGATTTATCTTATCAGTTTGAATATCTTTATAATGTTCTTTGCTTCAAGTGAAATCCTGTTTCCCAATATTTTTTTTCATAAATTTAGAACTTGATATAAAATGCAAAAAGTACTGGAGAAGATGTGTATAGGACTGCATAACCTTTGAAGATTTCCGCCTTCAACTCTAGCGGCACAACCTTTTTTCTCTGTGTGTATATATATTTATATTTTTTTAATGTTGTCTTTTTTAGAAGAGGCTTCATCTTGAGCAGCATGATAAAGAAGTTGCATTTGCTCTTTCTTCAGTTGAAATTTTTAGGAAGAAATCTCTCATAATAGCTTGCTTTTACTATCAGTATTTCAAGTTGAGTATACGTAGTATAGGCTCTGGATTTAGCCTTTTGAAAATTATTCAGTACGAATTTACTGTAATGATGGGCTAATTAGTTAAAGTTCACTGAGTTTAGCTAAACATACAGTGTTTGATTTAGAGAGATAAATCTGTGGTCTGTCAACCTGTTCAGACATAATCCTACTTTCAACATTATCTGACAGGTAGTCAGCCCATCAGGCCTGAGGATGTGCTCCGAAGCAGCTCATCTCTTCACTCTTGACTAGTTATTTATCTTATGAAGCATAATTCACAACTGGCATATGGAAAGTGGGGAGGACCAAAGGAAATGTTCCAAACTTTCATTTCCTTCTTTCATGCAGTATGAAATGGTTTGTAGATGTGGCTGCAACTCACCTTTCCGTGTTTCAGGATTTTGTTAACATGGCAAAACACACCCAAACAAACATAGTATGTTTTGGTTAATGTAAACAATCTCGTAGGACTGTGCATTCTGAAATATATGTAACCGTGCTCTGTTATAAATAATATTCTGCAAGAAATTTTGTTAAAAGCATTTTTTAACATTTCGCATTTTCAGGATATTGCGTAATTCTGAAAGATAATCTTTAAAATGTCTTCACAAGAGAGGTATTCACACTCTTTAGCTAAATTAAGTTGGTTTGATTCAGCTGGTAATCCAAGGTATCTGTAGATTTTATTTTATTTGAAAGGAAAATGATGAGTTGTTTGATGTTGTTGCTTCAGGCATACAGAAGAATGAGTTTAAATCAGTCGTTTACCCGAGACTGTGTCTCTGTCAGTTGGTAGGTATAAGTCATTGAAACCAAGGTGCATGGTCTTCACATTCATGTGCTGATGGATGCAACATGCTCACTTGGTGAAAGCAGCGTTCTTGAGAGAGCATTGAAGTACCTAGCAGCAAACCCTTTTTTCATTAAGCTGCCCAAGCAGTTTGATCTAGAAAGAACGTGCTCCTTGGCCATAAAAGAGAGCTAGATGATTAAAAACCCAAAAGGACCCACAAATGTCATCTTTAATGCCACAGAATTTTTAATAATTCATTGTAGAAGTGTTAACATTTTAGCAAAAAAATAAATTGGAAAGGACACAAGGGAAGAACCATTATGGTTTAAGGAGAAAACGACCTTGTTTGGATTCTGGTTTACAATTAAAATTAACTTTAAGCAAGTGAATAACTTCTACAAATTCAAAGCTTATCCTTTAAATATTTGGTGGATCTATAGGCACAGGAAAACTATAATAGCGGTTCAAAATTGAACATACTTCTTTGTTGTCTACAAATCTTTTAATCCATATTTGTGTTTACTATGCACTTGGAGAAGTCCATCTTTTCCTAGCGCATGTGCCGTTAATTTGCCTGTCATCTCTTCCAGTCATGGCCAATCTTTTTACCCCATACGGAAAAGCTTGCAGTTGCATTTTCCTTGGTTTTACATTTTTCTGGGATAAGCAGAAGCAATGGAAGCCTTTCTATGCAAACCACAGTCACAATAAAACACTGTTTTATACCAGAAACATAAGAGGAAAAGTATTTAAAAAAATAAAATTCAAAAATCTAACCACACCTTTGAAAACTCTCCAGACCAGTGGTTTTCTTACAACTGTAGACTATACAAATAAGTGGCAGTGTGGACCTCATCGTTCTTGTATGACTGCATTTTTTGTCAAAAAAATGTTAAACTACACTTTAAACTACTATGTATATTTGTACTTCTGCTGAATCTGAGACTGATACTGCAGGTATTAATGTACGGATGAAATTACTTTTTAGTTATGTGTCATATTGATTACAGTATTAAGTGGTTTTTTTAGGTGCTGTATTTTGATATAAGAATAATGGATGTAATGTCTAATCCCATTTTCAGAACTAATCTTCTGGATTGGTTTAGTTTGAATATTGTACAGTTCTACGTTTGCATGCAGGTATGCAGTCTTCATATGCAGAAAAGTTCAAACTACGTGGTAATAATATGTCTGTGGAGAAGAAAAGAGTTTTTCCAATGGCGATCACTTGATACTGGTTTTGCTTCACCTGCTGGGAGTCTGTCTGTCTTACTAGAAGAATCTTGGTCTTTCATGAAGTCTTATTTCCAGATTGATGAAATAGGGTAAATTATCATTTTTGCTGTAGCCTCATGCCTTTTAAAGGCATAGCCTTTTAAAGGTCAAAGTAATAGCATGCATGAAAAAATCTTTTTAATAGAATTGCTTGTTTGGAAATCAGTTATAGTCTGGTTTACATAATAAGATGTGAATACTATGCAGGAAAAAAAAGCATGATTGTGTTCCTCGAGTAGAATCTTTCAAAGTGCTAAAATAGGAAAGGCATCTGAAGTCAGGGTTCAAGTAATGTCATTAACAGTTCTGGAGTTTGGCAGAAGGGTCTAGGAAGCTTTCATAGGACTCGTCCATATGATGCCCACTTGGTCCATATGTCCGTGGATACCACTAGGTGGTACCATTAAACCTCCCTTTTTGAGAATATTAAAACTGACTTGCCATCAAAGAGTGTTTTAAAAGGTCCTAAGTAAAGATTGGGGGGGGGGGGGGGGGAGGCAGCCTGTGACTGCAGAAATAAATTACTACCTGCTTGGCTGAAATTCACTAAAAGAGGTAATACGGGCTTTCCTTTACTGCCACTGAGATTATGTATACTGGCAATAATGCAAACTTTCAGGTGTACTCACTGAATTTTTTTGAGTATGTGTCCCAGTTGCTGTCTAAAATCCACTTTCATAGTATGTAATCAGTTCTCCAAAAAATAATTCAGGCTTTTAATATAAACTACAGGTTTTGTATGTTTTTGAACCGGTAGTGTCAATGAAGGAAAGCACTAAAAATACCTTTTTCAAAGTCACTTTTTATATTTATGTAGCTCAATTCTCTTCTTAACAAAACAATAAATGAGTCTTCGTTGGAGAAACCATCAATTTCAAACTATGTGAACAAGGGATAAGACCTCTTTTTTTCTAATTTACTCTCTTTATTTGCATTGTCTTATACTTTAGCTCTTATACATGGATGCTTTTATACAGTAATTAATCTTTTAGTACTGTCACAAGGCCATGCTAATTCTAGCTGCAAAAACCTGAAACATAGTACTGTAAATGGAGATTTGTTGTGAAATGGTGCAACAGCAGTAAAAAACAATTGCACCTTGAAATTGTGGAACACCTAGTAATGGAAACAGGTAAAGTTTATTATTTGATTTTTTTCATTGACAGTAATGACCACAATAAAAGATTAGCAGAAAAGAGAACTTTTGTATTGATACTGGTTCCCTATCCCATATTTTCCTTTGTGTCTTTGACTTAGCTAAGTTGAAGCTTTTCATCTTGGGATCTACGCAGTGCAGCTGCAGACAGCAGGGGGAAGAGTTTGGTCAAATTGCCACTATAACCAACATCTATAAAACAAAACAAAAAAATTTTCATTACCAATGACAAATCAAAGCTGAAAGTTCGCCTTGCCTGTTGTCATTCATTGCCATTCATATTTAGAAAGCAGACTGCTGTGATAATTGATTTGATGGTCCAGCTTGAGTGGAAGCACTTCTGGGCATAGCAGGCCTCAGAGATGCCAAAAAAGAAGAAAAGGTGGGAATGAAATAATGCACTACTTTCTCCTCAGAGGCATGTGGCCCAGTTTTTGAGAACAGAAAAACATGCTTTAGAAGAAGGAAGAAAAAAACTTAGTAACTCAGTAATAAATACAAAAATGACCATATAGCCTCAGTCAGATAAAAATAGGCATTCAGACAGAGACAATGAGTGTACATATTTTACTGGCAGGTGAATAATAGAAGAATACTGTGGAAATAATCTGATTTTTAACGGACTCTATGCATGGGAATACCTTTTTTACTGTTTTGGGGTTTTTTTGTGTGTGTGTGTGTTTAATGACAAAAGAGGTTCCTTTTCCTTTAAAAAAAAATAAAAAGCCGAAAAACAACACTTAATTTTTTTTAAGCTTTTCAAAGAGTAATTGATAGTTCGGAAGAAGGAAAAGAAAGCAATTATTGAATTCGAAGGCAATATAGGTGCTTGGATTATCTGAACCTCCTATTGAGTTTATTTACTTCAAGCAATAGGTGATAATGAAGCTTGTCTGTCTGTTTTTGACCAGGGGGTAGTGTTCACCCATAGCCTCCTGCTGATATGAAGAGCTTAGGACACTGAAGTGCTAGTTGAGGAAAAAAGTAGATTAAAAAACTTTTGAATTCAATGCTTGACCTCTTAATCGCGACTGCCAGCTCAACGGTGCACCCTGTCATCAATTTGAAGAACCAAACAAAACTAGAGAAAAGATGTGCGCTATCGAAACACAAAACTGTAATCAGAACTGGTTTGTCTTTTGAGTGATGCTTATTTACTTGCAAAAACAGCGTGGTCCTTCAACTTTACTGAACTCTTTGTATTCATAGTCTTAAATCTTTTATACACAGCAAAGCAGAAGTAACTGAAATTTAACAGTAAAGATTAAAAAAGAGGAGCTTGATGAAATAGCAGGAGATTGTAAGTATGCTGTTCCAGGTCATGTATAAATATTACTATCTCGAATTTTCAGTTTTTGGAAGTACCTTGCCTGCCTTAATGAGATAATAGTTGGTGTAGGCATGCAAAATATTCTAGACATATAAAGGAAATTCTGTAAAAGACATACTAATATATTAGGAGAATACAGCAAGTTTTCTTGTTTATCTATTATGAATTTTTAAATTCCTTTTTTACATATTGGAAGCAGAAGCTCAGTGTTTGATAATCCATTAAGCATCCGAAAGTGGGATAACCCATATGTCAGTATTCCTTTGAATTCTTTCTGACTTTCTATCTACTTACCTATAAAATTTCTTTTTAAGTGTCAACACACTCCATTAAATTTATGGATAGGAAACTTAGACATCATACGTGGCATGAAATGTGATGAATGATCTATACTGCTGCTTTTAGATCCTTTCTTGCTGTTTGAGGAGAGGTAGGAAAATGAAACACAGGTGCATCAGAAAAATGGACACTTTATGAAGATTTAATAAAGAATTGACTGGTCTTATTCTCTATGTGACTTTCTTCCTATGCACACACGGGAACAGTTTAGTGCAGTATTAAATGTCAAATAAGTAGATTTCAAAATTCGTCCCCTTAATGTGATGTATATCTAATTTCCACCTCTCTGCCCTGGTGCAAGGAAATGAAGATGGTATCTGACCCTTAAAAGAAATAATCACTGCACAAATGTAAAAATTTATGTTCAGGACCCTTGATCCTTTCTGGCTGGAGTGGAGTATCAGCTTGCAATACCTAATTCACTGCCAAATTCATTACCTCTCATCAATATTTAAGTTATTCCCAGTCACTTTTTCTATTTTTCCTGGACTTGTATTGCTCTTTATATGTTTTTTCCTTTTCTTTCCCAGTCGTTGTGTGTTTTCTGGCTGAGAAGAAAAGAAAAAAAGGGTCTGGCTCAGGAAAGATGAGCTTTATCAGCTTTATTCCTTTATCTCTCTCATACCTGTCTTGTGAACATCTGTAGTTGTTTTTGCTTGATTGAAGAGGGATGATGATGAAAGAATTAAGTTTTTGCAAGGCATTGTACTTGAGCAGGATCCAGTCATGCTGATATCACTGTGCAAATGAACCATTACCTGTGATCAGTCTGAAATCTTGGCTATGTCATTTTTATATGACATACTTTAATAAATGTGTATTTTTATCTGCAAGGGAACCTCATTTTGGTGGAAAGCTAGTGTGCGTATTGAGATATTTTTAATTTTTTTTTTTAATAATAGTACTGCCCCAGTTTAAGGGTTGCATGTTTCTGCAGCCTGTCTGTCTTTCAAGACTTGCTCTACTTATCACTGAGAATTTTTTTCTTTTTTTTGCCCCTGCTATGTTATCCAGCTACTGGCTGGCAAAGGATTTCACTGCTTTGTAGAAAGCTGTAGGATTTCAAGCATGGTATCTATTCTGTCTCTAAGAATTTTCAGAAAGTTTCAAAACCAAATGATAGGAGGACACCAGTGGCAGTGGTATCTTTGCATTAAAGCGGTCCTAGTGTCTGATTCTGCTGCCATGGAACTCGGTCATTACACTGTGATTTCTCTGGAGTTGATTCAGGTTACAAGAAGTAATTACATATATGCTTGAATTTTTATGATAAGCATGTAGTGTCATAATTTGTATTACGTTGCTGGAAATCATATGGTCATTCTAAGTATGATCTGGTATTAGTGGAGCATACATACTTCCCAGAATTTTATCTTTTGACAAATAATTAGCAGAACCGCTTATTACAAGGTATAAGTATGTATTGAAGTGCTTTTGTGTAAATGTATTTCTACCTATATAAGCACACAAATTCTGCAATATATTGTAGAATAGACTTGTTACCGTGGTTTGAAGATGACTGCGTTTTCCACAGATAGCCTAGACAGAAATTATTGGCCTAACGTATACTTGCATTTCAACAATAAAACCCTTGCAATCTGCTATTTCAAGAACTCTAGGGAAGCAGGATATACTGTCAACTAGTTAGTAACTAGAATGCTATAGCATTTTCTCCCAAAAGATAAAACTGTCCTTTCTGAAGATTTGCAGAAGACTTTAAAATTGTGCTATTGTCCAAATCTCCCTTTTTGGCTTTCACGCTAAAGAAATTTGGAGAGAGTATTTCTCATATTTTGGGGAGGGAAGAAGGTATTTTTCACAGGAGGTCTAGTTGTTGGCAGCTGTTAGAAATTGATTTGAGTCTTAATGTTGAAGTAAATTCTTAGTGTACAGATGACTAGTTACTACATCCATAACTATCTGATTACCTAGGGATAAAATTTAGTTTTTTGTTACATGTCCATGGAACTTAACGTGTTGATACTCTCTTTGCAGCAGTGTATGTTTAATACCTGTAGATCATTTCTTTTTCTTAAAACCTGAGTGTGTTGCTCTATACTCAAAGTGTTGTTTCCATGCCTTCAAAAGGTTTTTATGAAACTATTTGCTTAAGTGAGTGTTGTTGCATTTCAGTGGATTTTATCATTTAAAAAGTTTTAATACCACAAGTTACACCCTGTTTTCGAGCTGTCCAAAAAGTAAAGAAAAATGTATCTTCATTATATGAAGCTATTTTAGTGTATTTCTTGTATTGTCTGTTAACAGCAAGCAAGACAATATTCTATAGTGAAAAAATGCTGTGTATAGTAAATTTTTTTTACTGTATTCAGTTTCACTTTTAAAGCCTGTAGATAACTGAACTGTAGCATATAACTGCATATAAATGCCCAGTTTAGATAAATACCAGCATAGATAGACAGTAACTGAAAATTGTAACATATCTGCCTACTTATGTTTGAAGGAAATGCTGTTTGTATATCTTCTCAGAAGACAACTTCTGTACCAAGTCTTGGTTTGAAGGTAATGCTGAAGTTCAGTGGCAGGTGGGATGCCTGTGTTGCTCACAGTGAGCTAGAAATGATGTAGCAAGGAAGGTGGGACTAGTGGGAATTGAAGAGTTCTGGTTTAATTATGAGAAATTCATACAGACAGCTAGAAGGTGATGGCAGGAAGAATGCTCAGCTGATGAGGAGAGTTGCCTGGATTAACCTAACTCTGGATCGTTTGTACATCAGCGCTGAGTTAGAACCCCAGATAAATTTTGCATTACTCCAGAATGTGTGAAATCTCCTTCATGTTTGTGGGAAAGTGTGTACTTACTTTCAATGTTTTTGGAGACATTTGTGACAAATTACTGTATTTCTTAAGCATACAGAACTTGGCAAGTTTGTTGGAGCTGGGTCTAGGAAAGTGCTTCCTGCTGAGCACACTGTAGTAAATATTAGTGGACCTTGATTAAAATATAGTTTGAGTAGTTTAGATTTTTACTGCAAATTCTGCGTGACCTATTGTATTAATAATGATTTCTGGACCAGGGGTTTGTAGGCATTTCTAATGATTTTTATTCTATTTTAAAATTGGTCAGCATCACCTTCCTTCACTAATTGCATGTGCCTACCTCTCAGGCATATCTAGTCAGCACATGACCTACACAAGGCTTAAGGCCAGAGAAAACCCAGGAAATGGCCCATGCTCAGCATCCCAGCTGGAGAGCACTGTCTGTAAATGGAAGATTATAGCAACTGCTGCATTACTTAGCTTATACGCCCATATATACGCTTATGCAGGCCCTGTCATGTAGCCTGACATGAGGAGCCCTGCACACAGGGAACAGTAGGCAAGAGACCTTTTCACAGCTGCACTGAGCTGCTCCCACTGCATTACCTGCTTTATTCATACCGTAAGGGTAGCTGGAATCGCATAGACAAAATCCTCTTCATCCTTTGAGATATTCTTCTTCTAGCTTCCAAATGGTAATACAGAAAGAGGAGAGAACTGCAGTTGTGGTATTTTATGTAGCCCGATGCATATGTTCACAGGATCATGGCAAAGTCTAGTCTGGAAGGGACCTCTGGAGGTCATCTGCTCCAGCCTTCTGCCGAAAGAAGGGCCATAGATTAGGGTCTGCTTCCCTGTCAAGCTCCATGGAGTATTTCTAGCAAAATAGTTCCCCATACTTGTCTGGGAAGCCTGTTATGTTTAATTGCTGTCACAATGGAGTTGAGTTGTTTTTTCTTACGTAAAGAAGGAATTCACCCTGAAGGAACTCGTGCTTTTTGCCCCTTGTCCGGTCATCATGCACCCTTGTGATGATAGTGCCATGATCATCTCTACCATTTAGGTATTCTCTTTATCTGTGTTAGTTAAAACCTAATGTGATCACCAGATGTCATAACATTTCAGAAGAGAGCTGTGTGTTCTGTAACTGGTTAAATGTGCTTTCTATACTGTCACATCATTTTTAATAGTCATATGGAATTGCTAAATCATAAAAACAACCTGTCCAAAGCTCTTTTCGAAGCAAAGGAGAGATCAGCACAAAAGCACCTTATTTAAAAAGGAAGAAAGCTATTGGAAGGTGACAGCTGGAATTTCAGTGCTTAATCTGTGTAATTAAAACTTTTCTAAGGAGCAGGAAAAGCAGGTTGGACTTCAGGTAGTTTTAGGAGTTAATTAGCAAGGTCTTTTTGAATATTAAGAATGCCTTTGAAGGATAAAGTTTTGAAAACTAGTTCAGGGCTTTCAAACAGCATAAATTAAGACACAAACTTTTTTTTACACATCCTCTAGATGCAGACAGAATCATCCTCCCTAACCGTGCCATTTCCTTCCATCAGAAATATAATCATACATCCTCCTCAATGTCTGATCTTCATAAGGATTTGTTAACTTACTAGCAGTACAGTACCAATAACTGGAAATAATACTTTGCAGGGGTTTTTTACACATTCACGATTGCAAATATTAAAGTCAGTAGCTCTTAAGTCATAAACTTGAGTTTGTTTGCAGGCTGGATACTGTAATATATTACTGATATTGAAGATAGCAACTTGCACATTTCAAGGTATAAGGTGGTCACTTCTAAGAAACTACTAAAAATGCAGTAACAATAATACAGTCTTGATGTCCTCCATGTTTTCTTCTAAAAGTTCTGCATTTTTACAAGGGAATGTAACTGAAAATACGGCCTTGCTTGTTTTCACGTGGGTCTGGTAGGGTTTTGTAAGCGTTTGCCAAGAAATAAGGCTTAACTACACGGAAAATTTGGTCATATCTCTTCAAACATATGGAGAGTATGGGCTTGTTCTCTCCATATTTTTTATGCTTTTATGCTTTGTTTTGTGAATGCTCTCACTTTCACAGAAATAAGAGGTCTGTGTTTTTGTACTTGGGTATATGGGCAAAATTTAGAAGGCATACTTTACTTTTACTCATTTTTTTATTAGTTTTGATGTACCTAGCGCTTACAGAATTTCTCACTTGTGAGCTGTTTTAAACAGCTATCATAACAGCAGAGTGCATCTTGATGTAAAACTAAATAAATTGTAATTCATAGAGTATATTACCTATGAATTTGGAAAGCAAATCAATCTAATAATTATCTATCAACAATAAATATATCGAAGCAAGACATACTGAGTATAAGACTTAGAATGGTAGTAAAGTTCTTGTGGGATCTCTAGACGTTCTGTTTAAAGTTTAAAGAATAGTCTATTGTGAACTACAGAGGAACTGCAGCATTGCGTTGAAGAAGTATGAGTGTATTGTTTAGTTACTGTTTCTACAAACATCCTCTACAATTAGTATTAGAGAATAATAATCAAAGTGGAGGTATGAAGTTTTCCAAGTAGTGAACTATACATGTAATTATGCATGTATATAGCAATGCATGCTGCATTTAAAATGTTGTAGACTGTTTATTTTCAAAAAAGATAACAGATTACGCATAGTTGGATAACAGATTACCCATAGCTTGAAATCATTCTGAGGATCTGTTGCTCCCACTGTACTCTCAAAAACTGGACTTTGTTTTAGTCACAGGTATGTGGGTGAGAACAGGTTATGAGTTTCTTTGTACAAACTCAGTGAATGGGAAGCCCTGACTTTTCTGGGTTCAGATGGATAGTGATTGTTTCATATAGATTCAGATATTGCCTAAATGCCACAAATGAATATTGAAGATTTCATTCTGGGTATATGTATTGAAGATGTTTAAAAGTTGTAACATTTTATAGGACTCAGTCATTCACATAGCTATGCTTCTTCACGAGTAAATTTTAATAGAACATATTTGACAATTAAGCATTAGCTTCCCAAACTCTTAAAGTTTCAAAACCAAGTCAACAGGCTTCTAAACCTCTTGATGAAGAGTCAGAAAATCCAGCCCACATGGCAGCACTGCAAAGGAAGGTGAAGATTAAGTTGGTATATCAAGTTTTACCTCTGATCATTGGTGAATTATTTAGAAGTATAGCACAGATTCCCTCATAAATCAGTACTTATCTTTTTACTCTTTAAAAATACGTTGGTCTAGAAACTGTAGAAATTTATAAACAGAACTGTCCAAAAGTAAAATGCTCTGCTTCTAAGAATATGAGCCTATTAGGGTTCCTGGTTAGAGGACAGAAACAAATACCAAGAAAACCCAACTCTGCAGTTCATTATAAAACTGCATTTTAATAGTAGTATTAAACATTTGCTATACTGGACTAGTTTTTACAGATATGTATGAAATTTTGCTGTTGAAAAGGCACGTTACAGTTCTGATCTCAGCGATGTTCAAACATCATGGTCCAAGAACGAGAATTTGTTAACCATGAGAGCTGCATTTCCAGCCCAGTTTGACTATCTAGCTGTGCAGATATATTTATCAATTAAAATTGTGTTTGGCATGTAATGAAGGCCTTCATGGTTTGTACTTGAAGTATATTAGAGTACAGAAATAGTGGCAAACAGAAAACAAATAATTTATTCATTTGGTCAGAGTCTTGGAATTTTATGGTAATCCAAAAGAAAAAAGAAAAAACCTAGTAGCATTCTGGAGCAAATGTCATGTCTCTTCTCTATTATGCTTTAGTTCTGTTACTTAGGATTTTTGGATGCCTTTTCTATTGTTACAAATCAAAATCATAGAGGGTGACAATGATCCTTGTCATGTTTGACAGTGTGCAGTTGCCCCGATTCTAGCAATTTGCAGAAGGAATTATGAAGAAATCCTTCATGTCATGTTATACATAGGAGTACCTCAGACAATGTTTGAGTGTAGCAGACAAATCCCTGAGTAAAATGCTCCATGAGCAAGACTGATATATTTAAGAACATATTTTAGACAACCTGTCTGTGGTACAAATTACAGATGTGAGAGGTAAAACACTTTCAAAGTAAACGTCAAAACATTTTATCATTCAAAAAATACCATGTCTTTTTGTCATTCATTTCATCTGGATGCTGTATAATGGGAATATGCAGGTCTTAAAAGTAATTTTTGCTGTGCAGAAAATGAGACCGAAAAATATGTGTCTGTATACATACTGTACATATGTAAATATATGTTTGTATCTATAAAGACACATACACGTATAAAATTCTGTGCTGGCGCAAATATTTCATGAAGGTATAAGATCTTATATTGACCCTAAGCAGACATTAGTTCAAAACTGACTCTGCACACAGAAATAAACCAAAATGTCAAATAATTTGTGTGAGAAACTTAATATGTAGTTTCACTTTATAAGTTTATAAGCTTTCGGTTTATCTGGCTTGTATATTTTCCTTCTATGATAATCCATGCTGCCTGTTAGTTTGTGCCACTTCCCCATTTATCTCTGATTGTCATGCTTTGAAAAAGTGTTTAAATTACAAAATAATTGTAATTATTTCTTTAAATATGAGTTCAACTTTGTTCCTCATTTTCTGTACAAAAAGGGTCTTTCTGCTACTTTTCTTTTTTGCTGTGTAATTTAGTGAGCAGAAATGTCCAATATGTATACTTTTTCCTTGTTATGTTTTTATACATTAACTATACCATTTTCATTCCTTATGATATCAATGTATTTCTGAAGCAGTAGCATATACTGAAGTAAAAATATAACTTGTTTCTATGTAATGTATAGAACCTATTGCCACAGCATTCTGTGATTACTAGCAAGCTGTCTTTTCACATTGCACTAAGATTTTTTTTTTTCCTTTTTTTTTGAGGAGTTTTTAAATATAAGGTGACTAGTTCAGCCAGCTTGCCTTCCAAATTTTTTTTTTTTTTTTTAGCAAACTAGTTACATAGATAAATTATTTCAGCTAAGGGTAGGAGACGCAGGTGTGGGTAAAAATATGTATATCATCTTCACAGAATAGTGGAAATAAGTATCCATAAGTGCTTTAAGACTGACGTTACAGTCACTTCATCGTTATACCTGATCTATAACTTTGTCTTTGGAATAAGACCTGGCAGAGAAAAGGAAAACTTTCCACATTCTACAAGTTCATTCACTTAGGTAGGCATAAAGAAAGATATTTGCAATACTTACCAGTTATTGATCAAGGAAAGAGTATTCAAATCATATCAGCTCTCTGTAATCAGTCTGCTGTACTCCTTCACAAAGCAGTAGTTAGTTCAGTATACTTTATATTGCTGTATTTCTGATTTTAGGTTTTCTTAACTGAGCATTTTCTCAGCTATTAGTGAAAGACCAAATGATCCATTGACTTTTTCAACTCCATTGATTTCCCATACTTAGTAATCTGATTCCATCTTGATCTCCAGGTTATTTGTAGATATTAGCCAAACTGAGATGAGTACAGAAGTGTCCTAAAAAAAAAGCAAAAACCAACAACAAACCACCAATCCCAAGAAAACATCTTTACAAATTTCTTCATTTTGTTGAGTTTCTTTTTAGTTTGGCTACATAGTGGCAAGATAGTTGTAGTAGTATCTTCTAGTTGTAGTATATCTTCTTTTAACTATGTTTTAATTTATTTTATGAAAGCAGGCTTTTATTTCTTGGGACAAATGCAACATGAAGTACTATTAGGTCTATTAAATATGTGTGCTGAGCTTGCAAGTCTTACTTGCAGTGCAAAGATAGCAATCATCTTTTTGTGTTAGACGTCACTTAAATAATCATTGCTCATTAAGAGGGAATGTTTATCAGCAATGGAAAGATGATTGTTTGGTCTTACAATTGTGAATCAGTGTTAATTTTAAATATGTGCTTTTCATTTCTTGATCTTTAAAATATATTTTATTTCCAAACTGACTTGGCCTAGATAACCATTCAGATCTTTACTGGGCCTACTGAATCAAACCCCATGCTCCAAGCTCTAAAGCCAGTTTTAAAAGAAGGGGTTTTGGCAGAAGATAGCAACCCTTTCATTGCCTAGGTTTATTTTTCCTATGATGGGCTTCCCGGTGGCAAGTGATAATCACACAGTTGCTTTAAAATGGGTGAGATTGTTCTGAGAGGAGTGCTATCAAGGAAACAGCTTTTTATTCGGAGTTAATACAAGTTGGTTTTCTGCCTTTAAAAGCAGTAAGAATCATCACTATCATATAACTAAACCCCTCAGAAGCTGATTATTAAAGTAATGAGGTATTTATTTTTACAGCATGTGAAAAAGCACACTCTTAAAGTAAGAAAATGCTTTTATCATCATGAAAATTGTTTTGTTCTATTTCACACAGCTTTCATTTAATTAGTGACCTTGAATAATTTGTAACTCGTATTTTTTAAGGATGGCAGAGCATTCTAAATTTCAATTTATCTTCAGTTCTTTTATTGACAAGGTAGGGGATGTAAGAGTTTACAAAATGCAATCAGTCTGTGGAATGGAGTTTCCACAGCAGTAAGCTCTCCTTTTCCCTAAATTTTCAGGGTCAGAAGATGCAGTCTAAAATGTTTTCACATTTTTGTTTGATATTCTCTGACATCTTTGTTGTCAAATTTTTGCTGAATATTATACATATTAAATACTAATAAACAGTAAAATAATGGAAAGGAATCAAATTAGACAACTCACAGCTGATGATAATTTTTAGTACAGATGATTAGAAAATTACTTTTGTGTGTTTGTTTCTAGTCCTAATGTAGCTCAAAGAAACTTTTCTTGTTGTAACCCAGTTTATTCCAAGAAAAGCGTAAACGTGTTTGAGTAAATATTTCTCAGATGCAAAAAAGCTATGCAACCTTGCGTTTTTGCCATCCCAGACATGTATTCTTTTCTTGTCTACCAAGTATAGCTCTGCTACTTGAATTCCTGTACCGCTAGTATGAAGATTGGTAGGAATGGACTGTTGGACATTTTGAGTTGTTAGTCTTCACAGATACTTTTAGTTACTGTTAATTATCTGGTGTTTACATTCACATATTTGTATCAAAAAAACATGTTTTTAATCCATGTAAGTCTGAAGGTTCTTTGTTGAGAATAATTAATAAGTTGCTCATATCTCTGAACATAAATTGTCATTAGCTCCCACAGACATAGCTAAGACAGTGATTTTATAAATAACAAAGGATAATTTGAAGTGACTTCGCTCTTCTGATAGTCTTGATTTGTTACTCTCCATCTTTCTCCAAAGTTTAGAAGTAGCCAAAATAACATTATACTGCTTCATCCTTTCATGTGTTCTGCTCTGAAATAGTATCTATGCAGTGTTACTGGATAATGTGTTCTAAAACACTGTAATTCTATTGGACCATAAATCTGAATGTAAAGAACTAATACCTTACAAGATCTGCATTCATGACTGACCAGCAGAATACTTGTCACCATTTCCAGAAGAAATAAATCCTCTCCAAATTCATTCATAATACTTTTCAATACTAAACTAGAGTTTGTTACAGCAACCAAAGAAAAAGAAAAATACTTGCATATTGGAGTTTCTAAAGTACCTGAAACTACCTTTCTTTGGGTCTGCAGAGTATGTTGATAAAGTAGTGTCCAGTTTCATATTTGTCTGCATAATTCATAATCCAAATAAAGAGCAAATTAGTGGAGATTTTAGACAGTCTTTGAGGAAGTTCAGTTTGGAAGTGATTTCCATATAGATAAAGCCATAGTGGTCTTGTGATATGTGTCACTTTATTCTAACAGAATTCACATTATGTAAAGGGCAACAAATTGTCTTTAAGACAGTGTTAATTTTAAAATATAACCTCAAAATTTGTAAATTGAAATACACTAGTTGACTTTTTTCATGCAACTTCAAATATAGTCTGATGCTTTAAAGAATTGTTTTAGAGTAAAATATGATTGTGATGGTAATGAAATGCATATTACAGTTCTGAAATAAAGTATTTAAGGTTTTTGGGGGAGAGAAGTGGAAAAAGAGCAATATGAATGCGATGAGAGACAGCCCTGGTGGTTTGGCTGTTAATGTTGTACAGTGCCTGCTTCCCGCTTTGAGCAGAAATGTGGTGGTATAGTCAAGGTGACTTACCATAGCAAAACCCACGGGCATCTTGACTTTCGCATCCCCTCGCTGGATTGCGTACAAATGAAAATAGACAGGAACGTGGTATTTATGTTTTATAAAGCTAAGTATTTAAAGATGTCCTAATAAACTTCTCTTGAAAGCGCTGCTGTGCACTAGGCATGGTATCATGGCAGTGTCTCTGCAAATGTTTCTGATATTGTGGTTTACTGTTGTGATGCCTCTAATATTATACTGACATTTGCAGCCTTTGCACTGCGCATTATTGGCCAATATTTGTGATACGTGACATTCTTGCTAAGTACTGTCAGGTATAATCTATCATGAAACAATCCTTTAGAGAATACACAGAGACTACAGTCTTTCCGCAGGGACACGCATCCTTGGGAAGATGATGTTCTGAGTTTAAAATTATCTGTGCCCTAGAGAATTAAAATTATTAGGAAAATCTATATTTTAGGCCAGAGTGAGACATCTTGCTTTACTGAAATAGAAAATTGAACGTAAGGTGCGATGCTCGCAATTTAAAATTAGCCATATAGCTCAGCACAGCAAATTTCTTATGTGGCTCATGCATGACAGTTCTTTTCCACTCAGCTCTAGTAAAAGCACTTAAACTAGTCTAAAGATCTTCAGAGAAAAATGTTGCTAAGGTTTTAATTGCATCAGCCGTGTACCTACTGATAACCTTCCAATCTGCTGAACCTAGATAGAGAAAAGATACAGACTTTGGGGACTGATGCAAAAATTTTTAGGTTAATTCAGACTTTTGTTTTTCAGGAACATGGGCAAGAAGTTCATTTAGCCCTTTATGAAAGAGGAATAAGGTCACGGATTCTTCTGCTGCTAAATAGCTGCAGATGGACTGGACACAATCACTGCAAAAGAGTTTTCATTATCTTTCTAAATCAGATATTTTGTTTAAACACATGCCCTCTATTTTCCTTTTGAAGAAAGAGGTGCAAAATTCACATAAAATGGAGATAAAGCCTTGGCTTACTTGTGTTCTGTAGCTGGTGAGGTTAGGAAATACATTCTTCTCAGCTTAAGAGGAGTTGTGGACTAATCGTATGGTCATAATTGAATAAAACTATTTTGTCCTTACGATGAATTAAGGATCTAAGAACTGGCTGGCGTAAATTTTGTAGATTGGTATAGATTGTTCAGTTTTATAAATTGCTAGAACATGCTTGTAGGTGGTGTAATGCTTAAGCGTCAGGACTGGATTACACATTGGTATACATTTAATGTTTTCAATATAATTCAAATACTCATATTAATTTGCACTTTATTATTTTATTTACTCATACCATGTTTCAGAGAGAAAATTATTACTTTATTGGATCATCATCTTTTGGAACTGTTCCGCTGTAATTAACCACGCAAAGTAATGAATTCTAAATTACATTTTCAATTAATTGTGACTAAACTTATCTTAAATTAAAAAAAATTGGTTTTGTCCTATGGAAAGCTTCATTGCTTTATCAGTGTTGTTGTAGTAGAGCTCTAGATTAGGGTAACTTGGCTTTTAAATTAAATGTCAAATATAATTTGCTATTAGAAATATAAAGTGTATGCCTATAGTCTGAAAGAGAAAAAAGCCATTTCAGCATCATTTAATAGTGATATATATGTAAAATCAACTTTTTACCAATTAGATAATGTCTGGCAGAACAAAAAAAGTGTGTGTGTGTGTTAGGTGTGTACGTGTGTATATAGGTACGCACAACCCTACTTTTGTAGATACGTATCTACATACGTATATGTGCATACAGTGCTATAAATATAGGAATCTGCAGTTTGGTCACAGATCTTCTAGAAATAACAGATTCCATAATTTAATACTTTTCATAAAATATTAATGACTTTTGAAACGTGAAATTCCTGCTCTGTTGGTCTTTGACATCTCAGGATGATGTTATGTGGGTGAGTGGTTGTGTGATTGGCTGTGTTTAGTAAAGTCGTGTGTGGTTCTGTAGAAATTGTGCCCATACAAACCAGCACAACTGAGGGGATAGGAAGCAGCAACAGAGGAGCAGATGGGGATAGGAATTGAAATTTCATGAAGAAATTGTAAGGAATGTGTTTGGGCACTATATTGTAGGTAATAGTGTGAGTTAGTTATTCACAGTTTTCATTGACAATCTTCAAAACAAAGAATTTTATCTTCTGTATTGAGACTGAAAAGAAGTTTCTAGTGAAAAAGGAGTTAATTTTTTTCTTTTTCTCATCATGTACAGAAATATATTTTGTAAACATGAATCTCCACCTTTGCACTTGAAGTAGGGGTTTTTTTCCTAGGAAGTTAAAATAGGAAAGTAATATCAGGTAAACATTTTAATTAAAATATTGAAGATGTTAGGATTTTTTGGGCCAGTCTACTATAAAGGTTTTAGGGAATGTTAATCTAAAGGGAAATTTTGTGTGTGTAGTTAATTTAAAACCGTAACAGCATAATTGTTAGCATCATTTATCATTATCACTTGTATTTGCTGCATGGAAGACAGCAATTACATCAAGTCCACAAATGCCAGCATCTGTAATTTTTTATGTTACAACTTTGGCATTTAAAATTGCAGACAGCAACTCTTTGGGGGGAAGAGAAGGAAGCTGGGAGGGGAGTGTTTGGCCTGCAAAGTTTACAGCTCTTCAGGAGCAGGCCTGTGGTTCTCATGATTTGAGAGCGCTGCAAGGCCAGCTGTTTCCCAACAAAGCTGGCGGTAGATATCCTCTTAACGCTTTATGCAGAAAAAAGGGTTCTTCTCCTGTCTATGTCCCCGTGAGATGAACAGGGGTGGATTAAGCACTGCTCTCCTGAGCAGCTGCCAAAATGTACAATAAATATCAAAACTTACTTCCTGCTCACTTTCTAATAGTCTTGACATGAACTGCTAGCAATTTTGAGTTAAAGCACATAAAGATTTATATGCTGAAAGGAAAGGTGGTATCAAAGAAGTTTAAAGCATCTTTCATATGAAGTTTCTTGTCCAAACTCTTACCAGGGTTCATGAATCTATGCAGAACACCTTCTGCATAAAAGCTTAGATTTACTGCATGAAGTTTTTAACATATGAACTCTGTGTATTTTTACATTTAAAAAACCTGTGACATTATGTACTTGAAAGCAGCTTGCAGGCAAAACATCATCCAACACTTAAGCTTGGCATAAACTTGAGCCTTGTTCAAATTTAAGATAGAGAAGATGGACATATGCTGCTAGCCAGAAGAGTTTAGGGGGAAAATAGTTGGTTTTTTTTTTTTTAAATACTTCAAGAAAATGTCTGCTTTTCCTTTTCAGTAAATATTAAGTTGTTTTAAAATTCCTGTATTTGGTTGTTTAAGTTTATCCAGGTCCTTCTATAACTTTAATGTTTAATATTTACCCTTTATGAAGGGAAAATATTACCCAAGCACATTATTTTGAGCAAGTTATTCCTTGATGACAAAATGATGCCTGTATGTTGCTATTGAGTAGCAAAGATTACTACATTCTCTTAAAGAAATACTTGCATTTATTTAATTTTTCTCTCCGTGTTCACGCTGACCTATATATGTTCAGATTTTTTTTTTTTCGCATGCGTTGCCGCTTCCCATCTTTATATTTTTACCTGTCTTTCCTCATTCTCACTGATGGTATGAGAAGCCATATTAAAAATGTCAAAACGATCTTAAATCTTACAACTGATGTTGTTTTCCTAGGAACTCAGGTTACATCCAGTAGCATTACTGAAATCAGGTTCTGTGACTGTAGGGGGTCATAAATTTACTTCCCTTTATAGGCTGAGTTCACTCTATGTTTGAGCTTCTATGTATTTTTATATTCCTCACTAAAGTTCCCAGGTACTTCCTTGTTACTTCAGTGCAACCTGCGTCTCAGTTGTGTCCTCATATCATTGACTTTTAACGCCTCACCCCCCCGTTACCTCTACATATACTTAGAAGGGGAAAGATTAACTTAAACCAACATTTACCTGAACTTCTATATGTAATGCTGAGTTTCCCTGTGTAGAAACTTAAGGGAGATGCACACACCTTATATCAAGACTGTATGTCGAACTGATCTCTACTAGATGGCTGTTAATAGAATATGCATTCCAATTGTTCAGGTATCCTAGAGGAAAGCTCTTCAAATAAGTAATTACCTTACATTTTGTAGATTCATGTACAAATAAAATTCTTTGGAGACTGAGGAATTCATAGAGAAAAGTAGCAAGAATTTCACTGCCAAAATGACCAAGCAAATTCATGGCTAAATACAGATATGGAAAGTGGTTATTTTTGCTGAAATCTGTCATATGACACACACTTTGAAACTTATTTTTGTATTATTTGGGAACAAAATCGTGTTCCTTTCAAAAGTTCACCTCCGTCAGCCCTTCCTGTCTAAAACATGTCTCACGGGATTTGTCTTCTTAATCATACAAGTGTAGTAGATACAGTAATACTGATCTTTATTATGTATATATGTATATCTATGCATTTTGTAGTAATTTTGAAAGGGGTACTTGATTAGTATGCAAAGATGTTCAGATTATCAGTCTAAAACATTTTCTGTCAGGAGTTTTGTGATTGACATTTTGTTATATGAGCTTTCATAGGAATTTCTTCCCTAGATTCTGTTTGTGTTTCAGTCCAGTGCTCAATGCCCGTTGAAATGATATATTTCAGTTCGGAATGTTTTGGGACAGGGGCGGGAGGAGGAAGTTTCAGGGGAATCTCTTAGGACTAGATCAAGTGCATGTAATTCTGAAAATTCATACTTATTGAAAAACCTACCTAAAACAGAAACAAAAAAAATACTGAACGGATTTTTAAAACAGCTTTCATGCGGATTTTCTTGCTTTTATTGTAAGCCCTAAGTGAAGAAAAAAGGCATTGAAACATTGAACAATAAATTATTTTGGCCATTCTTTTTTGGTCCACGTACTGGGTGACTCTGTTTTTTATCGTTAACTATGGCTGCTTTTAAATCTACCTTCTTCCACTCTCTTTAATAGCCAGATGGTATCTCAAAATAATTTTTCAAATTGACAAAGCAGAATGGGGAGGTAGAGTAAGGGAGGGGTTTAAAGGCAAAAGAGAGTTAATTACTTCCTGCAAGTCCCAAGTTCCTCGTATACCACTTAAGATATTCAGCACTTTTCAGTGTGCCTTTTAAGTTTTATGTTTAAAATAGCAAAGAAAAAGATTTTATAGATAACAATGGCATCATTAGGGAACCCAGAAGTCATATAAAGTTAGAATGAAGGACAACTCAAAGCAGCTTTCACCTTTAACTCGGTCTGTATTCTGCAATCCACTTAATACTAGTGCTGTATACAAATCAAAAACTGTATACAGATCAAAAAATTCAATGGATTAAATGCACAATGTAAATGTGTGGTGAATGTCATAGAAATATATGGAAGCCCTTTGCCAATGTCACAAACATACTGTTAAAAAAAACCCTACATTTAGGTGAAATAAATGATGACAGGGCAAAAATGCTAAAGAAGTTGCAGTAAGGAAAATGGGAATGATGTTTTGTCTTTCATCTTCACCCATCATATAAAGATATAAAGAAGGTCTCCAAAATCTTTTGTCAATTGCTGTACAGAAATGTTAAGGGGAAAAAAAAATGAAACTGTGCTTTATGAAAGTTTGTTTGCATTTCACGTAGATTGGTCTTAAGATTTTATAGAAGGCACAAACTTGAGATTTTGCTGTGGCTTTCATTCAAGCAATTAATGTTTCTTAACCACTTATATGTCAGCACCTGAGACCAGGGAAGGTTTCTCAGCTGTTTTGGTTTCCTTCCCCGAAACATAACTGGGTGTTGCAGCGTAGGGCATGCTCCCACCCTGCTTTCATCCATTTGATGTGCATTGCTGAAATGGTGAGGGTAAAACAAATAGATTTGGCATCAGCAAGAATTTTTTTTACAGGTCAGATTAGTGGGAACCTCTAAATCCTGTTTCAAGTTTATACAACTAAAGGATTTCAGAGAAGCATCTGTCAGGATTTTTTATTACAGCCAGAATGTACTGGAACTGCCTTTAGAACTTACTTTGGCTCTTAAATTTTCTGGTACAGTCTTTTACTCAGTGCTAGACAGAATGCTGCCCTGGTTGATTATTTTTGTGTGTGTGTGTTTATAGTAACTTTGCATCAAGGAAAGGCATGTACGTACACTGGAGAGATACAATTTTAATTGCTTTGAAGTATAAATATCATTAAACAATATACAAAATAAAATATTAACATAGCCATATATAAATAGATTGTCATTGGCTTGTACTTTGTTTTAAAGTGTTTCTGCTGGCAAAGAGAACTCTGGGGGAAAAAAAAAAATCAATGCACAGGCTGTACAGTTTCTGCATCTCCATTTTTCATGCCACTGTTACTTCTAATGTTACTTCCCTGCAGACATGACCTGAAAGCTAAGAATTTACCTAAAAATCATTTACAGCATATCATTTTTACTAAGTTGAAATCAGTTTCTCTATAAAATTTTACCAAGCACGTTATTTTAACAATTTTGGCCTGATATGCCTTGTTGAGTAGACAGCTTGATCTTGAAAGCAATATTGTCTTAAAGTAAGCATTATTATTGCAACAAGGTCATTGGGTTAAAATTCTTTCACACGTTTTCCTATTACAGGCTCTTTTGAAGGTGTGCTTGAGGGGGTGTGTTTGTCTATTTTATCTAAGTAGAGGGTAGCATGGAAAATGGTCCACAGATATTAATAAAGGTCCCCTTTTTGCTTGTCAACTTCTTACTGTACATATCAAAACATACTTTTTTGCTCTGTATTTTCTTAAAAAACTGTTACTGCCCCAAAGGAAATGCCTAAATGGACATTCTGCATGATGGTTTTCTTATATATGTAAAATCATTTTATTTTGTCTGAATTATCATCTAAGTTTACTTTGTAATTCCTAAGGGTTATCAGATGATCATTAAATCTTGATTTTCTGTCAGGAAGAATTAATAATCTTGACTTCTGAGTGAATTTAGAAGCAATAGGGGATTGGAGTCAAATATTTGAATACCATTTCAGTGTTAAATCAGTTATTCATGTTTCGACTTAGGCTGACTGGTAGATAAAAAATAAATTCAATTCATAAATCCTTCTTTGCATTTTAATTTTTTTTTTCCCCCTTAGCTGGATTAAAAATGTCCGTGATTTCAGGTGGGGATTGCTGCTTGGGTGTCCTGTGTTTAGAACATCTTTTCATACAAGTTGTGATAAAGAACTTATGTAGCCATATGCATAGATCACATATAATGCTATCTTAGAAGTTAAAAATAAATTCAGTAGAATAAAATAAGAGTTGGTTTCTGGGTGAATTGGTCCACTTTCCTTTAACTTCAGCTTTCCTTTAAAATAAAGACTTTCATATTCTAATGCTACCTTACAAGAAACTGCCACTAAACCAGAAACAGGCTCTAAAGTTATTATCTATTATTGTATTTACTTTAAATGGCTGTGTTTTTATTAATTAGATATATTTTCACTCAATCACAAGAACCTCTGAGAGAAAAATCAATTAATCTGCAAACATTTAAGAGATTTTTGTAGTCTGTTTCATGTTCTGTGTATTTTTATGTCTGAGGTATCAGTGAATATAGAGCTGTATTGTCCCCACACCTTGTATTCTCTTGTTGTGACGTGCCAGACTGCTCTTTTTTACATAGTATGTTCATCCACCATGTAGCATGGCTTTATATTTACAAGATATGGGAGGTAGTTTTATTCTCTGCTATCTTTATTCTCTTTCTTTAACTTGTGTGTGCTGCTATGTACCATTTAATATCTTATCTGAAGCTATATAAAAGTTTTTCCTGAGCTCTATTATTTCCCATTAATTAACTTCTCTTTCTTGTTTTTTCTAGTGTGACAGATTTCTGATCAGCTTTCCCAAATCCCATATATTTATCCCATATATATTTGTATACATACATACATAAGATACAGTGCATACATCATAAATGTACATATATACTACATATTATGTATGTGTTTATAGCTTTAGGCTTGGAGTCTCTACAGTATTTTGAACCCATATGTCATCCCATCTGTCCTTTTAAAATAAATAAAATTACTTGCCTGCATTTTATTGTTCCTTCTGCGTTTAGGCTGAGTTTGAGGATACAATATTCAACCCTCAGTGATCCTGAGTTTTGCAAATCTAAATCATGTTTTAGTTTCTGAATTCCAGCTTTGAAAAGCCATGAACTACAATCAAAGGCATGTTTGCAATTAAATCTGAAGAAGTAGTTTAAATTCCATAACTAATGACAGTGGAAATTAATCCTTTTTGGGCTAACAAGCAGGTTTACTAGAAGCTACAGGAAAATAGTTAGTGGAAACCACTCTGGTTTACTATAACAAAAGTTAGTTTATGTATCTTATTTTGCTTTCCTGTTGATAATGCGTAGTCTTTCTATATAAAATCATATTTGTATTTTCTAGAATAAAAGCTATTTTTAATATTGTTTTCTTGGTTTGGAGACCTTTTTCCCATTATGTCTTCCAGACAAAGAGTTTATGTGGGATCAGGAGAATTGGATGCACTTTCACCTGAAATGGGTTTGTTTGCATTCCAGACAGGACTCATTAGGGTTTTGACTTCAGTACCCACATATATTCAAACTTTGTAGGCATATAAGATGACAGCATATTACTCTCTTGTACCTTTTGATAATTCCTTTCTTCAGTCCCATTTGCACCATAATTCTGCCCTGAACAAGGACTTTTGCCCTGAACAAGGACTTTCTTGGCAGATGCAGTTTTCAGTGGTGAATGAAAGTTATACCCCAACCCAAAGCAGAATAAAAAAGATTATTACAACAGTTTTAGACCAAATAATTTACTACTTCCTTGAAGTTGCTCCATTATTTTTTTAAATAAGTTTACCATATGTCATATATTTAGAATAAAGTGACATTGAAATTGCTTGTGCTTCATGTTTTCAGACCATGCACACTGGAGAGACATCTGTCCATCACTCCTGTCCTTACAGATACAGTGTTTGCTATAATAAGGCCACAAAAAGCCAACAACAAAAAAACCAAGCCAACAAAAAAAAAAAGCCAACAAAAAAACCCCACCACACCAAAACCCCATACATATCAGAAATCTAGTTTCTCTTGGTATTTCACAAAGCAGTCAGTGCTGTATTGGTATTTTCCTTTGGTTTCTTTTAACTTCTTAATTTCCTTCTGTTTTCCATGCTGACTCTTTTCTCAGTTATATGTCATTTTTCCTGTGGTACACAACATTCAGAACTCTCAGTGACATCTCAAGAATTTGTTACAGCTTGCTTCTCGGTATATTCTTATTCTTTGCTGTTGTAGAGCAGATTGTGTCAGAATTGTGTTTCTTTGGTGAAATCCATCTAGGCATAATCAAATTAAGGAAGGATAACTAAGTTTTCTCAGTCTTACACTTTTCTCCCCGCCTCCTTCATTATCCTTGCACAGCTTCCTCTCTGGGCTTTTAGCCGAAGATAATGGGAGACAATCTCGAGAGTTTATTATTTATTTAGCTTTACATAATCCAGGGAGGCTGTTCTCCCCATCACAGCGCTGACTGAAGTCCCTTTGGCTGTGTATGTGGCATGGACAGATGTTTGATGGCGTATTCAAGAGTCTTGGTCCACGTGTTCGCTGCATCTGCATCCTGATGCATAGTGTTCCTCCAGGCAATTTGGAAGGAAACTCGTACACACAAGCCAGAAGTGACCTGGCTTATTCTCTACTGGGTACCTCAAATAAAATGAGTAAGGTACCTCGCTGAGGAATGCACCTGCTCCGCAACTAGGATGTGCAGGATTATAAAATACTGTGGAATAAACACAGCCAAAAACATAGAAATTCTGCACCATATCCACAGCAGCACTTCTTAAATGCCTGTGTTATGGGTTCAATCATACCTGACTATGGCTGTTGTAGTTCTGAGGATGTTAGTAAAAATATTTTACATCTATTAAATTCTGAACTGTTACAGGTAGTTTTATGTGATCAGGAATTTATCAGGCAGCCTGAATCCTAGTTCTACCATATCTTATCACTGATTCCTCAGAAAGTGGTGAAGACCCCCTATCTATATCTTTTGTTTATTTTTTCAGTATATGCTTTAGCCTGTGGGCATGTGTTAACTATTTTAAGAGCGAAGCTAAATAATAGATGTTTGTTTATTTTCATTATGTACAGTTACTTATGAAGAAGTCTCACTGAAGAGTTCTGGCTTAAGCTTTGAACAGATTAGAAATGATAAATTGGCAAAAAAAACCCTTTCCTATTTGAAAAATATCACTGAAACCAAAGCCTTGGCATTTAGAACTGCTAAGCGTATGGATGTAAATACTAATGACAAGTCAAAAATAGCTAATGTTAATACTTATTATTTCTGAATCCCTGATATGTGCTTGCCAAGAACTGGGGAGTCGATAAAGTGTGAGAAATGTTTGGAAGGGCTTTTGGAAATCATCTAGTACAGCCTCCTGCCTGAAGCAGGATTATCACCACACTGGCTGGAGTCAGCTGTGACTTGTCAGACCAAGTCCTGAAAACCTGCATAACCTCCTGGGTAACCCATTCTACCGCTGCCCTGCATTCCTAGTGTGGAATTATTTTTTTTTTTCCTAACATTTAAGCTGCAGGTTTGGACTGCTGTCTCTTGTTTTACCTTCTGCTGCGACCAAGAAACATTTGTCTCAGGTTTTGCAATTCACCTTCAGGCAGCTGAAGGTTGCTGTTAGATCCCTCCTCAGCCCTTCTCGTCACGAGAGCAAACAAGGCCAACTCCTTCAACCTCTTGCAGATCACGTGAACAGTCATCTCATAGGTTATCCAAAAGAAAAAGCAACAGAAAACATATTAAGAACCTGAATTTTCTTCCTTTCATAAGGAAGAAGTATAGAGGCTGTATGATATCAATTAATTTGGGGTATTGCACAAAAAGCAAATTTTGTGAAGGTGGGGGATTAGAGATGTAAGAATCAATGATTTTAGTGTTTTATCTGAATATGGTCAATATTAGTATTATAGATTAAATATGTATTCTGCAGAATAAGAATTAATGTTTAGTTACATCCGTTGTCGAATACAGGCATGGAGATTTTTAATTGCGTAAAGCCAGACTGGATGATTAAGCCATTTTCAGAATGAAAGAAGGAAAGACAGCTTAACTGCTGGCTAAACTACTAGGATTAGACCCAGAATATCCGGGGCTAAGTGGTTTGCTTAAATGCTGACTCTGTGTTTGACCCTGGATTTTTTAAAGATACTTAGTGAGATTTTCAGCACCACTTAGATGTATAGGAAATAATTCTACTAGACATCTATTAGTTTTTTGGGGGGAGGGGTTGAAAAACCTTTATGCTTTTGCCCTCACTCATATGCTACAGTGGAAATAGTAACGGAAATAACATTAATATTTCTTATCAGGGTTTGGTTTGCCTTTGTAAATTTTTTGGCGTTGTCCTGTGGTGCATGCATGATACCTAGTACTGGAGTCATGGTCATGATGCAAAGATCACGCTGCTGTGTTTCATTTAGACAAGATTTGAGCATTTGGAAGGATGCCTGCATGTTTATAACACCTTCCTGCATCCCACTGCATAATCACACCTTTTTTTTCTATGCTGTGTCTTAAACCCATCACTGTTGCTTGGTGGGTCTTTGCTGTGTGTTTCTGAATAGGGTATGTTTAAGCATTCTTCATGCCACCTGTAAGAGGTGAATAATCTGTCCCTTAACAACTTTCCTTTTTTTTGTTTGTTTGTTTTTTGGGGGTTTTTGTTTGGGTTTACATAGGCTTCCTTTTTCAAGTTGAACAGAACTAGTCAATTTTTGGTGTGGTTTTGCTCATGCAAGGATGTTAAGTCACAGGACCACATGGTTACTGTTACAGGATGGGCCTTAATCTAGATCCTCTAAAAGCTATTGTGCACCAACCTAAAGGCTGCCTTTCTTCTTCTGGGCTGCTCCATGCGGTAGTCACTGACAGTGTTGAAAAGATCGCTCTGTACGTAACAGTCCAATGTGACATTTCACCAATCTGTATGGGGTAGGTAAAGGCTGCTCTGTCTCTGCTGTGTTCTGTGCCCCTTCTCTCCTCTCCTCGTGTTGCAGCCAGCATCTCTATTTGCTCAGACTGTTAGCAGTACAGTCCCGTATATTTTCCCACTGCCGTTATTTTATACTCTTACCAGCCTTCGATATAGTACAGAACTCAATTTGTTTCTCCCATTCATCTCTCTTCCATATATTCACCTTTCTCTTCTGGAGTGGCTAGATCGTGTTGCTAAATAGCTTAGGTGAAATTAGATTGTAGGTGTAGGTTTTGCTGCTCTACAAGTTAACTAAGTTAACTAATGTTTTATTTACAAAAGTATGAGTGCTATGCATTTGTAAGAGACTGGGCAATGCAATAGTGTGAGGAAATGGGCTTGGTGGAATGCAAATTATTTTCCTTAGTGATAAATTGGGGGGTTTTTTTGTTTTGTTTTGGTTTGGGTTTTTTAGAAACCTGAGGGGGTTTTGGTGACACAATTTAATATGCAAAATGGTCTTTCTAAGGCTTATCTCCATCATGAATCTTATCAGTTAGCCCTTGGCAAACTGCGGGCTAAACATCCTGTTAAGCATCCTCATTCACAAAAAAAAAATTATGAACCTCTCATGGTTACTGTCACTTTGTTTTGGTTTTTGCAAGGATTCTGAAACTTTCTATCACAACTCCTTATTGCTCTCTAAAGAGATGGACATTTAGCAGCAGAGTGAACCTTTTGTAATTCCTCTTATGAAGCAGAAATAAATTTTTAAAAAATTGAAAAAAATAAGTAATTAGATTACAAGCAAACTCAGAAGAAACCGAGAAGAAGCTCAGAAGTGTAAAAAGTTAAAATAATCCGTTGTGCTGGTTTTGGCTGGGATAGAGTTAATTTTCTTCATAGTAGCTAGTATGGGGCTGTGTTTTGGATTTGTGCTGAAAACAGCGTTGATAATACAGAGATGTTTTCATTACTGCTGAGCAGAGTCTAGGCCTTTTCTGCTTCTCACACATTCCTGCCAGCGAGTAGGCTGGCGGGGCACAAGAAGCTGGGAGGGGACATCTGTAAATGTACATAGATATTTTTTAATAAAATATTGCAGTATGCTCAAAATTTACAACTAGTTTGAAAGTGATCTGCTGATAGTATCCTTAAGCTGCAAAATCATAATTGTTTTCATATGCTAATCAATATTCAAAGGACCACATGTGAACAGCAATACAGATTATAAGCATCTTTACTGGATTATTACAAAGCTTATGAATTTCCAGACGTCGTACAGGTAGTCATTACCTATGTTGTAAATAAAAATCAAAGTCTTCGAATAAGCTATTTAGATTAACTACTAGATCTTTTTTCCAGTGAGACTTTGCATGTTAAAAGACATAATTTATTGTTTCTCTAAGTGATAAAATGTGTTTATGTACATATACATAAACATATAAACTTACTTTAAAGCATATCAGGCATTTTTATGTAATGATCGGAAGGTCCCTTCTGTGAACAGTTTTGTCATCATCTGTGTGTGATAACGTAGAAGAAAAGGGGATGATCTCTTTTCAGAGGCACTGTGTGACATAAAATGTTTTAGTAGTTCTTTTGCTGGACCGCTAAATGATTGCATCAGTCACGTCAAAAACCTGTGACTGAACATACACTGATCACAGTGCAGCATGACCTTTTAGTTTGCTCATCATTAAGCTTAAGTTAGTAGACCTTTCAGCCCAATGCAGATTTTTTTTTCAAGGCACCCTGCTGTACTTTTCCTGTTTAGACTCTTGAATCATTACCTATTTTAAGGATCTACTGTGCCCTGAAGGTATTGTGACATTTACTGATCCTTCCCACCGGACTTCCCAGACATTATGGCTGTCTCGTGCTGTGCAGGACTTGAAGTGCATAAGGCTTGTTTTTGAACTATAACTCAAAACCAAATACAATAAATCAAATCGCAGTTAGCACTTTGACTCTTTTTTACTGTTCATGCATCTGTGTCGTTCAAAGAGTATTTAAATGCATTCTTGTCAAAAATTAAAAAATATGAAAATACTTTGCATACTTCAGAGCATTTCTCTTCCTCCTTTTTTTCCCTTCTGTATTATAGATATCATTTTCAGCCCTTTGCAAGCGTGCTGTTTTATGAAATAATTATTTGCCTTAAACTGCAGTCAGTAGAACACTTGGAATATAAGTGGCAAGATTTGCATACTTTATGAAAAAAATCTCTGTAACAAATTTTGTATTAAAGCTTTTGAAAATTTTTCATTCATAGTTTGCTTTTCCATTACTGCTGAGTAGGATATTCCAAAATCACAGATGTAAATTTCATAGACTTAAAAAAAAAAACTTGAAAAAGTTCCCATCCTCACAAAAAAAACTCTGTAGAACTGGCTTTCTCTATCCAAAGCCTAGCTAACTTGCAAGTCAGTTTGTTAAGCTGAAATGCAGGGTCTCTTTTAGTTACTATTGTTTTTCTTGCTATTTTCTATTGAAATATTGCATTGGAAAATTGGAGAAGTTTGCTAATTGATTTTTTCATTCATCATGAACAGCTGATGTGGTTTAAGAGCCTCAAAAATGTCATCTGTTCTTTAAGTATACGTCATTGTTTCCTTGAGTATCTAGTGCAAGAAAAGTACTTGGACATCAACAAGAATTATCATCAATGTTCAGCAAAGTCTCAGTCCTGTTTTGTAGAAAAAGCTGTCTAGAACATCTAGTTAAAGAGAATACAAACAAAAAAGGTAACGTGTCCTTTGATCAAAAGTTCAACAAAAATTCAACAAAACAGGCTTTGCATTGTGTGCTCTGAACTCTGATTCACTCTGCTCCTGGTGGATAATGGACAAGCTGTTCGTGATTTTGATTGCTTTGGTTTTAAAAGCAAGCAGAATTCTTTGGCTTTAGGAGTTATAAGAAAATTCAAGGAAGAGGTGGGTGATAGGTAAAAGGCCACTGTGCCTAGTGAATCACAAATAGGTGTAAACCATTAACACACTGACTTCGTTACCTGTAAAGTTGAAACTAGTTCAGGTATGAAGAAATGTTCCCTCAGATGAAATTGAGGGAGCTTGTAGTTAAAACTGTTTACATACAGCAAAACATAATTCTAAAGGACATTGCCAGCTTTGGGCAAAAAATATCTGATGGATTAATGTTATTTTAGTGGCATTAAGGATGTATTTTCCTAATCAATTTATCTGGCAGCAAAAGCTGTATGAGTTCCTACTCTCTCCCACCCCAGACAGAGGCTTCTGACTTTCTTTTCTTCCGCCTAAATTCATAGTTTCCTTGTTGTACGGTAAAACTAGTTTTGGAGTGGTACTGTAAACTACATTTATAAAAGGGAAAAGAAGTTGGAAAGAAAAATAATGTTTATTTTCTGGCACAAAACATTATTTTCAAGGCTTGAAGGCATCTAAGAAGAGACATGGGATTCTAAAGTCTCTTCCACGTGAAAGTGAAAAAGATTACCCGACAACCCTCATCCTTATTAGCAAATCAAGTCCTCTGTGTTCAAAAGATGCTTAAGGCCAAGATTTGTCCCTGAATGACTTGCTCATTTTTCTGCACTCTCAGCAGTGACCTGTTCTGAGCCTCTTCTGCTACCTTATACACAGCCAAGCTACCCTTGTCCGGTCCTTCTCTACTGTCACTTCAGTCTGGAGAAGGGTTAAGAGCAGAATTTAAATTCAAAATATTCCTGATCATCTTTGTATGAGGTGTCATTACTGCTTCCCATCCAGCTCAAGTGAATATGAATATATTTCTTCAAGCTTTACATCCACACACGTTGCATGACCTGAATAAATGGGCTGGTTTAGTCCCACTGCATCAGGATAGATAAAAAGACGGAGTGACTATCTCCTTTTTTTCAAGATATGGAGCAGCATGGGGAATGGGGGGATGCTTACCTAATGTTGTGGATACCAATCAATATTTTTGGAAGAAAGGCTATATGGCCATGTTCTGAAAATGCTGAGAGGGAAAAGCAGATAAATGAAGCTGATTCACCTACAAATGAAAGCAAAACCATGGGTACAGGTAGAGTGGGTTCAGTGTGGAGAGGAAGTTGATGTGGGACTCCCAAAAGATTTGAAGAGCCTGTGTAATAGTTACGGTTTACGTTCTGTGATGAAAAAGGCTGAGAATGGGAGAGGAGCTTGAAGCAAACAGTGAGAGAAATGAGGCTTGCCTTGTCGTTCCTACTAATGAAGGGACAGCATTTGAGATACTTCCCCGCCCGCCCCGTCTTCATCACCGCTGGAACCAGGAAAGTACGGTCATGGGAAATCGTGTTCTCCTGTAATGTAATCAGGTGGGGGAACGTGCTGAACCGGTCCTTTGTTGTACGTTGTGCTTCAGATTCTTGCTGACAGAAGCATAAATAAATGACAAAAGCAGCTAGTGACTTTATTAGCTAAACAAAAAGGTGAAATATGGGATTTCTTCTAGTTGTCTTTGTTACCTAGAATTTGTGGTATCTGGCTTGTGCGAGAGTTGAGAAAGTACAGATGATTTTCTGTTCCTGCTCTGAATAGATCTGCTCAGTAGTTCTCAGTGCCCCGTTCATAGTTATATATGCAGTTCATTTTCAGTTATCAGTGCAGAAGTTGGAGTACGGTATCAGTGTTATCTTAAAGAGAATTTTAGCGTAGTCTAAGTTTGGTATGTCAGGGAAGAATAACTGATAGATAACGTATTAAGGAAATTAATAACTGACAAAGAGGTCAGAGAACACAGGAGGATTGTGAGCAATTGCTATGAAGTAGTTTAACTTTCAGAAACAATGCAGTAACCAAGTGAGACTTAAAAGCATAGAACAGCAGTTCTCACTGCTCACTGGAGCTGGGGAAGTGTACTTTTCCAACACAGTATAGCTAGAGTTCTTCAGTGAGCAAGAGAGGCAGGAGAGCTGCGGAGGAGCCAGGCTGCATGGTAGAAGTCAGCAAACGGGTAGGTGTCCGACAGCAGCAGTCCTATATTATCTTAATTCAGATTAGGTAACTAGATAAACTTGTTTAACACCAAAAGGGGCAGAGAGGAATCTGTTTATATTTATGTAAGATCTCCAGGAGAAAAGAATATAGATTACTGCCAGAAACTTTTTGGATGAGTGTGTTATTTAAAAGAAGGTGGTCATGCCTGAAGTTATGAAGGAAGGACTAATTTTCTGGTGGATTCAGCACTTTACTATCATGTTGCTTTCTTAGCATTCTTGTATGTTAAAAGGGTTTTATTCATATTATGAATGTTGGCATTAACTTTTGGATATAGTTATTTTTGAATCAAAATCATTGTTTAAAAATCATGGAAAAATTCTTCTCGTTTAACTCATTCATCTCTTACCTAGCTTTGAATTGTAGTGTAAGTTAATTTCAGCTAAAAGTGCGTAAAAGACGACATATGAACATTTAACAGAATATTTAAAAAAATGCGTAAGCAATATTAAGATTGTATCGCTACCTGACAAAACCAATGCCAATCAATGTAAACCTCAGCATTGCTTGCTCTGGAGCTCCTTTCATAAGTGGTAAGTAATTTCATAAAAGCTTATAGCTCTGGCATTGAGAGGTTGAAAGATGCCAATTAGTTTTCCATTTTTGACATCCGTTCAGAGAGTGCAGCACTTGTGGGTTGTAATAAGGTATCATCTGTTAATTGGTGACCTTGAGCGGTTTTGGTAGAAACAGTGGAATGAGGAAATCTCAGTTAGAAGAGCTTAACTTCTTTTTAGCTCTATATTGTTTAGTTTTCTTTAAAAATAAAATGAAATTTGTATTTAAAACTTCTGGAACTTGCATTGAGAAATTGCTACATGTTCTTGTCACTAATAGGATGTGTTCCTTAGTGTCTATCAAGCCAGACCTGGTCTTGCTTTCAGTACAGATGATAACATTCTTTAGGGCCCTTTTCATAATGCATAAAACAGGCTGTCAGCACTGTCACAGCTCAGTGTTTAGTAAAAGAAAGGTTTGTAGTTACGCATCTGGGGAAGGTAGAAAAGCTTGACCTCAGAAAGAAGTTACGTGTATATAGGTATTTTGCTTCTGGAACAGTTATGCCGCTATTTACATAATTGCAATCTTTTTTTCTAAATAAGGATTCATTTAGGTAGTCAGACTCATTTGGAAGTAATATTTTGGTGTATGGTCTTAAAAGGCCCTGGAGTTTTTAAACCTGTTTTTAAAAAGCAGACAATAGTAGTACACCTAAACATCGTTGTCCCCTTGGTCTTTGCAAAAGGGCTGTTCAGGCAGTCCTAAAATACTCGCAGGTTCTTAGGAACCGTCTGAGTAAGAGGCATGTGCTGTAATCACACGCTGCCCCTGCCCTTCTTCTTTTGAGGTCCTTGCTGGATGTCAGAAGGCGCTGTACTGATGGTGAAGGGATACACGGGCGGGTTTTGCAAGCAGAATAGATCAGGGTTATGGAGTGATCGGATGTTAATTTTGGGGTTCTGTTAATCTGAGAGAGTTGTTACTGAAGTAGCACAGGAAGCCTTAAAAAATGACACTCCTCAGATACAAGTACTAATAAAGAGAAACTCTAGTGAGTTCTTTAATGAAAACTTGTTGCCCTCTCGCAGCATTAACTGCTTCTATACTTTTATTCTTTATATGAACATAAAGGGTCAAACTCTACCTTCTGTGAGCACCGAGGCCTCACGTTGAATCACAAAGGAGTTGCCTGTGCTCAGCCAAGAAAGAAATTCGGCTCGTAAGTTCCTAAACATTACTATATTTTACCTCAGAGTCTGTCATGTATAGTCTGAATTGCTTTCTTGGATGAATTCTTTTAATAGGCAACAGTTTCACTTTCACATAACCAGTATATGCCTTCGTTGCAAATAATTTATAATAAAAGTCACATGCAGTATCTAGTTATTCTCAGTTGGGGTGTGTAGAGAAGTAGCAGGTAGTGATGAGATCGTCTTGCCAGGCTCAGACAGGAGCTTTTCTTTAATGTCATGCCATGAAGGTGTAGGTGGGCACGGAAGACTACAGCCTGTGCCAGCCGGTCATACAGGAGTGATGTAGTTTTAAGTTTTCTCATAGCATATTCAATTCCATTTAAATAATGCAAAATGCTGAATTGTAAATGTTAACCTAGCCATGAATAAAAAATGCTGATATTTTATTTAATCAAAAAATAATTATGGATAGTCTGCCTTTATTGTATTATTTAAAATGTTTCATTTTACATGTAAACTACAAGTTATTGCAGACTTATTTTTATATATATATATAAAGGCAATTTGTGTCTGATGCATAAAAAATACAGGAGACAGACTTTTGCAGGCTACAAGGAAAATTGTTTGCTTTTGACAAGGGCTGTCAATTGTCTGGGTATGGAGAAAAATGATGGTAGCCAGTTTACAGGAAACATCAGGAAATACTTACTTTTCAGGAGTGCTATCCAACTCCTGAAAGAAATTCCTTCACAAAAGAGAGCTTTCTCTTTTTTCCCTATCTTTGAGTTCATTACTTTCATGTTCTATGCAAAGGATAAAGCATCTGTGCATGGGAGATGTAACTCCCAGTATTTAAACTGCTAACCGGTAAAAATGAGAAGTGGAGGTGGGGGTGACGCTACTGAGGCAAACGTGTTCTTATGCCACTCTTTAATAAAATATTGTAAGGAATAGCTAGAAAGCTTCCCCTTTGACTTTCCTCTGGCAGGTTTTGATTGTAACTTTATAAAGGAATTGGTATTGACTTCTATCAGGCAGTTTTGGAGAAGAGGTAAAGAGCCTTCTTTCTTGACTTTCTGTATGTTTTGTCAAATCGAATGCTTCCATTTGAAGTGCGAAGTGAAGGCTGATGTCAAGAAGCGCCTTCAGCACAGGCTGGTGCCGGTCTCTCGCGACTTTCTTCTTTCTTAAATGTATCAGATTAGATTGTAAAATGATGGCAATCTAGCTGGACACAGGCACGTTTATTGCAGGCTCAGCAGCCATTACGTATCATTAGTGAAAGGAGGCAAGGGGCAAGGGGACCACTCTGATGTCACTTTGATTCTTTTTAAGGACAAATGCATTCGGATGAGAACATGCTAACTTTATGGCTGCTTGTATACTTGAAGTTCAGAACCTATTACTGTCTTTATTTCTTTGTCCTGTTCGTAACCTTACAGTCAACTTATTTTCAAAGCAAATACAAATGGTAGGAGAAGTAGTGTTAATAGGGGAGCTGGGAATAGGACATTTTGGAAGCCATTTTAAATTACATTATTTATGAAGAGTATGGTTTATTACCATCAGACCAAATCTGTTCAAAATGTGAATACATCTTTTTGCGCTTTTTCTTAACAGAAAAATAGTAGGTACAATTAAAATAGGGAAACACATCTTTTACATCACCAAATCTGTCCTTTCTGACATGAAATATTTTTTATTAGAGGATCTAATTTTACTTTTGGACAGCTGCTAAAAGTGTGTGTGTAGTCATGATAGGGGAGACACATTCTCTGTTTCCAGGTTTGAGTTTTTTCCTTACTGAAGCAAACCTAGCTTCTTTACTCTCTGAAATTTGTTTCGCCCTTCTGATTCATAAGATACACCTTTTGCACTGTACATGAGATGCAATAAAGGTTACAAATTAGAAGCTCAAGGGAAAATATCTGAATAAATGTAATTCTATTGCAGTGTATCTCTTTTTGTGTTTCTTTGTTACTGTTACTTAGACCTGACCTTACAGGATTTGACACATCACATATCTTGTTCTTTGTTGTGTTATTTTATGAAGTACTTCCAGTTGTCTCATTTGGTTTAAAACAAATCGTACACTCACGTCCTAAATGTTTCACTAGTCAGAATAATTAAGTTGATCAGGTCTGGGAGCATTGGAAGGAAAATAATAGGGTCATTGAAGCATTCAAGCTCTAATGGGAACCTGAGCTCATTCAGATATCAAATCTAATAATTGCTTTACACCTGTATACACACTCCCAGTGAGCAAGTTCACATTAAAGGTTTAGTGGTACACTTTCAATACTCTGTTTCAAGGGAATTTTAGTACTGTTTTTAAAAGACTGGGTTGTTTTGACTTTTTTCAACTTTGTTGTTGTTGTTTTTGTGTATCAGTATCTGATTACGCATCTTTATGCACTGGAAAATATTTTCACGTCAGAATTTCTTACTAAAGGTGTCATATGAGTAATGTATTACAAATCACATTTAATAGCAGTCAGAAAAATATGAAGGCTATCGTCTGAGTTTCGCTGCTTTGAAACAATTTATTAGCCAAGTTAAAATTTACTGTATACAATTTAACAGTATTCAAAGTCTGGAACTCTGTGTTTTTACGTGATTGTGTGTGTGGTACAGCATAAGGATTCGAGGGATACTCATAGCCATGATTGCTGCTTGAAAAAGGCAAGTTCATAAGGATGAGGTAAAAATCAGCATTATTTTGTGAGATTGTATGAGAAATGAAGCAATAATTATAGCTTCTCAGTTTAAGTAAAATTTGTGACAAATCTCTATGAATGCCGGTGGTGCAGGCTGTCACAAAAATTCAAATAAATTTTATCACAAACAAAAAAATACTGACTAGGAAAACGACAGCTATTCGTAGCAAGTTTCAGTAAATTCCAGACTCAAATGCTGGTCACAGTGCTGCTTGTTATTGGAGAGGATTTGAACTGATGCAATCGTTCCTCTTCATCTTCTTTTTATTTTCCCACCTTTATAAGTTTAGTTCTCAGCTGAGAATTCAAACTGAAAAAGAAATGGAAAATGGCTGTATATGTGTCTGCATTGTACTGACATGAAGGCCTATTTTCCTCTGTAATTTTAAAGGCCAATTACCCTTGGAGGAAGGGAGAAAAATAGATTGATTTGTCTTGTAACCCCTGAGGCAGGCATGTGTTGTCTCAAAGTAAGGCTTTTCCCTTGCAACTCTTGCGGAAGAGCTTTCAATGCATATCCTAAGTGGTACTATTAACAAAGAAAGCAAAGTCAAATTAAAATATTAAATAGATCATTTAAAGGTTTGAGGAATCTTAGCTTATTGGGCCAAGTTTTTGGTTTTGGTTTTGGTTTGATTTTTTTATTTTTTAAATCTTTAAGGCCTGGAGTAAGCAATAGTAAAATTTATTTTGAACAGATTACTTGAAAACACGGTTTACAAATCCATTTTTATTCTATAAATACTTAACTTTATTAGATTTTCTTCATCTCTAAATAGGACAAGTATTCATTTGCTTAATGGAATTGTGATACACATGGTCAACATCCTAGATTTTGGTTGCAAAAGTGTTGCTTTTATTGCGTTCCTGTACTGTATTGACTGTGGTCACAGCTGGATTACGCTGAGCTAGTAAATGTCATCACACATGCCATTTAACATTAAAACTTCTCACATTATTCATTTTTAAAGCATGTATAACACGTAGAACATAAATAAATGCTTTTCCCACTGATGTTCTGCATTTTCATACAACTCAAAGGCCACAGTTAATGGTGCCCTGCAAGCTAGGTCTGCGTGGCAGCAGTAAGATTAGACGTGGCCTTGTTCCTTTCTAATCTGAGTGAAACCCCTTTGTGTCAGGACTTAAATCCTTTAGCTCTCTGTATTTTAGACCTGGCTCTGTACTACAGTGCTTCTGGATATTAACAGCTTTTATGTAGCAAGTTAAAAAGAATCCAAACATCCACCTTTGAGAAATTGCGCACATAGGCTGGTCTGGGATCCTTCTTAAAGTGAAGGTACTGTGTGTTACCTAAATGACTAACACTTTGGAAGCAAATATTTTAAAACGCTATACGTATCTAGATGCAAATCTGTCTTACCGTAAGGCTTACTATGTTATGATGGTACTTTTGGCACTTCTGACTTCTGCAGGTAACTCGGAGGCTGTGTGTGTCTGCTTTTTTCTGAGGAGCCCTTTGGTCTTGAGAGATGTCCTCTCCAGTCTGTTACAGTTCTTAATGCTTTTTCTTCCTATCCTAGAAATCTTCTTAATAGCTACACAGACCCCTTTTCTTCCTCTTTATTGCTTCTAACACCTTTTCCTACTCTGCAACACCTTTTCTTATGTATCAATATATCGGCAAACATCCCACTAACCAGGTCAAGAACATAGTTTTTAAATTATTATAAGATCAACACATGATACCTTTATAATTAATGTGTTTGGGCTGTTTATATGAGCTATCTGGTTTTAAGGGCTTTAAAGAAAAAAAAAACTCAAAACAAACACACACCCCACCACCCCATGCCCCCGCTATTTCTTTGGCCTGAGAGTGAGTTTCTTTTTCTCCATCATAACAACATATACTGTGTATATGTTCAGGTTATCACTCAGCTTTCACATGAAAGTCTGGGGTTTGACCTCAACCAAAATAACACAGGCTTTATGGAATTTGACCTCACAGCTACAAGGTTTGCTCAAAATCTCAATGTTTTCTTTGAAATTCATGCTAAAATAACCATTTTAGCTGTCATTTAAGTTTGATTGTCAAGAATTTGAGATTCTGTTTAGGAAAAGAAAGCTGAGAACAGGGATGTCGTATCACTTGATCTTTTCTCATTTTCGGTTACAAAAATATCAAATCTGAATGAATGTAAAATGACCCAGTGTGATTGTTATAAAGGGTCTGGTTCAGATTTTGCCAGGCATGTGTAAGGTGCCTGTTGAGGTTGAAATAAGAGTGTTTAAAAAACTAAAAGATTAAAAGAAAACATATTAAATGTATAGTTTCCCTCAACTCAGAAAAGTGTTTTATTTGCTTGTTTCATCTATTTGCAATAAAGATCTTTTGGAAAGTGCTGTCTATTTCAGAGAGTTCTTTCTGAAGTGTTATTTTGGCTGCATTTCTCCCATAACTGATTTTTACCTCATTGCTGGTTTTTTTTTATATAGGCCACACATTTTGAAAGATCAGTTTGAAATCAGATCTCAGAGATGGACTGAATCTTAACAGAACCGAGGTTAGGAGAGCCATTTTCTCTCAAGGTGCTGTTTCTCAAAAGGATTTTGTTCTAGACACCAACAACAGTTGTGAAGCTTTTAATTTCCTTGACTAGCTTATTTCTCAGTTGGTATTCTCTAATAATGTCATAGGTACAGGCCAGGCAATATAGAGAACAGTGTTCAGCTGTAGCTGTTAAAGAGGTGCTGGAGATTGATGGGCTTCCCTGCTGTCTTACAATATATCAATTCTGCTTCTGTCTTATGTTCTATCAATTCCAATTTCCAGCCTTTCATTGTTGCTAAGCTAAGCTGATGAAGGTGCATGCAGTCAATAAAGAAAAATATTAATGAAGTTAATTCTTGTCATGGGTTGCTCTTTAAAGCAATGGATAATACGCTGTTACATCAACTGACGTTGTAACTTGGCTTCAGTTTTCGCTCTCCATAGATGGTTCAAGGAGAAAACTAGATGCTAAAGTGATTTACATTTATTTGAACTTGTCCCACTTTTAATCAGTGACACTATACAGAAAATATTTAGTTGTCTCTGTCAGAAAAAAAGTGACACTTGTAAAATTCAGATTTCCACCTTTTTCTAAAGAAAAAATACTAACATCGTCAGTATCACAGATGCAGTGTTTGCTCCTTGGAATTATTATCTGTTGTGACAGTTTATCCATTAAAACATTTTTAAATGACCAGCTTACTCATTTTTTGTGTAATCATTCCATACTTATAGGAAATTATCTTGTTCTTCTGGTTGCTTCCCATGCTACATATGTTTGTGGTGCTTGCTGAAGTACCTGGAATTGTATGAGTATTTTCCCTTGGGTTGCTCTGAAAACAAGATGTATTTCAGTAGGATTTCCTATTGAACAAAATTTTACATGAATGAATGAATAAATATTTGATGTAAATACTTTGATTCCCAAAGGCATAGGCCCTACAAATTTCCTTACAACATGCATTTCTGCATCTTTTGCATAGTCAAAATTATTTCAGAAAGATGAAATTTTAAATATTTTATTCATTGCTGAGTGTTCTGCCTTCTTCATATGGTCATTTTCAAATCGACTCAAGCTGGCACTTTTCTCTGAGCATTAAACACCTTTTATTATTGTCAGCTATGGGAAGGTTAATTCTTGCACCTTGGGGTGGTTAGTCAGGAGGGAAACAACAGGAAAAAAAAAAAGGAAAAAAATGTAGTGATTTGGCAAATTAGTGGTGGGAGCTTTTTAAATAAATTAGCATTTCGGAGTTCTCCCTACCGAGGCTCATGCCCTCCAGCATGTGCTCCAGCACAACAGTTGCTAGCTGAGCACCCAATGCTGTACACGACCCCTTTCCCAGATTCAACATTTTGGCATTATTTTAGGCTCTTATTAATGTGATCAACATAACATCTATTAACTAAGGCATTATTTAAGATACGTGTTGTTCAGGTATGAGGGTCCTGTGACCACTGTCTTTGAAGAAGGCAAAATAGTTCTGGTAGTACTCGTTCTTGAAAACCCCAGTGGTCTTTTTAGCCCCTTTTCCTACAACATTTAGTTGCTTTGTCTTCTGCACACAGATTAATGTTTCAACCTTTTGTTTTAAAAAAAGGGGTGAAAACTAGTTACCAGCGCCAGTCATGTTTGGTTGATGGTTTTGTGAGGTTTTTGTGTGGTTTGGGGGGTTTGGTGGTGGTGGGTTTTTGATGCTGATCTAGGGGTGCTGCAGTTACTTACATTTGGGAGGAACTTAGTCTACTGATGAGCATGCTAGGAAAGTCTGCAGGGAAATAAGTCTTCAAAATCAGCCTACTGTTTGAATTGCCTGCTGTAATTAAGGCATAAAGAAATACTTCTAATGCTTTAAGTGACTGGAAGAAAAAATATTTAATCCTGGGGAGTTAGTCAACTAAGGTACCAAGCCCAAGGTAGCAGTTTCAAATACATTTATAATTTTAATAAAAGACATGTCAAAGAGAGAACTTTTTTTGTGGTTGTTACAGGACAATACAAATTCCAATTGCGTACCTTTGAGGTATGGTTTTGTAGCCTCTGTCTTTTTCTATTATCAGATATCTCAGTCTCATGACTAGTCCGTTCGATTGCACAACATCTATATTATTACTAGCATTGATTGCTCATAAAAAGTAAGGTTTATAATTAGCAGAGCACAAATTACTACCTGGAAGAATGGGTAAGAAGAAAGCAAAATGGAAAAGTGACTTAATCTTAGTATTGAAGTTCTGCAAAATATCATTTACTTTTCTCCTAATACAACTTAGTTTTATATTGATAACAAGCCACTGAGTTAATAAATCTGTTGCAGCTATTGAGACTTCTCTTTTAATAACAGAACTAATGAAGGAGCATTAAGGAAAGGAAAAATACATTTTGCAGAGTACAGTTTTTGCAAAAATATTTTCTTCTCCCCTACCGATGTATTTTTAATTGATTGTAATTTCTAATGCTTTACAGACTATGAGGGAGAATGTCTTAAGGGTGAAGTTTTCAAATTCCATAAAATGAAAATACATTGTCTAAAAATAACTGGTTAGATTTTTTGTTGTTGTTGTTGACTTCATGGCATATATTTATTGTACTTATACACTAAGCTTGTTGTGGCTTTGCTTTTTTTTTTTTTTTTTTTTTTTTAACATCAGTAGATTCATATTACGTGGTGAATGATGTGTATGTATCAAAAGCACCTCTACAAATATCTTGTATGTCATAGATATTATTTATTCCCATCTCAGTACTATATTGAGTGCAAGAAGACTTGAGCAAGTAATTGTTATTATAACAAAATCCATATATTTCTTCCAGTGGAGGTGTAAAGTTTATGTGGTCAAGATTACATTCCAGTATTATATATACTAAAAAGGAACTACTGATTTGATTTCTCAGTATTTAATTGTACATTTACTTCATTTGAATTTGATGCAGCTATCTAAAAGATGAAGATTATCTTATGGTATAAAAATACGCTTTGTTTTCCATTTTAATCCTTCATTCCTCTACCTTTTACTGCTACTGGTCTGTTCAGCTGATTGAGACACCACTTTTAAGGTCATGTGTTCATTTCTGGGACAGATTATAATGTCTGTAATATGAGCATTGCGGATGCTTCTTAAATGGCCTACTTTTAAAAGAGATGGGCTCCTAACATTGAAGTAAGAAACAAAGTTTTCATCTACATGGGTAGATGGGTTACCCAGAAGGCATTATTGATACAGACAGCAACTATTTCCATGTTTTCTAGTCATTTTACATGCTGCTAAAGTGTACACCTGAGCATTTAGCAATGATTTTTTGCTGAATTTTAAATACTTCCAGGTACTGCCATGGCCTTTTATTTTCCCTCCCCACCCCCGGCAATACAAGTGAATAGTTTACCATTTATTGACATTATATGTAGTTTTATGTTAGAATAGCCATAGTCATGTTAATAAGCCAGTTTTATTTAAAAATTTAAAAATTAAAAATTTTTGCTTTAGTCACTGAAATACCAGCCCAATCAAGTTTCAGATCCTAATATGAAACCCTTTGTTTTAACCTAATGGATATGTTTATACATATACAAGTACATTTTACATCTAGTGAAGAAATTAGTAATTTATGTGTGTGTATGTATGTACACATACTAATGCTTCTTTTTTTAACCAGATGTAAATATGCACCCACACAAGGTTGCTTGTAGATTCACTGTTGAATAAAATAGGTCTTTGTAAAGAACAAAAAATGCTTTGTATTAACCTGCAAAATTTTCAGATACGTTAAAGCTTCCATGTTGATAGTAACTAAATCTAATCCTCCGATCCCTTTTTTGTAGTGAGCTGAAAATTGTATCAAAGTCCAGTTTATATCCTACTTGCCTTTGTTTTAGTAAGACTCACTATAAAGCACTCAAAACTTTGCAGAAAAAGCTCTTGCAAATGTTGACATTGTTTCTTACTGGTAATAACCGAATTATTGTATCCCGGTTTCCTTGGTTATAAGAACCTTGTGGTTCTTTCCAGTCTCTCTTGAATCTTTCAGATTTTGTATTCCTGTCTCTAGAAAATATAATTACTTACATTTAAAAACTGGAAGTAATTTAAAAGAACAGGTTACTTCTAATACTTGGGAAAATACTTTGTTTGTCATTAGCTGAAGAAGGAAATGATAATGCTTCTGGTTTTTGCAATTTTGTTTGGGTTTTATTTAAGTTCCAGCTCAGTTGTGCAATTACAGAATCTGAACTGTCATTTGCAGAAAATGTTTCTCTCTACCGTGATGGGGAAACAACCAACCAAACAACCAACCAAACAAAAAAAAACCTAGAAAAGAGAAAAATCTGAAAAAACAAGTATAAAGAAATCAACAGTTCTTAGATTCTCTTAATCTATTTTTAACCTGTACAGTTGACAATCTTGAAGTTATATCAAGAAGTAGTCTACTGGTGAAGGCACGTCTCCCCACTGAGAGCAAGTATCACTGGATTCTCTACTATTCACTGTTACAGAGGAACAGCAGCACATTTTGGCTGATGACTCTCTTTCTTGGGTTTTAGATAGTGTTTTTGTGCTTTAATTTCCAGTGCCTAGTGACACTGCAACCAGTGTAGAGATTTATTCCCATGCAAAACAGATTGACTTAGGGTAATTTGAATACTTTATGCATGGATAGATTCATTAGGAAAAGGAGGCAAGGCAGAACTATAAAAAGAACTAATAATCTTGCTAAAGGAGCCGTTAATTCCCTGTGGCATTGGAGACACTTTCATTGAACAGGGAAAAGGAAGGTTGATTTTGCAGAGCCCATGCAGTCTCCACAGGCATTCTCTGTTCGTTGTCCAGAAACAGATCACAGAGATTACTTTCCTTGTCTTCTCCAGAACCTTATTTAATGTGCTTGGACCATTTCTGGCTTTGTTAGCTTAGAACAGAATCACAAAATGGTTGAGATTGGAAGGGGCTTCTGGAAATCATCTTGTCCACCCCACCGCTCGAGCAGGGTCTCCTAGACCCAGGGGCCCAGGACTGTGTGTAGACAGTTTTTTGACTATCTCTAAGGAGGGAGACTCCACAACCTCCCCGGGCAACCTAGTCCAGCGCTCAGTCACCCTCGCAGTGAAAAAGTGTTTCCTGATGTTCAGAAGTAACCTCCCGTGTTTGAGGTTGTGCCCATTGCCCCTGCTCCTCTAGCTGGGCACCACTGAAGAGAGCCTGGCTCCGGCCTCTGCGCACCCTGCCTTCAGGTGTTTATGCACGCTGGTGACATCCCAGATGGGGCTCTGCTCCGGCTTCTCCCCTGCTCTCTGCAACACGGCGATTCAGTCAGTCCCTTTTTCAGAGAATGTATTTCTACCCGTCGGGTGTGTTGGGGTCTCGTGCTTTACGCCTGAACGTTCTGCCTCGGCCCCAGCTTGGCACTCCCCCCGCAGTACCGGTAACGCATGCTTTTCCACTCTGCTGCGCTGTGGAGACAGCGCAAAATCGGCTCATTTGGAACAAAGCGGAGAAACCGGCTTGCCTGCAGTTTGTCTGTCAGACTTTTTCGCTTCCGAAGTGACTGTTGGTTGACAATGTTCCAGTACTACGTAGAGTTCTAGCCGTATATTGGGGCACCCTGACGCTGTGGCAATGTAGATACTGTGCTGATGCAAACAAGGAGCCGCAACCTGAGCGTGGCAGGAGAGAATAGAAAAGGCTAGGTCAAAAGCAAGCAGTCGGGGGGGGAAATTGCGTGGCAGGGCCACATCTAAAAAAAGAAAGATCAAAAACTCCAGAAAACTAAGTGGGGGTTAATTTTCTGCCCCTTTTTGTGTGTGTGCATGTGTATATTCATCGCTTTAAAATTTTATTTTAAAGGCATTTAGGAATGTGGCTGGGACTTCACGATTGTTTTCCTGTGATAGAGATATATTTATTATTCATTGCAATAATTACTGTGTAATATTTTATACTAAAAGTTGTTCACATTGCACAATCAGGAACTGCTTAGGAAGTGGCTGATTTAACTGTTCTATTTTTAACTCTGTACCAAATTATAGGGAACAGTGTTAGCGCTTTTATACCTGTAGGCTTGTATACTAGTAGGCTTTTCACCACCACGCTGGTCAGTACATTCTCATGAAACTTGAAATGTATTTTTCCAGACCTTCTGTGCATAAATTGTTTATTAAATAAGACTTGTACCCAGAATTTTAGTTATTGTTTGCTGTTTCCAAGGGGACTGTGTTTCAGGATTCTCCTGATGCTTTTATCACCCAGCTTCTCTGATCAAGAAAGTAATTTATTGCTGATTGCAGAACTCTTGAACTCAGTCTGGCAGCTGCAGTGTGAAACTTCTCTGATCCAGTCTCCTAGTTACTTATTTACATATAATTTGAAATTACTTTCAGGGCTGTTTGAAAACCTCTTGACATTGCGTTATCCATGTTTCAAATCTTACCGTGATTTGTTTTTTCCTCTCTTTGTTTTACAGATAACAGACGAGTAACTTTGGAAAGGTCTCGTTCTCGCCACAATGGAACAATTGCAGCTGTATGATTCTTCTGATGCCAAAGAATTAGTGAATTGTTTTATTTACAATTAAATGGATATACTTTGAAAAGAGTTTATCGTACAAATTGGCAATGATCGTAAAGGAATACTGGTATTGATTACATGAAAAGGTGTATAAATATTACATCTTTTAAAACCTATTGCTAAATAATCCACATACTGTATCTTATTACCCCAACTACCAAGATCTGTAAACAGTGTTAAACAGTAGGATATCTATCTTATTTTCTTATGTTCTTTCTTTTTTTCTTCCTTCCCCCCTTTTTTTTTTATTTAAAGCTGGCAACTTACATGAAAGGAGTTGGGGTTATGTTTTATATGGGTAAGAAAATACAAATTTGTTGAAAGAATACAGCTGTGGATTCCATTTGCAGTTCTCATTTGGACGTGAAAGGAAAAAAATAATAAAATGGTGTGTCAATAAATTCAGAGATGAGCTGGTCTACATTATCAGAATCTTTTTTGTAACCATAAAAAAGCAACACATAGCCCCAGTCAGGTTGCTGAAAATCTTATCTCAGTGTAAAGCCTGGTGGATTCAGCTATTTTGGCTGCAAGTAGGATATACCACATATCTACGCTTTTGGTGATGTGACAATGTATAGTTACTTATCACTGCTAAAAAAATTTTGAATAAATTTTGAATAAAACAGAGCATAGGATTTTACCAAAATTAAATGATATCAAGGGCAGGATCTGTTTTTAACTGTATCTAAGGAGGGATTTTTCTAATTATGCACTTATATATTCTTTATAAAGATATTTGGGGAAAAATATGATTGTCCTATTTTAATTATGCTAAAAATACCTTTGTGTAGGCTTTTAGAGACAAGCTACATTATGAAGTTATTCAGAACTGCCTCTGAGTTTTTCCTCTGTTTCTCAGGTAAAATATGTAGCGGGATCTCTACTGGTGGATTTTAGTGCTGAGGGTTTAGCAGCTAAGAACAAATTTTCTACCTGGAGCACTATATAGCAGTGATCAATGATTGCAGCAGACTGATTTTTCGGGAAGCTCCTCCCATTCTACTTTGTATACAGGCCCCTTGCACTGCAGTACCTCAGGTGAGCAGTCAGTTTAGTAGCTGACACTGTGTATGTTCTGCCACTCAGTGGGAAATATAGTTCCCTTTTCTCCCCAGACTCTAGTTGAATGTACAGTCTGTTCGGTGTTCAGGTCAGTCTTCACCATCCTTTTTACTAAAGGTTCATTACTTATCTGGATGGGATGGAGGATTTTAAGTGGGAGTTCCAGTGGAACTACTCATGTTGCTCAGCTATGATATTTAAAAAACCAGGATACTATGTAGTAGATAGCACTTGTTCTCAAATTATTATTGCTTTTCACTGATGGATGAATTATTATGAATACTGTTATTGCCTGGTGTTACGGAGAACTTTTTTTTTTAATGTTATATAAAGAATATTTGGAAGGTAAGGTGTCACATTGTTTTCTGTGCACAAACTGCTAGCTCTAGAGGAGCATTTGATACTGGGGCAGTGTAACTTTGCACTACTGCTTGAGCCAAGCATCTTTGTACAGTAGATTCTTTTTGCTTCTCTGGCAAGATATTCTTAAGACTATCTGACTGGTTTGGGATAAATTCTCACAATTTCAAACTACAGTGATCAATATCCCATTATTGTAAGGAAAGATACAGCTCCTTTTCAATCTAGTATGGAAATAATTTTTTAAAAAAAGTCTTCAAAGGAAGCAGGGGTTTTCCCTGTTGCTATATCTCTAAACATAGGAATAAAACTGAAGCCTAGTGAAATGTGTGCTGTCAACTGATACTCTTCCTAAACTGTTTGGGTTTTTTTGTGTTTTTAGTAACAAACTAAAGAGTTGTATGGTACTTCAGGAAAAAAAAAATGCATGCAACAGGATTCTGTCTCCCTGTTTATCAGTAAGAGATACAAAGAGTGACATCCTGTTTCATGTAAGGTCAACATCAACCTTGTATTGAAGCATAACTTTTTAAAATGGAACTATTAAATTTGCAGTTATAAACATGTGCTTAATGTACAAAGCCAGTTTAAAAGGATTAGGTTCATAATGTCTATATAAATTTGTACTACAATCAACAGTGTATTAGAATTCAAATTTTAAAATGAGCATTTTGCTGGGATTTACAAGTATTGGTATAATCTTTGTATGTGAAAACTCAAAAGCTCACAACAGAATCTTTATACTGTAGCAGTAATTATTAGTGCACGAGTTTTTCATTTCCATGGGTTATATTTTTTTTAAAGCTCTGTGAAAGCTGACTACAGATTTTCAAGAACCAAATCTTAGGAGAAAAAAAAAAAAAGCAAATCCAAAATAACATCATCTGATGCTTCTATTTTACTACTATTTTTTTCGTATTTGAAACATTTCTATAATTTAATGGACATATCTGTTAGAACAAAAGTGTCTTTCAAAGGAAAACTAGTTTAGAAGATAATTTATGTAAATATAGGGTGCTCGTATTTATGAAGTCTAAAATATTTTCTGAAATTGATGCTGGTCACTTTGTCTTTTGATAGTTTTTCAGTCTATATTAAATTGCAGATATTTTTAATGTTTTTATTATTGATCTAATTTTCAGAGGTGTCACATGTTTATCTAGAAGTGTAGAAGAGTAGCACCTTTTTCAGAAATGCACTTGCCTTATTTTCTAATTTTAAAAAATGAAATATATCAGTTAAATTATATTTGTATTCAGAGTAATCCCAGAAAGAAAATCGCTGGAGGGTTCATATATAAATTTCTTGCTAATTATGTTTCACTATATGTCCTCTGAGACATTACGTTAACAATATACCAGCACATCTGTTTGCATTCACATTTTACCAGTTACAAGTACCGAAGACATTTTTTTTAATGATGTTACACTGTTTACATTTCTTAGTTTATTTAAGAGGAAGATAATCTTACCTTTGCAATGAATTGAACCAAATTTGCAATGAATTGAACTAAATTTGTAATTGACATGGGAATGAAATGTTTAAATCATATACAAATATACAACTCTGTTGCTTAACTACTGGCTGTACAGATCAGCAATGTAAAGACACTAGACATTTTTTGCTCAAGTTTTATGCAGTTTACTGAGAAAAAAAGCGCAGCACAGTTTGTCAGGTATGTTTGTTTGTGATTCAACAAATATCCTTTCCCAGCACATAAGTGATGTTTAGTTTAAGTGTTAATCATATTATGAACTGATGATGCTAAAGCCAAAACAAAATTAGTGCCTCAGAGGGCATTGACAAACAGCTTCAGGAAGTATTCCCAGAAATACTGTTACATAATTTGTTCTGGTTTTAGACAACCGTGGTCAATATGAAAAATGTTATCTCAAATTATCTGTTCTTTCTTGAAAATTCAGATACAAATGCAAGCGTTCCCATAGTTCCCTTCTGTAGTATGCAAATAGTTATGAATATCTGTATATTTTTGCATTTTTGTGTGTGGTATATGTACTACCTCAGACAAATGCTGTAAAAAACATAATGTTTTCATGGTTTCTATCCAAACCACAATTTGTCAGTGACCTACTTTAAATCCACCCCACAATACACAAATGGTTTGCAAAACTCTGAGAATCTGGCTGAGTTTTAGGTTTGGCTCTGGAAATCCTCCTATAGCTTTCATTAAGAAAACTTTGCAATGATTGGCTTTTGCATCCCTCAGGCAAATCCTGCTTTGATGGGTGAATTTGGTACTTCCTATATTGAGAACGATATAGCTGGGAAATATTTGAAGCTGGTAATAGTTATGTAGGAGCAAACTTACCTATATATGTAAATTGCTTCTTATCCATTAAACAAAGGCTTGGCTGAATTATACTTTAATGTTTGCCTTCAAATTGCTGAGAGGTCAGGCGTAACAAATGCTAAGCGATAAAGCAACGTAAAGCCCACCTCTTATGTGCCATACTGTATTTGCAAGTTACTCATTTTAAAATAAGTATTGTAAGAAACCTCTACATCTCTTCTTCTGCAGTATCTATGCACACGCCCACGCATGCACACAAAATGTAAATAAATAAAACAAAAAAAAAATCAAAGCAGATAAAGCCAAATCCCTCAGCTTCAGGTGTCTCTATTTCAGATCACACATTGCTTTTGTGCACGAGAAAGGGAGTTGTGTAAGCCTGTGAATTCCGCAGTCCTGCAAGCTGTCACTCAGCACCCACTGATGTCATTAGAAGAACGTTAAAGGAGAAAGATTTGTTCTTGTAGTGCTTCTTTTAGCACTGTTTGAGGTGATACATATGCCACAGAATGTGAACAATAATCTCTTACAGTTTAGTCAGTCTGCTATCATGCACCATTTGGTTTCCCTTTTGGAAGTCATATGACTCCTGATGCCAAAAAAAAAAAAAAAAAGAAAAAGAAAAAAAAAAGGTGACAAAACTCATGCATTTCTATTTTTTAAACAGCTCTGTGTTTGTATGTAATGTTTAAAATAGGAATTTGATGAAATCACAGCCTGGCCATTGTTAATCCATGTATTCTGAAAAATGTAATAAAGATATACATAACATGATTTTGCTAGGTGCGCCAATGTTTTACTTGTTTATAATGATTATTACCTATTGAGTACCATCACCTCAAAATCTGTTTTTGTTATATAAAATTATCATGTTGAAATTACTTTCCATTTTAGCTTACTGACATTTTATGGATCTCTGGGTTTTTTTTTTCTCTGAGGTGTCAAGTATATTTGACTTGAATTTGGCGGAAAAGATGCCTTTTCCAATGGAGGAGGACTTTAAAAACAAAATAATCCAAAAAAAGCACATAATTAAAAAAACCCAACATCAAATCATGGTGATACCATTTTATTTTTACAAAAATAACAATAAAAGGGAATCACTAAACAAATTACATGGGTTCATATTTATTTTAGGTGGCTGGATTCCAGTATAGACTTTTAACGACAGACACATAGTCAGGCAGACAACTATTGTTGGTGTTTTCCAAATTATTTCCTTCACTCGGTCAGAAAATGGTCTTAATGAAATAGAAACTTGGCAGACTTTTACCTTCAGAACTGTACATTGCGTCTTAAACAACTTAATGATGTCACCATAACGGACTGAACTGCACAACAGTATGTAGAGAGAGAGCATTGAATTTCTGCAGTAAGTACTTAAGATTCTAACTGAATGGAATTCTGATTAGTATGATCAGCCGTGTTGATACAACACTCCTTAAGTAACTTTTTATATGTGGAAAAGATATGCCAAGGGATGGTTGAAGGCACCATTTTATTTTTAATGAACTGAACTACAGTTAGAATGCACTATTTGATATATGGTGAAGCAGTAGAGGTTAATTTTCTTATGGGATTAATTTAAAAAAAAGTTAAAACTTCTAAGTGCCCGCTATAAATGTAAATGCTATGATTGTCCTGATTAAGAACAATGTAGGAATGGTGTCCTACATATACCGTATTCTTGTTCCTTATTTTTAGGTAAATGTTCTTGACTTTCTAGTGTGGGAGTCTGGGATTCCCATCATCCTCTCAGATATTTTTGCCTTTGGGAGACTGGCAGGCAGAATTTGTCCTGAAACAAGTGGCAGGTACCTTAATACCTTTCTCAATGGTAATTATTTCTGTTGCTTCCTCACATGCTTAACAAATCCTGTATGTGAACTTCAGATTGATAGCAAGTTATGCTGCTCTGCCACATAGACAGACTCCTTTCTTACATTGGGGTACTTTCTGTAAATTTGAGCTATACTCCTCCCCTCTTCTACTTCTTCCAGTCATCATCTCAAAATTAGCCTTTCTACATTTTTTTAAGGAAGTCAATATTAATGGGCTGTAGTAAAATTATAAAAACATTCAATTGATTTGCTCAGAATTATTTGATGAGTACTTAATGGTTGTAATTAATCCTTTTCAATAGATGTGAAACTAAGATTAAGAAGAAAAATCCCAAATTCCAAGGGGATTTTTTTTTTTTGCCTATAGGCTGTGAGCAAACACTAATTTAGTCCACTTAAATTCACGAGATGCTGAAAGCTGTTTATTTGTGTTAGTGTAGTAACGAGGCCAATGTAAGAGACCCCTCTGACAGGCAGAGGATATTATCTCAGGCTCCACGCTAACAAAACCACAGAGCTTTTTGATTCCAGCTGGCCCTCACCCTGCCTGCTCAGGGCAGGTGCAGAGCAGGCTTGCGTCAGCCCGCAGTGTGTGGCTGTAGAGGTGCTCGTAGAGCCAGGTCTTCAGGACAGATTTGTAGAAGGGCAATGTGCCCAACTTTCTTCCATTGAAATAATTGATCTCTGAGTCTTAAGGGGCAAATTATCTGTGAGGCACCGATGACTGAAAAGCGCTGTGAGTGCTTATCTGCTTTTTAAAGTGCCTGGGTCCTTAAGAAAAAAAAAAAAAAAAAAAGGAAATAAAGAAATAAGACCTGGTCCAGATAAGGAATTGGTCAGATCCGGTGTAAACTAATTCTAATTCTTCACAGACATTACACCAACCCCATGTACCCAGGCCTCTGACCTGTAGAAGTTACTCCTGCAACATTCGGAAATGTATGTTTTTAACCAGTCTTTGAGAGTGCAAGGATGACTTGGTGAATAATTACCGGACTGGCAATTCAGTGGCATTAGAGATTCATGTCAGGCTGTTACTGTTCTAGCACTTTGGTGATGCAGATACTCTGAAGTGGCTCAGAAGACTTCCATTTGTGGAAGAAATTGTTAATGATCACACTTTCTCAAGCATCCTTTATCTGCCGGAGTAGTAAAAAGGGAAAAGGATTAATTTGAGGAGACAAAAACAAGTGCTAACCAAAGGTATATATATTATAAACTGTGAATAAAGTTGTAAATTTAAAGAAGTAACATCTTAAATGCACCACGGCTTGATTCCATACCTATTCAAGTAAAGTTCTTTTACTTAACTGGTACAGCATCAGTCAACTTAAAGAACAGGAGTATTTGCAGATTAAAAAAAATACAGACTAAACAAAAATAATGAGAATTCAATGACTGAATTCACTGCCATGAAGAGAAATGAGATTAAAAAGGCAAGAAGTAATGACAAATCTGCAAAAAGGCATTTGCACTACATGTCGTGAGTAGTGCTAAAACCAAACAGAAAAACAGGAGAGGCAGATTTGCCTACATGCGTTTGGCACTGTGCGTAATAGATTTTGAAATTGGTCTGTTATACTTTAATGGAGATTGGGGGATTTTGAAAGCTGTGGTAGCATAGGATGGCAAAATGAAAATTGTGCTTCCAGAAATATTTCAAAATTCTCTTAAGTCAAGAAAGATGTAATTTAATCATAGGCAATGTATGTGTAAGTGTAATGTGTATTTTACCTAAAACTAATTAAAATATCTACCAATAAGCTCTAGTTTTAATTCCAGTGAACACTAATTTGAGCAAGATATAATGAGTTTCAAATAGTATCTAGAGTTGAGTAACACAATATTTTATATAGCTTATTTTGTGACGGGTCTTGAAAGAGTCATAGCATCTTCTTAGGAGAAGATGCACTTGCAAACATCAGTAAAAACATTTTTATTTCAGAAAGCATAAACAAGTTAAAACTAGGAGGGTTCTTACATTTCAGCTGGGTATATTGCTGTGTATTTTGTTCTCCATTGCATTTTACTGTCCAGAGTTGTGCTCAAATTCTTGACTGCTAAGAAATTAAGCTTAGGCTTACAGGCTGCCTAGCTGCAGAAGTCTGCCAATGTGTTATTTATGGGGGAAGAAAGGAACTTACACTGTCCCAAGCAGTCTGCCCAGTGAATAGCCTTTTTTTGCGAAGATTTTTGAAGCATGAAAATAAAGCGATAATGATTGAGATTGTGGGGGTTTTGTTTGTTTGTTTGTTTTTTCCTTAGAGGTTTTAGTTCATCGCAGGATACTGTTGCCACTTAGGAATTAAGCTTAGTTGTAGTAGTAGTAGTGTTGCAATATAAGTTAGTAGTCATGGCATCATTAGGTCTAAATAAGTATTTTACTCCCTGTTTATGAAAAGCGTAAGATCGAAAAGTGTAAACTGGTGGGGTTAGACAGTTTCTACAGCGGTGATAATGCTCATCTTTTTTTTTTTTTCTTTTCTCCTCCTTCTTTTTTTCCCAGGAAGTAGTCAGAGATCATTTGAAATGCTTTGAGCTGTGTCCTTTTAGTTTTCATTTTTTTCAGAATTTTTTTTTATGTAAAACATCTCAGCATCAAATGAAAAGCAGAAAAAGCTGGCATTGAATTATTATAGCTGAGAAACCCTTGGGGGAAAAAATAGACAACTAGTGAGTGAGAAGGATGTGGAAAGATCCACATCAGTATAACAGTGACTCTTCTATTCTTCTGTTGTAGTTTTCACTCTTTAACCCGGTGTTACCCAAGCGAAGACCCAAACCGCAGCCACTCAGACGTCGCAGATTGGCTTGAGCTCTGGGCGGCTGCGGGAGCGGGAGCGCCTTGCGCAGAGATCTGTGCTCATCGGGCTGCGCTCTGGGAACTCCTGGTACCTGCCTGCGGAGCGCTGCGGGAGGCGCGCGCTGCGTTTTGATTGGCAGGTCTTGGAAAAGAATTTTAGAAAGCGAGATGCTGCTGTGGGCCAGTTCCCAGCAGGGCAGGAAGATGAAGCAGGGGGAGGGAATGCTCTCCGCTGTCTTGGACGCTGCCTGGGAAGCACGGAGCTGTTGCTTCCTCGAAGTCACAGTTTTACGCTGCAGGCTCAGGCAGGCGTTGGTGTAGCAGCTTATTTACATGTTTCAGCTTTCTCTGCGCTGTCAGGGTTAAGAACAATTTAAGAGAAATTAAAGAGGTCATTTTTCGTTGCATTTGAACGATGTGGAGGAATTCTGTGCAGTACAAGAACCCTGTGTACAGATACGGCATAAAGCTGGTGGTGGTGGTTCTTTGATTCTGTTCTTAGCCCAACTACTAACCTAGAGGAAGTAGCTTAGACTCAGACTTTAATTTCATCACCTTTAAAGATAGATTAGCAAAACTTGCACAAGATTATGCTGTTACCAGCTTGATTTTTGAAAGGTTGGCAGAGAAATTTTTCCTTGCGTTGACTAGGTAAATTGGTACAAATTCATTCTGTCTTCCCTCTCCTCGCTCAGACGTTAGCAGATTTCTGTAGTTAGTCTGCAAAGCCATTTACATTCCCTCAGCGCTAACACCTGTACAATTCTGAACAGTGACCTGCAGTGGAAAGAAAAAAATACTGAAAATAGTGATGTACTCAGATGAAATACAACCACCACATTTTGTTTTTACGACCTGCATGTGTTATTTGAAGCAAAAATTTGTATTGATTCACTTTAGATACATAAGTATCACTGAGGTATTGCTGCTGTAATGATAAGCAAGTGTCTCTATCGCATATACAATACGTTGCACAATGTTAATGCTTTCTGTATTGATTGACTCAGACCACTATTCCTCATAAGCAGTAGGAAGTCTTAAAGCCTGATGCAGATGCTGGAATGTGATTATGTTATGATGGAATGGAGCTTATTCAGCAGTCTGGTGATTATTAAGGTAATGAGGGTAATTTATAGCTTCTTATGACCTACTGGTACCAGAAGCTAAAATGCAGGTGTTAGGGGAAACAAAACCCTACTTCAAGAGCTAATAGACACAAAAGCACATCAATTGTTGTTAGGTAGTGATAAGATACAAAATGTATAATTTATAGAGAGCCTTAATTAGTTCATATTTGGATCTTTAGGTCTGGTTAATATGCCAAGCCAGACATCCAAACTGCTCTTCAGTTTAGTATTATTAGAGCAGTTACCTAACGTATTATTGTAATGTTTATGTGTACTGTAGTCAATCATCTGGATGCCGCTGTGTAGGTTATGCAGAGTAAGCCTGGCTCTGCTGATTTCAGGCTGATACTCGGAAACTGAATGGATTACATGGCAGCTTTTCTGTGGACTTCAGAATCATTCCCCATCTATATGTCAAATTATAGTTATCCATACCTATAATTTTAATGAAAGATAAGTTCTCCATCAGAAGTAAAGTTTCTTCATATAAAAAATTTCCCCAAACCATCTGCAAGTGCCCACATAAATATTTAACTTTATATTAAAGTTTTGATTCTTGGAGCATGATTACATTGGTTAAAAAAATGGATAATATCAATTGTATGAGTTTATTGAAATTTGTTGCTTTCTTTAATGCCCTTTATATGCTGATAGTATATGTGTTGGTTTATGACATAAATTTTTTCATCTCATTAGTTCCTAAAAGTAGCTGGTTCCCTGCATTTCAATATTAATATTCTGAAGCTTAAAGGTAAGCTCAATTGTGATATCAGGTGGTTAAAAATTATTTTGTAAGTTCTTTATCACAAAACTGGGCATGGATTCTGTTTGGGAGAAAATATTTCCAAGTATCTAGCTACCAAGAATTTAACTAAACATAATGGAAATGCCTTTTGCATCATCTACATTATGTTTGCACAGTACAGTCACTTAACAAAAAGGAATAATCTGCAGTCATTCACAACAACATAACTTAATAATTACTTTATTATAGCATTCCTGCCCAACTGGATATTCAAAGTATACGTTGGCAGAAAAGAGCTATCTCGAGTTGAAGTGAGTGGGAGACAAACATCTGACTTTTTAATAGCGAAGGATCGACAAAAAAAGGAAGCGGAACGGTGATAATCAGCTGTCAGTCTCAGCTCTCAATCACACTGGTAAAAAATATCTCAAGGAACTTCATGATTTACACTGGAAAGCAACATTTGGTATAATGAATAATGCCAGAAAGGATAGGAAAGAAATAATGAGGAAGTGCAAAATACATATAAAATAGTGTTATAAAGTGATTTGTGAAAGCTGGTGTTTCAGAAAGTAATGAAAACACGTAAATGCCTCAAAGAAAAAACAGGGAAATTGGTAGCACAGAGAGAGAGAGTCTGCTATATTAAGGAAGAAAAGGAGCAAACTCGCAGCATATGGTTAGTTTTATCATCTAACACAAGGTGTTGCTCAGCTCTCATCCTTCAGTTTGCAGTAGAAAGCGCCAGCATGTTTGTCCATAAGGTTAATACTGTGGCACAGCCTGAGAAAGGTGCCAATGTGGGGGAATTCGCTCAGCCAGCCAGAACTGGGTTCCAACTGTGTAAATGGCATTTTTAAAATAAGAACCATTATTTTCTTGCCTGCTGAGATTTGGTGGTCATCTTTAGGCATTACTGCGACGGCACTTCACTAACAAAATTCAGCCCACATCTCTGTAAAGTGGACCATACACCAACAGTATCTTAAGGAATCACTTAAATGTCATAAACAAGCAGGCATAGCTTAGAAAAAAGGTTTCTCTAACCCCACTTTACAATATGTAAAGCTAAATTTAATTTAAAGGATGTTTCTTAAATATAAGGTGGAATTAGATATCTAACTTTTTAAAATGTGGGAACAGGAGCAACTGCTTTGCCACTGAAATACTTATGTATTGTAAGACTTCTGTACATGCTGAAGTGAGGTGACCTAGTGCTTTTTAAACTGGAATTTTTCATGAATATGATAATCACAAACTGGAGTAGAAACAAGTTACAAAAGGGGGCAAGAACATAGCTATGCTAAATAATTCAGCAAAAACTATTTCAGGTGCTTTTGGGGGCTTTTTGCATCTGTCCGTGTATTTTCTTCCTAAATCATTCAATTTCTGTAATCTTACTTATACAGCAGCAACCATTCAAAGAAGCACTAAATCATAGGCGGTATAATCCCTTTTACACAAAGGAACAATTTAAAAAGGATAAACTTCATTTTTTATGGGTTTCAGTGAACTGTATCAGGGAAGTCTTGTCTTTTCCCATTCATTTAGTTACTGTGTTTGCCTTGAGCTCGCAATGCGTTTTGCCCTGTAAAATCTTGAGTGGTCTTGATTCCTGCATTTGGCAAAGAACCGACATAGTAGATAAAAGGTCTCTTGATCTGTTCCCTTGTGTTGTCCAACAAGCGATTCAGACTTGCAGCTACTTATCTATGAGCTACAGAGACTCAAATCTGAGGGTCAAGCAAAATTTCTTGTGAAATAAAATTTATCACACTATATGTAAAGTAAACAGAACTTAGAATGTAATAAAAATGCATCTGTTGAACGCTATCTTAGATGTCTTTGGTTTGGTTGGGCTGTTAGAAAATTTTGGCCTTTGAATAAAATCTATTTATGCATATTATTGAAATACCTGGTAGAAGAGTTATGCCAACATTAGTCTTAGATATTGCTTACTACTAGGATTATTCACCTAACCAGGTTTTTGTTGTTGCTCAATAATTTCACCATTATTGGCTTTCGTTTTGAACCAGATTGATGAGCACTGTTACATTTGAGGAGAGGTGTACCCTGCCAGTTCCAACTAGCGTATGTCATTGATCAAGGTACATGAGAGATGTCAGTCCCTACTGATGTAGGTAAGCAGGGGTAGCCTTTCATGTAAATTCTGCTGTGTCAGCAAAACTATATTTTTAGTGTAGTACCTGTAATACATAATTAAGGAACCTAATTATATAAAAAGTAGAAGTTACTTTCCTTACAAAGTATACTAGTTTTTGTACACAGTAAAGCATTTGCTCCTAACAAAGACATAGCCTGCAATTTTGGTACAATCCAGTACCAACACAGTCATAATTTTCTTTCATTATGATTTTAATCAGATTTCTTTCATGGAGGATCAGTTGCAGGTGCCTGAGTCTAAAAAGGAGCAGATGTGAAAGATCAGGTAGGATCTGATGCCTAATGTAAACCAAAAGGTTTCTGTTGAACTTTAGATTTTTTTTTTTTTTTCCCCACCTGTGGAGCAAATTCTGAAATCTTTTGCTTTCACCATGTGTTTCATCCAGTATTCTTTCAGTTAGTTTGTCTCTCTCCACATAATTTCAGCTGCCACTGTGGTGGTTGCCCTTTACAGAGCAGAAAATTGAAGTTATCAATTAACATCTGCACTACACATTTTCAGACTGGAAAAGCAAGGAACATCCAACAGAATGTGAGGGAGAATTTTCTAAAGAAACCAAATTCAGCAAACTGAAACAGTGAGACTAGGTCCTCATAATTTTCATGGAAGCAGCCATCTTCACTCATACAGGTAGACTCCACCCCAAAGAAGTCCTGTATGTTAGTATATACTTTAAAAACGTACTGCACTTATCTCTGCTCTTTGACAAATGGCTATTACCTGAGGCGCAGAACTGAATGAGGTTCTTGGTATGGTGGAGTTCTCATCCATATAGCTTCCTGTGTTTCTTTTTCTACAAGGTGACAGTCTTTGGCAATATAACTGTTTTCTCTTTCTCCCTCTCCAGGATCATTTTGTGAACTAGTGAGGCTGAGTTAGGTACAGTGGAGAGAAATAGTCAGTTTTATGGACGTCTCTTGAGGAGGCAGAATTGACCACAAGAGAGACTGACGGAAGTGTCGTTAGTTTATTGATGCAGCGTGCTAGGAAACAGAACATTGAGTCCTAAATGTCGAGGGCTTTTTACTTAGTGCAAGGGAGAGACAGCAAGGTAAATGTACATGGAGGGACGAGAAGATGCATGTTCGCTATGTCAGTGAGCAATGACAAGAATTGTATTCATCAATGATGCAAGGGTAAAAGAAGCAGAGGTTTATATTTCTCAGAAGGCATTGCTTATCCTGGCAAAATGTAAATACAGCGATCTATAACTGCCCAGCAGTGTGTGATGTGAATAATTATTTTGGCCCCAATTCACTTTTGGTGCAGTTTAACGTTGGTGGTATTAAAATCCAATCCTTTAACTACAGGTTTTCTATCCCCCAGAGGAAACAGTCCCGTCTGGCTGAATGCCCTTCTCAGAAAATCTTCTTGGTAAAAATGAATCTCGTTCTGAATATGTCAGTGTTAAATGTATCTAAACCCACTATCTTACTCTAAAACCAGTATTTTTGTACCTAATGCTGGGCCCAGCCTTTTTGCAACATTTGTTGTACAAGACAACGATGTAAGTATCCAGCACAGAGACTGATTAAAAGGTTTTCCGTATAGCTTCTAGCTGGTTGCAATTTAGAATATGAGTTGCTATACTGAGATGCTGAAAACTGTAAACAGTATTTGCATTTTGTTATGAATATTTTGCATAACTTTAAGGATGTTTTCTTTATCCCCAAGTGGGTCTGTTTTGAGCCCATAATGTACTGTGAAGTTTCAGTAACACAGAAAAATTTGTTGAGCACAAATGGGCCAGGATCACAGCAGACGTAACAGCATTCAAGCAAAAAGCGTTTTGCATCAAAAATGTGTACACATTTGCATTTTTGATGCAAAAATCTACTTAATCAGCACTGCAAATGAAACCCATAACTGAGGCAGTGCAGAATTCTATGAAATTGAAAAGTTCTGTGTAATTTCTGAAAAACAAAGTCTATTTTGCACAGCTCTAACTATAGCTAATATTTAAACCAGTTTAATCATTGGTGAACTAAAATGGCAGAAATACTCTGAACTTCTTTATCACTGTAAGTTTTTAATGTCCTTACCTCTGTGGAGTAGCTTTTTTTAACATTTCTTAATTAAACATTTATCCTGTTTAATTGCTAGGAAAAGGAAAAGCACAGAAAGATTCAGATCTGAATTTTAAACATCATCATTTTAGGCATGTTGATTTTTCTTCTCAGTTTTAGATGCTTAGGGAGTTATGTTGCGGGAAATTCAGCACACAAGATTCCTGTTGAAAGCCAAAGGTGTTGCAGCTGTTCATCTCAGGCAGTTGTTTGTGTCACAACTGAGGTATCTGTTCTAGAGATTTCTTCAGAAATGCAGTCTATGATGGCTGTCCAGAGTTGACTAGGAATTCCAGAGTTTTATTCCCTGAATTCTGACTTTTGAAAATGTTCTTTTGTCCAGAATGGGTTCTGTTTTCTAGCATTTGTGAGTCACCATAAATTGGTCTTCTGAGATGGATTCTACCTGGAAAAGGGAGTAGTGACCTGCATCCCAAAGCAGCTTTTAATCTAATTAATAGTTATTATCAACTGTTATTTCTTTTGGATTTATAATTTCTTTCTTATGCAGTTCTCCCTGCTAGCGTTGATTTATTTTTAGTGAAGAAGTATGAAAATTCCACCAGACCTGACATTTAGTCTTACCAGAAGACTGACTAGGCCATGCAAACTAAGCAGTGGTTTTTTACTTAGTCTCAATCTCATCTCCCTGAGATGAAGTTATAGATGTGTGTAAACTGGCAAAGACTCCTGCAGGCAGATGGCTACTGTTTTTCTCTGTTGGCTGACAGAAAGAATTTCTTGCTTGTTTTCAAAAAAAGGACAGACAAAGAAAAAAAAAATCCCTTTTTTTTTAACCTGAGATTATAAAATAAAAGTGAATTTCAAGGTAGCTTCAAAGTAAAAATGTTTCTTTTTAAGACAGTAGTGTTTTTTTCTTTTATGCGTTAAAATAAAAGGAGAGCTTTCTTTCACAGAGGAAGGGGAGAACTATTTTGTCAAGGTCCTTCTATAAGCAGAATTTCTTGTGTAAAAGGTTTAAGACATTTTACAAATACTATAACTGTGCTAACATTTTTTGAATCCTGTACTTGCGATTCTAGGGGTTGCATTTCTAAACCATATAATAAGCCTAAATAGGGAACCTCAGTCAAATGTCAGGTTTCTTGTCTGTAAGGTATTTCCACTCTTAAGTGTAGTGCAGAATGTCACTGTCATTCCAATTAGTGCAGCTGATTGGTATTGAATTTGTTTTATTTGACATACTACAATATTTTTGCTTCAAGCCAGACATTTTGTACAAGATACAGAAACAGCACCTAATCACAACAGACATTAAGGCTAATGGCAGAAAGGACCTCTAAGAATGTGTAAAATGGAAGAAACCAGCTTTCTAATTTTTGCAGTGTTTCACCTATATTTGTTGTAACAATATTAAAAGATATTTTAGGAGAATACAGAGATTTAAAGCATGCTATTTACATTCATGTTTTCCTGGTTTACTGGACAGTAATGTTATTCTTACAACTCTTCCAAATAAGGACATCCATTTTTAACACATAACTCATTTGTCATTGTACCTTCTTTGTCTAGAAAATTGGGAAGATAAAATTTAAACTAAGATTCTTAAGGTTAGTCCTTCTGTTCTTAACTGGCTTCTGAACTGGTCTTTTATGTAAGGCTTTGGGATCCCAAGATTTGTCACCGCAGTGGAGTAGCTCTCCTTCGCTGTATGTATTCATTAGCTTATATGCTGAATTCATCGAATTGACTGGAGAACGGTCTCTGGGAGTGAAACATTTGTACAATAGTCTCAATCCTTAGGCTGAGAGGCATTTGCAGGTGACTTTCTTTGTTCATGAATAAAGGTGCAGGAAGAGGATCCTGAATGCTGGAGAGGTGATGTTTGGCTTGATGTTTATCTTCTCCTAGCTGGCATGCAGAGTCCTTATCTGACTATCTGATAGTTGGTCAAACCATCAACAGTCAAATACACCTTTAGTGCCTTATGGGAAAATATTCAGTGAAGAATTTGAGAATCCCAACGGTTTGCAGACATCTGCAAGCTTTGGAAGAGAGGTTAAAGGCTGAACGGACTTGAGACTGAACTGGTCTTTTGCCTGCCATCATAGGCCACGCAAATCAAGCATAAGGTATGTTGGCAAGGCACTGGGAAAGAAATGGCAGAAGAGGAGAGGATGGAGCCTCCATCAACACTGCCTGTTTTTATATAAATAGACTTTTCTCTCTCTGCCTGTCAGTCAGACATCCTCCACTAGATTCACAGAAGAAATATTTATGCATGCCTAACTTAACATTTTACCTTGCTACAGTGCACTCGTATTGAAAAATAAGGCTCAGATATTCCATTTGATATTAGTGGTATGCAGTACTATCAGGAGAGGACAGTTGCTGAACCAGAGAAACTCCTCAAACAAATAAACACAGTTTTCCTTCCCGCATTGACACATCAGTGTAATTACACTGATAATGGGAAAACTGTCAAATTTTCATCTGCATGACAGCTTTCTTGGGATTCCTTTCAGGCACAAACCTGGGTACCATTTCCATCATGGTGACCCAGAAAGCTTCAGGAATTCCTTGGTAACAGAAAATGTTCTGGACCAGAATAATAGCAAACACTTTGAGGGATGTGAGAAAAGAAGGGTATTATATATTAAGAATACTTTTTTAGAAGTATTTGTAAAAATAATTCCAGAAAAAGACCCTTCCTATGTCTTGAAGTGAATGTCACAAAAGGAAATTTTCAGAGGATAGATGCAAATCTCTTCAAGTGTTTCCTGTAATATTATTTATTACACTGTCATTTGGGGAATTATTATTTTTGTTTTCACTTAGTGTGTCTTTCAGAACTTGATGCTGCTGTCCGCGTTTTCAACTGATAACATGACTTTGTCAGACATCATTTCTCTGGCATCCGGTGATGACCAGAATTTCAACCATCATCATATTGAAATATTGACAAACTACAGTTATATCCAGTCAAGCAACACTTCCCTTTTCTCAAATGTGCAAACCAAACTATGGAGCTCTAATGAACACACTGGTCCTTTAAGAGACTCAGCTCAAATTAGAACCCACAAACAGCTCTCATAGTTCAAAATTAGTTTTAATAAATTCTTGAGTAGAAGAAAAAGAATCTTACAAGGTGGAGTGCTTTTTTTTTTTTCCTCCCCCCATGAAAAGGTATAACCATTGCTACCATATTTATCTGGGGCTAACAATCCCTAATATTTAAACCTAACACAAGAAAATTGACAGGGCGAATGGAAAAATGACACTCTGGGAGGGTAGTACACACCCCAAAAGATTAGTTTCTTTTGGCTGTTTATGTTCTTTTCCACAGGCTCCCACACTTTTGTTTAAAAACAGTAACTGCATCCGGCTTTCATCCTTCTCCATACTAAGATTACCTTTCAAATGTATTGCTGCTCTTTTTGTTTATCCTCAAACATGGGATAACAGCAAGAACTGTAAGTGCTTGGGGTTTCCATAGGCATTGGAGACATTTCCATAGACAGTGAAGTTTAATCCTCAAAGCCGGTAGGGAGCCATTAGTCAGGAAGCCAAGTCTAAGAACATGGAGGTGTGTGTATTCACACAGGTTGTATACAAACATAGTGGCTGTATTTGGCATTAGCAAGCCCTGGGGAAAGCAATAGTGATTGTGTGAGAAAGACATATACGTAAGAGGCTGGGATTTCACTGCCATGCCTTTCAAGTTTGCTTGCATGAGTCTTACCTGTCTCAATGCCTGTTAGTACTTTGTTGCTAACTCTGAGGCTGAAAAATGAGCAGCAGTGTCCTGGCCTTAGGACAGGACAGGACATATCTTTGAGTGGCAGATATCGTTAAGTACAGTGTACTGTCAGCCTTACTGGGGGTCATCAGGAAAATGGTGTGAATAGTCAAAGTTTGCTTGAGGACACAGCACTATCGACTGTACTGTTCTTATAGCACTTGGCTGCATTGAAAGCTCTTGCCAATATGTCTTTACCAGATCTGCCTCAAAACTCTTGAACTCCCTAAGTGACCAGTGAAAACAATACCTGTTTCTTTGGATCCTATGGACCTTTTCTTTGCTGAGAGTTTTTGGCCAAGCAATACACAGGCCATCTAAGATGACTGCAATACACTTTTAAGTGTATGGAGAAGGCTATCAACGTGCAGATACTGAACCATGTCATGCCTAAGTCTTGCTTTCTGGCAAGGCTAATACCTGCGTAGCAGTGGCAACATGAATGCCTGCTATAAGAGCAGTAAGGGTTCTGTGGTCATTTGCTAAAGATATGTTTATGTTGCTTGCATAGTTTTTTGTTTGCACTCTGTTTCACCATGGTGAAGTTTGTCAGAGGCCAGGGAAGTGCATGAGCTGGGGACTACAACTGAGTGCTATTTGCACAGTATAGTTTTACTGTTACTACTACACAGGTAACATAAATTTGTTCAACAGTGCCAGGAGACTCCAGTGAGAGATCTAAGGTAGACAAGTAATCATCTTTCTGGGAGAAGGAAGAGATGGTGTCCAGTTGGAAGCCAGTAATATGTGGGTTACAGCTTCTGTTGGTCCCTCAAACTATAAGGGATATGAATTGGAAGAGCCAGCAGGGGCACTGGGAAATTAAAACAAACAAACCCCTTTTTTATACTATTCCATAACTATTCCATAGTTTTTAATAGAAATGATATGTGGATGGTGCAAAGCTGCACCAGGAGCTGCTGTAATAAGGATAATAATAATAATATATTCTGTAGATAAACATAACAAAACATCTTATGGAAAGTATGCATGCTCCTTTGTGATTTTATGCTACACCTTTATGGACTATTCTATAAGGATATGTATTAAATCTGGTATATTAAACATATGTCTAATTACTTGTGGTTTTAGTGGCTGTTGACAGAATTTATTCCAGCAGCTCTACTTACTCATGTATGAGAGAAGATACTCTATTATCTACCGCATGCAAAGTCTACATCTGTTTTTGTTCCATTCTGCTGCCATGTAGCTTTAGTATAGCGAGTAGGAGTTACTTCATTCTGTCAGAACACATAATCATCCCAGGTTAATTCAGAACTTTCCTTCTTTCTCCCAGCATTACCCTTTTACATTCATTGCTTCCTTTGTTTTGGGTCACTGGGCCAGGCTTACTGTCTTGTTATCAGAGTTTTACAGTTCACAGTCTGAAACCCCTCCAGTTCTTAACAGCTGTTGCAGACAAGAGATATTTAACCACTAGTGCTGCACTGGTAAAGAGAGCCATCGTGGCAGAAGGTGAAGAATTGCATTCAGAAATAGAAATGACACAGTAAGATATTTTACTAAGGCTTATCTTACAATTATTTGATGTTTAGAAAAACTGCAGTGTACCTCTCCATTGTTTGCCTTCAGTTATCTCTGGGATTTCAGTCCCACTGCTTTTAGAAGCTCTAACCGGATGCAGCAAATAACTAATATTGCTCTAAATACTGTATTCCACAGTAGCACTCTTCTTTCACAGAATTGTGTATCAGGTCTTGATCATCAGTCTGAACAAAATGACAGCGACTACAAAGCCCCTGGACTTTTGGTCTAAAACAGACTTTATCCAACTAAGTCTCTTTTGTAGAAGATGACTCCGAATCTTGACATCAGACCTGAAGCCCACTAAATCTGTGGGAAAGTTGATGAGTCCAAAATCCAGGGAGAATTTATGGCTGAAACTGTTTCTAATAATAGGACAAGAGACCCATTGTTTCTGTATAAATAAATGTGTCAACACACTTTGGTGGAACTTCATCAAAAACAGTGGTAGGAGCTCCTTCCCAAGGGATGCAAGAAGTCCAAAGCAATTAATCTCCTCTTGATGTTGTCTCTTTTTCACTGAACTTCTCTTTTACCATGCTAGTCCCTATATTCTTCTTTTCTTTTTTATTTTTTTTTTTAAGTCATTGTAGCTTAAATGCCAAGAGAAGTAAAACCTAAAATTTGGTTTTGTGGACAAATATTTAGAAGTAAGGATAGGTAGAGAGAATGGAACTAATATGTCAACCAGTTTTTGTAATCATTCCAGTATAGCATTTTCAAGCCAGTTATCTGTTTCTCTGCTTAGAATGTTCAGCAGGGGATGTTTGCCATATGTTTCTATAACGTCTAGCCAAGTTAGATCCGGAGTAGAGCCTGTGGACCATTAATAAAATGTAAGTAAATAGTAGTAATAAGTAATAAGGATCATTCAGAGATGACCTTCCCTGGTGGCAGAGCTTAGCTATTCATAACCTTCTGGTAAACACGAACGATGAAACAGAGGAAAATGATATATGAGAAACAGGTGTAGCATCTGGGGAGCACTGTAGTCTCGAGCTGTTTGACATGCTCCTTACATCTGCATTTAATAGAAGAGCAGAAATTATTACTTATCTTGGCAAATTGGATATGAGAGGTGATTAGAACTGTATCCCCTTGAAATTTCTTGAGCTTGTAAAATGAGTGACAGAACTTTACATTTCTATTTCATGTATTCAAATATAGTTGAGAATCGCCATCACCATTTTAGCGGACTAATCTGTACAAACTAGAAAATATGATAATCTTCAGGCTCCAGTTAGATTCGGACTCGTTGCTCTTTACTGGTGCTGCTTTCTGATGGATAAATAGGCCAGCAAGTGGGACACAGCCTGAGATTCAAGAGACCTGGACTCAGTTTGCTGCTGTGCTGTAACCTTGGCTGTGACCTTAGGGCTGGATACACAGACTGTCTTGGTATGCTGTAACCTGATGGTGCGAGATCAACAACTCTGAGGTAAGAACCTATGTTCCTGTGCAGTGAGGGGAATTAGGAAGTGGAACTTAAAATAGTCAGCGCATGAAGGGACGTCATCCACGCTAATCAATAGGAAATGATGAAGAGGAGGATGGATATTAAAACTTAAATTTCTTGTCAGTTTGGGAGTCTAATGACGTTGTGTATCTGAGATCAGAATCTTAGCTGGAGTTGAATAACTGTGTCATATGTCTCAATAATCATCACTATTTTCTCTTAATACACATCTAAGGAAAGATGTATTTCTGCTTCCTGCTATCTCCTTTCATTTAACAACTTTGTGGCCCTACAATTTTCTTGGGTGGTGGAAATAATCTTCCCCAAAATAGGTGGTAGCATTATACTAGCTTGGTGTTAGCATTCCGCTGTAGTACTCTAGGCTCATGCCCATGTTTCCTACTCCATGGAGTGTGTTTATTCAACACTTTTTTTTCTTCTCTCTCTCTAAAATGTACAGAGAATCCTTTCAACTGTTGAACTGCTGTGTTACAAGAAGCCCTAACGAACTGCTTTTACTCTGGCAAGCTGCTACGCTTGCTGTGTTTCCCGCAGAGCATGATAATGCATGTAAAGTACGGCCAGGAAAAGCCCACTGGGATGCATTACACAGAAGGGACAGACAGCCTGAACGGGTTTAGATGTGACACCTGTGCTGAGCCTCCGAGTCCGGTAAGAGGCAGTCCTAAGTGTGTGGTCCTTTCAAGTATGAGGAAGTGTAGAAGTTTACACACTGTAGACACCACAGTGATGACCAGTGTTATGAAGATAAATAGACTAAAAGTTGTGAATTTTAAATATCTGAACTATGGCACATTTCATTTCTACTTGTGATACCATTACAGTCAGGAAAAACAAAGCTTACGCCATTGTGTCAATGTTGTCTCTGTTCTATAGATAATTTCAGACTCCAATGCATCTACTCTGGCACTTTTCACAATTGTCCTCTATAGGAAAAAAATGTGAAATTTAACTACATGTCCTGAAGTTGTTCTTGGCCTCCTATTTCCCTGATTTTCTTTATAGCATCTTTAGAAAAAGGATTGAGGAAAAAGAAGAAAGCATTTACTGATTGTCCTGACCATTCCGAGTAAAGCATGAGCAGTCACAGAAGGGGCATGTTTTGCCCACTGTCTATTTTCCAATTCTGTGTCTATTGTTCCATTAAATCTTTAATGCAAAAGCTTCATATGCTTATCTGCTTGATTAAGTATACACTATCTTCTTTCATCTTCATCATTAAACTGACAGTAATTGCACAAAATTGAATGCATGACCTGTAAGTCTTTGCCCCAGTAAGTATACCAGAGAAAGACTGGTTATACTGTAATCTGCTGTCATCAAAGTTACAAAGATTTAGCTCCTCCAATTCAGAGACAGTGATTCACATCAGAAAAAAGGTGCAGATAATTACCATTTATTACCTGCAATACAAATCAGGTCTGAATCCTCTATCTGTGTTGGCATGAAAAATAACCACTACTCAGTAGAGCGAAAGGTGATGACCTGCTGGCTAATGAAGTGTCTAAATGAAGCCAGGAAAAAGGATTGACTTTCAAAGTCAATGAAATGTACAGGGAAAAATAAAACAGTAAATATTTTATTTGTTTTCCAGGATCAACGCTAATTTGGTTTCTTATTTTCACTTGCTGTTGTTAATTCAACACTGCAGAATAGGCTCTATCTAAATCCAAACATTTTTGTTGAAAATTGTATCATGTTGAGAAGGCTTAAAAATATAGGCAAACCCCCATATTATTCAAATAGAGAGCTCTTCTACTTCTCCTGCTTCTGTGAGATTACAAGTTTCAGATAGAACTGACTATCTTATGGATGAAGTAAGACAGCACTGCTTCTGTGAAATCATCCCACAGACTTTGACAGTCTATAGTATTACTGCTGATGCTTCACTACAAACATCTGGTTCTGCTTTGCTTTGTCTAGAAGGGAATGGAGTCAGACCATGTTGGGTTTTTGCACAAGAATCAGGAATAAATGTCACTCCAAACGCTTCTCAGGCAAATGGCTACATCTATATTTAACATTCTGACCTAGATATAACTGGGTCTAATCAATCACTAATAATTTTGAATTTAAACATATGTGAAAACTAGTAAAATGCTGTTCTTCAAAATATTTCTCTGATTAGCAGCTTGGATTTAAATTATTCCAAGAGAAGCTATAGTGTCACCAGTCAACTTCTAAGCTACTTTTCAAGAATACAAAAGAATGAATGTTTATTGCCTTTAGTTTGAAACTATTTCTACTAGCTATTGCAAAAGTTTTGTTTGGCTACATGACAATTTACTACTTTGTTTGCTAACTTGCATCAGTTGGCACGTAATGAGATCACGTAACCGCTCAGCCTTAAGCTGTCTGTCTGTCAGCATATTAGCTGTTCTGTCATGGAATAGGAACTAGCAGAGCAGATTGGATAAATCAGCTTTCGCAGTTGTCATTTCCTGCTATATGGGGACTTTATGTTAGAAATATATTGTCTAGATTAGGCCTGGATTGATAGTTGTGCTCTCCAGAAATGATGAAGAAATATCAGAGATGATCATTATCCACATAGTCATCTTGTTCTGGCCAGTCACTGCTTCTTGTTCCATGGGAATAACTCTTAACCATCTCCTTCTATACAGCTGAGATCATGAGAGAAACTGAAAAATTACCTCTGCAAGTACTTTTGTAATGGAGCTGAGCAGCTGGCAGTACAGCATTCCTAAAAGTGCTGCATTGGTTGCACACAGTTTCTTATGAGGTTTAAGGAAACAAGAAGGCAACATCAGATTTCATTCAACAGGAAGTTTGTAGAAGGAAAGGGTAAAATAAAAATAAGCAAACAAAAGAATAAAATTCAGTCTCTGCAAAGTAATGTGAAATGCTGAACTGTCATAGGACTGCAGCAAAGGTTAAAATTGGAATCTAAATCTTAGACCCAATTTCAATCCCAGTGCATATCAGAGCAAATCAAAGCTGCTGTAATTTAAATGGTGGCAGTCATACACAATAGAGTATGAAGACCTCTTCTTTTTTGTGATTAGTTCTGCCTAGCAGGGTTACACAGCTTACAGGAGTGCTGCATGACTCGGGAAACCACCTAACCGTTGGGCAACAGCATAACAGAATATGACCCAGTCATCATATGAGCTATGAAATGTGGGCTCTTTTTTTAATTTTCATAACTTTTCTTCTACATTGCTTCATTATTTGTAGAAAAGACAGAGAAAAAGTTTCTATTAAAATAGATTTATCTTAAAATTTAAAGGTATTTCATATTGTCACATTCTAGTTCATCTTGATCCATCATATCACCAGTCACCGAGGCGAAGGGCTCCGGAGCGGACGCTCGTGCCGGGGCACCCTTGCTGAGGCGGCAAAAACCAAGCGCGAAGGGCAGGAGCGGGCAGCCCAGCCCCCCTCCCAGAGCGGGAAAGAGCGGGAAAGGGCGAGCTGCTGACGTGCGGCAGCTCTGACGCGGCGTGGGCGGGGCCAGGAGTGACGGCGGCAGTTTAAAACCCGGTGTAACTGCCACTTGGGCGCAGTCACCGAGGCGAAGGGCTCCGGAGCGGACGCTCGTGCCGGGGCACCCTTGCTGAGGCGGCAAAAACCAAGCGCGAAGGGCAGGAGCGGGCAGCCCAGCCCCCCTCCCAGAGCGGGAAAGAGCGGGAAAGGGCGAGCTGCTGACGTGCGGCAGCTCTGACGCGGCGTGGGCGGGGCCAGGAGTGACGGCGGCAGTTTAAAACCCGGTGTAACTGCCACTTGGGCGCAGTCACCGAGGCGAAGGGCTCCGGAGCGGACGCTCGTGCCGGGGCACCCTTGCTGAGGCGGCAAAAACCAAGCGCGAAGGGCAGGAGCGGGCAGCCCAGCCCCCCTCCCAGAGCGGGAAAGAGCGGGAAAGGGCGAGCTGCTGACGTGCGGCAGCTCTGACGCGGCGTGGGCGGGGCCAGGAGTGACGGCGGGCAAACCCCCCCACCTATAAAAGCAGCCCCCAGGGAGCGCGAGCGACCAGGAGCGCGGCGAACAGGACGGGCAAACAGGGCGTGGCACGTCAGGAGGGCGTGGCGCGTCAGTTTGCGCGTCAGTTCGCGCAGTCAGGGCGCGCAGGAAAGGCTGAGTGTCCCCCCCTCCAAGTTCCAAAGGGGAACCCAGGCAGTGGTCACCGTCCTTCCAGGAGAACACCTGGCAGCCATGGTCACCACCCGCCCGAAAGCCGCCGCCAAAAGGAATGCGGCGACCCAGACGGAGCTCCCGCACAGACACGCGGCCGTCCAGGTCACTGGCTGCAGGGAGTGCCTGGGCCTGTCGCTTGTGCCAGACGGCAGCGGGGACGGCAAATGTCTTCGGTGTGAGCAGGTGGATGATCTGCTCAGCCTGGTGGCAGAGCTGAAGGAGGAGGTGGAAAGGCTGAGGAGCATCAGGGAGTGAGAGCAGGAGATAGACTGGTGGAGCCGCACCCTGCCGTCCCTGGGGCCAGGGCAGCAGGCGGAGGCCCCACAAGGAGCAGAGGATCCCCTGCCCTCTTGCCGGCAAGCAGAAGGAGGGGATCCAGGAGACGGGGGGGAATGGAAACAGGTCCCTGCCCGGGGAGGCAGGCGAATCCCCTCCCGGCCTCCCTCACCTCCCCAGCTGCCCCTACACAACAGATACGGGGCTCTGGAGGTTGAGGGCCAGGCAAGCCGGGAGGGAGGTGAAGGGGAAGGTCCAGCCAGGGGGGTGCCGAGGGCCAGTCAGTCACCCCCACGGATTACGACTGCCCCTGTTAAGAAAAAAAGGAGGGTGATTGTGGTGGGGGATTCCCTCCTGCGGGGAACTGAGGGCCCGATCTGCCGCCCGGACCCATCCCACAGGGAAGTCTGCTGCCTCCCTGGGGCCCGGGTTAGGGACATTACGAGGAAACTGCCTGACCTCGTGAGGCCCTCCGATTATTACCCACTGCTGGTTATACAGGTGGGCAGTGACGAGATTGCAGAGAGAAGTCCTAGGCCAATGAAGAGGGACTTCAGGGCACTGGGGCGATTGCTCGCAGGATCGGGAGCACAGGTTGTGTTTTCCTCTATCCCGTCAGTGGCAGCAAGGAACACTGAAAGGAATGGGAAAACTCACCTGATTAACAGGTGGCTCAGAGGCTGGTGCCATCGCTGGAATTTTGGGTTCTTCGATCACAGGGAGGTCTACACGGCACCGGGCCTGCTGGCGGCTGATGGAGATCGGCTGTCTCCAAGGGGGAAAAGGATTCTCGCCCAAGAGTTGGCGGGACTCATTGAGAGGGCTTTAAACTAGGTTTGAAGGGGGAAGGGGATATAAACAGGCCCGCTAGTAAGGAGCCCAGGGGCGGCATGGCAACATTGGGGGCAAAATCGACAGCCCAGCTTAAGTGCATGTACAGCAATGCACGTAGCATGGGCAACAAACAGGAGGAGCTGGAGGCCCTTGTGCAGCAGGATGGCTATGACATAGTCGCCATCACGGAAACGTGGTGGGACGACTCTCATGACTGGAGTGCTGCACTGGAGGGCTATAAGCTCTTCAGAAGGGATAGGCAGGGTAGGAAAGGCGGTGGGGTGGCTCTGTATGTTAGGGAGTGTTTCGACTGCATAGAGCTTGACAGTGGTGATGACAAGGTGGAATGCTTATGGGTAAGGATGAGGGGGAAGGCTGGAAAGGCGGATGTCCTGTTGGGAGTCTGCTATAGACCACCCAACCAGGAGGTAGAGGTAGATGAGGCATTCTATAAGCGGCTGGCAGAAGTGTCGCAATCGCTAGCCCTTGTTCTCATGGGGGACTTCAACTTGCCAGACATCTGCTGGAAATACCACACAGCAGAGAGGCAGCAGTCTTGGAAGTTCCTAGAGCATGTGGGGGATAACTTTCTAATGCAGCTGGTAAGCGAGCCTACCAGGGGAGGTGCCCCGCTCGACCTGCTGTTTACCAACAGAGAAGGGCTTGTGGGAAATGTCGAGGTCGGAGGCCGTCTCGGGCTTAGCGACCACGACATGATAAAGTTCTCAATTTTGGGTGATGCTAAGCGGAGGGGCACCAAAACTATTACCATGGACTTCCGGAGGGCAGACTTTGCCCTCTTCAGGACCCTGGTTGGGAAAGTCCCTTGGGAGGCGGTCCTGAAGGGCAAAGGGGTCCAGGAAGGCTGGGCCCTCTTCAAGAAGGAAGTCTTAAGGGCGCAGGAGCGGGCTGTCCCCGTGTGTCGTAAGACCAACCGGAGGGGAAATCGACCGGCCTGGCTGAATAGGGAGCTTTTGCGGGGACTCAGGGAAAAAAGGAGAGTCTACCGCCTTTGGCAGAAGGGGCGGGCAGCTCAGGAGGAGTACAGGGATCTTGTTAGGTCCTGCAGGGAGGAAATTAGAAAGGCAAAAGCCCAGCTAGAACTCAATCTGGCCAGTGCGGTAAAAGACAATAAAAAATGCTTTTATAAGTACATCAGCAATAAAAGGAGAGCCAAGGAGGATCTCCATTCTTTGCTGGATGTGGGGGGGAACATTGTCACCGAGGACGAGGAAAAGGCTGAAGTACTTAACGCCTTCTTTGCCTCTGTGTTCAACAGCCAGACCGGTCATCCCCAGGGTACTCAGGCCCTTGAGCAAGAGGATAGGGATAGGGACCAGAATGGAGCCCTCATAGTCCAGGAGGAAGCAGTTAATGACCTGCTATGCCACCTGGATGCTCACAAGTCTATGGGGCCGGATGGGATCCACCCGAGAGTACTGAGGGAGCTGGCAGAGGAGCTTGCCAAGCCACTTTCCATCATCTATCAACAGTCCTGGTTAACAGGGGAGGTCCCTGATGACTGGAGGCTTGCCAATGTGACGCCCATCTACAAGAAGGGCCGGAAGGAGGACCCGGGGAACTACAGGCCTGTCAGCCTGACCTCGGTGCCGGGGAAGATTATGGAGAGGTTCATCTTGAGCGAACTCCACAGGCAAGTACAGGTCAACCAGGGGATCAGGCCCAGCCAGCATGGGTTCACAAAAGGCAGGTCCTGCTTGACCAACCTGATCTCCTTCTATGACCTGGTGACCCGCCTGGTAGATGATGGAAAGGCTGTGGATGTCATCTACCTCGACTTTAGCAAAGCTTTTGACACCGTCTCGCATAATATCCTCCTCGGGAAGCTGGCAGCTCACGGCTTAGACAGGCATACTCTTCGCTGGGTAAAGAACTGGTTGGGTGGCCGAGCCCAGAGAGTAGTGATAAATGGTGTTAAGTCCAGTTGGCGGCCGGTCACGAGCGGTGTTCCCCAGGGCTCTGTTTTAGGGCCAGTCTTGTTCAATATCTTTATCAATGATCTGGATGAGGGGATCGAGTGCACCCTCAGTAAGTTTGCAGACGACACCAAATTGGGTGGGAGTGTCGATCTGCTCGAGGGTAGGATGGCCCTGCAGAGGGACCTGGACAGACTGGATCGATGGGCCGTGGCCAACTGTATGAGGTTCAACAAGGCCAAGTGCCGGGTCCTGCACTTCGGTCACAACAACCCCATGCAACGCTACAGGCTTGGGGAGGAGTGGCTGGAAAGCTGCCTGGCCGAAAAGGACCTGGGGGTGTTAGTAGATAGCCGGCTGAACATGAGCCAGCAGTGTGCCCAGGTGGCCAAGAAGGCCAACAGCATCCTGGCTTGTATCAGGAATGCTGTGGCCAGCAGGAGCAGGGAGGTGATTGTCCCCCTGTACTCGGCGCTGGTGAGGCCGCACCTGGAATACTGTGTCCAGTTTTGGGCCCCTCACTACAAGAAAGACATTGAGGTGCTGGAGCGTGTTCAGAGGCGGGCAACGAAGCTGGTGAAGGGTCTGGAGCACAGGCCTTATGAGGAGCGGCTGAGGGAACTGGGGTTGTTTAGCCTGGAAAAGAGGAGGCTGAGGGGAGACCTTATCGCTCTCTACAACTACCTGAAAGGAGGTTGTAGTGAGGTGGGTGTTGGTCTCTTCTCCCAAGTAGCTAGCGATAGGACAAGAGGAAATGGGCTTAAGCTGCGCCAGGGGAGGTTTCGACTGGAAATTAGGAAAAATTTCTTTACGGAAAGGGTGGTCAGGCATTGGAACAGGCTGCCCAGAGAGGTGGTGGAATCCCCATCCCTGGAGGCGTTTAAAAAACGGGTAGATGTGGCACTTCGGGATATGGTTTAGTCTGGTCTACCCTTGATTAGTCTAGAGTGGGCTTGGTAGTGTAGGTTAATGGTTGGACTGGATGATCTTAAAGGTCTTTTCCAACCTAGATGATTCTATGATTCTATGATTCTATGATATCGGATCTTCTAATGTCTCCCTTTCCAGCTATCCTCCCTCCTGTCAGAAAAGCTAGCATTAAAGAACTTCTGTTCTTTAAACCACCTAATGAGGGAAACAAAGACCACTGGCAAGTTTTTCTTCAGTGAAATGGGCAGATATAGCCTTCCTAATCATGCAGTTATGTATCAGATTACTAACGCTGTGGCCATAGTATTTCATAGTATTTTACTCATAATGGCTTTTCCGTTCCTTGTAAAGTCGTTAGGACACACTTGGGTGGGGGAAAGAGCCCTGAAGAAAGGTTCTCTCTATCCACTTCTGACAATTGGAATGCATTTCTTTATAATGTGATTGCAAGTATCGAGTTTAGATTCTAGCGATAGCTAGCTGGCCATACTTAGCTTTTGAAACTGCAGAAGATTGTGGTGGAAACTTTGGCATTTAGGATGCACTGCAAAACATTCCATTTGTTTGTGAAAGAAAAACATGCGATTTGGTCTAAGACTGTGTGTGATGAGGAAACAGAATAGCGTTGAGTCCCACTGGGAGATTTCAGGATGATTAAACAAGTAAACAGCACTGAATGAAAGGATCTGTACCTCTTGAATACTATTCTCTGCAACAGGTACTATGAAGAGCAAACACCATGATACACAAAAATTAAAATAGACTATATAGGCACAGGTTAATTTTATTCAATACTAATATGCATCCTCTAAATGAAAAAGCACTGGTCTTTCTATTACTCTTACATTGTTAGGAACTGGATTATGTGGTTTAGGGGTTAGTTTTCTCTTTCTCTAAATTCGTGAGACAATCTTTACAACCCGTTTGGGAACAGTGAATAAACATAGTCAAATGTGGCATTTGAGTAGTTGTGTACTGTACATAGTGTTTTTACTGCCTTACAAAAGTCTCAAGTATAGACAGGAACATATTTAATAGAAAAAAAAAAAGATTTTGTGAAACTAATAATTACACGGAAGCCTGCACCCTGCGTCTTTTGACCATTCTTGCCTGTCTGTATTCTGTATTCTGTTTTCATACCTATGGGACCAGAAACTGCTAGATGGAAGCTGTCCCTATTATTTAGAGTGCTGGCTCAGGTAAAAACGATCCTCACACGTAGATCACTGACTCTAAGAAAAAGCTGATTTCATAGTTGTCCATAAGAACCCTTTGATTTGAAAATGCTGTTTTTCCATGTGAGATATCTGAAGTATGAATATTTCCACCAGTGATAAAAGATGAATAAGCTTTCCCCAGGAGCATCTCCCAAACCCATTCCAATATGTCAATCTAGAGCTTCGCTAAGCAGAGCCTGCCATTCATGCCAAAGTGTGATCTGTTTTTGAGATGTGACATATGGGCAGTGAGATTAAACCTCCTAACTTATCACTTACAAATTAAGCTAAGATTGAACGTCAAACGCATCAAAGTTTTTTTGCCCACATCAGAAATTGAACAGATTTTTTATGGTATTCTGACAGGGCACAAATATAAGAATCAAATCAAGCAAAAATTGTAAAAAAGTGATACAAGAAATGAAATCAAATACTGTAGGAGCTGACACTTGAACTGGTGGGAATTGATAGGAGCCTCTTTTGTACTTGTCTAAGAATGAAATAAATACTATCTTGCAATTTGTGTGGCAATGTGCTGGAGAGAAATAGAGAAGGTAATCTTTAACTTAGAATGATAAGATTCCTGACCCCATTTCTACAAATGCTTGTTGTTCTCAGTCTTGGATCTATTGTTATTTTTTTAATGCAGATGTGAACAGGGTAAAAGTCTTATTTCAATCCATTACTACTTTTTCACGGCTCATCAGAAAACACGTTGAAAATTTGAACTCCCACATGAAGGCCCCAATGTTGCAGGGTACTTACTCATGTGCCAGGCTTTAAACACAAACAAGCACTACTGGATTTAACACTAGAAGTCAGGAGTAAATTGAGAGATTTTTGACCCCAGTTACCACCTTCATACTACTATGGGACTGTACTTCATGGTCTTCACAGAAGTCTTTCTAGCATCTGTGTAGAAGCAGAAGATAGCCTGTACATTGCAGTTTGAAGTGGGATTTTTTGTTTGTTTACCTAATTTCCACTAAGACTTTGAAAGAAAAGGAACATATGGACACTATATATAGGAATTATTTCTCTCAAAATAAGGTACAGCTACCTGTGGGACTCAACAAAGCAGCTGTGTAAAGATCACACTAGTTTTTGAACAAGAAATGAAAAACATGATTTCAGGATCACTGTGCAGATCAGCAACATCTGGGTTTAATGCAGCAATCACTTTGTTTTTGCAAAAGTACAGGATTCAGTTTAAACCTTTGGGATTTAAAACTAATCAAATTAAAGATCAAGCCATGGACTGCTACTTTAAAGATGGACACTGATGTCATTTTCTTAATAGAATGTCATTACAGTTGAGAGAAACGGTGAGAGACACTCCGTTGTCAAGGCTCTTTTCCCTTTTTGCAAAAGCTGTGTGAGTGACGTTGAAGCTGTGTTCAGACCTTGCTGAAGAGATGGCTTAAGCAGTTTTGGGGGATATGTCAAGTTATTGTGCTTACCACTTTGGCGATCAGTAAAGTCAGAGATAAATGAAAAGATCTGGTTAGTATAATGTTTCTGTCATATTCCAAGTGAAAAAAAATGCCAGTAAGAGTGTATAGTTTGGTGGGCTGAACCCTTGTGATGGTCTTATTGTACAACCCATGCTCATTTCTCCCTCCTTGTAATAATCACTGAAGACAAAGCTCTTTGATTACAGCTTCAAGATTTCTTTTTTTTCTTTCCCGGTGAGAAGCATTGGCCATCAGACCTTTTTCCAAAAGAAGCATGAGAAACATGAGTGTGGTAGTCATCCTTGGGTTGAATGGGTCAAGTCATTTAAAATTCTGGTTAGCATTTCAGGCACTTCCAGCAAAGTTTTTTACTGTTTACTCATCTATTTTCATCTACATTGCAAAAACAGAGGTCAAAGTTTATAGAACTGATTTATTTAAACATTTTATTTAAATATTTTAAAGTAATTTTATGAAATCTTCCTGAGTAAATACATCAAGAGATATAGAGGTTAGCTGCTATTTCTACATGCCTTTTTGTCTAAAGACGTGTCTGTGAATGAATATTTCTGTAATGAATCTGAAGTGACTGATGATCACAATCCCCATAAGATCTAATTGGAGCAACACCTGAGAAGGCAAACTTAAGCATCAAGTAATATTTTAAAGAACGGTCACAAATCTCATCATTGATCTAGCCATAAAAAAGCAAAGCCGATAGTTAAGAGTTCAGCATGGCAGTTAATCCTGTCCTTACTGATTGCTGTCTGTGCCACCATCTGGAACAAAGTAGCCATAGTCCTCATGTAGGACCTATTTTATAACTAACTATACAACATTAGGAAGTATGAAATAATTTTCCTACTTGATTTTCCATTTGGCATGGATTTCAAGTAGCATAATATAAACAATGAAAAAAGGTTTGCATAGAAAGCGGTATATTTCAAGTCCCTGTTAGGAGAACTGTGATCCCTAATATATCCCAAATGTGGTGCAACATCTATTTCTGTAAGCTTTATCTGGCTTAGACAGCTGATTCAGAACGAATATGTATTATTTATGTATGAAGAAGACGGAAACTGTAAGAGAGCATAAAAAAATCCATTCTGATTAAGTCAACTGATGCACCACAAAATTTTGGTAGCTGATGTTGTTTCATAGAGAAAAATCTATTTAGCTATCTAGATATTAAAAGAGTTTTTCACAGACATATTTTAAATATTTAACTATGCCATTAAGTCTTATTAACATTATGTTTTTATTTTTAATTCAAAAAATTCACAAGTCTTCCCAAGTCTTTCATCTTGATGAGGCTATGTATTTGTTTTAATAAACATTCTGTGAATATTTAATGTTAAAAAATAAAATATACATATGTTTTCCCTTTTGGCAAGAGCTTCATGGAGATAACATTGAAGTTGCTATTTTGTGTACTAGCTAATGTATACTTTTTCTACAAGCCAGATACTATTGGTACAGGAACCTGGTTATAATGGTGATTTTGGCATCTGGTTTGCAGTTATCTGAGGATGCTGGGGTGTCTTGCATTCCTGAATTGCCCTGATTTCAGCTGGGATAGAGTTAATTTTCTTCCTAGTAGCTGGTATAGTGCTGTGGTTTGGATTTAGTGGGAGAATAATGCTGATAACTCACTGATGGTTTAGTTGTTGCTAAGCAGTGCTGACACTAGGCAAGGGCTTTTCAGCTTCCCACGCTCTGCCAGGGGCACAAGAAGCTGGGAGGGGGCACAGCCAGGCCAGCTGACCCAAACTGGCCAAAGGGCTGTTCCATACCATGTGAGGGCATGGCCAGTATAGAAACTGGGGGAGCTGGCTGGGGGGCAGCGACCGCTGCTCGGGGACTGGCTGGGCATCGGTCAGCGGGTGGTGAGCAACTGCAGTGTGCATCACTTGCTTTGTATATTATTATTATGTAATATTATTATTATTTTCCCTTCCTTTTTGGTCCTATTAAACTGTCTTTATCTCAACCCACGTATTTTACTTTTTTTTTCCCCGATTCTCTCCCCCATCCCACTGGGGAGGGGGAGATTGAGCAAACGGCTGTGTGGTGCTTAGCTGCCTGCACAGTTAAACCACAACACTGAATAAACAACGTTTGTGAGTTAGGAAAATATGATTCTCACTGAAAATTCAGAAAGAACGTCTTTCCTTAAGATCAAGTTTATAAAAGAGGGTGTTTGAAGCAAATTAAGTGGAAATTCCGTATGAGGATGGGAACTTCCTTCTGAGGATGGTTCAGCAATAATATAATATAATATCATATCATATCATATCACGATAACATACCTGGACATTCTTTGATTCTTCTCAGGAAAGTATCATTCTGTGGCATTGTTGAAATATAGTTTTCACAAGAGCTGGAGAGAGACAGTTCAGATGCGTGCAGTTCCGTAAGAAAAGTTTGCAAAGCCATCAGATAGCAGCTGTATCTCCCGGACTTGTAAAAACTTGCCTTCGCTGTAATGAGGCTTGGCAACAGTGAGCCTGTTGCAGCTTCTATTTCTGACTGTGTTTGAGAATAGTGGAAAGTTACCTTGTTGTTCGTACATTGACCGTATGGTCAACCATCGAGGCTGACACTACTTTTTGTACGCAGAATAGAATGCCTGGTACACTGTGGCTTTAATCTAAGAAACAGCTTTCTGATTTTGTCCTAATCTCTCTTTCTGATAGAACTGTGATATAAAGCTGGATGCTGTCCTTGAGCTGGTTACCATCCTTGCCTAATTCTTCTTGATGCCTTTCTTCTGTAGTCAACATCAGTGAGCTTGGATGTTCCAGGTGATGAACTTTAGCAACGTTCACTTTTGCATTTGCATATATAGCACTAAATAAATGTAAACATGCAGCATAAAGGCATATAGTATCTATAGTAATTGCAATGCAGGAGGCAGAGATAGCATGTGCATGCTAATTATGTTCACTCCTGTGTACTTATTCTACATTTTCCCACTCCCACCCTACTGAAGATGGTCATGTGCCATCTTGATGTAGTTGGTATAATGGACAAATAAAAAGAAGAGATAAAATATTCTTCAGGTACTGAATCATGTTTATCAGGTTTTGGTTTTTTATCAGTAATTGTCTTCATATTAAATGTTCCTTCTATTTGCTCGTGTTTCAATAATATTTAAGTATTGTGAAAGAATGCAAGATGGGAAAACTGGTGCATTCTTCACACCTGTTCTTCATTGCTAGAACATTATTACAATAAATTAAAGAATTCACTTCACTAGGAATGTAATTTAACATTTTTTTCTTCTTAGAGCATCCCAGCTACTCTCTGTGTATCACAATGTGTAGCCCAAAATATGTTTACTTCCCGGCGTAGTGCTGGGTATCATTTCAAGCCCATTAGGTCAGACCTGAAGAGTGATTGTTCAGAACTCTTGAGAACTCAGAACACTTAAGAAAAATTACTATTTTGGTCACATTAAGACTTTTGCCTCTCCCCCTTCCCATCTGTTTTTAAATGCCTGGATGCTCAAATATCCATGTAGGAAGGTGTTAAAAGAAATGCTCATCATCGTGTCTTAAAGTCTTACGAATGCTTACTCTGATATCTTCAAACTTCCAGAGCAGTGATATTTCTAAAACGTTTGTATTCCTCATTCATTGCTATGTTTCCCAAGCACAGTTACAGGTTTTCAAAGCTTTACTTCCAGAATGCAACTTTTAATTAATATATTTTAACACAAGCTTTATATTTAGCTTCCCTTGTGAATAAATTATTCTGCTGCTTCTGAAACCTGTGGAAACAGGATGTTATTTTTAATGGGCATGAAGATATCATCCATATTTTCTGGTAAGATTTCCTAAGTCTGGAGTGGATATGTGTTGCTGGAATATGCCATTTGAGTTTTTCCTTTTGTCTTAATGATTACAAAGAACAAGCTTTCTTTTCAACATTCATTAATTGATGTGGTTTAGGTTTCTTTTAATTTATGAAGCAGAATGTGTTGAGGCCATTCTTATAAACCAGTTATGACATAACAAGACTGAAATCGTATTAAATAGGAATGCTATCCAAAGAAGGGCACCTTGAGATGGAATTAGATTTTTTTACTACTTCAGTGCATTGAATAAAATTCACTCATTGACTCAAATATGATACAATTCACAATTTTATATAAAAAGATCACAGCTGTAATCACAAATATGTAGACACAACTATAAATCTTATACATAGAACTGTTAAAATCTTTTTCTAAAAAAAAAAAAAAAAAAAAAAGTCCTTTACAAAAAAGCATTTCCTTGAACTCAGGAATGTTCATTTTGATAACTAACTAAAGCAAGCTAAAATAAATGTTGTAGCTACTTACATTTTTATTTTAAATTATTGACAGAATTCATGTTGATAATGTTGAAATGTTTAATTTTCAGAAGGTGGTTTTTGGTTCATGTAGCTTTCTGTTAGCTTCAGTATTTTGATCTTGTTTTTTCTGTTCTGTTATCTATTTGAATATGAATATGAATATAGGAACCTTTTCATAGCTCAACATTATTGAGATTTTGAGGTTTTTCTCAGATTTCCAGCCATTTTTTAAAAATACAAAACTGACATTGAATTCCATTCTAACCCAAAGTAAATATTAACCAGAATTGTTCCACTTTGCCATTGAACTTGACTAATATGCGATACAACCTCGTTAACACATTCAGAATTAATTTTTGTGTACACGATAAACTCACTGTCTTGAGCAATGGTATTGAGTTTTTTATTGTGCAAGTACATTAAGACTTTGGTTTGGTGGAGGTTGCTTACATATAAATTTAAGATGGAAAGTTCTAATAATCACCAAGCAAAACTGTGTAAAATAATTTATATATAATCTCAGCTGATTGCCATAAATTTAATTTAGTAAATACCAAATACAACCCCAAAATTTCTTCAGGTTCTGACATCTTGTCAATACATACTCATCACAGCTTGTGATGGTAAGCCTTAGTTTGCCCATAGGAAGCATTTTTCTGTTCTGATAATAAACTGCTACTCTGTGGAAGGTATCTGGGAACCTTACTAAGAAGCATGAATTTGAACATAAGGCAATTTTTATGCTGCTAAATGTGAAATCATAATGGTTTTGGTACTTAAACCAAGCTTATTTCACAGACCGATTTATTGTGGCACAGAAAAAAAAAGAGAAAAAAATGACATATTGAGTCATTGGAAGTGAATAAATCTTTAAGAAAGTCTTAGCACTGCTTTTAATTTAAAAAATCTGCCTAAACATTTTTGGTGTTGAACACATTTTTGTATGTACTGTATAAAAAAGGTGACTGTTCTTTCTCAAAACTAGATTTGGTTTTCTTTTAATTACTGGTTTGTGATGGTATTTTAAAAGCCAGTACTGCAGGACACAAAGATTGGAAGAAAGGCACGTAAAGGGAGGAGAGCTTTGCTCAGATTGTTATGGAGATGTGCAAGATGCGTAACTCAGCTTGTCACAGAAAACAAACAAAAAACTCCAGACCTCCAGAGGGATGAGGAATTGGTAGTTGAAAAGACTGCTTGGTGGTCAACAACAGAAACTGGTTACCATTTCATCCTACTAATGGTACCTACGCAAAAAGTTTTCGATGCAAGGTAAGTTTCTTTGACTGGCTAAGTGTCTTCTCTTCAGTGAACAAAGTTAAAAGGCATGATTAGCAAAACACTTCAAGAAGGAAGCATCAAACTCTTCAGAGAAATCTGTTTTGAGAATAATCATCAGAGAACTTACAAAGTCAGCTTTGTTGGCAAAAAGAGAAAATCAGCATTCTAAAAAGTTCTTCCTGTTGAAAGCATCAAGTTTGAGTACCTGGGGTTTTCAGGGAGGTTAAATTGCGCCTTATGAAAAACACACAAGAGGAGTTCATTTAAAGTAGATTTTCTGCTGTGGTCCTCCATCAGATCGAAGATTTAACTCCTTAGTTTGGCAATATAGAGCATGACCCGTCCCACATATATTAAGATGGGCAATATCAGCAATGAACAGAACATCTGACCCAGGCTTCTGCCAGAGCAAAGCTCCTTTCCTGAAAAGGCAAAGGTTTTACTAGTGCGAAGTGGGAATTCTTTTAAGGTAAATGTGATGAGACAAGCAGTGAGATTCTTTTTCATTTTCAGAGAAATAGCAGTGAGATTCCCATACATTCTCAGAGAAATAGCAAGTTGTAAAAATACTCAACCCTCCCCGTGCCCTATTTCTTCTCTGCCTTTAAAACCATAGATCTAAGTAACACCGATTCAAGTCAGCGGAGCGTGGAAAGTGGCTGCCTATGGCAGAATTTGGCCCAGAACATGAGATTTCCATTCTCATCTCTTCTGTAGTGGAGAGCAAGGTAGACAGTTGATAAGGTCTATAACTTTGTATTTTGGGGGTTTTTAGGCATTGTTAGTAATTTTGCTGTTTTATAAATGTTTTGAATTAAATGAGATTACAGAAAAAGCCCATTCTAATTTAATCAAATTAAATGTAATTAGATTTTGTATTAATTTTTTTCTATTTCAAATTTATTACCTTTAGGAGGATTTGTAATATAGTTTAAATTGTAGCTCATAATAAGAACTCAGAGTAATAGTGAAATGAGGGGGGTTTTATCAGACATTACAATTCTAAGAGTGATTAATTTATTCTTTAAAAAGATTTGTTTCTTTACCTGACAAGTCAGCATTTACAAACAAAACTTTTAAATTTAGTTACCATCACGTCACTCTCAAAATCAATAAACCTAAGTTTTTATTATGAACAACACTTGTGCTAATTTTAGTCCTACAGCACATGCACACACACACACACACAAAAAAAAAAAAAATTGAGGTTGGTTTGCTTCTTTCTGCCTCGCTAAATGAAGTATAAACTCTCTCTGCTCCCCAGTGTATTAACCAGCACATGAATTCCATTTGTTAGGGAAATCTTCCTCTTGTAGCCAAATTTTTAGAAAGCTGGCACAAAACCAGATATAGATCCAGTGAATGTATGAGCATTTTTCCTGTATTTGTGTTGTTAATGGAACAAGTTGCACATTTTTATGCTATATGTGCTGATCAGCAAAAAAAAAAAAAAAAAAAAAAAAAAAAAGTGTGTCCTACCCATGGTCCCATGAGATTCATTTCAGTTAAAACAAATTTAGGCCATTGCAAAATGCTGATGATAAAACCAGCTTGCGTGTCACTGATCTCAGTCACTCCCATGACAAACGTGATTTTGGTATGCTGGAGGGATTATCTGGTGATCGTTTCAGACCTTAGCTGTGCTGTTCCCCACGCTCTTTGTGAGTGAGGAAGACCTTTCACCATCCCCCAGATCACCTGCAGTGAACCAGAGCCTCTCCCTTTCATTTCTTCTCCCGCTTCTCCTGTACAATGTGAGTGAGGCAGACCTTTGCCGTAAGAAATTTCAACATTCCCATCTCCAGCTGTTAGTGTGATGCTGACCATTGGTTTGTTTAACTCCGGTCAGGTTATCAAAGACGACAGATTTCCAGTGAGGACTTTAGCTTATTTCTAGCACAGAAAAAAATATTTTTACTGATTTTTTCTTTGTAAACTTCTTAACTCACTGTAAAATACTCTCAAAATTGGATTTATCAGGTCTTGCCAGGCAACAAATTACTGCAGATGAATAATAGATGTTCCATGCCACCAGATTTGCTTCTTTTGTCATTATTTATTTCCTGCTAGGTTAGGCAGCCTCCTCTTTTTCCTAGTCCTCAGGCTGGCCCTGCTTCCAAGTGGCTGGTCTCCGCAGTCTTTTCCGTTTGTGATGAAAAGCAAACAATTGACAAGGTGCAGTAAGTAGCACAAACTCATCATCCATTTCTCTGTTTCACAAACATCCTGCATTTTTGAAACTATTTTCATTCCTTTTGGAGCCTGGAGACTGCTGAAGTAATAATAGCTTACCCTAGGAGCAGATTTCTTAGCAAACACTATACCTTTGTGAAGAAATGGCTACTATTATGTTCTAAAGAAAACCAAGTATACAGTTTTATTGGTTTGGGGTTTTTGTTGGGTTTTTTTTGTTCCCAAATATTTGTTTCTTTATGAAAGGAAACAGAAAATTCGGGGGATTTTTATCCATCCATTCTAGCATAAATCAGTGCGATTTACCATTTCTGAGTAACCTGTTACAAAATTGACAGTATCCAGAGATGTGTTTGGTGCTAACTAGATGCTTCATAAGGCAGCGTGCATCTTTGTGCATCACAAGCCAATATTACTATCTACTGAGGAGTAGAACTGTCACCTGTGTTTTAAAAGTCACAGATTTTTGGAAGGAAGAAACTCAATGCTTATTTTGGAACTTAGGTCTGCATCCTTCCTTGTAGTTTAAAGTATTCATAGTCAGTAGCAACTGAAGATCTAAGAAAAGCATTTCTATTTTGATACCTACACAGAAGAACATAGCTCTGGGAATTTTCTGCATTTTGGGTACTTATGCTACATATAAAAGTAGGTGAAACTGAATCAATATTTATGAAAAATGACATTTTGTCTATAAATATTAGTGGAAGAGTTTAAATATTTGGTTTCACAGTGCTCAAGCTAGTCCATGCAGTATCAGAAATCAGTGTAGATGTGACTGATGGCATATAAATTAATCAATGCATTTTAGGCATCCATAATCATATCTACATCTTTCCACCTAATTGGACATCGATGGAATGCACCCCAAGTTTCTTCCCAAAGCTAAAATATTAATCTATAAAGGGAGAGATGCTAGTCCTGCAGTGACTAAATATTAAATGGCTACAATAAATAAGTGCTTTTTAGACAACAGATATCACTACGAAATGACAGCTTATTGCTGCACATTTCATGGTGCGCTGCGTTTTGAATCCTTCAGAATACAAAGCTGCTGGACATTTTGCTAAGTCAAAGATCAGCTTATCAATAGGTACAATTTTAAAAACCTCATACAGATTACAGTTAAAAAACAGCAAGAATTTGTCAGCAATTAAATGTCAGCTGTCCTTCGGATTTACTGATAAAGATTCTATTTGGTGGTAATAGCAAAGGTATTATCTCTGGATCAATGTTCCTTGTTCACTAAATTTGATGATAGGGCCACTATAAGAAAAAATGCTTGGAAACATAATTTTCTTCATAAGGAATGCAAGGTATTTCTGTCTTTTTTTCCTTGCAATAAGGTATTCGCAATGCAATCTGCTAAGTAGCCTATATAATCTGTTGATGTATGACTGAGCAGCTGAAAAGTACAGACAATGTGGTGTTATATAGGTCTTAATTATAAGATGCCTTTCACACCTCTGATCAACTGTGAGAATTCTTATATTAAGTCTAATTATTACAAGTATTCCAAACCAAAGAACCATAATCTCATTAATTCAATAAAATGTCTTTCTGTATGAGCAAACTACAAGTGATCTTTTGCACAGATCTATTAATAGTTACAATAAAGAAGCAGAAAAGGTGTTATAAAACTGTAGATGAAAATGGCTAAAAGGTACAGAGAAAGTCATTACCTTTACTTGCACAGTTTGATTATTATGAAAACCTAGGAAAAGATTGCAGGTGTCCTTTATGCTGAGAATTCTGGAGAATCTTGGATTCTTCTGAAGAATCTTAAAGCCTTTTGGATTTTGAAGCCAAGGTGTGAACTTACTTGCCTCCTACTGATCATGGGGTTTGACTTTATTGTGTTTTTTGGAGAATATAGGAGACCTATTACAGCTGGAGTGAGTTATTGCAAGGTTATACCAACACACACATTTTTGGAGAACCAAAAAGATTAATTACATTACAGGGCTTCTTGCGAGTTCTTGTCTATCAACCAAGAAAATAATTTCAACCTGTCAGAGGAGAAATTAAAACTGGAGTCCTACTCAACAAGGTACAAAATTGTTGCTTGCTTTATTAGTAAATAAGCTCATTTTGCACTGCTATTTAGGATGGTTGATTTCAGTGCAAATTAAATATTTTTCAATTTCAGAAAAAAGTCACTCTAGATATATTTTAGTTCCTTTATGGGAACAAACTACCTGGATTAACACATGTGTGCAGTGATCCTCAGTCATAACTTCCTACTGTGCCCCAACCTGTGACATGGAATTGGAATAGGGAGAGAAAATTATACTGAAGTTGTTTCTAGGGAAGCAACTTTCTAACAGAAAATGCAGATTTCACAGAATCAGTTTTGGGTTTCTGGACTTGTTTCCAGGGAAGGAATTTCCTAACTGAAAATGCAGATTTCACAGGAACAGTGGGTTTTTTTCATTTGTTTGTTTTTTGAGAATGCATGGTTGTTGATATTTTCAGTAGCAATCAAGTTGTTGATAGCCCTGATATGCTTTCATTTTCTTTCCAGCAAGACAGAAAACTCTGGGGGGTTGGGAAGGCAGGATGCTGGCTAGCTTGCTATTTGTTAGCTACCAGGGGGACTAGAGGATTGTCCACTTAGTTGACCAACCAAATTCAAATATGTTATTCCACTTCACTAGAAGTTCTTGTACAACAACGCAGAAGTTTTGTTTGAATGGAAACATAGCCACCCACCAGCCCTGTTCTATCCCTTGTTTATATTCATGGTATCTGCTTGGCCAGCACTTTTGCATCTGATTGCTTTTGCACAAAAGCTGGCCTCGATTCACTATGAGAAGCAGAACATGGATTGGCAACTTTTGATAGTAGTCCAGGCTCATACATTTCTGCTGGGAAGCACTTTTTTTGCCTACCCACACAGTCCTTGGTACCAGCTGCCTGAAGTTTGTTCCTGATCCCCCTGCCTCTGCAACTTAGGAACAGTTTGCACATTAGCAGACAGCAGAATGAACTGGTCATGGCTGTCACGATCTCAAGATATGTGGTGACAATTTGTGCACTATTAATCAAATTCATGTATTTCAAACTCTGTTATCTAAAAAGAGCTGCCCGTCTTGTCCCTCACATTATTGTCCAGAGGACTGAATCGTGTCTTGTTATGCGCTTAATTGTATTTGAGAATACTCAGCTATGCTTTTTAGAAGGACAGAGCTTAAATGTAGAAGCTTTGATTTGATCTCTCATCTCCAACTTTACAGTGTCTTCCTGCTGTCAGTACAGAACTTCAAATAACAAAAAGTGTGGAAGCACCTGGACTGAAATTCCTCAGGAATATCAAATGTGCTAAGAGTGATTTAGATAGGAGCTGATGAACGCATCTTTTGTACCACTGATACCACCAGTCCCAGAGGAATGTATACTGAGCAATTACACTGACCGAATCCCTGCAGCTAAGTAAGACGTTTCTGTGTTTCTTTCATGTTTTCTTCTAATACTAATGCAAAATATAAGCAAGCAATATGAAGACATACTGCTTTAGATTATACCTCCTGCTAAAGGTAATTTATCCTCTACAAGTTGACCAAATGAGAAGTCCTGATAGTTGTGCTATCTCATGCTCTACCTTTACCCTCCTCCATAATGTGCAATGTAATCCTCCTTACCCAAGGCATTTGGGATTGTGGAAAGGACTTGTCGTGTCGGCAGGCATGGACAGCTATGGAAGGACAAATACAGGAAGGAATTCCTTCCTACAAAGGTTCTTAAAATCCTGCTTAACATTTACTACACCTCTGTATAAAAAGGAGTTTCCATGCTGGTATACTCTGCTGACGCAGACATGTTTCCCACATATGGAGTCATGATCTTGTTTCCTTTCTGTGCAGAATTCTTTCTTTTTCATCTCTAGAGACACATCACAAAGTTTTACTTTTTGACGTGGTGTTAAGGAACACGCTATTTTTAGGAAAAAAGAGCCACCTGATACCGCATTTTTACTAGTAAAGAGTTTACTTGTATGTACTAAGGAAAGGTTTGCTAATTAGTCTCTTCTCAAAAAGTTTTAATTTGAATCTATTGTCTTTTTCTAAGATAATTTAAAGTTAGTTCAATATCTTGCGATGCTTTATTTACTTAAGCAATTTTAACACCAACATTTTTTGTAAGTAAAACTGAAGGATTTTTTATTCACTTAGAGTAGGAAAGGTGATGCTCGTAGTATATGCTGCCACTTCAGCTGGCAACGTGGGACGCTACTGAGACTGACAAACTGCTGACCTTTCCTCCTTCCCTTGGCCTTTGCTTTTGTCCACTAACTCAACAAAGCACCTAATTAGAGTGCCCACAATGGGGGAGAGAGAGTTCTTACAGTCCAGTCTGAAAATATTTGTGTTCCATGGTGGTTTTTAAAATGTTTTTAACTTACCTTTTTTTAACCAAAGCTGTATTTTAAACTGTGAAAATACCAGTTTGGCTGTTACAGTAGCTTTCTGCCCAGGCCAATACTACTGTTTGGAATTAGGCAGACTTTGCTCTCATATTTTGTTTACAGTTTCTGCTCAGATTAACTGAAGACTGTGGGTGTTTAATTTCCTGCATTGGTCTCCCTTTGGAAAAGGCAAGAACTTGGAGACTTACCCTAATAGCTTAACACCTATCAATTTTTCATCTGTGATGTCCAATTGCAGCTAAGGGACTGTGTAGATGTCTTTCCATATGCTAAATTCTACATGGATCTAAAAATGTGTTTAGCTGGCAGTCTTCTCTGACTACTTTTTTGTAATGTTTACTAAAAAAGATATTTTGCAGCAGCACATAAATAAATAAAATAAAATTTGAAGAATTCAGATTTTCTGTGATTCCAGTGTAGTGTTGTTTTTTTTTTTTCCTCTGACCTTGTCTAGGTGGTGGGGACACAGACTTCCTGGAATGCATAAAGGCCATGACTGAGAACAGGTTCTTCATCTCGTTGTTTCTGTTCTCACAGGAGATAAACTCCGTGCTGGTGAGTTATCACAATCATTTGTCTGATAAGCTGATGTTATAGCTTTGCAGATTTTGGCTTCCTGCTGTGATACTTCCCTGGTATATGCTCTACACCAGACAATATTTGAATGGCTGACTGAAGCCTTGATGTTTTGTAGGCAGTCAGCATTTTTTTCCCTTTGTTATTTATGTTAAATTTACCTGTGCTTCTCTAGGCTGTTGCTGCTGTTGACTGATAGAATCATAGAATGGTTTGGGTTGGAAAGGACCTTTAAAGGTCATCTAGTCCAACCCCCCTGCAATGAGCAGGGACATCTTCAACTAGATCAGGTTGCTCAGAGCCCTGTCCAGCCTAACCAGCCTTTCCAGGGATGGGGCATCTACCACATCTCTGGACAACCTTGTTCCAGTGTTTCACCACCCTCATTGTAAAAAATTTCTTCCTTATATCTAGTCTGAATCTACCGTCTTTTAGTTTAAAACCATTACCCTTTGTCCTGTTGCTACGGGCCCTATTAAAAAGTCTGTCCCCATCTTTCTTATAAGCTCCCTTTAAGTACTGAAAGGCTGCAGTAAGGTCTCCCCAGAGCCTTCTCTTCTCCAGGCTGAACAACCCCAACTCTCTCAGCCTTTCCTCACAGGAGAGGTGTTCCACCCCTCAGATCATTTTTGTGGCACTCGCTAGACCTGCTCCAAGAGGTCCATGTCTGTCTTGTACTGAGGACTCCCGAGCTGGACGCAGGGCTCCAGGTGAGGTCTCACCAGAGCAGAGCAGAGGGGCAGAATCACCTCCCTCGACCTACTGGCCATGCAGCTTTTGATGCAGCTCAAGATACAGTTGCCTTTCCGGGCTGCAATAGAAAAACCTAACAAGATATGTTATGGAGGGGAAAAAAAGGATTAGTTCTGAGATGATAACACAGATGATAATATATTTCTGTTTTCAAGAATCCTTTGGTGCCGAAGTGTATCCTTGATCCAGTGTCTGAATTATGATTGATTGGCATTGCTTGATGTGGGTATATAATAGAACAACTGCTTCCAACATGTTTGTGTCAGAACTTAAGTTCCTCCTTTGTTGCTTTCCAGACCATCCAGTCAGGTTGTGTTATGTGCTCAAACACATAGCACAAAGAGAACAGACCTATAACAGAGGCATGAAGAACCAGTACTGAATTAGTTTCTATCTTCTCTCAATGGCTGTTGAAATCTACCTTGACAGAAACAGAATCAATTTCCATTCTGGGAGTTAGAAATGATTGGGTCTTTGTTGAAAGTGGCCCATTTCTTAAAAAAAAAAAAGACAAAAACCTGCAAGATTTTTCTCAAACTTAGGTCTTTTTATTATTTAATCTGAAAAGCAAACACCATTGAGGTGTTTTCAATTGGTATTTAAACATCTTATTCAGAACTGGAGCATGCAACAGTCACGCTTAACAGATTTGTTGCAATTTCTCTAGGAAGTAAGCTGTGTAATTCTGGCTCCCCATACTCATCTTGCAAGCTAACTGCTAGCTGAAGTTTTTGTCATGAATAACTGAAGGATAAGCAAGTGAGTATGTTGTTTCTGGAGAGCTGCTCGACTAGGACTTCGGTTATTGGGGAGGGCAAAATACAGCTCTGTTCCATCTCTCACTCGGTGCTCCCGCAGGGAACAGTGTGTCTCCCCTGATCATCTAACCTGGTTTCTACTGAAGTCAGAAGATATTTCTGTAAGCTTCAGTGAACTAAAGTAAGATTTTCAATGCATATTTTCCCCATTTTTTAATGGCTTTTAGAGAAATCCTCTGAGCAATATAAGTAGCAAATTCTGTACGCTTCTGTGTTGCCTTTTTCAAAACTAGAACTCCTAAGAATTTCTATTACAAATAATAATTTTACTAATTGGTGAGATGAAGTACAACAAAACTACAATGTCATAATTTTTCTCAGTCAATAATTATTTTGTTGTTTCCACAGACAATGTTACCGTATGTAATTTTTGGTAACTCTTTAATTGCTTGTGACCCTGAGAATTTCTGTCCATGCTATTGATATACTGTAGTTTATTTCTGTTTATTTCTGCAAGTCATTGTTCAGTTTCCTGTTTTGTAACATACCTCTATTAATTTATCACTTGTTTATACACAGTACATTATTTATCTTTATTCTTCATCTTTGTTTAGGTCCTGCAAATATCTAAATTTTTTTTACCGCGTATTTCTCTCCTTTTGTATTTCATTCAACAATTTTATGTCAGTGACATAATGTCTTTCCTTTTCCTGCATCTGAACTACTGAAGATTTCCTCAAGTGCTTCTGTGCTGTTGTTTTGTCCTAAATGTATGTTATGTTCTCTCCACATTTTTGTGCTTATTACTGTGTGCCCTTCAATCACAGTTTTATAGTTCGCTTTATCTTTTGTATTGTATTTTCCAGCTGGAGTGCTTTTTGCTTCCACTCCTGCTCTTTGTCGCTATAATTATTATACAGACATGATGCTGTCTTATTAGCTTCCTTTATTATATTATTTTATATTCTTTTATATTCTTTTACCTGCTTTTAGTTCTCATTTTTAATTTTGGATCCTACTACTAATATTCTCCTCCTGTTCTAAAACCTGTACAGTATATTACAATTCTACCACACCTTTCCCCATCCTAATCCTTGTTTCTACTTCCCTTCCCCACTGTCATATCCCAGTTGATACCATCTTGATGAATAAATTATCAAGATTGTTCTACAAGAAATCTGTCATGTGGTATGTGACCTCTTTTAAATCTGAGATTTAGCTATGAATACCATATTAGTACTACATGAGCTGCTCTTATGTAAATGTATAGGAACTGGTGTCTGGCAATTTCTTCTGAAGACTTCCTGTCTTTGTTCTGCTTTTCTATCCTTCCATAATTTATCACTTTTAGGACAAAGTAAGTGACTTTGAAAAGGATGTTTTGCCCCAATTATAGCTTGATTGAAGTCAAGTTCAAACAGATGTACTCAATACACAATCTTGTAAGGAAGTTAGTTATTACATATTAAGAAATAAACATACGTGGACACATGAAAAAGGTGTGGGATTTTTTTTCTCCACCTTTATTTTTTCATAATTAATAAAGGGTAAAAGTGTCATGTTATGATTATGATAATCACTTTTAGCTTTTTAGCTTAGCCAGGAGAAGGTAGTATTGAAAACCTCAGCTGAAATGTTCTCTAAATATTTTTTTCAAATGTTCTAGATTAAGTGAACATTTGTACTGGTTGGCCTTTATTAAAACCTATCTGAAAAAAGTATTTTAAAGTACATCCTTTAGTAGTTAAGCAGAAGACCCAGGGGTAACACAATGAACTTTCAAGGAGAAACATTCATTTTAGTGTTTCCCTTTAATGTTATGAAAATGGTGCAATCATCTCAGACTTTCCGTAACTGTAAGAAACATTAACAAGTGGCAAAGAGTAAAAACAGGTTGGAAGATGATGAGTGAAAAATAAAGATTTTCAGTTGGCTGGCTTATCTGGGCTGTTTCTCAAGGCACGATGATCAATCTGATATTTAATCCCATGTGCTGTTCATTCAAGTGTAGTGTTTTTCAGACACATTTCTGTCTCTCCCTATGTACCACAGCTCTTCAAACAGTTGATGCCAAGAAGGGGTAACAATTAACTCTGCCTTCTAATAAGGTATGTAGTTACTGGTGCAACTTAAGTTCCTGCAATAAGCTAGCTCCGAATCATGTTCGTAGAGTGAAACTCTTGCAAAATGGATTCAAATCCAAGCCAGCCTTTGTTTAATAACTAAAAGGAGGATATTATATTTGGGGTCCCTATATATAGGCTGTTCCCGATATCATTATAGTATAAGACTGTTACTAGTTAAACAGGTAAAGGTTCATTATGTTCAGATTGCAACTCAATGCACAAAATGCAGTTCTACTTCTCCCTGACAATATATTCTCTTCGTATAGTCAGTGAGGTTTAAAATGAAAATCTTATGTTATAAACTCTATTTTACATTACTTCTATATGATAGTATTATTGAGCCAAACTGCACTCATATTTTCAACAAACAGAAATTATCATGAGTTCTGCCTGATACGTTTTGGGCAGGCAAAATCCACAGAAGAAGACATACTCTGCCTTCCTCTGCATAAAATAAGCATGCTAAGAAAAGAGATTCTACACACTTCCCAAAAGGTACAGCACATGTCATCAGTTACACAAGTGCCATTATTCATGAAGTTAATGCATGTGTAGACCCAAACTCCCAGGTCCAATATTCTTAAATTGTTCAACTTGCAGAATAAAAGCAAAAGTTAGTGTAACGATTGATGATTAGACTTTGCATCAGAAAAACACAAAGGATTAAAATCAGTGTTCTCTGGTTTAGATTTATGACACTCTAAATGCAAGTGGGACAAGCACATTAACGCCTTCCCCAGTGTAAGACATCTGTTGTCCTAGGCTTAGGAATTCTTAAATTTGAATTCTTAAACTCAAAAGTGAACTATGGAGGGCAGATTTTAGATTTTATGCTGCAAAAGAAGAATATTTTTAAAGTATTTGCAACTGTATATAAGAAATAAGTGAAAAACTGCTAACTAAGTAAATGCATAAACTGAGAAAGCACTGAATAGCAATGATTTTTATCAATTTTCAGTTGCTTTAAAGACTATATTTTAACCCTTCAACTTAACTGTAGTTTAATAATTTCTTTTACATGGGAATTTAGTAGGCTCTCAAAATGTCCCAGAGGATGTTTGAAGGCTTTCAGGTGCTGTAATGATAGACACAATAAGCTAGGTGCATGTAAGGACTAAGGCAGAACTTGCAAGTATTAGTTTATGATCATCGTAATTCCCACCCCCCAATATCTCTTTTTTCTTTCCATTATTAGATGACTGTATTATCCTTTATGAGGTCTCTCTCTGCCCTTTGTGAGGCTTTCATAGATGTGTTTTTAGTACAGGAGCATTTAGAATTTTATTTCTTGTAATTGTGAATCCATATTAACCAGATATACTTTATGTCCATGACTATGTCTCATTATCTCTGTATCTTTCCCCAGGAGAATTATACAAGAGGCACTATTCACCATGCTCAACTAGGCAAAGCAAAGTGATAACTTCTGTGCCAGGTCATTTTGGAAAAATACAAATCTACCAAACAGAAAATCCAATCTTGAACAAGTAAATCTTGTACATCTCTCAAGCACTTTCACCCAGATTTCTTGGAAGCATTATTCTCTTCATATATCTTGCATCAGAATAGCAGACAAATTGGTTTCATTTTAAAAAGTGTAGAGGACTGTGTGGGTCTGTGTGCATATGTCTGAGATCCAGGGAGAGAAAACTGATAACAGACAGCTAATTCTTAGTTTGAACAAGTGCTTTTCCGTATGGTGAAAGAGTATGTATAATCACAAAGTGAATAATTTACAGAAAGCTTTGGAGATTTTTCAGGGAAAAGGATGTATTTTGGGGAGTTGGGAAAAGAAATCTCTGTATTTTATCGGAATGTATTCAACCCTGAAGAATGACATTTCATACAGCATAAAGCTCTGAAGCTCAGAATTCAAATATGGGAGAGTTTGGTATGGATATGCAAAATGTGGCATTTCACATAAAGAATCAAAAGTACACCAAAAGGATAGAGAAATTAATAAGTGTTTTGTTATAGTTATTAGCTGCAGTTAGATTAGGTAATAAGGTAAATGGGGATTATAGTAAAAGTGTGGTGTGACATAATACAAAAATGCCTGTACTAGTGCAGAAGTATAAAACTGAACAGAGGAGTATTCTCGGTTCATAACAGTTTGCATGCAAATTCAAGAAAATATTAGTTAATCTTCGAAGGCAAATATCTGTGATTTATACAATGCAGCAGAGAAATAGTGGATGGATTTGCTGGAGCCTCACAAAGAATACGAAAGAAAATAGTAATTACAATAGAAAGATAATGACTTTCGCCATACTTTAAACCAGATTGTGCAGTTCTCCAACACCCACAGTGAAAGAGAAAAACAGCTGGGAGGTGGAGAAGCAACAGATTCTGCTGAGTGAAGACTCTTACAATATTTAATTCCTTCGCTGCACAGCACCTGCTGTGTTAATGCTCACCAGTGTCATCAATGTACTAGTGCTGTAATACACTGTGTTCACCAACACAGTGGATGTTTCCTGTTGCAGTATTTGGCAGTAGGCAGGCGGTTTCTTGGGCTGGAGAATGTTCTTTCCAAGCTTTGTGTCCTAGTTTCATACACAGCTGTGTTTCAATTTGCATCTTGTAAGTTCATTTTTTCCCCACTTCCAATGCCTTACAATTTTGTTTTAGTTCTTTACTCATATTTCACAACTCGCACCTAAGTAGCTTTACAGAAAGTTTTCACCAAATGTTTCATTAAGACTATATAGTCCAAGCCTGAAATACTAGAGCATACTACTTCTCCTTTATGGCTGTCCAAGACCTCTGTGATCTCACAGATATATCTTAGACCTCTGATGAGCTCTGTTGATGAACTCTGGTGGCTATTCATTCTAGCCTAGGCAAAAAAATCTTCTCAGTTCAGGGGCTATCTCTGTAGGTTTTCCCATCTCTCAATATCTAGAGTCACCCTGTGGCTGCGCAAAGACTTGTGCAAATAAGGTCTTTCAGTTCATATTGGTTGGTAGATGACCTTTATTCTCCCTTGTTCATGAATAAGGTAATTTATTCTTATCGGTTTTTATTTGTGTTAAATTTCAAGGCTATTTTGCCCGCCCCAGAGTCTGAAAGTTGAAGAAATGAAAATGTTAGAAAGTTGTGCCTAGCAGAAGCACTTTTTTTTCTCTGATTCAGGCTCTGTTTCCACAGTAATGATACCAGATCTATTAATTATTGGAATATCCAGCAGTACAAGTCTACATGCCTTTGTATCTATCAGACTAACCTCTACAGGCACAAGCAAACAAAAAAAATGGCCAGGGCAAAGTAATTAGTCAAATGTTTAGAGCAATTTTGAATCAGCTGAGCAAGATAGTATCAATCTACCACAGTATTTGTGATCTGTAACCTGGCACTGAAAAGCCGGATTAACTTTATTGTCAAGTCAGATAGGCAGTTGCTTGACGTTGAAGCAAAATGCCTAGCCAATGTGTTCGGTCTATCCCTTAAGTGTGTTGATATCATTACAATATAATGAAAGTGGAGCAAAGTTATGATTTGCTTATCCTTTTCAATTGATCAAATCATAATAGATCAATAATACCAATCTTAATCAATCTAATGATATCTCATGTAATTTTATTTTGTGAAAATAGGTTGATAAGGGGTACAGCTGATGCTGCCTAAGAAGTACCGAGGAAATGCATACAAAAGTCAGCTTTACGGCCCCAGATTGACCAACTCTGCCCTTTCTAGGTGACAATCATCAATAACCCTTCTTTAAATACTACTGTATATTTTACAATATAGCAGAAATTGGTTGCACATTTCAGTTACGTACAGACTATGAAGAAGTCCATATGGAAAGCTTGAAAATCTTTGTCAAGTGCTATAGTTCCTTGACTTTCACATGTGAAAAATATTTGAACTGATTTTACAGGTTTAAGGTATTGAAGTCATTTGAGCCTTCAAAAGACTGTGAAAGCTGGGTTCTGTTAGTGTACATAATCTCATCAATAGTCATCAGTATCTTTACTTAACATCCGTAATTACTAAAAAAATTTAGGTCAATAATTTATTTTAACTTAATATAAAGGGAAGCATGAAGAATCCAGCAGCTGCTACAGTTATTACAACAGCATACAAAATTTTGTTTCTATAACTTCATGTAGCCCCTTTCTATCCTGATTTTTTTTGAAAAGGAAAAATGAAAAGCTTTTAAAAAAATTCTGCTGAGAACATAAATGGGATGGATTCCATGAGGGGATCCTGTTCCATTTCTTCTCCTTTCTTTTGATAATTCCATAGTAACTAGTGACCCCAAACTTCTAGAAACTACTCTGCTCCAATTATATCTTCTTAGTACTGGCAGGGAGCGGGGCGGGGGAGGAATTGCTCATTTTTTGAGTCAACACAGATTAACTCTGTGAGTTCATTCTAGAGGCTGTACCCCTTTGCAGTGAAACAATGAAAATGAGTTTTCCTGAAACTACCAACAAGATTTCTGGATTGCTTGGTTGTGTATTTACCACTTTAATATACAGTAGCTACAGTGGTATTTTCCATCTAAGTGTTTTGGGGAGAGAGAGAAAGTGAATCCAATACTAATTTCCAAGGCAAAATCGATTTTAACTAGAACCAATGCATTTTATATTCCTGTGCAACTGAAGACTAACTTAGTTTTCACGATGCTTTTCTTCATACAGTACTTATGCGGTGTGTTTCATTTGCAGAGTGGCACAGGAATAAAGGCCCAGAGGAATATAACCCTTCTACCTCACACAAAAAGTAAATTAGGTTTTCTTAGCATTCTGTCTCTTCATCATCTGGAAAACCTGCTGCTAGTGAAATATTCTTCTGATGTCCAGTGCATTTTCTGGTAAATTTGTAGCTTGTTTAAAAGGCAGCTGCAGTTTGCATATAATCAGCAAACATCTGCAACAATCAAAAAGGAAAAGGTAAAACATTAGCACTAGACAAAATGATCAGAGACGATAGGGTACAGCACATGCAAATGTTGTTAATAACTGAAAAGCAAGTGAGCTGGGCTACTTTAGGAGGTTCAGTAGTGTCCAGGAAAAAGAGTTGTTGCCTGTCCTGCCACACAGAGCAACTGTTAGAGGAACCGCAAAAAAGTCTGCAGGAGAAACTCTAATGACAATTCTCAGTTTCAGCTTGACAGAAAATGTTTGGGTTTTTTTTGTTCCCCAGGGCTCTGTTTTTGTTCCCCAGGGCTCTGTTTTAGGGCCAGTCTTGTTCAATATCTTTATCAATGATCTGGATGAGGGGATCGAGTGCACCCTCAGTAAGTTTGCAGACAACACCAAATTGGGTGGGAGTGTTGATCTGCTGGAGGGTAGGATGGCCCTGCAGAGGGACCTGGACAGGCTGGATCGATGGGCCGTGGCCAACTGTATGAGGTTCAACAAGGCCAAGTGCCGGGTCCTGCACTTCGGTCACAATAACCCCATGCAACGCTACAGGCTTGGGGAGGAGTGGCTGGAAAGCTGCCTGGCCGAAAAGGACCTGGGGGTGTTAGTAGATAGCCGGCTGAACATGAGCCAGCAGTGTGCCCAGGTGGCCAAGAAGGCCAACAGCATCCTGGCTTGTATCAGGAATGCTGTGGCCAGCAGGAGCAGGGAGGTGATTGTCCCCCTGTACTCGGCGCTGGTGAGGCCGCACCTGGAATACTGTGTCCAGTTTTGGGCCCCTCACTACAAGGAAGACATTGAGGTGCTGGAGCGTGTTCAGAGGCAGGCAACGAAGCTGGTGAAGGGTCTGGAGAACAAGTCTTATGAGGAGCGGCTGAGGGAACTGGGGTTGTTTAGCCTGGAAAAGAGGAGGCTGAGGGGAGACCTTATCGCTCTCTACAACTACCTGAAAGGAGGTTGTAGTGAGGTGGGTGTTGGTCTCTTCTCCCAAGTAGCTAGCGATAGGACAAGAGGAAATGGGCTTAAGCTGCGCCAGGGGAGGTTTAGACTGGAAATTAGGAAAAATTTCTTTACGGAAAGGGTGGTCAGGCATTGGAACAGGCTGCCCAGAGAGGTGGTGGAGTCCCCATCCCTGGAGGCGTTTAAAAAACGGGTAGATGTGGCAGTTCGGGATATGGTTTAGTCTGGTCTACCCTTGATTAGTCTAGAGTGGGCTTGGTAGTGTAGGTTAATGGTTGGACTGGATGATCTTAAAGGTCTTTTCCAACCTAGATGATTCTATGATTCTATGATTCTATGATTCTCTAACTTCTAATATAATATACTTACTAACTACTGCGTGTAGATGCAGTTTTGTATGGTATACACTTAGTAAACATTGGAAAACATTATAATTGTCCTTGTGTCATTGGCCTCATACTGATAACCTGTCCCTAAGATCAGAATTTGGCACTCTATGCTTTTGCAGTAGAAAGAGAACTATTTACACACACACACACACAAATGATTGTAATATGCATTTTGTTCATTTGTTAAAGTACATAAAACCCCTGACATCCAGCTTTTGTTAGCTTTTTACATTTTCAAAGTAGTAGACAAATTCTTGTCCTTATCTTGTAAAGTTGGTGAGACTCTGAATCTGGGTGGGTTTTTTTTTTTCCTTGGCGGTACAGGAGGTCCTTAGTGAAGTTAAGTGATTTTCCCTAAGGCGTAAGAGTTGGTGGAGGAAAAAAAAGAATTAAGATAGGCTTTTCTGGCTCCCAGTTTCATGTTATTAGCCATCAGATCAAGCCAGCTCTACACTCAGCACTCGGCATGTTTCGAAGTGCTTTCTTGGGAGGATGCCACTGATACAAAGGGGAAAATGTGTCATTTGGGTGCGTGCTGTGTACAGCCATCAGGTCTATCACACTGTTTCTAAAAGAGCATGAGAGTCACACAAATTCACAGCAACCATTAAGTCACTTCATAAAATTCACAGTGGAGGTCACCATGTCCACACCGATTTTTTTTCTTTTCTCCTCTTTCCATTCCTCCTACTCAGTAGGCAAACAAATATGTTCTGTGTGAATATATATCACAACAGACTGGCAATCACGGAGCGACCAAGGCAAATTACTGACAAAATCCCTCTGTCAACTTAGTAGCAAATCTAAACACCAGAAACTTTACTATGATGAATATAATAGAGACAAGAAAATGCTGAATACATGATTCTGTCATAAGCTAAAGGAAGAGAATTAATTGAAACCCTAAGCAAGAGGTGATGTCAATTTACGGTCTCTTCTACTGTCCTCATTTTTAACTTTCTTTTCTCTGTCTGTCCTAACTCTACCTCACATAATTTTTCTCATTTTATTAATGTCCCGATGATTTTTCTTTCTCCAAGATCAGGTTTTTGTATCCATAGTTATAGCCGCTCTTCTCATATGCATCAGATGCCACCTTTATTCCTCTTACTAATTATTCTTCTCTGTTCTGGCTTTAATTTTTAAACACCAAAAGATCTTGGAAGTTTTGAAAATCTTACTACTCAATAGTTCATATTTAACTCATGTTAAACTGCTTTTATCTCGCAAATGTCAGTCCTTCTACTGTCTAAACTGGTTGACCTGTCTTTAGGTTTCATGAGTACTTAGTAATCAGGAGTTAGAGCATTGCAAATGTTTGGTAACATTTTTCAAGCACAAATGAAGATTCAGATGACTGGAAGGTGTTAATAAAGAAAGGAAAGCCTAGAACTTCTGCAAGATTTAACTCAGTCCTCTAATCCAAGAGTGAGATTTACATTAGGACCTGAAAAGCAAATTCCACTAGTGATTGACATTTCTCTTTCCAGGAAAACCAAGTTTTGGAAACTTCTAATTCCCCACTGAAATAAAAATGGAGCCACTTAATTGTTTTCAGAGAGGGGGAACGCTATTACAAAGTTTATATTGGGCATTGGCTTATGAGTTCCAGATTCCAGATCAAAAGATTTGCATTCCATACCGCTTTGAAGCAAGCAGAACAGGAGCTTAAATGCTGTCACAGACCAGTGTGTTAATTGGTCAGCAACAGCTTTTGATTCAGTATTCCAGCCGAGGTCTGTGGAAATAGTTTCACTAGCTTTACTGAACAATTAGTTCATTGTGTATAATGTTTTTAGACCAGTGAAACAAATCCTGCCTGCCTTTCTCTTTAGTATCAGTGGGTGTTTATAAGCAAAGTGACAGAGCTCAGAAAATGGCACACTGTCCCACTTGAACTAAAGGGAGAATTTTAGGTAGGTGGAATGTAATTATGAGCTTGGAATTCAGCCAGGATTTGGGCAGGAGGAGTTGTGGATCTGTCAAGCAGCTATGAAATGTGTCTCAAAGTTGTCCCCAAAGTAGAAGGGAAAGAAATGTTTTGTCACGTACATAGTATTGGGCTAAGAATTCTGCTCCCTTTCTCTGCTTTCAATGTACAGAGGTAATGGGGAAAAGTGAGGAATGAAGAGAGCTGCTTTGCAGAACTGCCTTCAAAAAAAGGCAGAGGAAAGTGCCAAAGATGGGAGAAAATATCAGTGAGTTTCGCAGCATGTATTTTATTTTCTGTCCTGTCCTGTTAGTAGGTGGTAAATATAAGCAGGGTGTCTAATGTTTACAAAGGCAATAAAACATCTTGAAGTACGCAGTGTGGGCTAGCTTTCATTCAGCATTTTATGTAATAGTCCTTTGTAGGAAATGCATAGGGAGAGGAAATTAAGGTGCAGAAACCTCATCAAAATCCAATTTTCTCAAGCATTAGAATTGACTAAACAGAACTCTGTGACTGGTTATCATTAAATTATGAGAAGTCCTTTATTACCTCTCCCCACTTGCCTGCAGCCTAGAAATCCTGTTTAGCGAAGCTGGCATTTGCAGGAACCAGGCGGAGCTGTGGTTCAAGATGTTGAGACTTCTTTGGTTCTACTCTATTGTAAGAAATAGGGATAGATTTTTGATGCTTCCAGTCAGTCTCCAAATTGACATAACAGTAATTAGAAGTGATTTTCTTGGTTTCTTTCTCCCCCTTACCAGTTCAGTCTTCCTAGGCAATAACATTCTCTAGAGATTCAAGTGACAGTCTGTAGTTAAATTAAGAAGTAACACATCAGAAATAGCTGCTGGTTGCTGGTTTGGCAGTGTTGGACTCCAAGAAGACCCACAAAAATAAATGTCAGAAAGTAGAAAAACTTTTTTTTCTTTAATCAATTTTCTCCCTGGCCCTTCTTTCCTCCAATGAAGTGGTGTTTTGAAAGTCCTGTCTGTTTTCATCTCTATGTTGAAATAATATATTATTTAAAATGTTCCAGTAATTTTTCCATCCTTATTAATTTTCAGATATTTTCCTTAAGTTAAAATTAGTTCAGAGACTGTTAAGAACAGCAGTGCTCATTTGTTTGGCTTTTTTTCCCCAATAGTGTATCTTTTCAATAAAATATGAATTACGGATCAGATACATGTACAGTAAAAACAAATGACATTTCCCTAATCAGATTGTCAAGAATGCGGGCAAAACCAACGCATAACCCCAAAATTCAGAAATGTGTGTAATAGAGATATTCTTTGGTTAAAAAAAATGCAAAAGAACCAAAAAACCCTGTTTAATTCTTTACAAAACTATAATTAACTTTTATAATAAATGTTCCTGCTAAATAGCTACACAGGGAAGCATCTTCTGAAAATGGAATATAAAATAATCTTAAGGCAATTACAAAGAAGTTTTTGATTTGCAAAATTTAGTATAATTATGTAATTTTCTTTTGTGTGCAAGCAGGCTTGGCATTGAACTCCCACAACATGATGAGTCATACGGAGCTGGTTATTTCTTAGTGAATAGCAAGAAGCAAGCAAAAATTATCATTTGAATACAACAACCCATGAGTACAATGCATTAATCTAATTTTACAGTATAATCAATGGCAAAAGTTCACTCTGATGCTTGAAGACACTATACCAAAGGTGTTATCTGCAACACATGAAGGCCTGACAGGATGTCTGTGACAAGCAATGTTAAAGTGCTCCTTTCCCGAGATGTGAAAATGCTTTCAATCACCACCATCAGATGAGTGCACTCCGTTAAAGATTTCATTTCTTTGCCAGTATGTTTGCAATGAAATAGTTGTAAGAGTGTGTTTGACTTCATTATGCACTGTGAAAGGTGAACATATGGTAGACATTTAACAGGTTCCTTATATCAGGCTTGTTAAAAATGGAGCACTTAGTAAATGCAAATGTTGCCCAACTGAATACATGACAACACATGTGTAGATATATAAATTTGTGAGTGTAAGTGTATATATAGGCAAAGTAAAAGTATATATAGTTACTGATACCCATAACCTAGACTTTAATGACTGTGTACTCCCGTAACAGAAATTTGCTGATCTCAGTGTTATTGGGCCACAAAATAATTTGGATTATGCCACATTTTTGTTTAGAGCCAAGCAAATACTGTTAAATTATTTACAAATGAACTCCTATTTTTTTTAGTTTTCAAAGTCCTTTTTACTTGGATTAAGTGGTACCTTTTGCATTTTTCCAGAACTGCAAATACTTTTTTTAAAAAATTATTTACATTTTTTTCCTGTACAAACCATTATTAGAATTGAGTCCCTTTGAAAACTGCAATCAGATGTCAGTGGTGCCCAGTGACAGGATGAGCAGTAATGGGCACAAATCATGATACAAGAAATCCAAGTTAAACGTAAGAAAAAAACTTTTTTGCAGGTAAGGTGGTCAAGTAGGTTTGCCCAGACAGGCTGTGAAATATGCATTCTTGCAGATAATCAAAATGAGACTGGACCAAGGCCCTTGGCAACCTGCTCTAGTTGACCCTGCTTTGGGCAGGGGGGTTGGAGTAGCTGAGCTCAGGAGGTCCCTTCCAACCTCATGATTCTATGATAAATATTAACCGGTAAAATGGATTATTCATTGTAATCAGAGAAAGGCATTTCTAATTAATGCACCCTTTTCAAAACCAAATATGCCTGTACTAACACACTTTTTAGAGTAGGACTCTGTTTTGGAACTAATTTTTTTCCACTGGATTCTGAATCTGGCAAGAACTTGTTGTGCTATCTCTCATCATTAGCGTATACATGACATGTTCAGAGGACCAAACCAAGTGCTTTTTACAGGGCATATGCTATGTGACTTGAGACACATTAAAAGATAATTAAGTATATTAAACAATAATTTGATTTATTTCATATTTGTTTTTTATGGGGATATAAAAACTGATTCATGCCTAATTCATTTCCCAGGCAGTATCTTTTCATGGCACGGTTGTTTAGCAAGCAGAAACAATGCTGTCTCTACAGTACTTCTCATGTAGTGTCAGAGAAAAATTTGACCAGATAATCTGTAATCAAAGGAGCAATCACATAAAGAGGACAAGTATATTTGATTGTTTGGAAACAAAAATTAAAAACAAGGTCCCTGAATACTTCTACAATAGTATGCTGGTCAGAAGCTGACCAGGACAAAAAATGTGAGGACTGCTAAAAGCAGTTAAAGACAGTTAATTAGGAGAGGAAAAAAAGAAACCCAAATTCTGTTGCTAGAAGTTTTGTCCCAATGATGAATAAAAGTGACTTTTATCATACGCAAAAACCTAAATATTTTGTTCTAGTTATTCTTTTACTTTTCTATCCATAAGTATGACTGCTTGAATAGATGAAAGCTGGACAAAATACTTAAAGTCAACAAAAATTATCATTTCTTCTTTGTTAATCTGCTCTGAATTCTGTTTTTCCAAGCAAAATTACACAGTGCTGTACTGTGATTGACATTGGCCAGAAAGACATGCTGATGGTGAGCAATAGTAGACAAGCATTAGTCTGTTAAATTGTGGGGGGTTTTTTAATACAATTGGACAAACTTCAGGGCTTATCTTTTTGAAAAGCTTACAGTGATGTTCAACATCCAGTTGTATGGCTTGGAAAAGCACCAGATTTTGGGTTCCAGCCAGTCAAAACTGGAAAACTGGGCAAATAGGACAACTTCCCTGAGAGACAGATACAACTTCAGCTCTGGCCTTGCCTGGGCAGAAGTGTGCCTTAAGAGGTATGGTCAGCCAGTGAAAGACAGCATCTGATCCTACTTTTCCCAGTTGATTCCATTTTTATTTTGTTTCAGTCTAAAACATGTACAGATTTGTTCTGATTTTACAGATACTGAAGAATTCTAATAACTGAAAATGGAAATATAAATTTAAATATGCAAAAAAGTTAAATACAAAGTTTACATTTATAATTACTCAAAAAAGGTAATCTTCCACTTATGTGTTTAAGCATATTCTGATTTAGATGGCTGGCATATTACCAGTAATCCATTGCTATAAAACATCATTTGTAAAAGACCACTTAAAACATCTTGTGTGAAGTATCTATTATTAGCAGATTGTTGATTTTTAAAGAGGAGAAGAATACTCAAATGTAGAGGTGAGAATAAGGAAGAAATTTCATTTTTCTAAGTACCGTTGTTAAAGAGGTAAAACAAAATATGAAAAGTTTTAGCAATTATTATTTTGGAATACCACTATTTTAGAAATACTTAAGAGGATGAATTTAGAAGTCAGGTTTAGAAACAAACAGAGGAAGATGGATATGAAAAGTAAAATGTCCTATTTGAGAGCTTTTCCAATACTATATTGGCATAGTATCAGTTATTCTCAAACATTCTTGCACAGCAATCAAGGTCATCCAGCATACGTCATGCTACAAAGAGAACCACTCACTTGGTGGGCTGTGACACTGATGTGATTTGGAAGAACCTAGCCCTAGTACGATTTTCACCATACCAAGTGGCTCAGAGATCAAGGCTCTCTCCCTGACATAGTCCACAAAAACAATAGTGATGTAGCTACGCTTGCACTTCAGAGTCTTCATTTTTATGTTCCTTATTATTATTTCACCATGTACAAATTCCATATTTTTCTTCCTGGAGCAGAACTGTGTTAGGAGTCCAGGAAGCCAAAGTGTTCTTAGATGGTAGACAAAAACACATGGACAATTATGGTATGGTGGCTAAAGTTTTGTCTTTCACCAATGCTGTGAAAGCAGTTTGTGATATATTGAATGAAATTGCAGATGTATTAAAAATTATGTTCTTTGTTTTGCAAGTAAGAATGACTGTGTCTGGAGATCAAGACCCTTAGCTGATCAAGAGTCCAGTCCAATGAAGCTGAAAGGAGAGCAGATCTGAGCTACTTCTGTGTTCCTAGTCCTGGATCTGCCTAGTGTCCAGACAGGCTCCGGCTCCTAGCACAACCTGAATTGAAACAATGGCTGGAAGTCATCATTCAGGTGAGAATTTTCAGACTGGAATTATTAATATTTGACATCAGCACTTCTTCACCAGCCCCTCAATGATTAAACAAAAAGTTGCATTCTGGTATGAGTGTACATTTTTATAATGGCCAGTTCTGAATAAATTGGACCCATGAAAAAATGCTTATTTGGGGTCAAAGTTCACAATGTCTTTTCAATTTCAATTCCAAAGAGTCAGTCTCCAATCTTCCGCAGTGGTTAGGACACTAAGGCACTGCATAATTCACAGGCCTCCTTTTGACTGACAGTACAGCTTATTACTTTTTTTCTTTTTTGTTCTTTCAGAATATGCTCTCCCTTTGAAGGCAGAACTGGGAGGTTTTTCTGGTGATAACTTCAGCAGATTGTGTTGAAATATTTTTTTAAAGACTTTTTTACCAACAGGATTTTCCTTTGTTGTTTTTCTAAATTAATAAAATCAGTGTTTAATATCCATTAATCATCTATTTCTGTTAGGACATAAGTTCAATAAACACCCTTTTATTCATTTATTTGTACACTATCACTTAAATCCCCCACTTGTAGATCATGGCTGGGTTGTGCAGGGCTCTCTGAAGACCTGTAACAAAGAAACAAGTTTTTACTCCAGAGAATTTACAATATACATGAAAGAGAAGATGAAATAACAGGGCAAGACAGACAATCAGGGATGGGGAAGAGAAGGAAGATAAAATAAAAAATGAACAGAACTGAGCAGAAAAGCAAAAGTCACTGATGACTCCTGGTAAAACAAGAAACATAAATATTAAAACATGATATCTGGTTAGAAATGTTCTTAGGTGCACTGACGTTAGAAAAAATGAGTAATTAATAATATCTACTTCAATTATTTCTAATTAATTAATTTCATAGTTTTCTCAACATTTTAGGGAACGAGACTCACTGCCTCTATCTACTTTTTAGGCTGTTTTCTATTTCTCTGAGAATTTTGAGGGCCTTTGTCCTCAGGGTCTTTGCCTTATCTGGTGCACTTCTCAGTTTTATCAGTAGTGTCCTCTGTGGACAGTTATTTCATTCATTATTTTGTGCAATAAATAACTAATTTTGAGAACTGATCTTTCATGCTTTAATTACAGAGATGCTTGGAAGTCAGTTGTATTATTTCTGTATTCTAGATGATAGGTAATTCTATATAGTTATATTCTAGGGTTTTTTACTTTTTCTGGTATCTCTTGTTTTCTTCTCCCAATAATAAAGATTCAAAACATGTTTCCTCTATTAAGAGGGACAAACCTTGACCAAAGCTAGTTTCTAGCTTTAAGAAAGGTTCCATTTGCCTGTTGTCTCACATTCTGCACTGAAAAATGTTGAAATTTGAATTCTTTCTTAGTCGCTAGCTTTCCTATATTCATATTTACATCTATAGTCATATGCTCTCCACATGCAGATTTATGAAAGCCTTGCAACTTCAGAGAAAAGTATGTCAAAATAAATACACAAAAGTTAATTCCTATTTCAGGATTGTAATGGTTTTTGTTCTTTGGCAATTTGTCATTTTAGACTATTACAGAAATGGTAAAACTTCGCATTGTAACGTTCTCAAATTCCCTCAACACCTGTTTTAAGGGCATGCAGTTCTGCTGATGAATGTCCCATGCTTTAAGTAGTGATATGCCATTAATCACATTAAGAAATAGACCTAACGAACCATAAATCAAAAGTAAGACCGTGTTACTAGCTCTCTTTTTAGTAAAAATTAAATAGTCTATTAATATCTCTGCATTTGACATAAAGGAACATCTGGATATGTTATTGTCATGAGAGGTCCTTTCTCAAAGCAGTGCTCCCCAGCACGGTGACAATTCAGTCTTTGCTCTGTACCAGGGAACAGTGACAGAATTCATTCCTGTGTTTGTGCAGTTACTTGCATGAGCTTTCTCTGAAGATTGTGGTCCATATTGCACACTGTGCTAATCGCTGTTGGAGTATGGGCAAATTACTGAAATCTAATCCTGATTTATACTTTCTGTGAATAGAATTAGAAAACTGTTAGGCATTATAGCCTGAAGCACTCTGGGAATGATATCCACCACTGGAGCTATTTCCAACAGTTACGTTGAAATTGTGATTATCAGAAGCTGCATTATTTAAAAAGATAAGTTACTGCAAGCAAGAGATATAATTAGCATAATCTGTTCTTTAAAAGATACATATGCCATTAAAGTTTTAAAGAAAGAGAATCTTAGCTGAAATACTCTTTGTGTTTTACTAAAGCTCATTTCTTTTCCATACCATCTTGTCAGAACAGCACAAACTTGGTGTTGGTATAACCTGAGCCTTCAAAGTTGTGTTCAGTTTGCATAGTTTTCATATATCTGTAAGAATGACATTGATTTCCTCAGATTTGGTACAAATTTTCCATTTGCACTCTCAGAATTTTATAACCACAGTTTTGAGCACACAAGATTGATGAGAAACAATTCTCTCTGTTACTGAATACGGAACATAGGTTAGCATCTACCACTTAATCAGATGAATGCAAAAGGAAGACGGCACATTTTGATATTGATCTATGTAGTGCAGTGAAAGGGGAAGAGAAGATGGTTGTCTCTCTAACTTGTGATTTAGTAATTACTTTTATTATTTTCAGTTTTACCTACCTCAGTTTAATGATATCAAGCTAACCTGCTAGCATCAAGGTATTCCATGACCACAGTGGAATTTCTGGCTACTCCCAGATGCCCTAGCACTCCACTGAATTTCTCCTACATTTAGCCGGTCCAGAGATATCAAGTCAAGATGTTATCATAGGGTCATAGACCCATATAGGTTTGAAGGCACCACTGAAAGTCATCTGGTCCCAGCCCCACCCAAAGCAGGGTACACTTAGAACAGGGCCATGACTTGGCAAGTTTTTACTATCTTGAAGGACAGAGATTTCACAGACTCTCAGGGCCCCTGTTTCCGTATTTGATCACTGTCATTGTGAAATTTATTTTCCCAGTATCTGAATGGAGTTTCCCTTGTTACACTTGGTGTCTGTTGCTTTTTGTTCAACCACTATATATCTCCAAAAAGAGTCTGACTCCGTCTTCTCTATACCCTCCTATTAGGTAGCTGAAGATAACATTGAGATCCTCCCCTTGTCCTTCTGTTCTTAAGGCTGAACAACCCGGTTCTCTCCGTGTACGTCGTGCTCCTACTTCCTAACCATCTTGATGGCTGCCTGCTGGACTATCTCTAGTTTATCCATGTCTGTCTTGTACTGGGAAGCCCTGAGCTGGTCACAGTACTCCTGGTGCAATCTTGCAAGAGCCAAATAGAAGGAAAAAATAATTTCTCTTAAGTTGTTGGCTATGCTTTTGTTAATACAGCCCAGGATGCATTTGGCCTTCTTTGGTTCGAGAGCACACTACTCACTCATGTTCAACTCCTTGACCAGTAGGACCCCCAAGTCCTTTCCTGCATGTTGGAAATTTATTCCGGATCTGATATGTCTCAGATATGCTTACTTGTTTGAGCTTGAATTTCAAAAATGCCAAGCATCTACAACACCTGTTCACTTTGAATGGCCTTCTAAAAGCTATTCTAGAAAGTCAGGCCCTAAATTTTTACAATCCTTATTTGTCCCTAGGAGAAAAAAGACAGAAAGAGCACATTCAATGAGAAAAAATAGGAACTAAATCCAGAAAGGTCACTTTTCACTTGTAACTGCAAAGATCTCTACTTCCAGCTGTTATAATGTCTAAAGTCTTTTATTCACCAATGTGCCATCTCTCCTTGGGCATGTGAAAATTCTCCTTCATTTATGCACATGTAATGAGAATTGAATAAAGAGGCTTGTTGAGGCCCTGGACTCTGCAGGAACCAGTACAGGTAGAAATGTGAAGTGTCTGTAATATTCAGGTTTTTATTTCAGGACTCAGTAGTAGTAAAAATTTTGTTGTTCATACACACTTCAGAAACTGTGAAAGGCCAGAATAAGTCACAGATGTGTTAAATGACGTTCTACCTTTAATCCTCTTAACTTTTGTCTTAACTGACAGGTCAGGGACTCTTTAGGTGCAGTCACATCTGAGGCCACACATTCTCTATTGATCATGTACTAAGGAGGCATCACGGCATAACAGAGTAGCAAGGAGTCTGTGGGTAGTGGTGACACCGCTTCTTGGGCGTGTCCTTTCCAAGACATATGTACTGCTCTGCTTCATTAGGGAAGTGCAGGAGTTGCCAGGGAATTGCTGAGGGCTGAGCAAGTGCAAGAATTGATTGGTCTTTGTGTTTAAAGGCATATTCTAACTTCCACTTGCTTCCCCTTCAATAAACTTAGGCCTTACAGACAGGATTATGTGGTGGGGGAGAGCAAGGAGAGACTCCAGTGCCTTCCCTCCTATTTCAGTGTTCAGAAGGGGAGGATTTGAGCCTTTCACAGTGAACTATAGAATTGGGCAAATCATGCAGTGATAAAATCTGAGTTTAGAAAACCTTTTTTATCGGTTTATGTTAGGGATGCTATAAAAAGCTGTTGTGGTTTAACCCCAGCCAGCAACTAAGCACCACCCAGCTGCTCGCTCACTCCCCACCAGTGGGATGGGGAGAGAATTGGAAGAGTGAAAGTGAGAAAATTTGTGGGTTGAGATAAAGACAGTTTAATGGGCAAAGCAAAAGCAGTGCATGCAAGTAAAGCAAAATAAGGAATTCATTCACTCCTTCCCATCGGCAGGCAGGTGTTCAGCCATCTCCAGGAAAGCGGGGCTCCATCATGTGTAATGGTTACTTGGGAAGACAAATGCCCTAACTCCAAACATCCTCCCCTTCCTTCTTCTTCCCCCAGCTTTATGTGCTGAGCATGACGTCACATGGTGTGGAACATCCCTTTGGCCAGCTGGGGTCACCTGCCCGAGCCGTGTCCCCTCCCAACTTCTTGTGCCCCTTAGCCTGCTCGCTGGTGGGGTGGGGTGAGAAGCAGAAAAAGCCTTGACTCTGTGTAAGCGCTGCTCAGCAATAACAAAAACATCCCTGTTATCAGCACTGTTTTCAGCACAAATCCAAAACATAGCCCCATACTAGCTACTATGAAGAAAATTAACTCTATCCCAGCCAAAACCAGCACAAAAGCCTATCACCATGGTATCCCAGGTCTTTCCAATTAAAGAAAACTATTTCTACCATTTACTTAGCGACTTTGACAATAGCCTCCAGCAGCAGTAAAACAACTTGACTGCCTGGCATTTTACAAGATAAATTCTTCACTACTGTCTGTTTTTTCTTGCACTGTTGCTTGCAAAGGCTTAAAAAGTTACTGCTTCCTTCAACCACTGAGGCTGGTATTGTTACAGTCATTTGAGCTATGGATCACTGGGTACACTTTGTACCTTTACATGCCAGTTTGAGAAAAATCAATTTTAGTCTTGAAGAGATGAAACTAGTGTTGCAGAAGATCAGTGCACATTTCCAGGTGCTGCAGGGCACTAGCATCTTGATGGGGATTCAACAAAATGTGACATAGGTATGGTGCAAAATTGCTTACTCTTATGCTAAGAGATCTTCCAAAAAAATCACAGAGTGTATCAGAATACTGTGAAGAAGCAAAAGTCACACTAGCTACAGTAAATACTTCTACGTTATTCACAATCTTAGCATCAAAAACATAATTTATGTTACTAACTATAAGTTACTGTATGCCAGTAAGTGTTGTAGGTACAATAGAAAAATCAGATAATATTTAATATAGAGATTAAAAATAGCATACACCCAACATTGAGGAAAGAGACAGTCTGTCCAGGTAGAGCTTGATTGTCACCTAACTTGGAAATCATGTCAAAACAGTAGTGTTGCTCTCTACCTTTTTCTTCATTTATATTTTAAACTTCTGCACCATTTGTATACATCTACAAAGCCTGAGAAATGGATCATTTACTTTCTTTCCCCTGCTATTTACTTTCTTTTCCCTGCTATATATTTGTACTCAAGTAGAAAAATTAACTTTTTAATTTTCTGTTTGTAATTTAGAAATGGGTGTACTCTCTCCTGTTTTGAAGGACTCAGATTCCACTTCCGTGGGGTATTAACTGTGCTTTTAGTGAGCATAGACCAGAAATGCTGAGTCCAGACAAGACATTCTGCTGAACTCTTATAAATGTTCTCTGCCAGATCATATTTATTAACATTTTTGAAAGAGTAACTTTGTCTCAGAAGTTATGCCAGGTCAAGTATCATCTGTTTGTGAAAATCTAACTTAATGCTAGGTCAGGTGGTGTCTATTCTCCTGCAGCTGATACTAGTCAGATTTGTTCTGGTATAAAGTATAAAGCAGTGTATATATTTTATTGTGCATTCAGGCTAACTTGATGCAGATACATTCTTCTGTCTGGAGTCATACCAGATTGAAGCAGTTGCTGTTCCCCCAGCCCTTCTTCCTCTTCATGTCAATATTCCCTGTAGAAGGTAATCCTTTTTCTAATCTACTGGATTTTCTTATCTGTATGCTTAACTAAATGATCCAAGTTAACAAACAAAGCATATGTAGTAGAATATTGCTAATCAAACTGATTGGAACTGAAACAGGTTAGAATTGCTTATACAAGCAGCTCCACTGGGACATTAGAGGAGGCAGTAACCTCTAACTACTGCAACAGACTGAAGGTGTAATTATTTCACCAGTGTTGCTCTAGCTGGAGAAGGATGTATGAAAACAGCTTAAATGATAAAAAGGGTATGGATCCTATATAAATACAGATTGGAGCACTCACTCCATTTCCCAGTGGAAGCACTAAATATACAGCCAACTGCAGGCTCAAGAGCAAAACAAAAAGAACAAAAGGAGATTGTGTAAAATGACCTATCCAAGGTCTTATTCCATTCTTTTTGTTCAGTACAGTTTTCCAGGAAATACTGTTAAACATGCAGGAATGGTTTTGAAATGCACTATGCATTCTTCCTATAACAAATATAGATTTGTGCAGTGATAGTCAAAACTTGCCTAGTCGTACCTGCTTTATATGCGCTCTTTTTTGAAAGAAAAAGGCAGGTGAAAATTCACTTCCAAATATCAATTTTGTAGAACTAGCTGGACAAAGCAGTTATAAACCAAGGCTGATTTAAGACATTCCAGGTATATAAGTAACTAAAGTTGGTCATAAACTTGATCTTCACTGAAATATGAAAAACAAACAAGGAGGTTTGAAGTGCTTCATTAAGAAAAGTCAGCGGTTTTTTTCTTTTTCTTTCCTTTAAAAACCACAGCTGGTGATGGTGACAATGATTTTGTGACAAATGATTTTGACATTTACACATTTTCCTTAATGCTGCTGGACATTTCTAATTTATTGTAATGATTTATGAGTAAAAAAGTCTACCAGCGTTTAAACTTTGATATAATTTCCGTAATGCTGGCAAAGATTTTCTAAACAATAATGTTCTCCTTCTGTATTCTAGTTATGTTTTCTTTTGTTCCTACAGGGAAAATTTCTCAGTGACACCACCTTCACTTTATTCTCCTTTTCTTTTTTGAGAATACCTTTGAGCGCGAATTACTGATTTTTGTTATATTCTTAATGGTATGGTACTCCAGTTATGGATCATTTGTATCATAAGTGATTGTATTTGCAGTGCATAAGGAACCATCTAATTACACTTCCAGCCTGTTATTATAGTCCCTCATCCTTATTCCTGGTGGCAGATTCCTGTGTTTGCACTGAGTCTCAATGAACTTGGTAGAAGACTGCATGGATGCCGCACTAACCCACAAGCAGTAAATGTTAAGACGGACACTTAATTCCAGCGCTGAAGTCGGGATCTTGATTGCAGTGTTCCCTCTATATGCAATAAGAAAAGGCAGAGAGCTCCAGAAAGTGATTCAGCCTGCCAAAACTATAACTCATGTTCTGGAGACATCTTTGTAGGAGGCCGAGGGAGATCACACACAGAACAGACATCTTAGCATGGTGCGAGAGTTACAAGTGCAGTGTTACATGCAAACCAGTAGGCAAGCCAGAAACCGCTGTGCTTCATTTCCTCCCTCTGCACTTAGCAGCTTCATATTGATTTCAGGGTTCAAAAATATTGTCAGGATAGCCAGTCTTGGTTCAAACTAGCTTTTACTGGGGGCTAGGCTTCTGTAGACAACATATACTTGATGTATTTCTGTTCAAAGCGAAGGACTCTGAAAAAAGAATCACTTCATCTTGGAGGGGGGTGCTGTTGTTCCATTTTTATTAAAAAGAGGTATATTAGGAGCCTGGCTGATAGATTAGGACACCAGAAAAATAAAAGGAATTTAGGGCAATATAAGGCCAAACCCATTCATGGAAATCACTACCGTGAGGTGGATTGATGGGATACCTTTGAAAAAAAACAGTGCAAGAATGATGGGTTAAAGCTTTGCTAATGCTGTCCATGTGTTATAGGCCAGAATCAGTGGACCATTCGTATGTTGTGTTTTTCTGTAGTAAGCAGTGTTTCCTGTTAGAATTTGAGCTCTTTTGTTTCCATTTTTTTTTACTTAATGAAGAAATCAGCTGTATTTAAAGACAAAAACTCCTACTTCTTCTATTAGAAATTAGTCACACTGTTCAAAAACTGAGTGGAACAATTTAAACTTTTCCTGGAAATCCTCATTGTGTTTCTGTGTGATTAACTGTCAAACTATAAAATTTATTTGTTGAAATAATGGCTGTGGAAACCTACTTGTGTGAGCCCTAGCATGTAATTCCAGACTGTTACCATGCTGTTCAAGAATTGTTCTTCATACATATTGGCTTTTCTGACCGTACGACCATATGCTTAAAAGTTCATTTTCAGGACCTGAGTCAGCTGGTAAGTCTGAGTTATATTCATATTATCTCCACTACTATGCTTAAAGAAAGCAAAACTCTGTATTAATTTTGCAGATTTTCCTAATTAGCCATCACCTTGAATGGAGTGTGCTGGAGGAAGAATGCCTCATCCATAGTTTATTTTTCATTGCTTTCTATTTATTTCATATTTTGAGAGTAATGCTTAGAGTAGCATTACTGCTTATTGCCTTGCTTAGGATTTAACTATGTCCACTAACTGGCAGAATCTTTTTTTGGAGAAAAATATCCTTTTCTTCTTGGTTTTGCCGTTTCTAAACTCAACAGATGCATCACATGCCATTTTCTTTTTTGCAGGTTTCTGCAATATTATACTTAGTATACAAAGCTAAAAATATCTGTGCTTTCAATTATAGGCAACTTCAAAATTCGTTAACTTATGGAAAATATTCTTGAATGAGTCTCTCCAAAGCAACCCCACCCCCATTCCCTTCCATACATAGGAAAAGTAAAAACACAGTATTTTCCTGCCTTCCTATTCCTACTGCCTTACATGAAAAGCATTTTTTTTTTTTTTCTCCTCTGATTATCCCCTGTATTACTTCATTTTAGGACATCTTTGAAGAAGCTACTCTAGGCAGCTAACAAGTATAAGGAACTGAGAACTCATGAATTAATTAGATAATCTGCTTCCTTGACTCGGCTTGCTCCAGTGATGTTCTACTGTGATTTTAGTAGTGCTCTTTTTTTTTTAAATCTCATCAGCTTGTTTTAACTTGTAGTGGCTATTCAGAAGGATCTATAACTTTTGCTGTTAATGACCAACTGTGCACTCCATAGTTGTAATGATTGCCATTTCTCTTGTTAAATCCTGGGGTAAAGGTGTTTATGCTCATTTGAATGATAGGTATTTATTTTAAATATTGACTGAAAAGGCAGTAGATCATGAATGGTTAGAAATCAAAAAATGTGAGTCCAATTTATTTTATTCCAGTTTAGCACCATCCATTACACCTGATATGTTTCCTGTTCTGCAAGCAGTAAATGTATTGGGCACTGAATCAAAACCAAACCTAACCTGTAGTTACATCTTTACAAGGAGTATATTAGCTTGTCAGAAATTCATTAAAATGATCATTTGTGAGTGTTTTAATGAAATTATTTTGACACATAGACAGAAGAAGCAGCAGAAGGATACAAGAAAACCGTAAGTTAATTACTTCAACTTAGAAACCTCAGCCAAAATATCAAAAGAAAAAAATACTACTTATTTTTGCTTCAAGACTTCTGACACATCTCACAGATATATCTTCTTTTCCTGTGGTACAACAAAAGACCTTTTTGGGACATGAAATATTGTGAGAAAAACCATGCTCTTACATTAAACATCTTTATTAATATGGATATTCTGTGATTTAGCTGGGGCTACCTTCAAAACATGTTTTGGAAGACAAAGTACAACCAGAATTTAGAATGAATGTGAGAAATAATTATTTGGGGATGGATACTTCACTGACAATTCGAGTTAATCCTTATTCAAATTGAATTTCCTTTGAGAAAGCTTAAGGCCATCAGTCTATTATCAGACAACAAAACTGACTATTACTCATCTGAGTTGGTTTTTTTTATTATTAAACCTGAAAGAAGTATGGCGAACTAATGCATTTGTAAACTAAGCCGGCAAAAACACAGCAGATTGATAGTCATGCTTAATTTGGCAGGAAAAAGAGCTTTAGTGCCGTTCGTCTTTTGTGATCTTTTTTTTCTAACATATCTCAGTTCTCATTCCTGTCACCTTTCTTTTGTCACTTTCTGGTTTCTATTGCTCTGTTATAGTGTATGTTATATTCTTTGTTCAACTGTAGATTGAATTAAGGTAGTATGAAAGCAATGGTTGTAGTGGTATGGGATTCACAATTGGCTTAGGTGCCTGTGTTAACCAGCTGCTCTCTATAGATGCCCTAATACTACACTTGCCACAAAATTGTTTTCATGGCAAAATCTTTGAAATCTGAAGGGAAAGTCTCGTGTGCGTGACCACGGATCCCATGTCTGACAGCGGTAGCTTGCCTTCAGCAGGATGGGGAGGCAAGCAGAACAGTGGGATAGAACTGGGTAGATATGGGATTTACCCTGAAACAAGGGGCGCAAGGAGGCCAAAACTCTGCAGGGCTATTTTAAATTCAGTGCATTAAGTGAAGCCCGAGCTCATATAGTCCGTATGGATCTGGAAGAACATAATAAGCAGGACAGAACCACAGCTTCTTTGCGCCTATGTCAAGCCTTAACACAATCACCTAGGATGCCAGAAGAGTGGCAGTACCGCAGTTGGGTCAGGTTTTGTGGCAGGAGGGGAGGTACGTTTATCGGGCATTTCTTATTCTCTTAGGCTTCACGCTGCTGACTGCTGGCTGGGGTCTGCAGCTGTTCTAATCTCTATTCTGTATCAGTGACAACTTCCTTATCTCGAACCTCCATTTTATATGTACAGTATTGCTTTCCTCCCCTCCTGCTCTTTAAAATGCTAATGATATTTATTTGTTTATTTTGCCAAAAAAGGCTTTTGGGGGAACATCAAGGACCAACAAAAGTAACAGACACTAATTAAGGTAATCACACATTAATAAATTACTTTTCTAGAGGTTTAAAATCTCTGTACATTGTAAAGTTAAAATGAATCCTATTCCCAGAGACGTGTAAATGAGGACAGGTTATTATTTGGAAAATAGTAGTAAAACCTGTAGCCTCTGTCTCGTTAAGTTATTTTGGTATAGAACCATAGTAATCAGTGTTGCTTGGGGCTGAAACATATGCCCAGTATTACGATTAAGGATATGTTTATGCGTATATTTTGAGAGAAACTCCCAAGAACAGGACACAGCAAGATTGTACATCCAGGCAGTTCTTTCCAAGTAGGTGGGCAGGTTACAAGAAAGACATTGCTGACCTCCCTCCTTTTGTATAAACAATACTTTAAGGAATCAAAATACACACTGACCAGCAGAAATCCAGCTGATGGGTATTAGTCTGAATATGCTACTCAGTCACAGCAGAAACACCACTTAGGTAGATTCAGTGTTACGTTAGTTGTATCATTAGGATTTTGCTTGAATTACAAATGTTAAGTATACTATTGATACAATAACGTGAAATGATTAAAATGATTAATGGCCTATCCTAGGAAATGTGTCATGTCAATAAAACTGTTCTTTTAATAGCACTGTTGCAATTCCCCAGTTGAAAGAATTTCAAGAGTCAGTTAAGACAAAACCTATTTTTCATTACAGAAATTCGTTAGCAGTTCTGTATCTGAGTACAGAGGACAGAATGGGCTCTGTAACTACACAGAGGACTGCTGCCACTCTGCTCCCATTCCCTCACTCCTTATCAGGGAAGAGGCAGTACAAAAAACGCTGCTTGAAGTTCCTTTCCAACACCTCCCACAAATTTACTAGCCAAACTAAACTCTGTTGCAAAAAGAGGCTGGAAATATCACTGACTTCAAGCTATTGGAATTCAGCAGTCATATTCCCAAAAATATTAATTGAAATATTCAAGAAGGTTTTTGTTTCCTTTGTGTTTGTTGGTGTACCCAACAGTAGGAGGCTCTGGGTTCCCTTATTATACCTCCTCAACTCTTTTTAATCTTAATTTTTTTTTCTTTGTGAAATCTACCCTGAAGATATGCATTAGGGTACCATGGGCTTTGTTTAGAAGGGAAGTTTATTGAACGATGCTTGAAAAATCTAGATAAAGCAACCTAACTTAGTAAAACCCAGTCTTTTTTTTTTTTTTCTTTCTTCCTCACCTGAAAGTGCCAATGGACTCATACTTCTGTAAATATATAAATACTGGCACTGCCATGGCCTGGACTTAACTGGTGGGGTTTCTGGAGCATATGTCTTAGTTCAAATTAGCGCACTAAGTTGTGATAAGCCACATGAATTGTTTTGCTGCGTATTGTGGGAGACTTTATCTGTTCTAGGTTCATACCTGCAAATATTCCCAGCCTGCCAGTTCAGTACACTGAAGGAACAGTGGTTTGGTGTACTCCTCCCTTCTGTTGGTGATATCTCTTTTATCTGGAAATTAGTCATAGATTCAATTGAAGGTGATGATCTCTTCCGGTTATTGCGTTATTACAGTGCTCGTTTCTTCAGCCAGTTTGTGCTTCTGAGAAGGCAGATGCAGCCTTCTGGGATCAGGTAGACCTGGTGAAGAGAGAATAGTGGATAAAAATGAAAAACAAAGCAAAACCCTCCAGACCTCTGGAAATGTTGTTGCAGAAAATCTTGGAAATTATAATACTCAAACTGATTGCATGAAATTTCCAGCTGTTAGAAGCTGAACTTGATTCTTCCTTTAATCACTCTGAACACATAATACGTGTCTAAAATTAAAGGTCATCCACTCACCCAGGGCCCTACAAATGTGCTTTGACATTGAAAGATTTATAATTAAAATGCACCAGGATTGGAAAGTACCAGCAGGGCCTATAGGGTTAAATGGAGCAGCACTGTTTCTGGTTGAGTGAATGCTTTTCATTTTGTGTTGGGGCACAGCACAGCTGGCTGCTCCCTAAGGGAGAGGTGACACAGCCGGGGCCGCATCCTGCAGCCCCAGGCAAGGTGAGCGGGCCCCCCCGGGGGTGGCAGTCAGGTCTGGCCAACAGTGCATGGGGTCAAGCTGGGCCCACGAGTCAGAGACGGGATCAGGTCTGGTGGTGTTGACCACGGGCAGATATGTCTCAGGGACTGCCAGGCAAGTCTGTAGTGACGAGGCAGGTCCGAGGTGAGGCGCGAAGTCAGCCTGTGTCTTGGTGAAGGTCTGATCAGTGGGGCCCATGGCCAGGCACAGCCCCGGCTGCGGCGCAGCTGGTGCCGTAGTTCAGGCTGGAGCCAAGCATGAGGGAGCCAAAAGCAGCCCCCAGAGGGAGCGGGGTCAGCCCTGGCTGAGGCCCCCCAGCAGAGCTGCCTGGGGAAGGGGACAGCCCGCAGCTGCACTGTGGCTGGGCTGTCCCTGAGCCCTGGCACCAGGAGCTCCAAGAAGGGGGAAGCTCTCAAGGCCATTACAGTTTGGTGCGTTAATGTTTAGGAGAATCTGGCTATTTCTGTACTTAAAATGATTTCTTTACCAGCAGAGGGGAGACGCTCTTTTTCTTTACATTTCTGTCACAAAACAATTGGTGTGTCATGTTGCATTATGTCATATCATACGGTGAAACACAAGCTGACATGCTGTATCTGAAAGGTATTTGAACATATCATGTCAGAAACTGGAAGAAAGAATACACGCTCTTGCTTGCTCTGTCTTGGCAAGAGTTCTTGGTTTCCACTCTTACTTTAATTCCTCTGGATTGTCAATTTTTAAAAAAATATATCTGTGCAAAGACAAGTGCCCAGTTCTCCTGCCTGTACTCAATGCCGCTCTCATCTTTCCTTCTCTTTGAGATAAAGCAAGAAAGTCATGAAAGTGCAAGAAAACCTACCAAGTGAGTACATTTGCTTAAAAAAAAAAAAAAAAAGGCCAAACTCAAAAACCACTTGTGAGACATGACCACCTGAGGAAAGATTAATTAAATTAAATGGAAAACTTAAAATGAAAACAAACAAAAAAAAGGAATCAAAATAAACCAGTGCATAAGAAACCAGAGAAACTTGATGCCAGTCATCATCACTTTATGGGATGGTACATGTCAAATATTAAAATTAAGGGATTGGCAGTAAATACAAGCCAGGCTTCTTTTTTTTTTTTTTTTTTTTTCGTTTTGCAAGGAGGAATCCAGTGCAATATATGCTGCTGTCTCAGCGTGATGTTATTAAGAACCAGCCCTAGGCATTCTGTTGCTCTTGGTGAATCTGAGTATATGTGCCCCTGACCTCTACTGATATATCCTATCCATTTTATATGCTCGTCTATTCATTTAACTATCTAGTTTGCCATTGATGCTTTTCCAGAAACTGTAAAAAAGGAAATACAATCTCATTTGTATTCATTCTCCTTTCCCACACATTTCTGTTACTCATTCTCTTTTCTATAACTGTTGTACATTTTCTTCTCTTTTCTGTCTTCCTTCCTTGATTCTGTTCTTTCCTTTCATACCTTTTTGGCACATTGCACTTTTTCCTTACTTGTGAACTCCCCACTTTCTTGTTTTTCTCCAATCAGCTTATGGCCTCCATTCTTTTTCCATATTATTTTACATCATTTTTCCTAAGTGTTTTCTCTTTTCTTGCTCTGGAGTAGAAACTTTAATTTTGCTAGAAAGGACTTTCAAAAATATGTTGCTTCCCCAGTATCCTTCTGCTGTGGTAGTTATCTGAGGTGAGACTGCTTGTGGTAGACATTAATATTTACAGACTTGTTTTATGAATCTGAAGGTTGATTTAGCTTGAGAGTAATGCAGGGAAACAGTTGAACCATGGAAATGGTAAGGTCTACTTTCCTAAGACGCATAAATCTAAAAGGCATTCTGGGGTGAACAGCTTTTAGAAGAGCAACACCTAATGACTGAAAATCATTAAACGTCCCAAGTCCAAAACAAGTTCAAAACTTAACTTTCACAGGTACTGAAAATGATCTTTAATGGTTAAAAACATTCTCCAAACTCTTACAGAATTACATCCCTTCTCTTTAAAATTTATAAAGTCTAAAAATGTCAAGTGACACTAGTTTTCTTAGGTAGTTAGGTGATAAATGTACTATTTACTAACATCACATATGTGTATGATGTCCCTCAGAGGCTGACACCAGTATTTCACAAACTTCTGCAAACTAAAAATGTTAACTGTGTTCTCACTTGCCAGCTGTCAGTGTTATATATTATATATGCTCATATCTTTCTTTCATATGCATAACAATCATTATTCTATATGTAGAATGTATATGTATATGTATATATAAATGTATATGTATATGTATATGTAAATGGCAATTTTTTCCCCTCTGTATTCATCTAGATTACAAAGCAGTTTGAAGTGTGTGTTGATCCTTTTGGAATTACCAAAATGTATACACATTTGTTTAGCCTAATAGAATTTTGTAGAATATCTTAAGGAAAACTGTGTGCATTTATACTGCTCTTAATCTACAGTTCATCCATGCTGTATGTATCCAGAAGGTGCCAGTACTGCAACTTCCCCAGCATGTCTCTGAGAATGGATTTTATTTTAATCTTTCATTATATACACTTTAGCGAGTATAAAGTTAAGTTGTTTTCAAGAGCTAAATTGTTCATTGTAAACTATTTTCTACTCTTAAATTCACCGTTCACGTTAATTAAATTTTACTCTGTATTATTTAATAAATCCCTAGAAGGACAGCTTATGATATTTATGGGTTCTTTGCTGATCTTATCAGTAAAGTGATATTATCTGTGCTGCATCCACCTACATTTCAGTTACGTAACTAAGGCACTTCAATATTTGTCCTAGACAGATGTTCTCTAGCAAAGCTCGCTGCAACAGTTTAAGATGACAGTACCCCCGGCGTTCTGACCCTCCTCTCCATCGAGAGCAGTGGTGGTTGAAGTGGCGGTGAATATGAGCCCCACCTGATCAACCATATGTTAGTTAAGCACTGGTGGAGGGTGTTTTGTGGCCTTTACCTAACAGCAGCTAGTTGGGTAAGTAATAAAATGTAGAGCAAAGTAAAAGTAATTTTTCTGTCAATCGCTACCTTTGTGATTTCCTTTGCTGTTTGGCATTTTTCATTGCATTTTCTATGCCTTTTCTTAAAACAGCATAGCATATTAAGCTATAGCTGCTCTTCTATTCTCATAATTTTCCTTTTTTAAAAATCATGATTTGTTTGGCACTGAGTACTTTTGTCTTCTAGATACTAAGCCCAAATATTTTTCAAAGTCAAACCATGGAATATAGGTTTAGTTTCAACACAGACACTCGAAATTGTAATCAACATATAGCTATTACTAACTTCAGAAAATGTTCCTATTACAACTGAAACATGGAAAAAGTTTGATGTCCTTTTGTAATTAAGAACTTTTACCAGTCCCAGCTGCAGAACTACTATGCTTTTAGACCGTCTAGTAGAAAGTAACGTTTTTGAATAAAATGTGACATTCAGAGGTTGGATTGTTGTATGTCATATGCACAGTACGTTATACAATGGAAGTGTTACATCTTAAGCAGAGGATTTAACACATTCACTGCCCTTCTGAAAAGGAAAAGATAGGAACGAACTAAATGTGTCTGTCACTCAAACTTGGTATTTAAGAATAAGACACCTTCTTCTGGCAACTATGAAGCGGTAAGAGGGAAGACATTCGAGAACTGTACCTTGTAATAGTCAAGGACTTTGCTTTCTTTTTGTGTTGTTTATTAGTTTTGCGCTAGAAAAAATAAGTTGAACTCCAGGGTAAGTCTGGATATGTACTCATGTAATCTGTGCACAGATGCTCCCTTTTACCTGCAAATTTCATTTTACTAGAAGACAGGAAGAATAAACTACTTTCCTTGAAACACTAAACTCTCCAAACCATATCAGTCAGACATTCCTAACCCAATCACATTATTTTTGTATTTCCTATACTTTACATTTGTTTTATGTATTGTGTCTTTGGATGTTTTTCATCAGTTTAGGGCTAAAAAAGTGTAACTTTTATGACAAAGGCTCATTATAAAGAAGAAAAATCCAAAGCAACACACAGTGTGCAATTAAAGAGTGTAAAGATGCAAGATAGTTCTGTTTTCAAGAGGTTGCTTACTCGATCAACCCATCATATAAAGTGATGCTTGTATAGCTGCTGCAAGTCTGTAGTGTGTGTAATATACACATCAAAAAAATACACATTTTGGAAAACAAAGTGGCTCTTATTCAAGATGGAAATGTATAGGAGAACTCACTGGAGAGAAAAAAAAAAAAAGGGTCTGTGTGCACCTTCCCTTGATTTTGAATAAAATTGTGAAACCCGGAACAGGGTGAGAAGAGAACTTGCAATAGGTACATGTATGCACTGAGTATTATGATTCCATATGCATTCATTTAATTCCAGGAAAATTGTTGCAGAGTGTGATAGAAAAATCAGATGGCAGATTTGACTGTGGGATAGAAATGAGAGTATTGCTTCTACTCAAGCACTGAAGGAAATTCAGTGTTAATGAACCATTTTCTAGTATCACACATTGTGTTCCTACCCAGATTTGGTACTTCTTTTGTACTTATTTCTTGGCAAAAATTTGGTACTTCTTTGGTACTTATTTTCTGGCATATAAAAAAATCTGCATGCCAGTGCTGTAGAGCTGTGTACTCTTTACTGAGCCACTCTGCAGAACCTATCACATCCTATAAGCAATGTCTGAGTATTGAGAGCTAAGTAATGAACCTAGAGACATAAAGCTTGGTAATTTTTTTTGAAAAAAAAACCAAACCAAAAGCCAAACCCCCAAAAACCCCCAAATGACTGTTTAGTTCTGTATCTCTTTATTCTAAATTAATTACTCTGCTGGCTAAGTTTTGGAATAGAGGATGGGGTGCAAATGGTGTATATGGCCACAGTGGTTTTTGAAAGTGTCCTCCTGAACGTCACTAAAGAATCCGTACTACCAGGAGAATCTGACCACTCCATATTTGGTTGCTTTTTCCAATTGCAAAATCTGTGGTCTTTATCAATATTCAGACCATTCCCCCCAAAAGATTAAGAGAATCTCCTAGAAAAAAGATCTACATTTGACTTTTTTAAAGTAATCGCAGAATAAATTCTTTTCACATAGATTTTTTCTGAACCTATATTAAAGCATTTGAATTGTGCTCATGGAGGTAAGTTTATAAGAAGAAGTATTATCTTTTATTAGATCACGTAATACATCTTGAAAAAGAAGTGTCTCAGGCTCACAAATGCTTTTTTGGCCCCTCTCTGTAGGCATATGGAAAACAATTTTGCTGGGAGGAAGAGAGCTCAAGGGAGAATATAGATGTCCTGTTAATCAGGACATAAAAAAGAAAGGAGAAGCTCTGATGTGACAGTGACTGGTGGAAGAAAATCTGGCAAACAGCAGAGAGAAGATTGGGAGATATGACAATTTGGGGAATGTATGTATAATTTATAAATCCAGACTTATTTTATGAATGTCATGTACCACTCTATTCCTTGGTCTGCATTTAATCTGCCACTTGCTGGCTGGGACTATGTCATAGATCACATACTCTATCCAAGAACAGATACAAGAGTCATCTAAGAAGAGATAACATGATATCATTTTTTCTCAGTAAAGCGTTGAGTATGCTAAATAGACTGGTTAAACTAAAGGAAACTGATCATCCCAGGTTGTCTGCTTCTAAGTTAGAACAATGGAAATTGCCTGCTGAGAAAACAGATGAGAAAAGAATGCATGTTCTCTGAGCTGGGGAGCGAGAGGAAGCTGGTCCTAAACAAATGAGGGAAAGCTTGCTGAGAGAGCTTGCAGGCTGATCAGGAGGACGGTGAGGCTTTAATAGCATGGAAGAATTGTCCAAAACTTCACGGTCTTACAGGGCATCAATGGTCCCAGAGAGAAGGGTTTTATTTCCAGGATTTTTGTTTGCTTTTTATTTTGGGAGTTCTAAGTCTAGGTGCTTTCTCCATTAATGTGGCTTGTATAACACTATGAATTTATAGTTTCCACTTACTTTTTAAGTACTGTACACCCTCAGAAGATGAAACTGTAAACTGCAGTAGTCAGGAGGGGAAGCTTTATGCCATGGAGAGGTTAGCCTTAGAGATCTTAATTATAGACTCTGAAGGCTGCCTGAAAATAGGCGTTAGCACCTATATATTGCATGTGGTCAGTGGGAATCCACTGTTCAGTTTCAAAGTACAGCAGCAAAGGCATCATGACCAGGCCTATTATGAGGGGGAAGGGAGATTCGAGTAAGAGTGATTAGAGGAAATGAGAAAAGCAGGTAGGAGAGAGGAGTATCTATCTCAGAGAATTCGGTGCCTAAAGGGAGCTGTGTGTCAAGATGGAAGTGAGTTATCTTAAGCAGTCTTGGTAAAGAAAGATAGAAAAAACACAGATCAGAGGAGATATTTTTGGTGAAAGTTTCATGTTTTCCTGTCAACGGCAGAAGAGGAGGAGATGGGGCACTCCAGTTCAAGGGTAGAGAAAAGCCATCCAGCTGAACAGATAGGGAGCATCTGAAGTGGCAATGCTTCTGTCAGACAGGTCTCTGCAACTGGGGACTGAAAAGCGAGGCACTGGCAGCAATGAATAGCAAGCAATGCCTTTTCACATCATACTAGAAATAGTAGATTAATGTTTTGACCTCTGGATTTGCATGAGGTTGGTAAGGTTTTCCTGCATGGAGAAGGAGTACATCTTCCAGCAAAAGCTGGCTTTATGACTTTGTCTGCCCTAGGCGCATGGTGAAACCTTTTTATCATGCACAGCCAGTAGAAGACGTGCTGTCTGCAGCCCCTGGGTGCTTGTCGTTACTTACAGACCCAGCCCCATCATGCACATTCATGAACACCTACACAGCCAGAGAATTCCGTTGCTACGTACTTCTTCCAATTGAGTGTTGTGAATATTTAAAGGTATGTTATGGAGGAAGTCCTTGATGATATTGTATTTCTAGTAACATTTTGTTATGGGCATGCCCACAGATTCAACAGCACAAGTAGGCACAAGGGTGAGAGAGTTAGTCCAAAAAGAGAAAGTCAAATTTATTAACATCTGTAAAGCAGTAGATAACACAAAATCATATGTTCATATGATTAAATTGATTTGGAGTTTGCTATAATAAAATAATTAATTTTAATAGTAAAGAAAATTCCAGTTGGTGAAAATTTTCACCTTAATATTGGTGGAAAAAGTATTTCCAATGTACCAATGACTTGTAAGTATTTCTGTTAGGAAGCAAATACATATCTCCTGTGAAATAGAATAGTGGTTGGAAGATGCGGTTCTGCTCTCTCTCATTGGTTTTGTTGAATTTGCTTCTTCCTTTGGCCAGCTCAGTTCCTCCATTACATTTTCCCTTGGCTTCCATAGCCAGCACAGCTACAGATTTCTTCTACTATAGTTGATGTACCTAAAAGTTTCCCTTAATTTGGGATACACCAGTTTTTTTTAACTCCTCCGGTGGGCTGGATCCATTGTAGTTAATGGATCATACAGATTGTTCTGACAGTTTCTCTTTTCCACCTTCTTTTTCTGAGAGCCCATGTGACATGTAGCGAGTTCAACAGCATTGAAATAATGTTAGTTTTGCAAAAGCACACATACAACAGCAGAGAGATGCAGAGACTTAGAATTATTAATTAATGGGTTGTTATGATTGGTGTTTCTTAGATTGAAGCCCACTGTGCAGCAGTGTTGTCACCTTCAGTTGTATAACATAGTGTGAACCTGCTGGAACTGCAAAAGGAAATCCAAGTGGCTGGTTGCAGTTTATCTGGAGAAAATGGGGACCAGTTGTCAGACAAGAGCCAAATGCCTCTTCCTTCAACTACAAATGGCCTGGTCAGAAAACCAAGGTAAGCAGCTGCTTTAATTTTTGTCAATAAAGAATGGTAAAACAGCCCATGCTGTTCTCAGACACATCTGTGCCTTCCTGCCAGAATTTGTATTGCATTCGGAAAGGAATGGAACAATGTGGTATTTGGCCTCCCTGATACTCAGCACAGATAAACAAAGAGAAGAAACCAACAGTCCAGAGAGGTAAAACATGTTCTTCAGTACACCATAATAGATCAGTGGTAGAAGTAACAGTGGGATACAATTTCACTGCTGGCATCCTCTCCGCTCTTAATGATGCCCATAATCTTCCCATTGCCAGGGGACAAACAAGGCAAGGAAGAAAGGGAAAACAAATATGCCTAACTGAACCTGTTTTAGAGGGCTGACAATTTATTTAATACTCATATAAATCACACAGCAGAATTAATCCACATAATAGTCAACTTAATTTAACCACAAGATTTATCCTGAATGTTACCAAAAGACACCATATCATGTCTGCACTGTTTTTGTGCAAACTTAGGCATATCCTAAATGTCTTTGAGTAAAATAATAAATTACAGTGAGACTAAACCCAAAGACTTTTTAAAAAGTTGTTCTCACTTTTGTCCTGATTCTTTCCTCATCCCACCAGGGTGAATGAGCATGACTGGGTTGGGGCTTACCTGCCAGCTAGGGTCAGTGCACCACAACAGGGATCCAGGGAAAAGCATGCCTGTCTTTTGCCAATGTCTGTGTTATGACAGACCCTGAACTGAGATCCTTCGTAGCCTGTGGGGTGAGAACTGGATCCTTAACTGTAAGATATCCAAGCACAATGCCCTAAGAACCAAAATTTTTGTATTTTGAAGTGGGAGATTATCTCTTTTTCCTAGCTCATGCTGTTTAGTTCAGAATTTACTTTCTGTTCATTTTACTTAGACAAAGTGTTCAGGTTTGGCTTTCAGTTTGGCACAACAACCTTCCCTTCCCCCTCCCCGAGTATTAGGGCCTTACAGAGCTTTTTAGTGAGGGCTGGAGGACTGAGCACAAGTTTCTGTTTGTGCCATCTTGCCCTGGAAAGGGAAAACCTTTGACATAGCATCCCAACTCAACCAACAGCTGCAAGGGAAGCAGGGTATCTCCACATCAATGCAGGTTAGCATACAGATGCTTCTTGTTGTCTTACTGTCTTCTTTATATCTCTTTATAAGGTGAATACTGTCATAAGTTTAAATTGTGGGTTTTTTTTTTCTTTAACATGTCTTTAAGCATTTAGGACAACCAAGGTCCTGTTCCTGTGATCCCAAGTTTCTGTTAGAAGACAAGTATCTTCTTAACACAAATGCAGGACAACTGTGTTCTGACAATAATATGTGCACTAAGTACCCAGCCTGGCCCTAGAGCAACCATCATTAATTGGGAGGGCATAGTTCAGATGCTATGTCTGACTTCTTGGTTGCAATGGTCAGCCAATTAATGGAAGTACCAGGGGTTTTCTTCATCTTGTATTTGATAAGACTTTGTACATATCAGAATATTCAGAGTATGGATAAAATTACTTCCTTTTTCTAGCTGTTTTGTGTTGTTTGTACTCAGTATCCCACATAGCTTGTCTCAAAGAGCCATTCACAGAATAAGAATTATCTGTATGAAAACTGTTCCTATCTTACAGGATAAAAAGAGACCTCAGTCCTAATCTTCATATGAACTTAAATCAGTATTCCTTAGCTGGCTCTTTGTTATATACTTCTTCACTGAAATAACATCTGTACTAGTTTGTCAGGAAAAAAAAAATCAGAAAGTTCAGTATTTGGGGAGAAAACACCTCAAAAGGAATTTTTAAAGAACAGCCTATGTTGTGTTGCTGCCATATATATGTATGTAGATGACAGTTGGTATATATTCCAGGTTATTTTAAAAGGTCTGATGAGTTTGGCCTTGACATTCAGAAATAAAATCACTTTGCTGAAGAGTGAAGAACTAAGTTTTGTTGGAAGTGTTGGATTCACTGGAGATTTTTTGAAATACATCTTATAAATCTACAGCTGAACATTCCTCCTCTTCATACAGTAGATCCCAACTCCCACCTGTGCAAAATACAAAAGATATAACAGAGGAACATAGAACGTGTTCATTTTGACAGAAGTGTCAAGTTTGTCTTAAATTTTTTCATTTTCTATATAACATCATTGAAGCAAGTACAGTTAAGAGGAAATACTTTAGAATTGCTTTTCAAAAACAAGTTCTCCTGCCAAATCAAGAGAGCATTTTTTCAAACAATTGTTAGCTATTTTTAGATTCTGTTGTAATACCCACCTTTCCAGTTGCCTTTTTTTTTTTTTTTTTTTTTTGTACCAGAAGAAATAAAAGTATCCTTAAATGAAAAAATTTATTTCTGTTAAGCCTAGTCTTGGTTCTTAAAGCTAATTTTACTCAAAGTAGTTTCTGCTATCTGTTTGTTTGTTTGTTTATAATAAGAAGTCTTCCTGAGCAAAACAGACATTTATGAAAATGCATAAACATTTTCTGTGGAAATCCAGGCTTTTAAACTGAATTCAGTGAAATTATGCTTTCATTTTATGTATCAGAGCAGAAATAGCATACTGCATGTCTTGCTTAGACTGGGATACAAAACTGCACTTTGCATCAGTCTTGCTAATTTAATTGTTTCACTTCCGTGCGGTGTCTATTTAATTTTTTTCTTGATTTTTTTGAAATTGTTCTAGAAGGTGTCTTTGTGTATATTCCATTCCAACAAATGTTCCATTTGCATGTTGTAAAAATATTTTTTTTATTTGGAATGTAAAAACTAAACAGAAGTAGTATCAGGCAAAATGCAGAAAGGATTCCTTTCTCATCTTAGCTAATCCTTGTGGGCATGTTCTTCAGTACTTGACCTCTCTAATTCTGGAACTCCATTGGACTGGAAAGAAGTAGTTTTGGGATATGAACAGCTGTGGTGTTGGACAAGATCACTGGAATTCTTGCCATTCATAATCACAGTTAGCAAGGATGTCCTTTACAGATGCAAAAGTAAAGTACATAGTGCAGTCCAAGGACTCCTTACTCATATCTCATACATGAGTCCTCACATTTTTAATTCTTCTTCTTATCAGTCCGTTAATCTGAAACACAGCTACATTCTTTTAGCTGGTTTTAATATTCAATTCTGTAGACAGATACGTATTTATGATACCTCTTATTTGACATTATAAATCTGTTAAATTTCTGTATTGTCGATATCACAGAAAATAATGAAAGTAGATAGGGTTTTATTATTGTGCCTTACCACTAGATGCGTAAACTTAAGACAGACATAGGCAGTTTCACGCTTTTGACTTGGAAATCTGACTTTGATTTTAAAAAAAAAAAAAAAGTTTTATGAGAATGCAGGGAGTATTGGCTGCCTGCAGTCATGTCCGTTTTCATCTGATATTGTGCTTGTTAATTGCTTGGACCCTCTCACTGGGGCATAGATGCCAAGCAATAATAGCTTTGTATAGGCACTTTGCATAATAAGGTGAGTGGCATCATTTGCAGCTGGGAGACCCATCAAGCACTGATGCCTCATGTCTTTTTAACAATGAAGTACACCTGTCCGCTTTTCTGTGCCAAATATGCCCCTGAACAGTGGAGGGAAGGAAAGCATGGAAAACAAGACAATTTTTCATTGCCAAAAGAGGTTAGCTATACCCTAGCTGGCAGCGTGGACCACTTATAGTATGTCTAACAGGAAAACACTGCTTGATTATGGCTGGAGAGGAAAAATTAAACCACCCGAGACAGAGATTGTAGCCTTACTCTGAGAAATTGGCTGATACTGATAAGACGACATAGAATGGAGGAGGAATAACATTGTTCAGTCCAGGTGGTGCTATGAAAAGTTAGAATTCCTGGGCCATAGATGCTGTGTGAAAGGTCTGTCTGCTCCTTCTGAGTTAGGGTTGGCTTTGCTTTTCCTTTCTTTATGGCCAAGGTCTTCTGAGCAAAGTATCTTTTTGCTACTTTTCCTGAACAAAACTAGAATATACTTTTGGTGCAATGTTCAACATCAGGTCACCACCAGATCTTGACAGTAGCCCAAGATGATATACACTTAGAAATCACATGATTCAGTTCTCAATAGATGCTTGACAGGTCCTTTAGGCAAATGTTGCTTGCTACCAAAAATTCTATTTGAAAGGGTCTTTGGCCTAAGGGATACGCAAGCCTGTACATCGACATATTTCAATTCAATATAGAGCAGATGCATCACTTAGGACATTTTATGTCCTATTCCATTATATATTTGTCCATTTATATTAACTCTGGGAGTTTTAGAAATGGGAGATTGTCCTGTATGTTTCTCGATGCAATGTGTGGAGCCTGCAGTGGATATGTATACATCTCTTTTTTTATCTCTATCCTACCAGCTGCCCTCCTTGTATCTTATACCCATCTCCTTGCAAATATTTCCCAATCCCTCTTTTGAGGCCAAGCTCTTCCAAGCAAAATGTTTTCTTCCTGCTTTTTCTGTCAGGTAGTTGTCAGGGACTGAAAGAGTTAATGCCTCAAACACTGTGGTGAGGCAAGTTAAGGTCTGCAAAGAGACAAGTTAAGGTCTCCATAGCGATAAATTGGGCTCTGCAGCCCCACAGGTGAGAAGCCGGTTGGGTGGAGCTGGCCCGGAGCTGGGGCTGCATGTGGCATCGGCATTGCGGGATCCGAGGTTGGTGAGAGCGAGCTCTCCTCTTCACTCCTTTCCCTTCCCTTTCCTAAGTGGTTGGGTTGGAACCCGCGTTGTTTATTGTGGTGCTTTCCTGGTCCGGGTTGCCTCCTTACTCACATCCACCGTTGACCAAGTCTGAGACTGAGATCAGAGCCAGCTGCGCCCGACTCCTCTCTGACAGGAGTTCAGAAAGCAAGGGGGTCTGTTCTGAACCCCGTGACTCAACGGGAGGGTCCCCCTTATCCCCTGCACATCGCAATGCTTTCCAAGTTCAGGTTGGTGTTTATTGTCAATAAAGTGTTTAATTGGTCATTTGGTGTCGTTTCACCTTAGCTTAGCCCAAGGGAATCACAGAACCTTCACGATCCTCTGTGGACAGTCCAGTTTGGGTCGTGACAGTAGTCTTTTTTTAATGTAGCTATTTCTCAAATGGACCCTTTGTGCTAGTTTTGAGGTAACAGTATCCTTTTACGTTAGCAGCAACGTCATACAGGAAATACCACCAGGGACCAAGAGTAGCTGGCCATCTAGGGAAATACCATCTAGAGATGTAGGGAAGAATCTAGCTGGTTCTTTTCCACAGTGACTACATACCCTCTTTTCCACTTGGTCTAGTGCTTAGCCATCTGGAAACGAGGGTGGAGAAAGAAACATTTTTACTTACATGCAACTTCCATTTTACATCTCAGGTTTCCTAGTAATAAACCGAAGTGGAAGTAAAATACCTGCAAAGCAAACAACATTCTCAAATGTGAGAATGACAGAGTTACAGAATCGCTGAGGTTGGGAGGGACCATTTGAGATCATCTAGTTCGAACTCCTGCTCCAGCGGGTTAGGCAGAGCGCGTTGCCCAGGATTGTGTCTAGTCAGGGTTTGAGTATCTCCACAGATTCGTTAAGAAGATGTCTTTTCTTGCTGCTGTAACACGATTGAAACAGCTGCTATAACCAAAAAGCAATTACTGGTGTAGTGGTACATGGTTTGCTTAACAAAGGCCTTCCCCTTTTTTCTAATGGCTGCTGAAACAGAGGAAGGATTTAGGAGGAACAGAACTGGACTTTTAAATGGTTACAGGCTTTTAACTTTTTCTCATGTAGCGGCTGTGCAATGTGGAACCCGGTGATGGAACAAGCTCTCGGAAAAGATTTAGGTAAATCTTTAGTCTTGCAATAAGTAACCGGTGCAGAATCTCCCCCTGAAAAATCCCAGCTGGAGTTCAGCCATTAAACTAACACCAAGCATTGCAACATTTGGCATGGGGGGGGGTGGATGTCCGTTACTGCTCCAAAAGCAGCATGCAAAGTTGCACTTGCTATTTTCTGGTTGGGAAACTGTGAATACGTATTTTCTTGTATTAGAGATAGGTCTTAATATTGAAGTTTAATTTAGGTCTTTGCATATTTAACAGCCCTGTGTGTTTAAAAATGCAAATCATAACTTTTAAAACATTCTGAATTTACTTCATCACTGAGATATTTATACTTCAAACCTGGGATATTTTACAGGTTCTTAGATTAACTTTGCAGACAGCTTGTAAGTGAGTGTGGGTTACTTGCGTGGCCTGGTGACACGTTTTGACAATCTGTTGCCAGAATATCTGTCTAACAATAAGTTTATCAGTAGACTTCGTTTATTCAAGAGAAAAGTAGTAGTGGTCTTTGTTTTTCATTTCTGCTTAAGGAACAAGATAGATTGCCAGTTGCCTTTTCTTGTTGTTTTATTTTTTCCCTATTTGTTGGGTTTTTTTTCACTGCAGTATTCGTAGTTTGGTTTGAAATACCTGAAAGAATAAATTCCCTTTTCAGTGATGAGGATTAAAAGAGAGCACCAAGGTGTTACTGTACTCAGGCAATATTCCTTGGTGTCCTATATCAAGCATTCCCTGGAAGTAAAGATTTGCATGTTCCAAGTTAACTATCCCACCTACAATTATACCACCTTACCATAATACCCTAATGAAAATGCTATTTATATTAATAAAGCATTACATTCATAAGAACAACTCTTCACACAGGTCTTCATTCTACATATAACCCTCCTAACAATAACAAGAAAAAAGAAATAGTTCTGCCCCAAGCAGAAAGCAAGTTAGTGTGTCTGGCAGCTTACAGAAAGAGAGCACATCCACAATCATATTTGACTACAGTCTTAGGGGCATTTCATACCTCAGTCAACCTCTTTTTCTCCCTCAGGGTTCTTAATTCTCTTTATCTACTCATTAGCATGTAAAATTAACACCATTCCTGAGAATATTAGTGATCAGAGTTTTAGTAATGCTTGTATCAATGTTAATCTCATTGCATTTTCCATGACAATTAAGCAGATAGTGGAATTATATTGTAAGAGTCCTGTGACATCCGTATTTCTCAAATTCTTGTCCTCTGTACTTGTGCATGAGACTTTAAAAAAAAACCCCAAACTATTGCACTTTAGAGGGAGAAATTTATTTTTGCCTTTTCTTAGTGGGGTTACTGTGATAGTTGACACTTAGCAGTAATATTTAATCATGGTGTGGAGTTGATTCGGGGTGACTTATCTGAATCATCTTGGCCTATCTCTTTAAAATAAGTCTGTCATATATTCATAAACAAATATAGAGGTCAGATAATGTTAGTTGTCAGGTCTGACTATGCCCTGACTTTTATTTTAAAATGCAGAGAGACCAATCTTAATAAGAGAACAGAACTGCTGGATTTAAATTACATGCTTTTTGTCCTTTTCTTATTTGAAAATCCTGCCTGCTTAATTTGACAATAAATTAAGCGCCGGTGTTAAAACTAGATTTTCATTGAGACTGAAGGAACAACATCCCTGTTAAGAAGAAATGATCGCAATGAAGAGGTCTGGTTCATTCATTTTCACCTTAATTGAGTTATATGACTGTGGATTTAGATTTAATCCAGCCTCTTCCTATCAAAGATCAGTATCAACAAACGATATGATTTTAGGATACCTATGAAAAGATGGCTTAATTTGCATATTTCCTTTTTCATTTTCTCTTTTGCCTACCACTAACTTGGCATGTCTTACCTGTGTTGCCCTAATTCCTCCTTGCGATGAGAAGGGAACTGGCTTTGTGGAAAATAGAGGGACCCTGGCTGCTTGCTGACAACTGAGGAAACATTAGATAGGTAGCAGCCTGGAAAACTTTCAATTCCAACTCTTCTCTTTTTTTCGCAGTTATCTTCCAGCAGGAAGATAATGTCAAAGGCAGCCACTAGAATAATGCAGACAGATGAGAGTTTGTGAAATGGAAATGCAAACAGGCTGTGAAGATCGCTCTCCTATTGTCTCCCCATATAAAGTCTCTGGACAGTCTCTGAAAGGGAAAAAAAGATATTTATATAAAAATATGATTTTTAATACATATAAATATGCATATATATAATGAGATACATGTATAATATCTCAAGCAATTTGTAATACTCAGAATTCATTTCTTAACAGGAAAGTACAATTATATAATAATATACTTTGCTAAAGCTGTTCCATGGCAGTAAGCATGATTAAGAAATCTTCATCCTATAAATTCTATTTTAAAATTAAATTTTAATAATGCAGTAATGCTGTCATTCATGTTTTCTATATTTTAATAAGTAAATTGGTTACCTTTCTAATCTTTTTACAAACTGGATTTCTATCCTGTGACAAAACTGAAACTAGTGCTTTTCCCAAATTACTCAGTTGTAGAAATTCAAGGAAAATTCCTAACAGATTTAATTTTCACTCCACATTTAATGTTCCTATTTGTGTTTATAGAGGCTTTTCCAGGTTCTTGTTTCTAAAGTGTACCTCCTGGTGAACATTAGTTACTGCTGAACCCATATAAGCAGACATTTATTGACACTGTTAAAATAAACTTAGTGCCTACAAAAGAGGGCTTGTTTATACATTTTAATATGTCTATTTATCTTTGTATTTCTGTCAGAGTCAGTAAACAACCTGAATAGCTCTCTTTTATAGACTGTAATGACTTGAGTGGAAGTGCTTGGCAATTTTTTAATTAATTCTATTAAATATTAGTGCATATGGTTGGCAAGATATTTATGATCACCGGAAACAATCTTGGAGTCAATTTGTTGCACTAAATGCATAGGGAATTGTGCAGTTCTAGGCCTGGGGCATCATCTAGTTTATTAAAGAAATCGTCCTGAAGGTGACCTGTGGCTCAGCGCTGGAGCTGGAGTCAGCACTGCAGTGGAAATGCTCAGAGGTGCCCATTGCACTTTGAAATTTGGAATCCAGCAAAGATTCTGGGGCAGCTGGGGGGCCCGGCGGGGGAGGTGGGGCATCGCCTTGGCAGGGGGACAGTTATGGAGCCCAGGTGGTGCTGGTAAGTTCACTTCTCTTTTGGAGCTCAGTCATTCTTATATTGGAATTCACTCCTCTCTTTGAGTGGAGTGCTTTCTCCTGAAAAACAGTACGTTTGTGATTTAGTTCACTTTTTTGCCATGTGGCATAAAGAGGAATTGGTATCTTTTCCTGCCTACCTGCTTTTTTGAACAGATTTCTGTACAGTTTGGAGCAGGTGTTTTATGTGGATCCTTTATCATATCCATAACCGTATTTAGGAGAGCAAGCATGCTACCACAATGGAAAAAAAAGTTTCCTGGTGTGGGACACTGTTAGATTATCCCAGTTCTGGAGGAAATACAGACAACCATGTCTTTCTGAAGCACCAATTTGATCCCAGGCTGGTGTGTGGAAGGCATAGCTCGTTGTCCTATAAGCAGAACATCACCAGAGGCAGAGTTTGTATTAAACTGTATTCACCCATTGTTAAACTTCATTGGTCTTTTGTTTCTACTTATGTCAAACAGGATTTTAATTGAGGAGTTCTCATTTGTCCAGAATTAACTTCTAAAAGAAGGGGCCTGAGTTGACAGAATGTAAAAAAATCAGCAGAGTGTCATTCTCAGGGGTGTATAGTCTCACTACCATTGGTTATCCACTGACTTAGCGCTAGCATTTGGTTGTAAAAAACCAAGAAACATACTCATTTATTTATATAAATGATAGGACCACTCTATATAATTGTAATTCTTTGAACATTTTTCCAGAAAACATGCATGCAAAATCATGTACATGGGAGAAATTGCATACCTCATGGATGAGCCTTGCGCAAGGAGTAAATGCTAGAACATAATGTTTTCTTAAACCTGCAGTGTTTATTTTACACAAATGCTACTATGAGTACAGAAAAGGGGCAGCCTTTCCTGAAAGGGTATGGTGCAAACACTACAAATGTCCTTTGGAAACCAACAAAACTTTTAAAAGGCTCTTAGATAGGTAGACAGTTTTTTTTTCCCCATGGCATTCAAAAGGCAGAAAGTGGAGCAGAAGAAAACTCTCAGCTGTTCAAAAAGTGGATACATACGGTTGCCAACAAATCTTCTAAGCTCAAATTTTGATAATTCTAAATAAAAACATCTAAACAAAGTCTAAAGAAAAATACCTAAAAAAAGTTTAGTGGAAATGGTGTCACTGGAATGTGTACAATTATTTGGACATTACTTAGCAAAGGATAAACTTCTGCTGGCAGAAGGTTGGATAAGGGAAAGACCAGATCAGCTGTTTCCTTTGCTAATTTCAATTAATTTGATTTTAGAAAGTACAGACTGATTGAGGAGATTGCAGCAGTCTATTATATGCTTCTTGGATCTTTAAATTTCATAGCTGCTAATAAATCTCACAGTTTATCAACAGCTAGTTGTCCTAGAAATCCTCCTGGTGGTATATTCTTTCTGAAAGTTAATTTAGTGTGTTAAGAATCTTGGTCTGACAGCTCTGAAACAGCTACAGGAAAGGGGTGGTTCTTTTTCTAGACCACCTAGTTAGTCTGTTTTTATCTTGCCTTCTAGCCTTGTGAATGCAATTTAGTCTCTGCCAACTCACTCTTTGACCTTCTGCTGAGAATGACACTAGTAACGCCAATTCTGGTGATAGTTTGTGATGTGGATATTTATCCACTAAAGCTCTGGACCAAACCCATCAATTCACTTCATACAGGGTACAAAATAGCCATTGGGCAGCAATGACTTCCAGCCTTTATTATCTAGGGTCAGAAATGAGCCAATGACCTTTACATGAAAGGCACTATTGCCTGTCAGAGCCATCATAGTAAACACTCATTTAAAGTACTATTTTAAAACTGATGAAGATACGCCGTAGTCACTAATCAAAGAATAGCTTTAGTGCCTAAAGAATGTGGAGCAAGTTACAGTCATCAGAATAAATTACAACTGATTTTGAGCAGTCATTGAAGAAAAAGTTCAGGGGCCGTGACAGAAAGAGACCTTGGGATGGGTTGATACATTATTAATACAGTCTGTTAGGTCATGTCTTGGCTGTATATATTCACAATGGGTTCAAAATACCTATTAAACATTTACTATTTTTTATACTTCTAAGCCACACTTAGCACCGATTGGCATATTTTAAGAATGTTGTATGTTTTGTTCAACATTTTTTTGGCACATGATTAGTATGTGTGTGTGTGAACCACATATATATGCATATATATATGTATACAAACATACGTATATATAGAGAATCTGTTTTTTATCTTTTCTACTGTTATACAACTGTTTGCATGACTTTTTTTCCCCTCCTACTTCCACTGAGCCATGCTAAGAGTAGACCCTGAGGCAAAATATCTACAGGTTTGCCTGCCATTTGACATTCCAAATAATTCAGGAGGAATACCATGGTTTCCCCCATTCTGTTTCCTTACTTCCCTTCCTCCTTCCTTGCAGTTTTGTGGCCTGTATTAATGATACACAATTTTTTTACCCTTTTGACTCTAATCCTATTGTCCCTTCATATGTTGAGGGAATAGGCAATTAGATTGATGCTGAACAGCCTTAAATTATAGATTGCTTACTTTCCTGTTGCTGCATGCTCAGAATTCACCTTGTATTCCAGACTTCAGCTGTAGCTAGTTACTATGGCATGCTAAAACTCGCTGTAACTCTGGTCCCCTAAAGGACTGTACTTCAGCAATGTGTTACAACACTTACTTACATTTCAAGATACTATAGAGACTTTGATCCATTGTGCTAATGGTATTGTTGTTGTCTTTCTGCAGGTACTATTATAATGTCTGAATCATGTTACATTGGATTAAACAGCATATCTCTTGTCATGTGCTTACATCAGCACACAACAGGCGAGTTATGCTGGATATGTTAAGAGACAGACATTAATTTTTTCCTGTAAGAAGTAGAATGTTATCTGGAGTACAACTGTATAGTTTGAGATGCTGACCCTTTGCCTATTTTGACAGCCAAATCAATGTTATTCAAAACAGTTATAGGTGTTTATGACAGCCTGAGTATTAATACTTCTAGCCTATCTGAAAATGCCTGCCATTTGCAAAAAGATAAAACACTGATGGCGTTCTGTGAGTGAATCACATTTTTAATTTTTTTTTTTATTTATTTAAAAAGTGTTTTAAACTGGTAGCAAAAGAATTTCTGCCAAAAAAGGACTTGGGAAAAGCTTAATTAGCTCTCAAGTGGTGAGGGACATGTGTCAAATCCATATATTCATTGCACTACTACTAGAATTTAATGGAGAAGTGTGAAGGAATTAATGTGTTTGTTCACCTCTAGTTAAGAGTAATTCTTCCAGTAGTGATGAACAGGAGTTTACAGGTATCCAAAGCTAAGGAATATTTAATATCTCTAATTATCTAAGTGTAAGATATCTATAATACTGTATTGAAACTTCCCAAGTCTGTTGAGATTTGTATTCCTTCTTCAAAATGTTCCTCCTTGCAAAAATAAGATCTTATTTGAATTCTTCATATATAATAAAAATTTGAGTTCCTTTTTAGAATGAAGACTTTGAGGGAAGACCATGGTGGGAAGAAAGACATGAACAGTAGTTTTTCATTCATATTAATTTTAGCTTTTGGATTTAAGGTTAGTATCATGTGGCATTAAGCAGATAAATGCAGCTGATATGTAACAGAATTGTCTCTGAGTTTGACCGTAGGCTTGGTGCAAAATGTCAGACTTTTCATCATTTCATATACCAGTATTTTCCTTCATGGAAGGAAAACCCTAATGTTTGCTGTAAATTGCTGTCATTCCAGGTAATACAGTGGAGGAAAATGGTAGGGATCCCAAAATGACTTTTTTTGGTTGTTGTTTGCCTTGCAAAGGTAAGTCTCCTATAACATAGATATGTTTCCAGAGTTTATAAGTGAATTTGTGGCAAAGGGTTCTTGTAGACTTTTCTTTAAAAAGAGAAACCCTTATTCATAAGAATTCAACTATCACACATTAAAGGAAGTTATTACAGTAAACATAACCTCTCCTTTGTCCTGATTTTGGCTGGGATAGAGTTAATTTTCTTCCTAGTAGCTGGCATAGTGCTGTGGTTTGGATTTAGTGGGAGAATAATGCTGATAACTCACTGATGGTTTAGTTGTTGCTAAGCAGTGCTGACACTAGGCAAGGGCTTTTCAGCTTCCCACGCTCTGCCAGGGGCACGAGAAGCCGGGAGGGGGCACAGCCAGGCCAGCTGACCCAAACTGGCCAAAGGGCTGTTCCATACCATGTGAGGGCATGCCCAGTATAGAAACTGGGGGGAGCTGGCCAGGGGCAGCGACCGCTGCTCGGGGACTGGCTGGGCATCAGTCAGCGGGTGGTGAGTAGTTGCATCACTTGTTTATCCTGAGTTTTGTTCCTCTTTTTGTTGTTTCCCTTTTCACTACTACTACTACTATTACTGTTATTATTATTATTATTTCGATTATTAAACTGTTCTTATTTCAACTGACGAGTTATCTTACTGTTACCCTTCCGATTGTCTCCACCATCCCACAGGAGATGGGGAGGGTGAGCGAGCAGCTGCGTGGTGCTTATCTGCTGGCTGGGGTTAAACCACGACACCTTATAGATAGTAATAAAATGCTTCACAGCTATAGGTTCAGTTAGTTTATTCACGTATCTAAATCTTTCCAAAGATGTGTGCATTTTCAGTAACTCTGTTTTATGCTTTAATGTATAGCTTATTCCAGACTGTCTTTGTTAGAAAATCCCATGTAAGATCTTAAAAATCTGGATTTGTGGCATTAATATAGCAAAAAATTAAAACAGAGCTTCATGATTAGTCTTTCCATCTGCTCTTACCTGCACAAAAATTGGGAGCAGTGTAGCATCCAACACTGGAGAAACAATGTCACTTCATCTCTGGAAAGTGCACATCTGACTGGTGGAAATACCTGCACAGATAACATGCTAATAAAATGGCTTGGACTATATTAAATTAGATTGGCTACCAACTGGTTCCTGAAGGAAGATGGTTTGGTATGTGAAACCGTTATCTGTGCAAGACTTTTTTCATTTAACAAGTAATTCACTGTAATTAAAATAAAAATGAAATAGTTTTTACTGTAGTATCCTAAGAGTTTATCAAAGCAATACCCTAACTATGTGAAGGCAGAGGTAATTTTTTATCCATAAGGTATTTATGGAAATATGTCTATTCTTTCCCAAAGCCAAAAATGATACATTTTTTTAATGATATTTTCTAAGAATGAAGATTTTTTTGTAATAGAAATTTTTATGTAGTGCATAATTTATGGTTTCTGAGAACAGGTGATTAAAATGATGTCCTCAGTAGAGGTGGTCCAAAGGAGCGTTCGGCGTGCATTAAGATCACCTATATTTACAATATCTTTTTCATAATTTTATACAGGTGAATGTTCACATGGGGTTTTCACAGGGCGAGAAAGAACAACACTGTTTAGGTCTATTTGTGTTTATAGTTCTATTCTGTGTTTATGGAACAGTTTAGTTTATGTTCTGCTTTAAAAAAAAAAATCCAATGTGGGCTGTTTTGAAAACAAGAAAATTGTAATTAAAGGCATTGATGGATAGTTACATTAACAGCTTGTCAACAGCTAATCTGAGACCATCTGTTCTTTAGTGGTCTGAAAAGGTTAACAGCATATGGATGCCTCTACTTGCCACATACTATAACATAGACTTGCCAGGATGAAGGAATGGTGCTGTAGTGCAGGACTGCTGGCAAAGTGCGTTGTGCTGAAGTTCAATTCATGCTGCCAGAAGGCCACACAGGACACAGTTTTTCCAGACATGTACATCATTAGGTAGTGTAATAATAATTTTTGAAAATTATTATTATTGTTATTATTTTGGCAATGTGGGTTAAGCAGACTTAATCAGCAAGTGGGTATATGTCAAGCTAAGAGACAGGTAATAGGTGTTATTGAAGTCTTAGGCTTTTTTTTTTTTTTCTGAGAACTGTGGATTAAAAAAAAAGGAAAGGTTTTATGAAATTACGAGAAAACACTGAGTATCTTCAGAAAAACTCTGAAGTCGATTAATGATCAATGTATTGTTTATCTTCTACAGAAAATGGATTTTTTAAATTCTGCTATGTATAATCAATTTTCAATATATTGTCATAAAATGAATAGTGTAGTCTCTGGGACAGAGCTGTTGTATTTGTATGGAGCCTGGCACAACGGATTGTGGTTCCAAATCAACCCCTGATTAGCTGTTCCTGTGAGGTGTTCATGTCAGGGCTACGGCTGCGCCTGTGCCCAGCTATGGACCCTGATGATCTGGGTTCTGACCTGTGGACAGCTTGACCTTGAACACGCCTCCTCACTGTGGATGGTGCAAGAAGAAAAGGCTATGCAGGCTACCTTCTTGGTTTGTTTCTTTCCCTCTTTATCATCAGCGTAATTTTCATCACAGGGGAGAGAAAGGGAAAGTACACTCGTCTAATTCTAGAAAACTGGATTCATGGCAGGGACACAGTGATTCTCTGACTTTCATTGTCGTGGAGACATGGGAGAGGTAATAGTTTTGTCCTTTTATATATATATATATATAAATAAACCACTGTTCTTTAATGGTGTTGTGAATCTGCAGGGTAAAAGGAAGTTGTTTGTGTTAGTTAAAATATCATGGGGAAAGATTTCTTATTCTTGTGAGTATCTGGGTAGTAGGATAGCCATGAAGGAAAATGAATTGGGAAAAAGGTAAACTATGATAAATGCAGGAAAACTGAAAATGGATTAAAAGGGACAATTGAGAAGACATCTCCACATGTTATTGATTTCCCCACAGCAAAGAAATCTTAGCAGATAAAAGCCTGGCTCTTCATTCTACCATCTTGAAGAAAAGTGGTTGTAGGAGTGCTTTGGGTTATTGCTCTCCACTGGGTAAAATACTTGAGGGCTTTTGTTTGGCTGAGATTACCTATTTGACTCGAATATAGGCAAATTCACTGGAAGGTGGAAAACCTATTTAAGAAACTGAAGAGACGAACTGTGTTCCAGTGGCTATGCTTTTATCAGTATATAAAAGCCAGCTAAAATATGTCAAGAATATTCTGCAGTCCTCCTGTAGAACTCTTCATCCTCTGTGGTAAAAGCATGAACCTGTTACAGTATTTGTATACCTGAGTTAATGAATCTAGATCACTTATGAAGTCTGACATGTGGACTTAACCTGCATTTTAGTTATGTAAGCAACTGGCTTCTGGCTGTGCTGGTGTTATATTCTCAGTATTGCTGTCTCTTAGGACAAAAAAGAAAAGCAAGGTAACTTCTCACAGGATAGAAAATGGCATATGTTTCAAATGTGCTATCGCAGAATTAAGTAGAGTAAAAGTCATTTAACAATGAATCCTCAAAAATGTCTCTGATCAATCTAAAAAAAAAAAAAAATCACCAAAGTATTTCTGAGTGGTTGAGCAACCTCTAGAGCAAGAAATAACACTTGTATCTGCAAAAAGAACTCAGTGAACAGGGATTATAAATTAGAGAAGTTTATTCATAACAGTGTCATAAAAGGAACAAGCAGAAGGGTAATATTACTCTATCAAACATCTTGTGTATCTGCATGCCTATGGAAGACATAAGAAAGAAACGTGAGATATATACAATAAGGAAGAGGAACTGAAGGTCTGAGCACAGGGTCAAGCTTATGATGTAACTGGCATATGGAGACTTGAAGGAATAATTCACATGATACAAATCTTGAATAATATTTGAATTTGACAGGCATATAGCTTGCCAAAGAAAACAAGTAAGGTGATATCCCCTTACAATAACTTACTCTTATGTCTAGAACACAGATAGAGTTTAAGTATCTATAAATATATGGCAAAAAGAGTAAAATCACTCTGATGGTGCACATCTAATACAGGCCCCCAGATAGGGAAGCCCAGGTTTTGGAGACTTTTTGTGAACATTCATTAAACTGCAGGTTTGTTAATTCAGTTTAATTACCACAACATATATAGTTAGAATACAGACTACATTGGTTTTCACTGGTTTGGAGCTTTTTTTAAAAAAGACAAAACCCTAGGTAAAAGCATAATTAAAATTACATACTGAAATTGGAGAAGTAGAGAAAGGGAAGGCTAGTCAAGACAGGAGAGAAATTAGCATAGAGGAATTAGTTGAGAATGTGCTGATAGAATGCAACTTTGGAAGATAGATTGTGAAATAAGAGAGTTCGGTATCTTTAGGAAAGAAGGGGAGATAATTAAATAAAACAATAGATTTCAATAAACTTAGGTAAGTGATGGGTTGTAAGTCATGTGAACCTAGACTAGGTGAAGTAGGGTTGAAGAGACTCCAAAGAAACAAGAGTTATTACTATTTTTAATTCTCTTAATGGGGGGAGGGGAAGAGAGACAGAGTGTGTATCAGGAGTCCAATTTGGATAAATCATGAGTTGTCAAATTGTCTTAAAAATGAAGTACACAAGAACTAAGGTTACTGAGGGTGAAAGGTGAATGTACAAAATGAGATGCAGCTAAGTAAAAGTATTCAGACATTATTTCTGTCTGTTACCACTAAGGAAAAAACAATTTTTTTTTTTTTTTTGTGTAGGTGAAAATGAAAAGTTACTGAGTGAGAAGTCGAAGACATTCCAAATGTTTGATAAGTTTTTGCTTCACAAAAAAGGCCAGCTGTGATTACTTAAACGAGGCAATTAATTTTAATGCCAAAAAGGCAAAAGAGGCTATAATAGAAGAACATAAAAGAGTTGGGTTGTATGTTTTCAAGTTAGTTGGACCACATTAAATTAATCCAACAGGCTGAATCAATCTCAGAGCCATTAACAATGATCTTAGAGATGTTGGAAGATAGGTAAGGCTGTGGAAAACTGAAAGTGGCATCCGTGATTTTCTTGAAAATGTAAGAGCAGGAGAATTACAGGTGAGGCAGCTTAATTTCAATTTCAGGAAAAACAGTAAACCAAACATTACTTGTGAGCATCTACAAGATAACATGAAACCATCAGCATGGGTTTGTCCAGAACAAATCTTCTAAAGCCAATTTAATTTTCTTCTATGGCAGGATAACGAGCCTTGAGCTAGAAGAGAAGCAGTAGATGCATATCCTGGTTTTAAAAAAAATCTTTGAGACTTCTGTAACATTCTCCTGAGTAGGCTAGGGAAATGAACCCAAGGTTAATGTGTAAATGGTTAGAAAAGAGCACTCAAAAAGCACTTATCTGTGTTTCACTTTCATTTGGTAGGTTGTATCAAGCAAGTTTCCTTAGGAATCCGACCTGTGATTTGTTTCTACTAAATTTGTTCTGTAATGATCAGGATGATGGAAAAGATAATGTGCTTGTCAGATTTCAGACAACAGTAATCTGAGAAGGGTTGCAGTCAGGATAGAAGGCAATATTTGATTCTTGATAAACTAGATGTAAATGAAAGAATAAAAAGCACAGAAAGACCCTATGCATAGACAGTAACGACAAACTGCATGAATACAAAATTAAGAGTTGTCCAGTAGGAGTTCTTCTGGAAACTATTTGGGTAATGTTTTGGATCACAAATAGAATACAAGTCAATGATTTTGTGCTATTTCATGGAAGTAAATACATTGGGATTTTCAAGCAGACCTGGCACTATAGCAACAGGCCTACTTAAGAGACATGCCATACCTAGTGTAATCTCACCTGATTTGCTGGTTGTTCTTTACAAGTTGCTTGCTCTAATCTCTAAGTAAATATGTCCCAGTCAAAGTGTCCGGAGTGTATAACTCAAGTAGGTGGAAGTGCTTCTTATAATTTAAACTTACGGAAGTTGCCCTGCATCTTCTCCTTCCCCTTTCATACTAATGGATAGACATGTGTGCTGGTTGACAGGCTTTAATTGCAAAGTATTGCCATATTTTGATCCTTCCGCCTTAAGTTTACTGCACTGTAGGTCTTTTGTTTTGAAGTAAACCGCTATTGATACTTTATTAAGTGGGTATGTGGCTAGTACATACTTACAGTAAAATTTCTGAAAGGGCTGTAATTGCTTTAGTGAGAGGTAGCTTCTGTTTGATTCTGGAAGTACTGTAGATAAATATTTTGATAGCTGAATTTCCAAGTACTCTCCAGTACCTGAACTAACTTATGTGACCCTCCTGTAAGTTCTGTTTGTATCTACCGCATCAAGAGAAAGACATATACTAGTAAATCATTGCCCATATAACACTATTATATTTTGCCCTTCCTTCCGGGGGGCAGAAAGGGAAAGAATATTGTTCCATTGATAGGCCCTTCATTTCTCAACTAGAAACTAAAACACTGCCCTGCAGGAACCTGTCCTGCAGCAACGATATTGCTTTAGTACCTAGCAAAATATAGCTTGTCGGCTTTCGTACTGGAAGTTTATCTGGTCATCAGTGAGAGTGAGCCTAGAAGTCTTGGATATATTTGGACCTTAAATGTGAATGCAGTGCCTTGTGAGTGACATTTGGAGTAGTAGTGTATCTTGTCATTCTGATTGACATCTTTGAAGAACTTGTGTGGACCCCAAATTTGTGGGTTTAGTCTCCTTTCCAAAGGATTTACTGTAATTTACTTTTAAAATGCATAGAGATTTGTATATAATTAATGATTTAAATGACCAGAAAACATAAACCTCTGTGTTCAGCATCTAAATTGTAAAATCAAGTTGGTGTGGGCGTGTGTTTGCTTGTTTGTTGTTTTTTTAAAAACCAAAACTAAGGTTATGGTCCCTATCCGACCCCTCCCTGTTAAATTCTGGGGGAAGTTCAGATGTGGATTTTGCATGCTTTGGAAATCAAACTAAAGACAGTATTAATTTATTTAGGGACTTGTCCTCAATTTTTCATATGAAAACAAATTCCTAAAGACTTTTCTTACAAAGGACGATGTCTTCATTATAGATTAACGTTACCAAAATTACTGTATAAAATTACTGTATAGTTGCATTATTGTTTTGTGCAAAGTTTAAAGGAAATAGTCTTGCAGGAGCTTCTGCTCTGAGAGCTGAAATTTACAGTATCTGTATCTGAAGTATGCAGCAATATTTGGATATTATAAACTTCTTCTAAACTTGAAATGCTACATGAATGCCTTTAGCATTGTAAGAGAATAGAAAAAGCAAACTAATGTAGAAATATGGCCTGGCCTAGGAAAGTCTTTACAATCACTTTGATTTAAGTATGTTCAACATAATTCTAGCAACCTAACCTTCCAGCCTTCTTGCAGAGGTCACTAATTTTTAAGCTTTGGACCCATTTTTCATTTGGAGTTTTTAAGGTTGTTTGATTTTATTTTTTTAATAGAACGGTCATCTTCATATCTTAATTAAAACAAAAATTGAATTATATGCACTACTAGGCAAGCATGACAGGACTTTTGCTAGCAGATGTAAGGTGTGAAAACCTGTGGGAAAATCCTATTCATTTTAGGTTCCACTTGAAAACACTGCAGTGCACTGGAAGTGGATTCAGTCTTAATGGTACTGAAAAAGATAGAAGCTGGGGAACAATGGAAATCAATGATTTGAACCTAATTAAAAAGACCTGATAAAAATTCTGGAAAGCCAGATGGCAAAGTCAATTTCTCCGTATAATATCAGTGGAGAGAAAGAACATGATTAGCTGTTGACATTCTGCAAGGGTAGAATGATCTTATCAGCAAGGAACCCAAAGCATTTCCTTAACAATAGTAGACTGTGCTTTATAACTGTTGTACACCTGAGTTAATGTAAATAATTTACTTTCCAAGAAGTATGAGATACAATGTTTTTCTCAAATGTCATAGAATCACAGAATCGTTTAGGTTGAAGACCTTTAAGATCATTCAGTACAACTGTTAACCTAACACTACCAAGTCCACCAGTAAACCAATTAGGGGTAGAGTAATACTTCATTTCATGTTTCCTGGCTTGGTGGCTGGATTATTTTTTAATGAAAGTAAAACTAGGAATCATTAAGGTTGGAAAGGATCTCTAAGATCATCAGTCCAACCATCAACCCAACACCACCATGCCCACTAAACCATGTCCTGAAGTGCCACGTCTACCCATTTTTTGAACACCTCCAGCGACGGTGACTCCACCACCTCTCTGGGCAGCCTGTTCCAATGCTTGACCACACTTTCAGTGAAGAAATTTCTCCTATTATCCAATCTAAACCTCCCCTGATGCAGTTTGAGGCCATGTCCTCTCTTCCTATTGCTAACTGCTTGGGAGAAGAGACCAGCACCCACCTCACTACAACCTCCTTTCAGGCAGTTGTAGAGAGTGATAAGGTCTCCCCTCAGCCGCCTCTTCTCTAGGCTAAACAATCCTAGTTCCCTCAGCCGCTTCCCATCAGACCTGTGCTCCAGACCCTTCACCAGCCTTGTTGCCCTTCTCTGGACACGCTCCAGCAACTCAATGTCCCTGTTGTACTGAGGGGCCCAAAACTGGACACAGTACTCAAGGTGTGGCCTCAGCAGTGCCGAGTACAGGGGGACAATCACCTCCCTGCTCCTGCTGGCCACACTATTCCTGATACAAGCCAGGATGCTGTTGGCCTTCTTGGCCACCTGGGCATGCTGCTGGCTCATGTTCAGCCGGCTGTAAACCAACACCCCCAGGTCCTTTTCGGCCAGGCAGCTTTCCAGCCACTCTTCCCCAAGCCTGTAGCGTTGCATGGGGTGGTTGTGACCCAAGTGCAGGACCCGACACTGAGCCTTGTTGAACCTCATACAATTGGCTGTGACCCATTGATCCAGCCTGTCCAGGTCCCTCTGCAGGGCCATCCTACCCTCCAGCAGATCAACCCTCCCACCCAATTTGGTGTCATCTGCAAACTTACTGAGGGTGCACTCAATCCCCTCATCCAGATCGTTGATAGATAAAGATATTAAACAAGACTGGCCCCAGAACTGAGCCCTGGAGAACACCGCTTGTGACCGGTTGCCAACTGGATTTAACTCCATTCTCAACTCTCTGGGCTTGGCCACCCAGCCAGTTTTTTACCCAGCAAAGAGTACGCCTGTTCAAGCCATGAGCTGCCAGCTTCCTTAGGAGAATGCTGTGGGAGATGTTGTCAAAGGCTTTACTGAAGCCCAGGTAGATGACATCCACAGCCTTTCCTTCATCCGCTAGGTGGATCGCCAGGTCATAGAAGGAGATCAGGTTGGTCAAGCAGGACCTGCCTTTCATGAACCCATGCTGGCTGGGCACGATCCCCTGATTGACCTGCACATGCTTGTGGAGCATACTCAAGATGAACCGCTCCATAATCTTCCCCGGCACCAAGGTCAGGCTGACAGGCCTGTAGATCCCTGGATCCTCCTTCCGGCCCTTCTTGTAGATGGGCATCACATTGGCAAGCCTCCAGTTGTCTGGGACCTCTCCTGTTAACAAGGACTGCTGATAGATGATGGAGAGTGGCTTGGTGAGCTCCTCTGCCAGCTCCCTCAGTACTCTTGGGTGGATCCCATCTGGCCCCATAGACTTGTGAGTGTCCAGGTGTTGTAGCAGGTCACTAACTGCTTCCTCCTGGATTATGGGGAATGTGCTCTCTGTCTTCCAGCTCAGGGGGCTGAATACCTTGGGGATAACTGGTCTGGCTATTAAAGACAGAGGCAAAGAAGGTTAAGTACCTCAGCCTTGTCCTCATCCTTAGTGGCAGTGTTCCCCCCCTGCATCCATAAAGGATGGACATTCTCCTTGTCTCTTTTTATTGTTAATGTATTTGTAGAAACATTTTTTATTATCTCTTACAACAGTGGCCAGATTGAGTTCTAGCTGGGCTTTTGCCTTTCTAATTTCCTCTCTGCATGACCTAACGAGATCCCTGTACTCTTCTTGAGTCGCCTGCCCCTTTTTCTAAAGTTGGTAAAATCTCCTTTTTTCCCTGAGTCCCAGCAAAAGCTCCCTGTTCAGCCAGGCTGGTCGTCTTCCCCACTGGCTCATCTTATGGCACACAGGGACAGCCTGCTCCTGCGCCTTTAAGACTTCCTTCTTGAAGAAGGCCCAGCCTTCCTGGACCCCTTTGCCTTTCAGGACTGCCTCCCAAGGGACTGTCCCAACCAGCATCCTGAACAGGCCAAAGTCTGCCCTCTGGAAGTCCATGGTAGCGGTTTTGCTGGCCCTCTTCCTTATTTTGCCAGGAATCAAAAACTCTTATCATAACATGGTCGCTAAGCCCAAGATGGCCTCCACCCACAACATCTCCCATGAGTTTTGCTCTGTTTGTAAACAGCAGGTCAAGCAAGGCACCACCCCTGGTAGGCTTACTTACCAGCTGTGTCAGGAAGTTATCTTCCACATGCTCCAGGAATGTCCTAGACTGTTTCCTCTCTGCTGTGTTGTATTTCCAACAGATGTCCGGCAAGTTGAAGTCCCCCACGAGAACAAGGGCTAGCGATTGTGAGACTTCTGCCAGCTGCTTACAGAATGCTTCATCTACCTCTTCATCCTGGTTGGGTGGTCTATAATGGACTCCCAGCAGGACGTCTGCCTTGTTGGCCTTCCCCCTCATCCTTATCCATAAGCACTTGACATCATCACAACTGTTGAGCTCTATACAATCGAAACATTCCCTAACACACAGAGCCACCCCACCACCTCCCCTTCCATGCCCAACCCTTCTGAAGAGCTTATAGCCATGCAATGCAGCACTCCAGTCATGAGAGACATCCCACCGTGTTTCTGTGATGGCGACTAAGTCATAGCTATCCTGCTGCACAATGGCTTCCAGCTCCTGTTGTTTGTTGCCCATGCTGCGTGCGTTGGTGTAGATGCACTTGAGCTGGGCTATCGATTTCACCCCCAATGTTGCCATACCACCCTTGGACTCCTCTCTGGTGAGCCTGGTTATAACCCCTTCCCCTCTTCAAACCTAATTTAAAGCCCTCCCAATGAGTCCTGCCACCTCATGAGCAAGAATCCTTTTCCCCTTTGGAGAAAGCTGATCTCCATCTGCTGCCAGCAGGCCTGGTGCTGTATAAACCTCCCCATGATGGAAAAAACCAAAATTCCACCGATGGCACCAGCCTCTGAGCCACATGTTAATCAGCTGAGCTTTCCTGTTCCTTTCAGTATTCTTCCCCGGCACTGACGGGATTGAGGAAAATACTACCTGTGCTCCCAATCTTTCAACCAATTGTCCCAGTGCCATGAAGTCCTTTTGGATTGCTTTCGGACTTCTCACCAGAAGCTCATCACTGTCAAGCTGCGTAACCAACAGCAGGTAATAATCAGAGGGCCGTACCAGATCAGGGAGTTTCTTAGTAATGTCTCTAACCCAGGCTCTAGGGAGGCAGCAGACCTCCATGTGGGGTGGGTCTGGTGGGCATATTGGAAATAGTGCGAAACTCACAAGTTGGATATCTTGATACAAGCTTTAGGCTTTGACTGCTGAAGGCTAGACACGTATATGATTTGAACATCAAAGCTGAAATCAAAGTCCAGTTATAGGTGTTGAAAAAGTGTGTGGGTATTTATATCTATATTTGTGTCCATAGTTTTCAGCTAATTGTGCTGAATTGGGTAAATTTTGGAAAAGGATGTTTCCTGTACATATGTATAATGAAGCATATGTCTCGGTGCCATCAGCTGAGCTGTTCAGTTTTTGTACAAAATGCTTAAAAAGACAAAATGAACAAATGATGTGATGGTGCGATAGCTAAGATGATAATCACAGTGGAGAAAAAATTTCCAGGATCTTCTAGCTCCTGCTGTAGTGAAAGCATTTTATATAAAGCATCCACCTGATAGACTGGGAGCATCCAGCAAAGAATAGAATAAAAGGTGGTGATTTGAGAGTTTTCCTGGGAGGCAGAAGGTTCAGGTTCAAATCCTTTCAGAGGAAGACTTGAATCTAGGTTCCATGTATGCCAGGCAAAAGTGGTCTGATCACATAGCTACTGAGTAAAAAAGAAATTACTATCATACACCATTATTTTCAGATTGTCTTCCCCAGAAGTGTTGACTACAGTAATTTGTAATAAAGGTTTTCATGTTAATTTATTGCTGTATTCAGAGACCTAGAATGAATGTCAGTGCTAGCAGGATTATGAGCTGTTTAATTTTGGTTTAAAAAGTGGTCACCTGGGTGTTACTGATGTTAGGTTTTGGGAAAAGATGAATTGAAAAGCTTTGTTTATTGCTGAATTAACCAAGCAGTAGCTGGTTCATTGCTGGACATTCCAAACCCCAGAGAGTTGATGACTGGCATGAGCATAAGTTATTGGCCCCTTCATAATTTTTGTTGCAATAGCTCATGTCTGTATGCTCAAGACTACTGTTGCAGCATGTGTGAAAAATTAGCAAAAGAAGCATTTGTTAATTGAATATATTTCTATATGTTAAGTGGCCTGGATTTCAAGGGCTGGTGATAATGTCAGCTGGGATTGTCAGCTGATGCTTAATTTCAGTCTAGGTACTGGACACTTGAGTATGTTCAAGCTAGTATTATGGCTGGGCTTGGGGCTAGGCCAGATTTTGCATTCTTTCAATTTTCCCTGTGCTTGGTGATTAAACTTTTATTATGCAGAGCAACATAGACATGTCAATTTTAACTTTCCTAGAGTGGTACTAAATGTATGGATATATGTGACTTTTTTTTCCATCCATAAAAAGTAGCAATCTTCATTAACTACTTGTATTTCATACAGTAGTACTTTGCATCAAACTAGTATCCATTTATGTGGGTGAATAAATATTAGTGTTTCTAACATAACCATCACACGTCTAGTTTTTTGAGTTCAGATAATATAAAACATAAATCACAGCTCTTTAAAAAAGCCTGAATAACTGGTATTTGATGACCTGTGATGCAGGCAGTTCAGGTATAAATTGAAGAACAGATGAATCTTCTTTAAACTACACTAATTAAAGTAGCTTTAAAAATCTGTGCTAAAGATAAAACAGATGATAGAAATGTACACAAGTAAAATGCAAGACTAACTGACAAGGGTTGTCTTGCACAGTAAAGTATACGGTGCAGTGGAAACAGTTTTGAGTAATTGAGCATTGAAATCTTCCTTCTTTCTAGTGTTCAGACAAAATGAAAAGCAGAACTGCTGGCTAGCAAATAGATCCCAGCTTCAAAATCTAAAGCAACCTAAATTATTCTGTTTCACTTGCATGTTCTAATTCAAATGTCTTTTAAACACCACCTCCCGCCCCCTTTTGAATATTTTGACTGGCTCCCCCCTATAAACTCTAAAGGACTGGCTAAATACAGGACGTGACTCATAGCAGTTATTGACTTGTGCCCTTTACTGAGATATCAGACTTCATTGTGCTAATGTCTGAATTTGTTTCTGTCCATGTTGAATATTTAAACAGGAGTAACTCTTCTTGTTAAGTGATAATTGATGGGTTGACACAGGTAAGGAGTCTTCCTTAAACAGGATGCAGCTTGGGATAATCACAGTTCCAGTAGCTGATCACCAACAGGTTACTGTGTAAAAGAGCTTCCACTAATACATTATTCTATATATAAGTACAATTCCCATGTTCACAGTGTAAAAATTCACTGTAATGACAGCCCTTTATCCTTGAGACAATGTGTAGCCCTGAAAATCTCCCTATGGTGGAAATACTAAGTGTAGCAGCATTTACCTACTGCCTGCTAACTTTCTTAAGAGTGAAACTAATATGTGCTGTCTATTAAAAATATACATCTATTTCCTTCATGATATAGTTCAATAAGATATTTCATAGGTCATCATAACCAATCTAATCTTCCAGGATTTTGAAAGCTATGTTTTTGCCTTTAATCTGTATTTTGTACTGCATAGATATTAAGATAATATTTGTAATGTAAATTACTAATGCAGTTTGCATTTTTCAAGTTGCAATAATCATTCAGTCCTTGGAGTGAAAGTAATTTTTCAGCCTTTGTTTCTTTAGCCTTATGTTCCCTAATCACCTTGTGTATATGGTTGTTATAGATCTGCATTTCTTGGTGCTGTAGTTAGTTCTGTTTTATTGTACAGTGCATCTGCAGCACTGCTGGGAGTATATCTGATGATCTCATTACTGGATCAAAGCCTTAGTCTCTTGGGTCACAACCCCGCTTAATGTTCTTGTGCAGACCCCTCCAGACTTCCACTAAAAAAAAGCACTTTGTGCTCATAAAAACATTTGCTCAGGACATAAGCAAACAGAAAAGAAAAAAAAATAAAGCAGTCTAAAAAGTATTTGAGGCTTTTGAGTTAAAAGAAAAAAGAAAAAAGTGGTTTATGGTATCAGCTTTTCATTTTATCTGCTGTTCTGTCATGACCAAGCTCCCAAAATTAGTCGTTTATTGTTTTAGGAAGTAAAAACATGGAAAAAATGAAGCTTAAGGTTGAAGACTGTATTTTAAAAACACAATTTATGATCCTGGAAAGAGGATCAAAGACATTTTGATTTTTCAGATGCTTGTCTCTTTCTTTTACACACATTAGATGACCATGGCATTATTTTATGAAATATAAAAGCTTCATATTATTAAGCTCTGATGGAATATAATGAGAAAAACTACAGGCTCTTGTTTCCTGTTCAGTGGGAGAACTTTCCTGATTTTGAAACTGGATCAATTGACAGCAGAGGAGCAATCCATTCTGGAAAGAGATTAATAGATCCCTTACAATAGATAAACAGATGCAGCCTTGAGGCAGTGCGTGTTGAGGTCACACCCTGCATACAGTAGTGATAACGTTCCTTACCTCATCTGGTAACTCAGGGAGGAGAGCAAGTATTTCAGGATTCAGGATCCTGGACTTTTTTTGTGTCCTTGGATTCGGGCCAGCTGCTGCTCAGAGCTGTATAGTTCTATACAAAGGTGGCCTGGAGGCTGTATCATGCTGTGTTTATTAACTGACAGGTTCCTTAAAGCATGCACAAATTGTGGAGGGGAGAGCAGGTTTCATTGAAGGGTGGACAATGCTGAGCATGCTGGCATCATACCTGTGTCTGAGGGTCTACCTCTTCTTGTCAGGAGTCTACCACCTTCTACCTGCTTGACAGCAGGGCTGCCACTCAAAGGGACCTAGGCAAGGTGGAGGAATGGTGACGGGAACCTTAGGAGATGCAGCGAGGTCAGATGTACTTGCAAAGCAAGAACCCCTTGCAACAGTACAGGCTGAAGTCTGACTTCTGGGGACCTGCGCCCTTTTTGTGTAGGGCATAATGGTCACAGAGTCAGTATGAGCTACATGAATCATCATACAAAACTGAGTCATCTGTGATTTTAAGGCCTGATATGTTGCACTGTCCTCCAGTAAATGCTCCTGATAAAATACATTAGGAATGTAGCCTTTGTATTCCAAAAGAATGCAACATTCAACTATTACATGTGTGAGCTACACATAACTTCAAATGAGAACTAGAATACAGATATGCCTTGTGTTAGGGGGTGTGATACATTCATAGATACTCTATCTGACAATATAGAAATGTGTATTTAACTAATAAAAATTTTGTCATCTGTTGGTTATTCTAATCATAACCTTTGCAAAGATGCCAATAAAAATGGTCTGAAAGTGCTAGGTGCTGTCTTTTGAGGAAAACTAGGCTAGCACTGAAATTTGATACAACCTTCTGAGAATCTGCCTGATGGGAAGACCACAAAAGCACCCATTTTCCACCCCAAGGCAGGAGCCTGCTGTAATTTTGGAAGGTTTTAGCATTGCATGACAGAGGGTAGTTTTTCCTGAAAGTTTTTCTTTGCATTTAGGTGTCTTTGCTAGTCTTGCCAGTACAAGTATCTACCTGCATTTCCTTATCCTGGATAATCCTTCATTTAAAAAAAAAAAAGGGGGGGGGGGGGGGGGGGGAGTGAGGGGGAAGGAGTTTGCATATCCCCTAGCAAAGAAGATTTTAAGGCTTAAATAACTGCAGTGTGAACTTATTGCCACATGTAATACTGCTTCTTGATTTATCACCTTGGAAACAGCCTGAAGTCTTTGTTTTGTGTACTAGCTCTACTGTGATTTAAAAGCAGTAGATGAGTGAAACACATATCTAATAAGATTTAACTCTTTCTTGGTAAGAATATGTAGTCAGAGATATCAATTACTTGATTCTGGCCATAATTTTTGAAACAGAAAAGCCTTCCATGAGAATGAACAGAGTTCTTACCACTGTATTGAGTACCATCTTCATACCAGTAAATTCGTTCTTCTGCCCTTTCAAGAGCCTTCTAAACAGAGGTTTTTACTGACCTACCAAATTCTCTTACAGCTGTTTGATAGAAACAGCAAAACCTTTCTCAATTTTTTTTTTCTCCTTTTTCCCCAGGTGATATCTATTTTCTGTCTAGCATAAGCAGTAATGGCAGCTCCCTATAACTAGAATGTCTGCTCCCTTGGGAGAAAAAGCCACCCAGATCCTTCCACCTAACATGCAAATACATGTATTTCTAGAGCAACTTTTAGGTACTTTTTATTTCCTGCAAAGATCTTAATACAGATGGGTGGCTGCAGTAGCTAAGAGTGTATAAACTGCACAGGTTTCAAGACTTTATACATGTTATTGCTAATATTCTGTAATCAATAGGTTCTTTGGGCTTTATATGAACTGTGGAACAACCACCAAGTAGGCTTTCACTGGATTAATTCTTGTTTTTCCATTACATTTCTGACTGGGGTTTTTTCACCTTCTTTAATACCAGAGAATCAAGAGAGATGAAATAAAAGTGTTTCTATTTATTCACCTAAAAAACCATTCCCCTTTTAATTGTACAAGTCAAAGGTATACAGTGGCATTGCACAAAGGTTTCAGCTTATGTCATATTTTATTTCTCGTGACAACTGGCATATGGAAAAAATAAATCTTAAATTTCTTTCCTTTTTTTTATTTTTAGAATGGTAGTTAAATTATATTGTGATTCTGCACAATATATTCAAGCATCTCTGATAAGGGAAATTGATTAATGAATTTAGAACCTATAAAATAACATTGTTCCATGTTCTGAAAGTTTCCAGATATCACTGTACTCTTAGAGTTATAGGATGTACTGTATTGCCTGTCCTTTTCTATATCATATTCCACTTTAAATAAAAAAATGCTAGATATTAAGAAAAATTAATAGCTTTGAATCTTTTGAAACTTACTGAAGAGAAAAAAGTGGTACATGTTTGAGAATGTTTGCAACAGAATGTCAGAAATAAATTAGTAGGAAAATAGCAGCCATATCTTTTCAAAGATAGTAAACTTGCCTTAGCTGGTTGTCTACATGTTGGACAATGAAAATTCATATGCAAGACACATGAAGTAGAAAAAAAACCCCAGGTAGCCATTGGAAAAAATAACTACTTGGAAATAAGATGACTATGTATTTATGCATGTGTAAAGAATTCATTAAAGGCCTTCTAAAATTGTAAGATTTTAATTAAAAAAGGATTGTAACTTGCAGGAAGGGTAAAAGAAAAAAGGTACCTAAACTATTCTAAATGAGTTAATATAGTACTGGATTGTTATAGGCAAGTACGGTAGAAATGTGAAATGATGAACAACTGGTTCTACAAGCTTATGTTTTGTTGGTTTTCTAGCTCTTTCATAGAATAAGCCTCACACATTCATGTTGGGTCTCTGTTTCCTGAACATTTCATAAGAAATTGATCTGTTCTCTCAATTGTAGAAGTGATTTTGCAGTGGAAGACAGAATCATAGAATCGTTTAGGTTGGAAAAGACCTTTAAGACCATCCAGTCCAACCATTAACCTAACATTACCAAGTCCACCACTAAACCAGTTAAGGGTAGAGTAACAATTCATTTCATGTTTCCTGGCTTGGTGGCTGGATTATTTTTTAATGAAAGTAAAACTAGAATAGAATCATTAAGGTTGGAAAGGACCTCTAAGATCCGATCAAGATCAGAGACCCGATCAAAAAAAATCTGAGAAACTAACAGGGCATTAGAAAAACATGATGGAGTGGTAAAAAACGCTTGCTGCCTTAGTAAAATTATCAGATACTTTTGGCTTTGTTTTTAGATATGGGGAGCTGTATTTATGCATTCATCTGAAAAAGGTGTGTTTACTGTATGTGTACTTAATGCCTTATCATGACGGTCACGGAAAAGAAACTGTACATGATATACATAATAAAAGTTTGGGCTTGTTATCAGATTTTGAAAAATGAGATCTCCAGATGTGGATGCACAGGTGGAAATAAATTGTCATGAGCATGTAGCAATATGAGAGAGAGTGGAAAATATTGAAGCCTTCAAAGTAAACTATGAATGTTCCATATTAAAGATGATAGCTTGGTACTTTTTCTCAGAAAGAAAGGCAAAACCCAAAGCCCTGTTCTTCTACTCACAGCAGAAACTAAAACAAAACAAATGTGGATTTTTGGGTTTGTGAGGAAAAATAATGGAATGTAACAATATAGCACAACATTAAAGCCAACCAGGAGACTAATGAGCTTTGGTTTAGTGAGGAACATTTTACTGATATCAGTTACAATTATGGGTACTTAATACTTCCAAGAATCAGCCCCAGGTAGCCATTATGATTTTGTCAGTGAATTGATCCCATATTTCATACAAAATCCTGCAGATTAATTCAGTTCACATTGTATCATTTCTTTGTGTGGACTAATGGTCTTTGTCTACTTCCAGTATTTTGTAGAACTGAGTACTTGAAACAAATGCTCGATCAATAAATATTCTATGAGTGTTCTTTCTCCCTATTATTTTTCTTGTCTTAACATTAACAAGCCTAAAACAGGTACTGAGTTGTTAAAAATGGGTTCATTCTGGGCTCTAGTCTAGGTCCTTTGAAAGGAACACAGAGATACTTTCAGAAAATCCTTAGAGTCCGTTCTCTGAAAATTAAACTCTTAAAGGATTCAAAGGTTTCTGCCTTGGTTATTATCTTGCAAATGGCATCTTCTATTGAAGAAGCCTGTGGAGTTTGAATGTTAAGATGTAACACCAAGCCTGAGCATTTCATCTAGTAGTATAATGAGTATAAAGCAGATGTCTCAGAAAATTACTTGAATTATGCAACCTAATTGTTGGATGGTGTTAGGTTATTTTGTTTCCACTTGTGAGGCATTCACAAATCAATCTCAAATTCCACTAGAACACTAGTGATTAACTGGTATATGCTAAATGGTGTTAACCAACAGCTTTCACTCACGACTTTTTGCTAAGTGTTAATTTTGATGCAAGTTAATGACCTCTATTTAATTCTTACATTATTCTGCCTTTTCTTATATGACTGACAAGCCAGGAAAGAGACAAAAAAAGTGTGTGTGTGAACCAGAAAAAAATCTGAATAGCTAAAAAGTTGTGGGGAGCTATCATTTTTGGAGCAGAGCCTATCAATAATAAATACATGATAATAAACATGTTAAGTTCAGTGTTTTCATTTTTCAAAAATTTTGGATAAAGAAGCCTATACTGCTTTTCTGAAAATACATTTAACTAGAACTCTTCAAGCTAACCTGGTCTGATGCTGTTGGATCAAAGAACTGTAAGAAGCTGAGTCTCAGTGCTTAAGTAACTTGTGCCAAGCTAAGGGATGCATGCATGCATGCTTGTGTTTGCCTGTCTGTGTGTGTCAGAGAAGTGTTTATTAAATAAATTGAAATAACATACTTCTGAATAGACAGACATACTTAGTATTTTCTCCAAGTGATTGTATAGGAATCCTACTAAACAGACTAAATGCTTCTGAATGAATTGTGGGAATCACAGCACGTGTAATTTAATGCTGTTCTATTTTTCTTTCCGATAATTTTCACAGAAGGAGGATTGCAGTTTCTCGCAGTAGTCTCTCTTTAGTGTTGCTTTTGTAATCTTAACTGATATGAATTAATATTTAGCCACTTCTCTTTTTACTAAATTTTGTTACAAGCATGTAGTATCAGAATTCCCCTTGAGTGCAATCCTTCCAAGCACAGAGCACCGCATATCTTTAATTCCTCTGGTTTTTTTCTGTGAGCTGAGGCCAGTCAGTGCTTTGAAAGACTGTTCTTTAATTTTGCAAAGCCCTGAATTTAATATTATTTTGACCTTTTTAATATTCTAGGTTTAGAGTGTTCGCCATGCTACAGTATTTCACAAAGTGAATGAGTGGCTACAATTTTAGGATTTGATTTGGGGATTTAAGTACGAGAGGACCAGAATAAATTTCCTTAATCTGTCGATGAGATAGTTTAAATAATCATGGTTTCCAGATTGGGATTTCTGTTGTCCCTCAGAAACTCTTGCTTCTATAGTTTCTTCCTGGAAATCGGAGTTTTCACTTAATTGGGGGTATTAAGACTGTACATGAAAATTTTGTTGTGTTGCTGATATACCTATATGCATGTCATAGTCTGAATAGTGGGAGATACTTTTTTTCAGTGCTTCCAGATCTACTTTTGATACTTTCACTTGCTTTTGGGAGCTGTCAGCTGTTTTATCTTCCTAAAATGTGTAGGTATGGATGACTTAACAGAACAGTTAATAGGTGTAGCTGGCAAATTGTACATAAACATACACAAATCTAAACATACACAGTTCAAACTTACTTAGGGCATATGTGTATGTATCTTATTTCTCAGTCTTCCTCTTCCTACCAGTCTTGTATATCAAAAATCTGTAGGCTGCTTTTGACATTGGGGTAAATTTTTCACATTAATGAAACAAACATTATATCTTCTTAGATTTTCAGATGGGAGAGAGTTTTGATTTCCCTCAGCTTGCTTAGCTTTATTTGATTTGGTTGTTCTTCAGATTTCTTTAAATTTATATGCACTTGACTTTGTATTTTCTGGAATGTTTGGGGAAGACAGCTGTATTGTAGGGTAAATGGCATTATAGATTAATATTCAAGTGGACAATGCAAAATAATATACAAAAGTATAAGGGAAGCATTTAAATAGCTCTTGGTGGTTGGAGAGTTCAGGAAAACATTTACCTCTGAGTAAGTACATATGGACTAAATATGTGCTAAATTAACCATTTCAGTTGGTAGTGACTTGTACGCTCCCCTGTGATATATACAAGGAGATTCTGGGGTCAGCAGCTGTTAGGGAGTCCCTAGAAGATCGTTGATGACTGACCTATAAGTTATTAGGGAACAAATTGGAGAAGGTCATAGAAAAGGGCAATCCTCATATCAGAGGCTGTAGGGGATTAACTCATCTGTCTCATTGCTGAATCAATCTTATCCCTTTTCCAACCAACAAAATTCAATTAACTTTTATGAATTATTTAGCCACACTGAAGTCTTAGATAGTATTAATATTTGTGTTTCAGCTTTTTTTTTTTCCCCAAGGAATGTAAAATATTTCTTCGTTATCATCAATCAAACTTCAGCGTACATTGTAATTTTCCATTTCACTGTTTAAGAAATATCTTCTTAATCAAACCTGATGTTGACTGAAGAATTTTACATGCTAGGCTACTGCTTATATTTAGATTATGAACTGCCTCAGGAAAAAGTCAGGGATTCCATGTACCTTAAATGATAGGGGGGTTTTTTGTTTCTTGGTTTTTTTTTTTTTTTACTCAGTGGCAACTTTTTTAACAAAAGCTTTTAGAACTTTAATGCTACCAGATAAATTACAATCTGCTAGTTCAACCCAAGAAGAAAGGAGTTTGAACAATGTTGCCAGAAAAGTTGCTAGAGTATTTATGTCTTTGACAAAAGAGTTTAATTCTCATCTGCGAAACTATGCTAGAGAGAGTGGCTAAGAATAAAACATGATTAACTTGTAGACAGGAAAAATGTATTTTTTGAGTGCCTCAAAAATGAAAGATTGTTGTCTTGCACTGTTCTTAATATGATAGCAAAGATCTAGTCATCAAAACTGAGAAATAGGAACTTGAAGGCTTGATGAGCCAATCAAGGTCACGAGAATGTCTTTTGCAAATGCTCAATGAAAAACAAGACAGAAAGGCTTGGAGGAAGAAGAATGAGACTGCATGGGCTAGTTACTTAGCCACTGTTGTCAATGTTGTTGTGAAAGGATAGAAAGTTCAGTGCAACTTAGTCACCCAGCTGTGTATTCAAATTCCTGGGTGAATATTGGAATCTGCAATAACTTCATGTTGCTGTGCCTACGCTGGCACTCGTTCCTGAGCTAGGTACTTTACATAGTTTAAGCTAGTGTGGGTATGTATGCAAAAACGAGAATCAGAGCAGGGAATAGTGTGAACTGCATCTCTAAGACCTTAAATAGTTTATACCAGGATTTGTCTTCTCAAGTATTTCAGCCATTCCAGTTATACTGTCAGCAATTCTGCATGTAAATGAGCTATCTAGCACCTGTGTACTCTGCCTTCATTTGAGCTTGGACAATATTGCATGACATCCTCTCTCCTTGAAATACCGTATCCTTCACCATCAATCAGGTATTTTATCAGTCCCCTCTGGTTTTTCTTGAATTGCTTTAGGCTGATTTAATATTACATTTTACTATGATTTCTTATGGCATTTTTTCCATTGACTTTAATTAAACTTCTGAGCCTTGTGGATCAGGATAACTTTTATTAAAATTAATAAATGGATGGTCCTTACAGATCTGCTTGTAGTTTCTCTTAGCTTCATGAAAGCCAAAGACTCTAAAGATAGAATATGGTTATAAGATAGGTGGTAAATCTGAAGACTAAAGAATTTATGATACGAATTTCATATGTAGGTTGTTATTTTTTTTTCTTAAGAAAACAAGAGGACAGTGTTACCAAGCAAGCTGGAAAGATAGCTTTTTGAAAAATTGCACATCAAACTTAACTAACATGATTGGGTAAGATAGGAATTTACTTACAAAAGCTCAGAAATTTCCACTGAAACTTGGCATGTTGATTGTAGATGTTAAATAATTTAGAAGTCTCAGCAGCGCTGTCAATGCTAGTAAGATATGCTAATTCCTAATATAGGAATGTGCCATTCAGTACCTTTGATTTTACTCTCTGCTATTACAACAGTCTTACCTTTTCAGTGAATGAAATGCAGAACGTATTCTTCTACCTGTCAATAGTGTGTGTGATAGAATGGCAGCGTATATAATATTCAAAATGTACTGTTGGAAGTTCTATCAACACTATCAGCTTAACTCTAAAATTTATTGTAAATTTAGAAAGATGCATACACTTCTATCTTCTTCCTTTTCAGTAGTTTCTCTTGCATTATCTAAACAATATTTGGAAAGGAGAAATTGTTTAATTTGATAGTAATTTTTTTGAGTTACGTGAGGATTTCTCATTTTAATTGTTAATACAGTTAATTGCATTGACATTTGCTGTTAAAAATAGTGTTATACTTTTTTTTTTTTAAATTGTTGTACACTGTGATCTTGCAGTTAAAGCACACTACAATCTGGTTGCTTCCTTTTTCTCAGAAATCTTACATTTTTCTCAACAGTTTACAACAACTGTTATGTGTGTTCAACAATATAAACGTTACAGATATAGTTTACATGACACTGTTAATTATTTGATTACTTAAGTAGCAATTTTAATGGTCATTATTGGTATAGTACTCAATTAAGATTTCTGCTGTTACTTGTAATAGTTCACCAGTTTTTCTGGAATGTACACAAACTGATAGACTACAAGAATTTTGGTTCTATTAACCTGTTGATCAGTTTTGTCTTTCTTTTGGCATACCTGTGGTAATTTCTTGTGAGGCAAATTTGAAAGTCATTAAGGAATGGAAGACTGTACTGAAGTCAGCAGCAACTCTAAGGGATAAACTAGAGAAAACACCATTTTCCACTGTTTAGGAAATTTTCCATTCAGAAATATAGTTCAGTAACACTCAGCTAGCCTTGCAATAAAATCCAGGGAATACAGATTCTCTTTGGAACTTAAAATTCTGTCTAGATTTTATGCCACAGTCAAATTTTCTTATGCAAATGTTCACATACTTGTTAATATTGCACACCTGGTCTAGTTATGTGATGCATAATTACACTGACAAGAATGAGGATGGCTTTAAAGTCAAGTGTTTGCTTAATTTCAACAACTGCTGAGCCAGATCCATACCTTCTACAAGTGGCAGCTTTTTAGTTTCAATGGGGTTTTACCCTTGAATAAAGACAACAGTAATTTTTATGATCTGGTTGGTACATCCTGACAGAAAATGTGGCTAACAACCCTTTTTTCCATACCAAAAAAATTATTAAAAAATGTGTGGATGCTTATGAAGCATGACCATGAGGAAATGTTAATCATTTTAGATCTGGTATAGAGCATATAGATTTTACATAGCGTGAATTAAAGAGCGTCAAGGCTACACATTGGATCTGGTGCCTAGCAGAAACTGTGAATAATTGTCCTTTAAGCGAATAAGAGAGTTCTGTGGGAAAGGTGAACATTTACATAACTTAAGTTTGCATCAAAATTTTACACCTGGAATGTGCGACATTCAATATTTGTCAGACCTTTATCTTATGTGACATTACAGTGCTTAAGCTAGGGCAGGTTACGCAATAGCCACTTGACCCCCAGACTGACAGTTGTTAAAACAAGCTAAAAACAGATCAGGCCAAGGGAACTTAGATAAAGCCTGAAATCCTGCACTGCCAGGTCAAAAGCCCTCTGCCATCTACTAGCATCAGCAAAAATCATATTTACTAGGCTATTTAGCTATACTTGAGCCTAATGCCAGTCTGACTGAGTAATCTGAGTAACATTGAAGTTTTTCAATCCAGAGAGTGTGGCAATACTTTAAAATGAATTTCCAGATCTCTCTTGCAGTAACCCAGTGTTACAGTGCAGTTCTCCAGGTTATAAAAGGAAACTATATATGTCCAGTTCTGGAGCTTACTTTGTGGAGAAAGTATTTTCTGGTAATGACGGTTAGACAGCCCAAATTCCTGAACTGAACTAACAGGTACTGAGCATAAGCACTTTCAAGTTCAAAAAAACTAATGAGCATTACCTAATTAAGAAAGTCTTACACCAACTTCATTAAAATAAGTCTGTTTGAAGAAAACGTTTTAAAGTGCCATACCTGCAGCAGAAGATAGGGCAAATTTTCACAAGATCCTCTCTGTAGAGCAGTAAGGTTTATAAGATTGTCCTGATGTAGCAAATAACAGTTAAAATTTCCACATTTCTAAGTAGTATTCTTCAAAACACCTAAAAGCAGTTGTATCATTTAGAAATATATAAATGCTATAAGTTTGAGGAACATGCCACCAATCCAGATACAGTGCTCTATTTCAATCTTAGCTAAACAAGTTACAACGTAAAAACCATCTCCTGAGAGCGTTCCATTTCCCCTTCAATTCTTTGAATGGTTTATTTTTCTGTGCCTATGGTTATGACATGAAGATTAATAGAAACACTCTGACTACAACAGTAGTGTCTTTTTCTAACATAAGCAATGCTATGAAATCTAAAAACCAAAAAATCCGCTCAAGGAATAGAAACAGCTTTTGGAGAGTAATATATACTTTCAAGTTTAATTTTTACAGTAGAATATTTTATTCTATTAAATAACTTTAAACAGTTTAGAATGGTTTGTTCAAAACATATTTAGCTGTCTGAATACCCACATGAGAGAAGTAATACCTTTTCTTCTGGATCAACAAATAGGAGCGTAGAACTTCAACAACGAGTTTTAAGCATCCCAATAGTGAAGACACCTTATGAAAGGGACTCCCCTCACTCCACTGACCTCCCACTCTTTTGATTATTATTGTTTAACTTGCATTTGAACCCTTGCCAGTTGCACTTTTTTGAATTGCATTGATGCACAAATAAGCAGTCATAGTATATATTTTGTGTGTATAGATATAGATAAATATATATATGACCTGCAAGCTGATGACGTGAGAAATTAAACAATCTAAAATGTTTCTGCTCAGTGTAAATGCTAAAAGACAACTGTTGTTAAATTCTAACATGAGCTATTTCCTTAGTGCTTCCAGTATCTCCTCAGCTTTGTATTGTGTTGTTTTAATGATGCCATTATAGTAAAAGCAGTACAAACCCTCTAAAATCAACATAGTAACCTGTGGAGTATGAGGGAAATTGTATTAATGCAGGTCATCTTTCTACATACAGACGTCAGCATAAGAGCTAGGTGACTGAAATGTAACTCTATTTACGGTAGTTTTATTTTAATCCTCTGGGAATTCATTAGCATCCCTCTCAGATGCTGGTGTTCAAATCCTGCCTATAAGAGAGCAAATAAGAAAGATACCAGAAATTATTTAACAAAAGACATTTTCCCAAGTTATGCAAATGCAGCTAAGGAAATACTGCATTCTTCTGGGTTTCCCATGTTTTGTTGTGTTAGAGGAAAGATACAGAAAATAGTATGGGTTTCCCTCTAGAAGATCATTTCTCACAAGGATGAATGTATCTCATAGACAGGTGAATAATGACTGCAGTTCACTAGTATTGTACAATCTCCTCATCACAGATTATAGTGAACAGGAAGGAGGAAAACTGTTGTGGAGTTGTTTTAGGAATGGATTGGTGAACTGCATCTTTTCTGTTTGCTTCTAAATCCTATTTTAGTCAAACAATGAGGGTGGCTGTTGTTAATAAAGAAAACAATGGCAAACAATTCAAACCTTAAAGTGTCCCTGAGTAAGGTGGTCATACTTGCCTAAGTTTTCAGTGTTTTCAGTAAACCATCAAGAATGGTGGCTACTCAGGGATATGTATGTCCTGAGTGCTGGATAGACTATCTATAAAAAATGCTGGAAATGTTTTTCCAACTGAAAAATACTGTTTTCACTCATCCTTAATCGCTCTTTGAAAGTTTTCCTTTTAAAGCTGAAATTCCCTATGACTTAGTTGTTTGTCATATGTATTGTTCATGTATATATGCACATTTTATCTGCATTTGGAGGAAAGAATTCAGTTAGAACGTGTATCTGTCTAGTTACTGACCACCACTGAAAATTTGATTTTCTCCAGAGTATAATATGAAGACAATTAACTCCTTCATCCTGGTGCTCCTAGGTTTGTTTTCCCTTACTGTTTGTGTTGGTCTGCAATACTGGTCTGCAAATGTTAATATTTCTGGTGTAGGAACAGTGTTGGGATATGCTCACCTCAAGTAAGAGAACTCATGGAGGGCTTGTCTTGATGATGAATTAATACTTGGGTTTTATAAGCCCTATCAAATATAGGGCTTCCAGAACATTATTGGGTCTGTTCTGAAATCTAAAATCTACTTTATTCATCACCACAGCATAAAATAAAACTCTGTAAGTTACAGATGGTCACCAAATTGACAATGCATTTACTGAAGCATAAATTTCCAACCCACTGAAACTCTACTTCCCATGTGCTCGAGAGACTCCTGGAATAACACAAAGCGACAATATGCATGGGTATGCAGGCAAACATATGATGCATACAGCATATGTTATGCCTTAGCTTCATATTGAGCTGAAGGAAATGGATAGAAAAATGATCTTAGCAGAAGATCTTTTTGGTACTATTAAAACTCTTTCTTAATTCCAAGATGATGGCCTAGAGATGCAGCTATTCAGATCTCTATTTTATGTAACGCACACCGTACTGCTAGCCCCATACGTGGTAAAGGTTTCTGTAGCTTTCACAGAGCTACCTCTGACAACACTCAGTACTAAGGCCAGGAGCTTTCTTTGTGATTATAACTACTACAGTTCTGTGCTAAATAATTAAATTCTAGGCCTCTGATATGTTGCTTTAAACTTTGCAAGTGTATACTTGCTCTCCAAACATAAAATCCTATTTACAAACATAGTGCATGTGGAACTTACAGATTCGCATTGGACTGTAAATGAAAACATATGGTTCCTAAAGCCAGTGCAGGTAAGAGAATGTTTTACCATGTAATGTTGAAATAGTGTGCAAGTCCATTCATATAATCAACATATAAACCTAGGCTATGAGAAATACGCCCACTATCATATATTTATATAAATACATGTACACAGACCAACTGTGCTACTTAATATTAACATGAACATGTGTTTCCAAGTTCTACATGCAGATATTTATTTTTCTTATTCCTCTGGAACTTGGTTTAAAGATTTGGACTCTGCTGGAAATTTAGTGCTTAACCATCTGGTTTTAATTGTCTTGCTTTTTAATAGGTATTGCTGGGTTATTTTTCCAGTGGTTATTTTCTTACACACATTCTTTGGTGTCAGGGCTGAGGTATAAGGGTAGAAAGGGAACAGATCAGGTACCTGAATACAGCTGTCTAGTGCCCTCCACCTCCTGCTCCAAAAAGGCGTGGCTTTCTCATATGTCCTATTTCATATCTTCCAGACCTGTTCCTGTGACTGAGATACCACAGGGTATCTAATATGGCACTGGATGCCTAAATTTATAGGCCAATAATGTTTATAAAGTAGCAGATTATTTGACTGACTAATTCCTGTCACTTCCAGTTGATTTATAGAGCGCTGCAGTTGCTGTTACACTTAGTCCTGAACACACACATCTGAGCTTCTAATTTTGGTCCCCAGAAGAAATTCTAGGCAGATCAAAACCAAGAAAAGGAAGAGTGAGAAAAAAATAAAATATAAGGAAATGAGGAGAAGTTGCCCAGTACTTTATCTTATGATAAAGTGCGATGCTTTAGAGTGACAAACAAACTCAAAGATACTTTTTTTCCCTAGAATTGAGGAGAAATTTGGGTATATCTTTCCATTATCTCAAAACTATATAAGCCAAAATCACTGAACAATTCCTGAAATTGTTCAGAAAAGTAGCTTTCTGAAAGCTACTTCGTGGTTTAGAGACACAGCATTACTAGAAAAAGAGGTATTCTTTCTCTTTCCCTGGAAGATCAGCAGTAATAGCTCTCACCCGAGATGTGAGAGACCTAAGTTCAGTTCTCAGGAGGCTAGAGGGTCATTGTCTATCAAAATTCTCGTCCAAATCCCAACTCTGAACCAGGTTGAGAGTGGATTTTTATGTGTATATTCCACTGCATGGTTAAAGAAGTTGTAATTTCAGCTTGATTTTTCTGAATTTTCATAGCTGGAGCCAGCAAATATATTTGTATAAAATATTATTTAATCTCTGGGCCAGAAAGGGAATAAGTCACTTGGTAGGTGGAACATTCACCTGGGAAAATGGGATGTGTAGCTATCAGTCTCTTCCCTAAGTCCTAAAGAATTATGCAGGGTGAAATAACTCTGTATAAGATAGTAAGAAAAGCATGCCTCAATAGTCCACCTAGGGCACTTCTTCCAGGAATAGTAAATGTGAGCTCAGATCTGTGCAGGCAGAGGTCTGCACTGAGGCCGAGTCTCTCACTGTCTGGGACACAGCTCTAAGGAGTAAGCTGATAGAAAAGACATGCCATAGGTACCAGTTTTATGAATCTAGTCCCTTGTTTTCTTTTCTAAGGGGTGCTCAAAAAGGCATTTTTTTCATTTAGGTTCAGATGGACAGTTCGAGTTGACTTAATTTCTCTCCTTTCAAAAATCCTCATTTGATGATGATTTTCTCCTTATTTGGTTTTGTCCAAGCATTTTTTTTTCCCCCTCAGGTTTAGCTGCACAATATTAATTTCAAATAGGTTCAACTTTTGAAAAGAATGGCCTCAAGCTCACCTCTTTTTAGGACACCAAATGAAGACTGCAAATTCAGATGGATACCCTCATGATTAATAAGGAACCTATGTTCTTTGTGTCTGGTGATTTTAATTTTTTCTTTTTAATAGGGAGATGGAGGAAGGATGGAGCCTATGTTTTGTTCAGCAGTAGTGTGATGGTGAAGCCAGCTGAACTATCTGCGTCTTCTCATACATGTTTCTAATTACCATTTAGGCTAGAGAAAAGGAGAGAAAACTAAACAAAATTATGGGAATTTTCTGACTCTCTAATAACTGCTTTTTGAACTATAGTACAATTGTTTCTTAATAATAAATAATGAATAAGTGGCAGTAACAAGATACACCTTGTGTTGGAACAGACATGGTATAACTTTAACACTTCGTAGTCAAGGAAAAGGCAAGCTTCCAGTCTCTCTGGAATTGTCACTCTTTTGGATCATCTGGCAGAAAGTGCTGAATGAGAAGCACAGCTGGGTCTTTTTCTCTCAGGAGAATCAAATTAAATACCCTGGTGTCAGACTCAGCTGGCTGAAAAAAATGCATGCCCAGAGTTGTCTCCCAGTTGCCTGCAAAATGCTTTTTAAATCTGTCTTGCACTCACTGGAATTAGTTCAGCATTTCAGATTGATTATTAAGTATTTTAAGAATATTCAAAACACACATCAGACCCAAAGAAATACATAGATGTCATGAAAGCTACTATGGAAATATCAGACTCTTAAAACCAGAAAATGCTAATTATTTTATAGAGAACAGTATGACAAACTACAGTAATTATAATAATTTCTATTTTATTGTTGTAACAACAAATATTTTAAGCTCCCATTACTATGCAGTGATACAGACGTTAAAATACTTACTAGAAATAAACATTAGTATTTCAATTTAAAAAATAAAAAGGGAATAACTTGTCCTGTTTGACTACTAGACGTGCTTCCTTAGGCCCCTGTCTTGTAAATATATGCTCAAGTTTTTAACTTGATGCTGGTAATTTCTTAGCTACTGAAAGCTAAGAAAATGTGGGATAGAGGTAGATGTTCACCATCACGTTCTTCCATCTGCTCAGTGCCCTGCAATGAGGTTAGTTGGAAGGTGTCTAGACAGCTTATTTTTTAGAATGCATCTTCAGATGCAGGTGCCAGTATGCAACTGTGCATGTGTTCATATTTTCATGTATTTGTAATATATTATTGAAACTGGCTAAACATTTCCAAACGTGTCTGGGTTGTTTTTTGTTTGTTTTTTTTTTTTTTTTTCTGAGAGCCTAGTACACTGAAAATGGCAGAGCTTATGAGGAAATCAGCAACGTCAGTTAATACTTTCCAAACATATTTTTTGGGAAAATCGTAGTTGCTTAATGTTGAAATCTTGTTTCAACATTATTGAAATTATTGAAATTATTGTTTGAAATGGCAGATTGAAATTGATAGTATCAACTTTTTATTTCACAGAGCTTTGTAAATTAAAATATGCACTGAAATCTACTGTGTGTTTAGGAAGTATATCAGGGACATCCATGCATATACCTGTATTGCAGATTCTTCTGAAATTTCTATGCTCAGAGCACATGTTGTATATTAAACTTCAGTATTAGAAAAAAACAAAGCCAGAAAAAAAGTGGAAACTGCAATGCATCTGACCTCAGGCTCTAGAATTCTTTCAAAAATCGATTGTATTATATTACAAAAGAGTAGCCACTATCTATCAGCACACTGCAAGGAGGCTGATTGCTTTTCTGAGGGCAAGAGCACTTGAGTTGCATGAGATGATGATGGTAGATGAGGAAACTAGGATATTGTACACAATAATGTATTCATTCTGCATATTAAAAATACACAGATTCATTTGAAAATCTTAAATCCTGACCCGTGCTTTCCTGTGCAACTAGATTGCACAACTGAAAATAAACCATAAGAATTCAGAGAGGGAAAGGAGTAAAGAAGGCACAATCTTTGTAAGCAATAGTTTTGTCTGAATATAATTATCCCCTTGGATTGTGATGAATATTTTCTGTCATTTAGTATCCTGTGTGAACTTCAGGCTTTGAATTTGACGGGAAAGCTTTAGCACTCATGTGGTACAACTCATATACTCGAGATAAGAGCTTTCTCCCATTGATAACTCCAACAGCAGTATGGAAGTTGAAGAAGCAATCAGTTCCCAGGCTTCACAGAGGAAAGAAACAAATAGTGTGGCTGGATTCTTCCCTTACATCTTATTCCAAAATACTCTTAAGTGTTCTGAAGAATTCAGTTATGTGAAATTGTATTTGTAGAGATTCCAGATTTATAAAACTATTAATTTTATTTTACTTGATATGAATCTAAAATCAAACATTTTTGTAACTGTCATGAAGTAGGCAATGGTAGCCATAAGAATCTGTTGGTTATTTATGTATTAAAAATAAAACTTACCAACTGCTGATTAAGAAAATATGTGCAAAAATGCCTTGCTTGACTGTTGGCCATGGTCAACATTTAGATGCATTGTTTCCTAAGGCAGTGATTGGTTCCAGTCAATAGGTACTTCTCAGGACAGTGCATGGTGATACTGAAGTAACTGCTTTGGTTTGTGTTACTGCCTCTTATTGACATTTTTTGTTATCTCCACAAAAAGCAGTCTTTTGGTTGTTTTAGAAACTATATTCATTATTCTTCATCTTTTGTTAAATTCTTTTTTGTTTCCCTCAGAAAAGCCATTCAGTTTTTTATTGAAGCATGAAGCTTACCTTTTCTTTTACTTACCCTAGCCATATGATGAAGTTACGAAGCATTTTATCCTGCAGACCACTTCTTTGCTATTACCTAGAAAGGCAGAAATTATAACAGATTCTCTCATTGAATTCAGCTGGCATTTTACGTTGTGGAAACCGGAGGTATTTCACATTATGGAAAGATGAGCACTTTGAATGAAGCTCATCATGAAAATGTATCAGGTATGAACTAGGCTTTTCAAACCCTCCCATTGCCTTTAAGAAAATATGTAAAATATCTTTGTCCTAATCTGAACTTTCTCAGTTTAATGTGCTTATTCCTCTGAGAACTCCAGTTTTATGGAACATACCTAGATGTAACCTTTTATTGAAATGGAATGATACTGGGAGATACCTAGGAAATATTTCTCACTGCAGTCATATCAGCTATAATATTTGGGAATACATTTGAATGTTTTCTGCATTAACAAACACAAGCTTATTGGTGAGAATATATGGTTAAACATTCTGACATTCACTCTGGAAATATGTGTCTAGTGTATTCATTCCCAGAGAATATTATTACCACTTTAAAAACAGACCATTGGAGATTCAGCTGCGATTACTTCTTTAGACTGATTTCAGGATTACTGTATCAGTTTATATGCCATTTTATTTCATGATGAAACTGTTGTATTAAATATTCAGACTCCCTCCCCAGTTCCTGCCCTTTCAAATATTATTTTCTGCAATATTGCTACAGAATGAGAACAAGGCCAGTGTTTCTCAGTGCTTCCTTATACTGAAGTTAGTTGCATTGTTGTAGATGTTCGTAGATGAGTATACCCTACAGTTATTTCAGTATGAAACACCAGTGAAACTGCATTACTGCTGTAGGGAAGAGGTAGATTTATACTTTCTTGAAAAACAGTTAAAAACAGTAGAGTTTTTTGTGTGTGTTTGTAAGTTGTCGGTTTGTTCTGAACACAAAATGCTACCCATAATACAAGTCCCAAAGCTTCTGGTCATAGCAAGGCATTACCTATTGTGCAGGCACCTGAAGCCTTATGGGCAGGGCAGGGGGAATGGTTTCTCCATTGTCTGATAAGACAGAGCCGAAATGTGAGCAATCTCGGTATGTCCCAATCGCATGACAGCACGTACATGGCCTTGTCTGGAGGACTGTCAGGGAAAAAAGATGATGGCCCGTGTAAATTCCTTTGATGGGCTGTACCCAGCCTGTTGGTTGTAAATCGACTCTCTCTCAACTAAGTACACACTTGTATTTCCCAACAGCTAGGAAACGTGATTAATAAAATTACTTGCATTTATGAAAATCACAATTTTTTCCCAAGTTATAGAATGAACATGATCCAGCTCCTTCAGGTCCATATTGGGAAACTCATCTACTATCAAAGTTCTTTAGGAAACAAACAGGTTTCTTCCCTGAACATAATGCTGAGTTCTGTTTGCAGATTGCCTTGATTATGTTGTAGCTCATTTGTCCATTCTCATTCACAGATATTTCATTACAGTCTCTATAGTCTTCATGCAGTTTTTTCTCTCTGAAATGAATGAAAATTTACCAAATATTTTTCACTCATTCACTTTTACCAAATGTAACCAAAGCAGCCAAAACCTGTAACTGTTTACATATTTTACAGCCTCATTTTTTAAGGAAATTAGGTTTGGCTGATCATTTTATTTGCACATGTGTGTGTTTCTGCAACCACCCCTCACATTTTAGTCCACAGATGAATATCACAATAGTGTCTACAGTCTTAAATACATTAGATTCCTACAGGTTTAGTGAAAGTCAGCAGTTAGGTAGAGAAGAGAGATCCTATTAGTCATGTAGGTTATAGAAAGTCTGTAGTATCAGCTAGGTTTGTGTAGCACCAGAGAGTCTACATGGAAGAGGGCTGCTATGAACCAACAGTGCTCCAACTCCTGTACTGCTATGCTACAACAATGCAGAAAAGCTTTATTTAGAACTCATTAGAGATAAAAAATCTTATCACAGGATGGGAATCTATATGAAAGCAGGCTTCCTGTGGGTCCACAGTGTATAGAGCAACCTGTCATTTAGTTTTGTTTGGCTTATATAATGCAATTTCTATCTAAAGAAATGAAAGCATACATTAGAGTCATTATTAGTTCTGTTGCTTTCCTTGTACCTGATTTTCAAATCGTCAGAATGATACCGTTTGTTCTATAATAAATTAATTGAATTTGAATCTTCTATCATTGGCAGATAGATTTCTTTGTTTAGATATAAATATGAAGATGCTGATTTATTTGGATTCTTGAATGCTGATTGTGTGATAATTGTGTCTTCTTGTGAATAAATGAATTATTTTGGCATTATGTTAATCTTATTTCCCTTAAAGCCTGCCTGAAAATCAGACTGATTTATTTACATGTATAGGTGAATACCTAATCCAGACTGATCTATTTTTAGTCTGTAGAAACACTCTTTTCAAATTTCTCCTGTATCTTTTTATTATTGGTAATGCTGGTTAGAGCACTGCTAATGCAGCTGCAGGAAGTAATGTTTTTCCAGAACAACAGCTCATGCAGGTTATTCTACTATAATTCTACAGTAATTAATTCTACAGTGTTAATATATTAGAAAAAAACAGGAAAGGACTAGAAATGAGGATCAGGCCTGCATTGCACTACATACTATATAAAATGTGTTTGAAGTTTCTGCCTATCCAAGAGGTTTTTTAAATAAACAAAAACCTTTGCTGGTGTTATCTATTTGCTGCATCCAAGTTATGGAATCTGTTGCATGAGTTCTCCATCAATTTCACATGCAGAATCTGGTAATGGGAAAGAGGAAACATTTTATGTGCAAAGCCAAAAATTATTATTAGCCTAATTGAAGTCTTAACACTCTAAAAATGTAATTCTTTGAATTATGATGATACTAATTGTTCAAATTATATACAGTTAAAATCAATACACACAAACATTCCAGTGCCAACCACTTTACCTCTAGGTCCTAAGGTCAACGGCTTCACTTGTGGAGTGGGCACAGGGTATGGAAAATCATTAGCATCCTGTGAACTTTGCAGGGAGAGCGATGATGTTGATGCTTTCTTCCTTGTTACTGTGGGTTCTGCACGGGGTCATTTAACTATACTTACTAATATGCTCTATATCTTGTTATTTCTGCATTGGTATGGAATTCCACGTCACATCCATATTTACTACATAGGGTTTGTTTTACATATATTGGACACTTGTTTCTTTCCTCTTTGTTATTCCTAAAACTGGTTTTGTCCGGTTGCACTTTTTGGTTATTTGACTGTTCATAGAATCATAGAATGCTTTGGGTTGGAAGGGACCTTAAGAGATCATCGAGCCCAACCCCCCTGCAGTGAGCAGGGATTGAACCTGTGAACTTGGCATTATTAGCGCCGTGTTCTAACCAACTGAGCTAACCCGACTGTTGAGTCAGTTGAGTTGCTTATAGCCCTGAAGTCTGTAGAATCATCCTGTGATTGTACTTTCAAGGCTACCGCTGTCATCCCGTGCCTGTTCTCCTGTTTGTGGTATTTTGTTCTAGGGCCGTAGATAGTTTAGTCTGCACAGAGTGACTGTTCATTATTACTAGATATTTGTTTCAGAAACATATATGTATGGGACAATAAGCATTAAACCATGCAATAATACAAAGCTAAGCAAAAGCTAAAACAAACTAGGTAAAAGTCACATTTTTCATAGTTGTTTTTCCACAGAGAAGCCTGCGAAAACAAGTCTCCATGCAGGCCCAGACAAGTCCAGAAAAAGCCTGACAAGTCCCAAGGCCTGAGTTGTTAGCTTAACACAGAGCTAGCGGCATGTCATAAGGAGTGGCAATACCATATTCACTGGGTTACAAGACTATACTGGCAAGATTTAATCCAGAAATTTAGAACAGCTATTGTAAGCTTCACATGTGTTTTTCATGTTTTGCTCATTTTTCATCTGGGTAAAGATCATCTGAATACAAACTCCTGGTATACCACTTAGTATTCATATGTTTTGACCAGAGAAATTAATCGTTTCTCATTTGAATATCAGTAAACATGAATGGTTGTTTTATTACTGAATATCAGTAATGTTGATCACATAATTTGCTACTTCATGCTATTCTGCCTCAGAAAAAATTGTATGAGAAGTGGCAATATGTTTATTATTAATATTTATACTTGATCATATGAAGTGAAATCCATAGCATTTAACATAATTTTGAGGTCAGAAGAAATCCTATAGTAGTTTGACCGGTGGGAAGTATATTCCAAGCTCAATGTCTCTGGTATCAGTAGAATATTTGAAAAGAGAAGGACGTAGGTTGGCATGGCAACACTGCTTAACTCATATTTGTCAAGGTCGCTGTAATTACTTAGCAGAAGACATAGGTCACAGGAAGAATGTTATCAGAATCAAAATTGTTCCATCATCTTCTCAAGTTCCAGGCCAAAGGTTTCTAGATAAATCAAGAGGTGCAGGTTGACTAGAGGAACTCGTTCTCTCTTGCCTTGGCCTCAGTAAAATCTCCTATCAGTACATGTTTGTTCTCATGTGTTCTGTATGTGAATTGCAGATTATTTTGGTGAAAGTGTCTTTCTGTTGTTTACATGATAAAATGTCTGGATATGAAAGAAGGATTGTTTATTTATTTGAGGTGTTACTCTAGAATGCGTGTTTCAGAAGTCACTACTCGGTATCTGAGATCAACACCATCTGACAGTAGGTGTTAGAATACAAATTAGTGTATCAAACAATGTTCCTTTAGGAGATATCATTAAAGTACAGTGTACTGTATTATAAATAAGGGTGAAGGGATACTTGTTCATTTGGGGGCTGAATGGTGTGGTAAAACTGGAAGGCTAGTAGAACATGGTTGCTGCTGGATTGCTGCAAAGCTTGTGTTAAATTGTGGTTTAATACATCTTAAAACCATGAGCTGTGGTCTCCCATCATCACTATTACATCTCAAAATTGTTCATGTCAGCAGAGGGCTTAGAGTTTTTTGATCAAAGTCTGAATTACCTGTTACCACTAAAGACTGTTCATTGCATATAAAGGTTGAAAATTTGTGTACAAATGTGTGCAGTTTCTTCTTGGGGGAAAGAATACCACTTTTGTCAGCAGCCTTTCGGTTAAGTAATCCAGAAATTTATCTGAGTAGCATTCTCAAAATAAAAATGTAGAAATGTTCTTGTTGGAGCAAAAAAACAGAATAATAAGGCTGAGTTCACACCTTGCTGAGGATACTAATTGAAATTGAAAAATCAATACAAGCTAAAACAAAGCAAAAGCAATTAGCAAAAGAATATAACAATAGTGAAGTTTACCACTTGGAAATTATCTTACTTGTTTCCCATAAATCTTTATAAATTAAATTTCATTGGAAGTGTTTCTTTTGTAATTGACTCATAGAGTTAGTGTTTAATGGTAATATTTTGCTTTATTGACTTTGCTTAAAATAAGGTGGCACAGATTTTAGCCTTTCGTCTTGTTTGGTCAGATCCATGTATTGCAAATACAGTCTGTGAAATCTGCAAGTAATGGCTGCAGTCTGTAGGACAGCTGGCTGCAAACAGCTCTTTAGTATCTTGTGCAATTCTCCATGCATACCGTTGTATAAGGGACAGTACCTTTAAAGGATGGTATTTTTTTCATTGATACTGCTCTATCAGCTCCTGCTTGAACTCCACACAAGGACTTCATTCTACCTGCATAAAAATCAAAGACCTTGAAAAGTTAATGTGACAAATGGGGAAAATATGCCCACTGCAGTGTGTTGGAAAAAATAAAATGTTACCTTAAGACTATCAGCTCAAAAGCAGTAACATCAGCCATGTAGTGCATTGCACTACTGTCTGTTGCCTTGAGAGTCTTAGTCAATTCTGGGAAAAACCTAGGCTTCTGGGGTGTTTTGTTTTCTCTATTGTTCCTAAAATGTTTTGCTGGTTTGAGTATTTATGGCTTGATGTCTTTTTGGCTGTCATCATTAACAAGACTTGTGGCTTATTGCTATTGATATAACAATTTGATTTTCACAATGGGATGAATTAAACTGAAGGAGGTTCAGGACCAAGGCTGAAGTAATGTTCCATACTGAAAGATCACAGTTATCCCATAAAAACATGGGTATTTCTTAACATTGAGGATCTAGCTGACCTTTGACTGGACTATTTTCAGTGGCTACACATGCCACTATTTTGTGTAAAGCTCAATGAATTTTTTCCTGCTAGAAGTGCCTCTTTATGAAAGGTGTGATCATGAATAGCTTACTGGAACTCTTGTCTTGCACCTCTTGAGGATGAAAGTCTTATTTCAGAAGATTAAGGCACCTGTAACTTTCACTTTACATTTATATTATTAAGAAAAAAAAAGCTACTTCCTCTATTGGTGTTAAACAAAGTTTCATTGACTAAATTGAACTACATTGACTCAAAGCAGTTGATAATCCCCTAAATTTCTTACTTATTGCTGATGCTGTCCAATTTACAGGTAAGAATCCAACCCAGTCTTCTTGGCTCAAGACTCCCACTGAGTTCTACACAGTTTGTAGTTGAAATTCCCAACAGAAGAGAATGAAATACAGTGTTTAGACTGCACCTTGGGATTTCACAGATCCAAGTCTTGGTAGCAAAGAATTAAAGATACGGTTCATAGAGTACAGAGTTTAAATTCTCCTGCTGTTATATTTTGTCTAAATGTATCTTACATTTGCCCTATGTCAGTGGAAGGAAGGGAGTGGCCTCTCTTGGGAGGTGGCAAGTAAAGGTTTGGACCTTTTTCAGTAAGGCAGAGCTCAAAATTAGGCCTCTGAGTCTTTTGAACTCTCTCTAACCCCATAACTACACTGCTACTACTGCCATTTTACCTTGACTTTTCTTGAGTCTGTGTCCTATTAGCTCATTTCTCCAAAGCTATAATCTGTCTTTAAAGAGGGATCTGAGTAGAATTCTGCAGTCATAACAGATTCCCAGGGGCAGGGTCTGAGACTCAGCCTGTCCTCAGGGCTGATCCAATGGGTAGGTCTAGACAACACCATACTGTGCAGGTTTTTTTAATCCTACTCTGAGGTGTTGTTTGTGCCCTGTAAAGGGAATGTACACGTTTCAGCCAGTGTTCAGGGCTCCACTCCAAAGAGTAGGCATTGCACTAAAAATTTCTGATGTAATGGACTGAATAATTTCGGTGCTTATGCCCTTTATCTGATCTGCCATTTGACCTTGCTATGCCTTCATTGTAAAACAGAGTTAATATTTTCCAAGTCAGCATTAGATATTATGATGTGCCTGGATATTGGGATAATGATGCTGTAAATTCTTTATTTACATATATGTTGGCATGAACTCAACTGAACTTCCATTCACCATTCTGATCATGAGCTTTTAAAAGAAATTACTTCAAACTAGAATAAGTGCAAAGAAGAGCTACTAGTAGGATTAGAAGATGGGATGTAAAGTATGAGACAAATTTAGAAAAACTTGATTTACCAGCTCTAGTAAAATGAAGACCGAGATAAGTATGAAGGTATATAGTTATCAAAAGCTGGGGTTCCAAAACACTTTCAAAATGAAGGCAAGCACCTGAAGCAGGACTTGACACAGGACTTGTCAGATAGCATGTCATGAAATTTTATCCTAAGCGATTGACTGGCATAGAGTAAACATCAGTTATATTCTCATATCCTATGAATTTCTAGTAGACTCTCTCACTATCTCTTCTCTGATGTCTCTTGGTTTCCAATATTCTTTGAACTTCTATATTGTTAAAATCCGTGAGAGTTAATGGTGTAATCGAACGGTTTGTTCCAAAATGTAATTAATTACCAAGTAAATCTTTAAATTATCTAATACTTTTCAGCTGAAATTTTCATTATTCTTGCTTCTAGGCCAAGTTTAATTTACATTATTTTGGAAAGAGATACTACAGTGCTTTTGTTCCAGAACCTTCCTCACAAGCTGCTTATGCCTTGCTCACATAATAATGTTCTGTACAATTTTAAAATTAATTGAAACTTAGGAGTATAATTCCACTTACAATTCAACTATTTGCTGTTGGTTTCTGATTTTTTAGTAAATTAGTAGTTAAATGCTTATTGTAGATGCTCATTGCTATGTTTTATGAGAAATGAGTGCCGCTCTTTCAGCTATGATACCAGGATTTAATTTTGTTTTATGACATTTTATAAAAGAAAAATTCGTTTTTCTTAAAAATCTGATATAACTTTTTTTTTTTCAGAAATTTATTTTTCCAACTATTGATACAGTTATAACATAACTAAGAGGGCTAGGAAAGGAAAAAAGAGATATGGTATGGAAAGCACTCATCCGATAGGCTGGTGTACATTTCATAGCTTACATTTGACCTTTAAATGAAATTACAGAAAGTACCTGTGATAATTGAGTATGCAACTTTTTTCTAAGATACTTTCTTGCTCACATCCCAGTTTCTTGTACATACCAGAAAAGCTTCAAGTGTTTTATACACAAGTTTTCTTTCTGGCATATAGATGAAATTACTGTAATATATTTGCATTTTTTGAATTCTACAATTCCCTTTATACCTGTTCTTGCTAGTCTCGCAATAGCACTGGTAAACAACAGTGCAGTGTGGGGTATGTGTGATATCTTCTATAATAATTGCCCTCCCACACAAGTAATTTTAGGGTGCGCAAAACTTGTTTTCTTTATTATTTCTTACAAATCAACACTGTAACCAGTTTTGTCTGAGACACAAAAGATCCAATCCTGCTTATTGTACTATGTGGTGAATTTATCCAGTGATTTATTTTAACAAAAATCTCAAAAAAAAAAAAAAGGTAGAATTCAACCTTGACATAATTAATGACTATATACCCCTGTGTCAAGTGGACAGATTATTATATTGTCTCCTTTTCTGGCAGAGAAGGAAATAGGAACCACCTTTGTGGACAATGTATATTTGGGATTAGTACTTTGGATTGATACACAAAAGCATTATTCATTTCTTAACTTGGACTGCCTTTTTAAAGAAACTGGAGAGAATCTCTGATCTCATCTTTAGATAGCTCTTTTTATCAAGAAACTGGAAAATGTTTAGTCAGTTCTTTTGGGACAAGGTACGTCTTCTGAATTGCAATCAAGAAATCATATTCCACATTCCACTGTGGTCTATAGTGAGAAACTGCTGATCCTAGGTACTTCTGTGACCTCTGTTTCCAAGGATGGGGTTATTTATAGTAATAAATGCATTAATTCATACATATTATTATGTATAATTATTTCATATATAGGAAGCAAGAAAAAGATATTATCCCTACTTCACAGATAATGTGGGTCATAAAAAGATGAAGATCTAGATCGTTAATGCCAAATTTGGATTGAAATCATTGAGAATTAGTTACCCATAGATGTTCAGCATCTGAAACTAAGTTGCTGAGCAAGGAAAGGAAATGTGTGGAGTATCCAAAGTATCTCAATTCTAGATTAGCTAAACTAGCTATTGTATAGCAGGTACAATTTTCTATATGTAGATTTACTGTGCAATCATTATATATATTTCGTTGGCCTAGGATGATACTCCTTTTTGAAGTCTCCATTAACACAAGATTTCTGTAGGAAAATGCTCATTTCCTTGTATCTAACCACTCATAGTTGTATTCATTACTGATAAAATCATTATTTTGTTTCTACTTTGTGGCATATAGTTGTAGTGAGAGTATAAGAAGTTTTATTTTTGTTTGTTCATTTGTTTTTAAAGAAGCCTTGAAAAGTGTATCTTAAAAACCACAACATTTTTCATCATAGTCTATCCACTGTTTGCCCCCAGCAAGAAGTACCTGGTCAACTACCTCTCTCCAGCTACTACTAGCTAAAATTTGGCTTTCTCTGGCTGTTAACAGACAGAAAGGAAATGACTACTCTGAGTCAGAACTGAAAGAAAACAAATTCAAGGAAATAAGGGTTTGGCAGCTAATCTTTAGAGGCTAAGTCATGCTTTCAAGTCTTAATAAGAATCTTTTTTTAGAAGCAAACAACTGGGTCAGTTGCCTGGGGTTGGCACAGTTAGGTCATCCAATGTGCCATGAGGGAGAATATCCGTTCTGGTGTTGATACTTACATGAAGAATATATGCATTTTTAGGGTATCTCTCTATATTAATCACATTAATTCTGTCTTTGTTATGTTTTTATTTTAAAACCTTCTTTTTTTTTAAATATAGTTCTAAGGGTAAATCTGTTCAAGCTCACTGCGTATTGTGTTATGGGTCTGGCTTTTACAGATGCCAGTCTGTAGCTGGTCAGCTCTTAAGAAAAAAACACCTTCTTGGCATTGTATTGGTTGGTCTCCTGTCCATCTTTGTTTCATGCTTTGTACATGTTTCATGCCCCCTAGTCTGTCATTACAGCTGATATAAGTTGATGCTTCCCTAGTCAGCCCTCAAAAATAGTTTCTTGTGTTTAGTTTTTATTTCTACTTACAAAGTTCTTGTCAAAATTTTGCACAAATTTGTAGTTTAGTTTACTAACAGAAAAAATCCATAACAACGTTTTGTTTTCTTGACTGAGCTGGAGTCAGATAGAGTTACATGGGACATAGAAAGGGAGAAGAAGAACTATGTTCAACTGAAGTGACAAATGCAAATCCTTCTGTTACCTTGAATTAAAAAGTGCTCCCCTAAAGGGTAATTTGAACAGTGGCTACATTACAGTGTCAAGTGCAAAACCTTTAATGGAGAGAAATTGTCTCAACTAATCTATTTGTCAGTAGGGAGGGGAAGTAGAAAACTATATATAACTTAGAAGCTGAAAGGTTTTGCCCTTCTCCAAAAGAATAAAATAATACAGCACTGAATAATGGTTTTGATCCCAGTTTTAAATTAGAAATCCAATTTGTTCTTATGAGCTCCCTACTCCATTTCTTACTACGCTCTCAATTCTTCTGGGTGACATTGTGAGATAAAGCAGAATTTACACGATTGAAATACATAAAATTTTCTCAAAGCTAGACTGAAACGTGTCCATAATAATGTATATAAGTTGTATTGCTTTTATTAATAAATGCTAAGTATCGCCACATAGGATAATTAAGTTTTATGCTTAGAGATGTGTTAAATGCAGATGCCAAAGCCATTCTTTTCATAATTAGTGTTACCTGTTTTAAGAGCTGAAATATGGAATTTTAAGCTATCCAAGTACAGTATTGTAAACACAGGCAGGGGTAACAGAATTGGCAGGGAAAAAAAAAAATACTGTTAAAATAAGTGATTTACATCATTTGGAACCACTCTCAGAAAATGATGTGTTATACAAGTGCTACCTAATAATTTATATCTATGTTTAAATTGGGATTTGTCTACTGTGTTAAAAAAAAAAAGCGTTGTGTTTTCATCATGCCCTAGGGTGGTAGTGGTGAAATGAGTTGGGTCATTATTTAGGTTACAAAAAACTGTGCCAAGCAGTTACATAGTCTAACTTTAATGAAGAACAGATCTTCTCAACAGAGAGATAAGAAAAATTTTATTATCTTAATTTGAAATGATTTTTTAAAGAAAAGTAATAGAGGAAGAGTCCAGGTATCCATATTTCTTATTCTGTGAATTCTACATGGGCAATCTTGTGAGAAAGTGGATTATTCTGTATATGCCAACAATGAAAAAAGTAGAAAAATACATTGTGAATCTTACTTTTGCTATATATGAAGTATGTGACATGCAGTGGAAAAGTTCCTGAACATAATGTACTTGAATTTGCAATTGAATAACTTCAAGAGGTTAACTCTTCCGTAAACGGTGATTGTAAGCTGTCAACTGTATTCAGTGTGCTAGTTGAAAAGTAAAGTGCAAACCTTAGAGACTGGTGTCAAACATATTTGGATCAGAAACATTTATTGGCTTGTATGAAAATGAAAGTGTTTATAGGGAATGTTCTACTGGAATTGTGTTTTGTATGTTTTGCAAAAACATTTGGAGAATAGGGAGGCTGATCCTTTGGTTCTAAGCCACTGTGAAACTCCTACTGACTTCAGTGAGAGCTCTGAATTCGCCACATTTCAAGATACTTGCAGTTCTAAGAGACTGTAGCCAAACAAACAGAAACAGTTTCAAGCTTTATTTATACGTGTCCAAATTTATTGATGGACCTTTTACAGTAGTATCTTGCTCACAGGACTTCAGAGTCCTTCATTACCGGTTATCTACAATCACGTTCTTGCATTTGGTAATACATATTAAACGTATTCCTTTTTCTCTTCCACTGTGTACAAGTTTCACCCTCACCTCATTGTCTAAAATTTCCAGTCTGAAAAAATATCATTTCAAAGTGTGAACTGTATGAAAATACAATTAAATCTGAGCTATTTCTTATCAGACTTAAAAATTTATTATGGTTTTACAGTTTTCTATTGTTGTATAAAGTATGATCGTCTTAATTCCTGCATAGTAATTCCAGTTATCACTTTCAAAGGGAGTTTCAGCATTACTTTGCTGTCCTTATTGCTTTCATCCTATTGCTCATTAGTGGGTTTGTTAGCACTTGAACAGAAAAGTAGCCATACTGTGTCAGACCAAAAGTCCATCTACGTTAGCACTCCCTCTCTGACTGCAGACGACAGTGGGCAGTAGCGAATACCTGGGGAACAATGTACAGGACCAGTGGGGATGCTCCCCCAGTGTCCACTGATCAGTTATTCAGGCATTTCCTGAGCCAAAGCTATATTTTGTAAATTTCTGAAAAAAATCAGGTTTACATTTATATATTTATCTCCCTGCATGGCTAGCCCATAGAAACTGTTTTCATATTAATGTGAATGAATTGTCACAGAATGATATTCCAGATGATGTAAAACACCATTCAATGACAGTACACTCATTTACACTTCCAGAGAACATAGTCTGCTTTGTATAGTTGAAATTGCAGAATGTTATTGTTCAACAGGATATCAGCTAAAAACCCAAGGTGAATATTGGGATATTGATGAGAACCTAGCTATGTTTTTATTTAACGTATGTTTTGTCTAATAGTACAGTATGTGCTGGTGAGGGGTCTAGAGAACAAGTCTTATGAGGAGCAGCTGAGGGAACTGGGGTTGTTTAGCCTGGAGAAGAGGAGGCTGAGGGGAGACCTTATTGCTCTCTACAACTTCCTGAAAGGAGGGTGTAGTGAGGTGGGTGTTGGGCTCTTCTGCCAAGTAACAAGTGATAGGACGAGAGGAAATGGCCTCAAGTTGCATCAGGGGAGGTTTAGATTGGATATTAGGAAAAGTTTCTTCACGGAAAGACTGGTCAAGCATTGGAACAGCTGCCCAGAGAGGTGGTGGAGTCACCATCCTTGGAAGTATTTAAAAAACAGGTAGAGGTGGCACTTTGGGACATGGTTTAGTGGGCATGGTGGTGTTGGGTTGATGGTTGGACCGATGATCTTAGAGGTCCTTTCCAACCTTAATGATTCTATTCTAGTTTTACTTTCATTAAAAAATAATCCAGCCACCAAGCCAGGAAACATGAAATGAATTATTGCTCTGTCCTTAATTGGTTTAGTGGTGGACTTGGTAGTGTAAGGTTAATGGTTGTACTTGATGATCCCAAAGGTCTTTTCCAACCTAAACAATTCTATGATTCTATGTACTCTACATACCCATTCTTAATAGCCTAATAGTGACTTGAAAGGGAAGAATGTCATTTACAGAGTAAGCAGTGACAGTGTTTTTGAACAATATGTGAAAAAGCTTAGAAGAGAATTCCTGGGTAATACAGGATATGTATGTAAGGCCAGGTACAGGCAATTGCAAGCAAGATTTGTCTGAAAAGAAACAATTTGGGTCCTTAGCAAAAGTATATTGATTTTTTTTTTTTTCTCTTGATGTAAGAATACCTGTACTAAATTTTTCTCATCTACTCAAAACCGGTAAATAAGCAAACCATTACAACAAAAAGCTATGTTATTCAGGAACGTAACAACCATGATGTACTTACATTTCAGCCAGCGTGAATATGAAGTCTTTCTCCAGACTGCAGAAAAGGAGCCAGAAACTCATGCCTTTAATCCTCTGAGCACTGAGGCAAATGCCAGCCTGAACATTACTTACCTTTTAGGAGGGCTTGCCAGCTTTTGCCAGCCTTTCTGTTGGCTTTCCAATGACTTGCTATGTTTCTTTGCATGCTGAGATTAGCCAGTAGGGTGTCGCAGAGGGGGCACAAACATGCCATGAGGAAAAAGGCTTCATTGATGAAATAATCTTTTTCATGATAGAAGTTTGAATTAAGTTCAAGGTGCCTAGTTAAAATGCTGCTTTCTGCGGCACCATCCTCATCAGTGCCGTTTGGCACTTGCCAGAAGGCTTTGCATTGTATCTTCATGTATTTAACTATTGCTTTGGAAACATTTCCTAATAGTGCCTTTGCTCCCTGATATGAAGTATACTTTTCCTTTGCCTTATTTTCTTCATATGTGAGAAAGCTCACCTCCTAACATCCATAATAAATACCTACTTTTCAGTGACATCCACGTTGCTCCTTGCTCGCTAATATCCACTGTGCTTAGTTTTATTCCTAATGTAAATTATTAGCCTTTAGATACTGGAAATATTAGCATGTTGTTGCTGTAGGCTAAGTGTAATTCTTTTAATCTTGATGGTAATTTCCTGGTTAAATATTTTAAATACTTTTAAATAAATAACTTTGTACAGGTAATACTAATTAATCATATCGCTTTAGTAGTACATTTAGATTTTCAGTTATTTCTGACTCTGTATTTTTTTAACATTTATGCTTGGAGCCTAATCTGGCAAAGAAGAATATGCCTTGTTTGTAATCATGTATTTTAATCAGCTACTTAAATGCATGTTTTAGTTCTATTAGTATCAGTGAATACAGTGAAAAACTAATGCAGAGTGTAGAATGCTGTTCGTCTCTATGGTAATCTATAGAGACTGAGAGATGATAGGGACATTCTACTGTGCTCTCCTCTAGTTTCGGAATGTTTTAAAAGGCAAAACTGTGGCAGAAATCCAGCTTTTATGCCAATGCCTTTCATGGGCTAAAAATAAAGATTAACTGGTTAGATTATGTATGTTCTTGTGTAATGCAGTTGTAGCACAAATGCTTTTATTATATCTAGGACATTCCTGAAACAAAGAGAGTTCGTTTCAATTTATGCCAGTATTCACAGAAACTTGTTTTGATGATTCCTTGCAGACCTTCATTAACTTAAGCTTAGGTCAAAGAAAATGAAAGGGGTTTTAAGCAAAGACCCAGCTATTGCAGATGTTTGTTTTCTCACAAACAATGAGATTAACAAGCTTTTAAATGATCAGGAGGCAATCAGAGGATGGAATATGAGTCTTATTGTATTTGTGGCCTTGACACAGAGGACATCATAAAGGGTGGAGTGAGTTACTGTTTTGAGAGAGATTATGAGGGGGTTTTTATTTTATCTTCTATAGTTTGATGTTAATGAAGATCTGCTGCGATTGTTTTTCCTGTTCTGTTTCAGTATGTTTGAACTCTTCAGGTTTGTAAGGTTGATCTGCAAAATGAGGATTGTTTCCTGCTTTGAAAGATTTCCTATGCTGAAGTGTTTTCTTTATACTCATTTTACATTTTTAAGAAAAAAAATAGAAAAAACCCACTAAAATTTCCATGGAATTTTTATGGATATTTGCTCCTTTGGATTTCACCTTCAGGTGCATGCAAACCTCTCTAAGGTTGGCTCTGTTTTGTAAGCCATCCGTTCACACCACAGCCCCTAGGTCACGCGTACTACTGTAAATTCCGGTTTTGTGGAGTAATTTGTGCTGTGTTTTTTCTCATTTTACAGCTCTCCCTTATGAATCCTGGTAGAACCCAGGTTGCTACAAATGAGTTAAACAGAGACACCATAAAGATAATTTCTTTTTTATGGGACCATTGCCCAGATATGGAACGACTCAACAGTTTAAGGATTTTTTTTTTTTTTTTTTTTTTTGCATAACAAAATGTTAGATTTCACTGAATGTCACACACAAAAAAATTTCTTCCTCCTGCTGGAGGAATTAAACACATACATTGCATATTTTTATAGATTGTGCATAGGGTTTTGCTATTTCCTCTGACTTAATTTTATGTCTTTTTCATCTTTGTATCCCATTTCTCTGGCTTCTGTTTTTGCCTGTGTCTTTGTAATAATGTAATTTGAATTTCAAGTACCCTTCCTATTAAGGTTTCAGAAAATCACTACACTTAGTCATTAACGTCATAATGAAAATTCTCTAAAAGTTAATTTTAGAAAACCAGTTTGTTTCAATCAGTCCTGTATAGGTGACAATTTCCTTGGCTTCATATCTATTTTACAAATATACACATACAAATATAAGCACTTACTTTTCAAATAATATTTGCTCTCTTTGCCCCTGTTCCTGCTACATAGTAGGTCTGAAATAGTGAGCCTTCCTGTCCGGGTCCTTTTTTATTTGAGACTAATTCTGTAATCCAACTGAAACATCACACATTGGCAGAAGAATAACAAACTAAGAAATACTTTGAGTGAGAAATAGAACAGTGAAGCTTTCAGGAAGTGTGAAGAACAACTGGTGAAGGCTTGCACAGCATTTCATTCTAAGCAGTAGATGTCTTCCAGAAGGAAAATGCTGGCTCCGAGCACTGTTTTGCAGTTTTCAGTTAAATCAAGGGAAGTAAGCCAAATTTGTTTCTTTTTACAAAAATTTGAGAATGTTGTATACTGCATAAAAATGAACTGGAAGATACATATTCTCACTTAGGATACAAACAGATAGGGAGACCAGTGAAAAACTAAGAGCTGATGAGCCTAAGGCTGGGACAGCTACAGGGAAGAGGGCTAATGGAGGACTTGTAGAATCCTGTGACATTTCTGTCATGCCAGGACTGACTCCTTACAAGATGTAAGTGGAAGTCCTAGAGTTAATAGAATTTACTAAGGCGAAAAAAAATCTGTCCAGAGTGAAGCTAATGTAGACCATAACAACAGCAACAAAAAGTCCCCTTAAAGAAGGGATGACACTGGTTTAATGCCACAGTTGCATCATGGTTCTAAATACGTGTGATAGCAAACTCATAGATATGGACATGCTTGCATTCTTATGGTATTGTAATGGTTTTGTGTCACGCTCTCTGCCATCCTAGTCATCCTGGCTTGCACCTACACTGCCAGGTAGCCAGCTTCACTAGACCTTTGCCTTCCCAAGCCCTTCCCTAGAGCTACCAACTGTGATCCTCCTTCCCTTCTTGTGGCTAGCAGCTGTAAGTAGTGTCTGGGGAAAAAAGGGTTTACCATTAGCATAAACATGTCAAATGTTGCTTTGACCAAAACAGTAAATTGACTGAGATGGTAGAGAACTAAAATGAGTATCTCCTGAGGCACATGGAAGCTCTAAATAGAAGGCAGGCTAGAGCATTAAAAAATAAATGAGGCAAGATTTGTAAGGAGAAGTAATATGTCTTATTTGATCCTTTGATATTGATAAAAAAGAGACAAGCTTTTGGGAGGAGATATCTTTTTTGTGGGTCACTTTTCTATTTTATAGGACAGATATTTATAACTAAAATATTAATTACAGATTAGATGGATGTTTCTAAGAGAAGCTCTATTTACTTTCCTTAAAAATTGCAAAGGTAGTTACTATTCTATTTACTAAGGTTTGGTTATCAATTCTTAGATAAATAGCTAAAATGCAAATAACTATCTGTATTTCTAGACTACTTTTAGAATTTCTTTCTTAAAGTGGAGCAGTAGAGCAGATAGAGATTCATTGACTGATCAAACCCCCAGCATAACAATATCTCAGACAGTTTGGTTCTGAGGTGAACTTTGACCATTGTTGGTCACTGATTTTCTGGTTTATTGGACAGTTTAAGTTGCTGTCTATAATTATAAGAAGTTTTAATTTCCCACCAGTTTTTTTGTCCTAAAAGTTGGCTGTCCATATATTACAAAACTACTAAGCATGAAATCTATACAGAAGTTTACTATATTCAATGTAAAATTTCTGCCAGAGGGAAGAGGTGGAATAAAATAGTTATTTTTTATCATACTGTGTGTTAAATCTGAATGCAAAGAGTTGTTCACACTTTTCCATTTTTCTAATAAGTAAGATTTATATAACCATTGCATTAATAAGTGACTCTTTGTAATGGCAAAAACCTGTTTTTCAGACTTTCTATGATATAGATAATCCAAGAAATGGAGGACTGTACTGCTATTATTTAACAAGATTCCGGGTACACCAGTATTAATTACTGTCATTAGGCTGCCTCTTGCCACATGCTGTCTTTGACATTAGCTGTGGAACAGTTCAGAATATGGTGACATAATCTTAAAAAACACATTTAAACCCAACCAAACCATATCTGCAAAAGTGATTTAGAGTCTATATGAGTCTTTTCCCATTAATTTTTCATGAGACAGGCTAAGTGGATAAATTATTTTGAAATTGGGATTTAGTTGTCTAAGTAACTTGTTACTTAGTCAAACTTTTAATTAACTAAACTGTTCTCTTTATAATTCATATTGAGCAATTTCCTGCAGCAGTATTTTACAGGTGAAAATCCATGAATTGCCGATTTAATGAATAAGAAATAAAATATGAAAAGAATGACTTGTAAAAAGGTTTTAATTTATTGCTTTTTCATTTCACTTGAGGATGCTTTTATTTTTGTTCTGCGGGTTTCCAATTTTTCTTAAAAGCATTATTTTATGAACCATTGACATACATGAGATCACTCTCTTAAACTGTAAAATTCTTTTAAGGAATTGCAGGATATTCTATATGGAACACAAAACTACTCAAGCACCAGCTTCAAGGCTTTTATTAAAATGCCAAAGAAGAATTATTTTAGTAAGAATAGCACTAACATTAAAACAAAACAAAACAAAAAAAAGAGCCAGAAGGAAACCCCTGAAAAAATGAAAGCTTGAACAAGTGTTGCAATTCCCCAAAAGAAACTTTGGTTCTTTTAAAAGTTAGATAAACATATAATTGTCACAAATCGTGCATGGAGTTTGTACAGTGTAAATTGGATTGGAAATATTTTAGAAATGGTGTTAGTAGTAGAGGAAGATTATATTTCACAGAGGTACAGGACACCAGCCTTATTATCTTAAACAATAATCCTAGAGGGCTATAAGGATGTCAGTGCGATGTGGACAAACTTACTTGTCCGGAGTCCCCTAACTCTTGCACTGATTCTTCCCAGCGTGCTGAATTATGTTTGGTATTTTCTAGCATTAGGTTAGTAAGGAAGAAAGAAATAGTGCCAATCCTCACATTTACTTCATAGGAACTCATGTACTAAGTATCTCTCTGATTCACAGATAAGCAACGAATGTTCTAGTCCATGTGTGTTATTTAAAACAAAGATAATTTTGATTCTACAGAGCATATTATCTTAACTAAAATGCAAGTACACCAAATGTTCAGAATACAGCTAATTAAATAGGCAGCTATTTTATAATGGGATCAGTTCATCCCACTTGATATACCATTAGGCAAATGAAGTTCTTAAACTATGTAAGATCTAATTTTGCACAGCACTATTCACTCGTTAGTAATCCATATGTATTGAGGTAATGGAACTATTTGCAGTAGAAACTACTCCCGCGCTCAGAGGGCTATAGAAGCATCTCTTCGTGTGATAACCTGTATTTTCCCCTTATTTGTTTTGTCGTAAGAGATGCATTTCTAATAGATTACATTGCATTTCAAATATAGTTTACATTTCCAAAAGAACTTGAAAATGTTCTCTTAAATGGCTTTTGAGACACATCTGAATTTTTCTCATTCTTGTAACAGTCCCAAAAGAAAGAAACAAAAGTTGCCATCAATAGGTAAATTTCTATCATATTGTTGTAAATTTTATATCCATTTTTTTTCATAGAGCTTCTGAGTGATATTAAAAGTGGCCAGCATTATAACATTCCAGTAATAGAAAGGAACTTACTCGTTCATTCATTTTTGCAACCTAATCCTGCATTGCCAATGTAACCCTTCCTCAGTTCTTCTGTAGAAAAAATACATATACAGTAGATCTACCTTTTTTAAAAAAATGTGCCAAACAAAAACTGTATTTTTCTTTATGTAATCCTGTACTAGGAATAAATTTAGTTTAGACTGCCTCCAGTTTTTATCACTTTGTAAATGTCAGATGTGAAAGATTTAATTTGTGTCATCTAATAATTCTTACATACTTCAGTCTTGGGTTTTTCCTACTTAAAAACTGTCTATATTTCAATCCTTCTGGTTTTCCCATTTCTCCTTTCATCTTTAGACATCATTTTTATTTGCTGAATGCAAGAATTTAATATATGCATCATTTTCCAGGATACTTATCTGAACCACATTTAACGTAAAATCAGGATAATTTGGGTGGGAAGGAATCTCGGGAGGGCTCTAGTCAAAGAGACCTGCCTCCTGCTCAAAGCAGCATCAACTGTGAGATCAGACTAGGTCGCGTCGCGCTTTACCAAGCCATGTCCTGGAAGCCTGCCAGGAAGGGGACTGCACTGCAACGTGATCCAGTGCTTGGCTGTCCTCACGTTGAAACGGTTTTTCCTTTTGTCAAGTCAGGAACTCTCTTGTTTCGCTGCTTCAGAGCACGCTAACAGTGTGTACCCTGCAAGTGTTGACAACTCATTTTCTGTGACTTTGCAGATGCCATGTGGAAAATAGCTATATGTTTGCAGTTCATCTGATACACGCGTATTTAGCACAGTCCCAGCCCAGTAATGGAATCTGCGTACCTGGCCTGTACAGTGGTCCAGCCACTTAAGAAAAAAAATATATTTGGAACCAATACATCCTAAGCATGTACTGCAGAGTCCCTCATGACAAAATCTTCTGTTACTTGCAGAAACGAAAATTTTAATAATAGTGAAATTTAATTTAATTACATTAATTTTATTAATTGCGATGCTGCCTGGAGACTTGAAAATAGGTATTAGTTGAAATAATTTTGGACATATCGCTACATTTAGGGTTGGAAAATCAGGCAAGTAGTACATGAGTATGACAAAGAAATAGTAAATAAGCCATTGATCCATGTCAAAAGACTGTATGTAACATTCTTAGTTGCTAATAATGAACAATAATGCAAATGGAGTAGACTTTTAAAAACTATTCTCCAAATTCTCTCTCTGTACAAACTGGAGAGCAAATGGTGGTAACACCAAATATATTTTCCTTATTTCTTTCTTGATGCATTTACTACTGTAATGTCTGAACATTCATACATTTACAGGATATATATATATATATATTTACTTTCATAGAAAGATGGAGCTCCCACTTCGAGGTGGAATTTGTAAGCAAATAAATATAATCTACTTTTGCACTTGCTTTATTTTCTAAATGCATCTTTATCTATTATATACTTTATATACCATTTGCTGTTAATTTACTGATAATTGTATAGACATTTTTATAACAACACAGAACTTAACATGATTGTGTGGAGTTTGCAAGTGGTTGGTGCAACATAAAACGTATAATGGATTCAAATTAATCACTGAACTAAGAGACAAAGAGACTGGGAAGAAGAAAGGATGGCAAGCATTCCATCTCAAACTCTGTCTTTCTTTTTGTACTAAAAAGGCTGTGGAAGAATGAGCATGAATTTCCACATGTTAATATTCTTTGTTTGTTTCTCTTTGAGGACCTTGTTCTTTCTGCATAAGTTTTTCACTGGTCTCCCGACCTGTTCAGAATTAAGATGTTTCAGATAGCACAATGGTACATTTTTTTGTTCTTATTTCAAAGACACACACGCACTATTACTTCTACTGTGTTTTTATTTGTAAATACAAACCCCAGCGTTTTCCCAGGCACTGAATATCTTTCTTAATTTAATTTCAAAAAACAATCTGAAATACACTAAGTGCCTTAAGAAATTTATATTTTAGTAAAAAATACTCTATGATGTAGTAATGCTGCTCCTTTACAACTTCTTATTTCATGCCATGCTCAGATAACAAATAGGTGGAAAATGTAGCATGTTACAGAGTTTAATAGTATTGGATCTAGAAGATGAAGAAAGAGGAATTAACTTCTAAAGCTGAGACTACTTTGCAAGCTCATTCTCCCATGAAGCCATGTCTTCATGACATTTAGAAGCCCACTTCATCCCCAAACCAGCCACTGTTTAAAGCAACAAAGTCTCAGTCCTACTTTAAAAAGGGGATATATGTAAGGTTGTGGGGTGTGTGCTATTTTTCTTTCAGAATTAACTAAAGATAACCATTCTAAATGGCTGGTACTAGTGAAGTTTTATACTTAAAATATGTTGGTTTATGTTTCTACTGAAATGCCAGTGGGTGAAGAATTATTTTTGATATAACACTATTTGCAGGAGGGTGGGTTGGACTGAGAACTTCTTGTAAATGCTGATGTCATTGCTATCAGTGTCATGTAGAAAACATGCTTTTTTAAGCTGTGCCTTATCAGCAGATGCATTTTCTTTTTCCTTTTGTTGTCCATCTCTGCCCTCTAATAGTTATGATTTGGAAGGCAGAAAAATTTTGGTTTTTCTTTTGTATTCCGACCTTTCAAATTGGTTTTGCCTGGGGCAAAACTTTCTCTTGCTTACTTTCTGCCTAACCTACTGTGTTATCAAAATATCAAAGAATAAAGTGCAGCTGGGGGTCAAGAAAGTAAAACATATCCACCTACTTGGCAGTTGTTCCTTGTGACTCCTTATGTCCTATCTACGTATGTTTCCCTGTCAACACTGCACATACAATTCAGCTTGGTTCAAGGGCTGAAATTCTATTCTCATTCCCATATCAAATTGTCAGCAAAGTTCTAACTCCTGGACCTTTAATTAGTGGTGCAATAATACATAAATCAGTCAAAGAGCTACATCTTGGTTAAAAAATTTTTAGGATTCTATTTCAAGTCTACAATTCTGAAAGTTGAGTAATAATATAATGAGTAATTAAACATCTGAATTAAAAGGTGAACCTTATACTGTGTCCTGAATATTTTCAGGTTCAGGCTTTGCAGATCATTTGAAAGAGAAAGGTCATTTATTAGAGATCTCTTTTTTCCTCTGCTAGGTTTCAAAAATGAAATACCAACCTAAGGAAGGGATAACTTAATAGCACGCTTCTAAAACCATAGCTAACATTTTCAGTTGTATCTGAAATTATTTCAGTAATAAGTGTAATCACAGCTTACTGGGTTCCATAGGCATTTTGTACATGCTGGGGCCTCTAGAAAAGTGTTAATGTCAATAAAGGGAAATGAATGCCATGAACCAGTCTTGTAATTACAGATATAATGTAATAAGTGGAAAACCATGGGACAAAAAAATGAAAAACATGCGTCTTCATTATGAGAATCTCAATGAAGGTACCATTGGCAAATGAGCATCTTAAAAATATTGTATGCTCTGGATTGCTGCATTGTATCTGTCTTCCTTTCCAGTATTACAGTTTGGGGGTTTTGAAGTTTGACATGCTTCCTTAAAATGGTTTGGGGTTTTTTGGTTGTTTGTTTGTTTTTTTTTTTTTCTTTTTTCCCCAGTACCTGAATAGCATTTTCTTTTGCAGGAAAGAAAATAGCTAGAAGGGGAAAATCAAGGTATTGTTTTTGCAGTTCCTGGTTGGTTGGTTTGACCTCCACAGTTTGTTTTTGTAAGGGCATTACAGTAAAATCCCACATATGGATGATATTAACCTTTACCATATCTTTTCTCAAGGGTAGATTCCTTCAGTCTCACATGGGAGAGCTGTCTGGGTAAATCCCATGAATACTAATGGAATGATGAACTCTTTTCTCTGTCAATGAAAACATTGTCAAAAGTGTCCATTAAAAGAGGCATATGACAATTTCTTTATACTTTATGCATTTTACTAATTAGCGAGATCTCCATTACATTGAAACTCTGTCCTCATATTCGCATGTATGCTTACTACAAATACCAGAGGGAGATAATTTATAAGAGGTTATATTTTGTACATTTGTAATTATGTAACTTAAGGATACTTTTAAAAGTCTAATACCAAATTTTGCTAAGAAAAAAATCCAGCAACAAGGGCTTTTCTTGTCTGAAAATAATTCCCATAACTTTAAAATGCTCAGTCTGGTACAAAAGAAATAGAAAACTTCCATAAGAATAAGTCCCAAATTTAGGATCTGTTATGACATCTGAAGTCCAAGTGAATATGATGACTTTTTATTTCGTTTTAATCTTCTATCACAGTCTTGCTGGATCTTTTTTTCTGTTAATTAGGGAAGCATTGCCTAGCATATCAATGATTATGGATATCTGTTGAATGCGCTGTGAGTATGAACAAATTGCTCTTATTAACAGAATAATACAGGTAAATCACTATATTCTGTGCTGAAATTATAGCTTTAAATTAAGTTAACAACCCGTTATTCGAATTCACTCTGCTGATGCACAAAGTCAGTTTGGCACCAAAGACAGACAACATTATGACTGGATGTCACAGAAATTTGGCTATACAACAGAGAGGTTTCTACATCTCGGTTTCATAGTTCAGGCCAGTAGCTGTAGCTGAAAGACTTCAAAATCTGATCCTGATTTGGTGAGACAATCTGCAATATTCTATTCAATTCCAGATAGTTTTATGCCTAAACCACAAAAAGCCAGTCTTCAAGTAGTTTATCAAAAAGGATTGAAACTAATCTATAATAAGTTTTGATACTGGTGGTGGATTTGAAATGGGCAGAGTGATTATGACTCAGAACATCAGGCAGTTAATTGGATCTATGACTCTAGTGTATTTTGAAATCTGTTTATGTGATTTCTTATATAATGTCTGGATTTGAGGTGCAATTTCAGTAGTATAAGCTAGATCTCATTAGTAAGACATCCATGAGGAAACTTTTAGGAGTCAAGGATATCAGTGAGCATAGGAAATTAAAGCTCTGATAGATTCTTCTATGTTGATTTAAGCTTCCACTTTTTATTGATGGGACAGTTTGTATTTTATTAATTTCAGGTTAGCATCACATTTCTACATGACCAATCACTTGTGAAAATAGAGGATAGAATGGTATGTGATATTCCTGAAAAACTTAATTCTGAAGATTTGCTTTTTTTCATACAGTCTCCTCTAATTCAAGATTACAGCATTTCAACAGAGGAAGTATGATAGTCTTACAGTTTGCAGTCATTGATCTAATATTTTTCAATAGCTCTAAATTTAGTGAGTGAGGTAAATAAAGTCATATTTCTTAAATTGCGATAATAATAAGAAAAAAGGCATCTGGCAACGCTTTTAGTCCCTATCCCAATCTATGATCACTTCCTACACTAATTCTTTCAATTATAGTACTACTTTTGTTGTTGTTAGTGAATACATTATTATTAATGCAATCTAATACAAACTTTATTCTTGCTGTAGAAAAATACAGCTAATTGCCTCTTTGGCCTTTCATGGCCCTTCATGCATAGAACAGATTTGGTTTTCATGGAAGACAGTCATGTAAAGAGAAAAGCCTTCTCTAATCTAGAAAATGTTTGGATAGAAGCAGTGTTAGAAACAAAACCAATTTATCAAATGGCACAGCTGTTCAATGTATGTTCATAATGATTCTTTTTATTTGGGTGCTGTTTGGTATTTCTAGCTAATTAACTCCCTTTTACACCACCCAGCAGCCTGCATTTAAAGAACAGGGAAAACTGAAATAGATTCAATTAGAAGCTGCTAAATACATAGAACAAATTCAGTTAATTCACTGTAGACCTGTTATTACCAAAGCACTGAAAGATATTTTCAAGGTTTTTTTTTTCTGTTACGGTGTCTTTATTTTTTTTTTTTAATTTTACTTACAAGGCTGAGTATAAAGATTTTCACAAGTTACAGAAACTCTAAACCAAATATTCTCATTTCAAGGTAAGATTAAGCAGTTGTTTCCATTCCTAATGTTGAACTATTGCTACACAGGTAATGTTTTGTAGTACACAGACAAAAAATTTCATGTGCTTACTGTCATAGAATATTATAGTTCTTTGTGTAAGACACAAGTAAAAAAGCTGCACCTAGTCTTGTGAGGGGATGAAGCCCACTTCCCACTGTGCCCCTGGCCAATTCAGGTAAAGAAAATACATTGCTCTTCGTCCTCTTCTGTCGCTTTGAAGCGAGTAGCTTGAAAGTGAGTTTCAGAAATGGAGAACTATGGCGTTATCACTTAAGTGTGGTAAGATGGGTAATTTTAGCTTTTGAAATAGTCCTCCACTGTAGATGGAAATAGTTTAGCAATGACTTGCTGAATATTTGTTCACATATCACAGGTTCCCAGTTAAATTCCACAGCAATATGCTGTGTAAGCCTCCCCACCACAAATTTTGGAATTTAGTTTATACAATTTTAAAATATCAGTTCCTAGCTATTTTGGTAGGCACTACCAGTTAGAGGAAATGAAGAGTACTACTTAGATTGTCAATACAAAAAAAGTAAAAAAAAAAAAAAAAAAAAGAGAGAGAAAAGACAGACAATAAGTTGGATGTTTGAGCATTTCTAAAACCTTTTTCCTCTTTTCCTTCCAGTAAACTTCTTTTTGAACCAAAATTAATTATTTTGGTTTGATGCTTCCCAAGCACTTTTGTGCTTACAATTTTTCAGGGGTAATATTAAAATTTTTCTTTGATGTGGTTATTTTGGACTGACAGATTTCCTGCTTATTTTTATTCTTAGTTCTCACTTTCTGTATGGCTTTAGAAAAGTCACTTTAGGGTAAAAGTTCAGCTGCATAGATTTTATGTCTGTTGTTAGATGATGTCTTACAGTTTTCCCATTTATAAAATGTGTGATAAAGCTGCCTTCATGTAAGTATTTTGGAACCTTATTGTTTTTAAAGCATTTACTGATCTTTAGATGAATGTTTCTTACAATTATAGGTAACAGGTGTAAGGGGCAGGAGGCCTTGTTACTTAATTGGTTTTTCTGCAGTAAGCCTCTTTCAAAAATTACACGTATGCGGTTACTTCTGTTGTAATATTTCTGGGCAGCTGAGGTAGGCATGGGAAACAAAAAAGGAACAAGACATCTTCTGATACTGACTGCCTGTGAGATTTCCTGCCTGTTGCTGGTTTCTCAGTTCAGGCTGTGCAGTAATGGTCATATGGTATGTATCTACTGGTAAGACTGAGTAATGGATTTAGCTCTCAAATCTGGTGAGACTGCCTTGCGTCTGACTGTTGGGCTGCTTACCACCTTTGTGTAGAATGGGAAAGTTTGTGCGTCTCAGATTTGGGAAAAATTTCCACCTCTCTGTCCTGCCAGATTTTTCAGTTGCCCTTAGTCAGGGCCACAGCACTAGTAACAGAATTAGTCCTTGTCGTCTTCAGTGTTCCCTGAATATACCAAAATGCTTTTAACCAAAACACAGTAATTCTAGCTCTGCACCATCAGCAAGACAATATTAAGATGCTATTTCAGTATTCAAATGACATGTTGGTTTTCTGTGTCTTACTTAATTTTTACTGACTTCAAGGCAAGATAATGTTTCTATCCTTAAAGTGGGTGTTAATTCTGATAGAGTTCAGGAGCTAGCAATACAATACTGCTAGAATTGTAGTAAATAGAATTTACTGCTGTAAATTTTAGTAATACAGTGCTAGTATCAAATAGAAAGAGCAGCTAGTCTGCAGATGAGAGATTCAGCCCACTTTGAACAGATCTCTTCTTCAATTGGTAATCATTACAGAGGCATTTTTACTGATTTAGCATCTGGTATTCAGTCAGAATTCATGTTTCTGAGAATGTATAAAATAAGTGCCTTTTATAAGCTAGCTAGTCTATTGGATTTGATTGTAACTTCAGTTGAAAAACCTTATCAAGAATACAAGCAAGAAGAAAAATGTATTATCTCTATAATTCTCTCTGAAAAAACATCTCAATGTGAATTTGTAAACATTGAACTACATAGAAGTCAATGGGAAATTTTCAGCAGACTTCAAATACCTCTCGCTATTTTTATTTCAGGACTGATTTTTTCTTCTACTAGGCTTCAAGATTTCTACTATCTGACCAAAGTATCAACTCATGGAAGCATTGACAATGTCATCCTAACTTAGAGAATGACACATTTTAGTTACCTTTCAGCATATACTTGTGTCCTACTTGTGTGACTCAAGTGTGTATCACACTGGAAGGGATTTGAGGTTGAATTCAAATACTTGCCCGAAAGAAGTCTTCAGATGGAAGGGCGGGGGGAGGTTACTTTTCATTTAGCAATTTTGAAGTGTGGAAAACCATGAAATAAATGGATACAGGGAAACAAATACCAAGAAGTGCTTTCCTTTTCATTCTATTTTAATATGTGCCTGAGTAGATTTACATTACCGGAGAATCACACAGACACTATATGTGTGTTTTCTGAAAAAGAACTGTTATTTTTTTAGCTTGATTATCTATATCTTATACAATCTTTTCCTTAGCTTCCTGATCGCTGTTATTTGTTCCTCGGCCCTTTCTATCCTCCTGCCCACCATTAATTCTTAGGTGTGTTGGCTGATTTCAGCCACATTTGATAAGAAGGCACAGATCTGAGGCATGGGTCCTATGAAGGTCTGTACGATACTGGTTCAGACATGCAGACTCCAAAGCTATTTGTTTTGCTTTCCGTTAATTTAGAGGTAATGCTTCTTCAAGAGTTAAGAAGCAGCCGCCAGCTAACCAGTCAATGTGCGTCAAGCTGCAAACTAAAACACAGCATATGCCATGGCTAAAAAGAAATTGTTAGTATACATGGAATGGGTTTAGGAAAAAGAAAGAGAGAATGAGGCAGCTGGAGACTGAGGAATTGTAAAGGGATGGGTTGTCGAGATGCGAGGGAGCTGAATAAATCAAGCACGATACATAAACTCACAAAAGGCCAAGTTTTGTTAGTTTTCCTGCTCAAAGTATTAGTTGATTATCTTTTCTTTTAGTGTTCACAAGAAAGTAGAAGTAGAAAACAATAACTACATTTCAACACAGCTGGGAGATTAAAAAATAATTCATAGGCAGTGCATTATATTTAATATACCTCTTCAGAATAATATTTACTAGTGATTGTCTATTGTCTTGTGTTCTTATATCATTTGTAAAAAGGACCAAATGAAGTGTCTTAAAACTGCTACTTGAAAAGGAGTTCTAAGGCATCTCCAGGGGAGATGCTTAGAGTAAGGGTTACTCAGACATACTATGTTAGTCCTTTCTTTGTGAATGAATTTGTAGATACAGAAATGTCAAAACAGATTAAGAAAACCTGCCAAAGTTTTCCTTCCAGACTCTATGACCTTTGTTTGGTAGCAAAATTCTGTGTAGGTTTTAAAAGATGTCTGTGCATTTCAGCATATACATAATTTTAAGGCTTTGCATCAGATGGAGGAAAAGTAGACAGTGACAAGATTTGCTGAGTATATAGTGTATATAATCTGACATTTTCAGGACACGGATTTTAACTTAACTAATTTACACCATCAAGCCACACTACTTAAAGTATGTGACAGCAAACCATCTTCAAATTGTATATATGGATTTCTTCATTTTATAGATCTAAGATCCATCAATTTTGTTCTACAGAGCTTAATCTTTTCTCCTTCCATATTATGACTATGAATCACTATTGTAGTTGCTGTTAGCTCCAACTTTAGTCCCTTTCATGTCTATATGAGACCTCACCTTCTGCTGTGAAGCCCTGCCTCTTCCCTGTCGTAGAAAGTCCACAAATTATCCATGGATGGATTAAACCAAAAGCAATAGTACTGTGTGTGTCTAATTTGGTCCCTGTTATCTATTCAAGAGCCATAAGTCTGAATCACTCCACCCCACTTCCAGGATGAGAAGGAGATGTCAATAAAAGCATGGCATGTAACTGCTGGTGAGAAGAGACATTTGCACCAGTCTTACTCATGGTAAATAATTGCTGTCCCAGAGGGAGGGGCCAATATCTGTTGACTCAGTGTCTCTTGTCATAGCATGTGAGGAAAGCCATGTGTTACAAAGCTTTCTGTGAGATTACAGAACTGTCTTTACCGTTTCTCAGTTTTGCAGCTAAGCTCTGATCTTTCTCACTGTTACACTCTTTGGCTGTAGCTATACCCCAAGCCCTAATGTTAACTGAAGAACAAAATACATGAGAGCATAAACCACTAAATTGTTTGGTGGAGCAGAGAGAGCTGGGTCCAGAATAATTCAAAGTGGGAACATCTGGTTCCTGGTCAACAGTAGATTAGTAAATTGGTGAGTTGATAGGAGGATTGCTATGAATCAAAATTTGCACATAAGTAAATTTCAGCTACTGAAAAAACAGCAAGTATCAAAGATGTGAAATGGCAATAATTATTTTTGGAGTTACTGAAACATGCAATTATGCTTTATAATTAAAAAAAACAAATGAAAACAAAACCCTTTATGGATACATCTGTTCCCTGTAATTTAAATAGCACCCCTCCCAAGGATACTGTTTGGATTTTTCTTTAATGTGACATTTTCTTCCAGTTTTATAATCTATTTTATTTATACTGCTATTGCTTTATTGGTGGATATTTAAATTGTCTGACTGACTAAGCAGGATCAAAAGCCAACTTTCCTACTATACTGAAATTGTTCCAAATTTACACCAGCAGTTCCTCATGAACTCCTAGATTAGAATTTTCTCGTGACCTGGTATATGCAGCAGCCCATTTTCATGCATCTTCTGGTCTCTGTGCAATGACTACCTCCATCTTGGTCTGCAGTTTAAAGTGCCAGAAGCTTTGCTCTAATTGAGTTTGTATGAAGCCAGTTTCTCCTATACAGATCCTTTATATTCCAAAAGTTTCCACAGTGCTGCCCTATCTTATCTGTACTTTCTTTTTGATCACATACAATCTACCCTCCTGCTTCTATGTTTGGACATGTTCATGGTGACAGGAATGTCTCCTACCTAACAGCTTTAAGTTTTGCCTCTAGCGCATACCTCCTACTACATTTGATATTGTTGGTACCCGTGATCTGCGCATCTAACCATCTACTGTCATAGCTCAACTACAGCTATTTGAATGCCTCTTAATCAAGCCATCCACCACTCTCTCTGTTTGTTTATGGCATTGTGAAATGCAGTTTCACTTAATGTAGGTAGTTTATAAATTGCACAGACTAGAGGAAAAACGTTTTCAGAACATTGTATGGAAAAGATGTGGTAACACCAAGGAAGGTTTTATTGCTCAGCAGGTTATATGCTACATGGCAAAATTTCTCTGTGATGTGCTAAAGAAAAATGAACTGCACTTCAGTTAGTTAATTTAAAGTGGTAACTCCCATGCTTTCATAATGTTATATAATCTTATGATTAAAATCTTGATGCTTTTCAGGGAAAATAAAGTTACATCCATATTTTATTTTACCTAAGAATAAACAATTTAACTGAAATGTTGAGGAAAACAAATAGGCACACAGAACTACCCCAAACTCTCCAACACTCCAAAATCCCAAAATGCTCAGCTGGCTCAGTGTCTCTTCCACATTATTCCTATAAATCTTCCGTTCCTTAGCACAGGATGCAGGCAGGCTGAGGGTTAAAGGCAGTACGATTGATGCATATTTACAGATTGATATAAAAAACCCCAGATCTATAGGAAGCCATCATCATGTACTGCTGATAAAATCTATTCAGTAGTGCAGAACCACTGAAGTAGACTGAGGCAGCTCTGGTACTAAAGGACTGGAAGCATAATGACACATTTTCTTTCCCTTGCTTCTTTAATTTTGTGTAAAATAAATTGCACTCTGCAAGTGTGGGGTGACAGACGATCTGAGTTTCCCAAATAAGTTCTGGACAACTAGGGCATAGTGAGGATTGAAGTGGTGTTACGCATCATGAATGTGATTTGCCTATTTAGAAACGTGTGCTGTTCCTTTGTGTGAGAATGTTATGTGCATGTTCATGAGAACGTTACTGTTCAGATACAGAACACTCTTGTTCTATCAGCAATATACAGGACTACATATTTTCCAAAGAAATGCTCAGCTTTATTTCATGCTGCCTGTTCTTGGGCAGCATGAAATTGCATTTGTTGGGTGGAAGGCAGTATCTCATTGTTACAGTACCTCTTCCTGATTATATCTTGTTAGAAGCTATCACCACGTTAATCAATTGTTTCTACTCCTCTGTCCACACGTCCAGTGCCACCAGAAGAAAAATGTGAGGAGAGAGGAAACTATTTGCAATGCAGACGCCTTTTAGGTAATTAAACTAGAATTGTATACTGCTGATTTTGTTCTGAGACAGAATACGAATGAAACAAATTTGAGAAGATCACAGTTGTTGAATAGCAACTGGGTACTGCTTAAATTCCAGAAAAAAATGGGGGGTGATTACTGAAGGTAGTTGTAATTTTGGATTAAATATGCCCAGAAAAAAATTGCAATATATAATGAAAAGTGGCAAAGGCAAACACTTAAAAGTTATTACATAGCAAAATTAATGTTGCCAATACAACCTTGTTTGGGCTTCCTTGTGTGAGTGGATTCTGATACAGTGCAATTACACAAACATACGCTATTTTTAACATAAACTCTGTGCTTTGTCTTGTACACCAAGATAGTTTAATTCACCCAATGAACAGAGGTTCAATATTTCATTTAATCCTTATTGTTAATTGTTGGCACCTTCGTCTGATGGGCTTGCTGGATACCACTAGGGCTTTGATCTGAGAAAAGAACTGTTAATCACTTCATTGCCTGTTATATAGTTCTCATCAATACAATGTATAGGTGTTTTTCAAACATTAATTTGTTTTATGCACTTTCAGGATGCTCCTGTGATATGGAAGGGTGCTATTTCCATTTCACAGATAAGAAAGTAAAAAACAAAGACATTGTGGTCAAAAGGTTTTCCTAATTTCAGAAATCTTGGATTTTATATATTTAAATCAATGCTCTGAGTTTTCACAGAAACCAAAAATGCAAAGTCGAGAGTCTGGGGACAAAAACAACACCACAGAGCTACTGATTTCCTATGAAGAAGTTTACTTAAGTCTCACAGAATCCAGTTTCCCAGAGCCATTCCCAAGTGCTATAACCATGTGTTTGCTTCCCCCCCGCCCCCCACAATATCCTACATAATTTACTGTTTGTCTTCCAACTTGTTCTATAAATGAAATGGAAATCTCGCAGACAAAATGCACAAGTAATTCTCGTCTAGAGCAGGTCTACCTTATGGAATAAATGACAAAAGGGGACAGTACTCATGGAGAGGGAGGGGGGAAAATCATGCGATGGTGTAATGTAATACTTTCCAGTTCCAAAGAAGTGTTTTGAAAACTTAACATTTTTTATACCACCTATGTGTGGGGTTTTTGGTTTTTTTTTTTTCATATTGGCTTTATGTAAGTTAGGAGCAAGTATGAAACTGGATAAACCACATCAGCCACTTAGAGAGCAAATGCTCAACAATAGCAGGTTGTGATTCCCAATTTAGATCAATCCTAAAAGAATATGCTTTTCCAGTGCAGAATTGTATACATTTCTGAGAATGGAGAAATACTGCAGTTGAGAAACAATGTATTCTCTCAACCTGCATCTCCTCCTAGCTTCTTTCTTCCAAGTGTTCTTTTCATCTTGGAGATCCTACCAGCTCCCTAGGAACATTGTTCCCATCTACTTAGTCTGTTTTCCATTCACTTAGCATTTAAATTAGGCAGCTTCCTCATTTATGACTCCTGACAAACAGTGGGGCAATGTTGAGAACATAAATGAGGACGTTTAGTGTCGTTAATTGCACCGTCAACCTGCACAAGTCTGTAGCATATAGGGGAAGTTACCATGCAGTTCTGGGCTCTACAATGTTCAGCAAAAATCACAACTTCAATGAAATTACGTGTGCTCTGAGCTCCTTGTTAATTGCAAAGGTCTGTCAAAACTCTCCTGAACAAATACAACCAATCATTTTCACGAGATTTAGAACTTGGTCCATTTTTTTTTTTTTTTTTTTTTTTTGCTTGATTTCCATTATTTCCACTACCTGATGTAAAGGATAGAATTGATCTGAAGACAGGACTAGCCAAATCTCTTGTCAAAGCATGAGCAAACTACACATTCTTAAAAAGAAGCCTGCAGGAAGTTTGGGATTTCTTTTAGGTATTTTTTTGTTGTTTTGTTTAGGTGTGGTTGGTTTGTTTGTTTTTTAAATTCAGGAAAAATCTTGAAATAGACTCATTCTGTAACAGATTAACTGCTTTGACTGGAAATTTCCCCTGAAACTCAAAGTGGAAAACTGACACAGAATATCTGAGTTTAAGTGGGCAAAAAAAAAATTAACTAATACAAAGGATTTTATAATGAGGAATGTTGGACAATATAGGCAAGCTTTAATGTCATTATTCCTGTAGTGTGTATACTGTAAAAATCTATTGAGCAAAGCAAGAAGTGATTTTTATCTTTCCTCTAATTGTAGAGTTTTAACTGAATGCCAGATCTTTACTGCTTTTTCTATATAAACTGTGTAAAAACAGAAGCAGAATGAGTATCAGGCAGATTCCCATAGTCATGTTGAGGAAGACTGGGGGCGGGGAGGTAGCGTTGTATTGTTTGGCCAATCATCCATCAGAACAGTGTTCCCAATGGAACTATGTTTACCAATGTATTTTGAAAGTTGTTTTACAAGTAAAGAACTGTCAAGGTTTTTTTCGTACAACCGTCTTTAACAGTGGGATTCATGCTGAATGCAGTTCTCATAAATCCATCAAAAAGGAGAGCAGTAAACATCCTGATCTCATAAATACATTTGTCTGTGTGTATATAGAATCATTCTGTAACTTTCCTGTGACCCACATCATATGGATTTTAATATGAAAAAAAGTAATTTTAAATTAAGAGTCTGGGAGGAGAGATTCAACTGAGACCTTGACCAAATCTGCTTTTGGCCCAGTTGCCATTCAAAAGGGGATAAAATATTTGAAGGGAAAAAACCCCGTGTCAGATTTTGCAGATAGCCTTTACAAGAGTAAGGTGGTAACGGGAAATGTAATCTGTATGAAACAATATTCTAAGGCTGTTTCAGTAATATGAATTTCTATTAAAACTTTCAGTTCAGAGGACAGACATGAAGGGAAAAAGTGCAGGTCCCACTAACAACAGGAACTTATTTCCATTTTTTTAGGAATTTTTTGGTTTGCTGAAGGATTTTACTGAGGTTACTGGGCTTAAAAAGTGAGTGTAATCCATTAGTATCAAATAGGTGATACCTATACAAAGGGGGATGAAAATCTCCACTTCTGTAACTCCACTGAGTTCACTGAAGTTAATTAAAGAAAGTATCAGCTTGTGCATTTCCTGAATGGTTTGACAAAACCATAAGGAAGTTGGATTTCTCATGTGCTTTTGTCTCCTATAACACCTTTCTTCTGAGTACCTGAATCTGCTTTTAAATAATCAATTAAAGTTTGTTGCACCTTTGAGGAAATTTTCAAATCAATATTAACTGCTGAATAGATACTGGTGCTATAGAAATGAGAAAAACTGGGAAAAGAAGACTAAGCAGACAAAAAGAAGACTTTTAGCAAAATGTTTTTAGGTTTGAGTCTGCATACATTTTGTCACTGTATTGGAATTCTAAATCCATTTTTATAATTCTGCTTTTTTAACTACTAGATTAAGGTTTTGAACTCATTTAACTTGGTGACAAAGTAAAATAAATTGTCTTGAAAGATGTATCGAGAATGAATTTGCAACTCTAGTTAATGTTTGGCTCTTCCATCTTTTATTTATAACACAGCAAACTTTGATAATATTTCCTGAAAAATGAAAGTGTCTCCCTCCTCTGCCCCAAATCTGACATAAATACAGTAAGTTGAACACCAGAGCTGTTCACAAACTGAGGTGAACAGACACCCAAAAAAATGAAATTTAGGATTGCATTTATGGATTGCATCAACAGTATAGCAACTTAAGAATATCAGGTAGAGTAAATCATGGCTCGAATGAAGCTTATGTGGTTTTGGAACTGGCAGTTTAAATGTGCTTGTGGTATCCAGTATTGGCCAAAGTAGCAGACCTTTGTCCTATATGTGGTGGCATGTTGCTGAAGTTGTAGACTAACAAATGAAATTAAAATAAAGAACTAAATAAAATACGGAAGAAATGGGGGGAGGGGGGGAAATTATGTTTGTTAAATCTGACTTTGCGCAACCTGTTACTTAACTATGTGTGTGCTCTCTCTGTGTCTCTCTTTTCCCCCTCAAGTTCCCTGCTTTTCCCCCATAGTTATATATTTATATATATATAAAAAATAATAAACCTTGTTTAAATTTTTTTTTTTAAACATATATCACCATGTTTCCACTTCGCCTTTTCAAATACGTACTTGGATTTGAGGCCTCTGGAATACCAGTGCTTATGGCTCTTTTAAGAAAACAAGTTCTAAAATTAGTCTTTCAGAAAGAAAAGGTTAATAGTTTAAATCCTCTTAACTTCACTTTGTTCTTGATCCGATCCTTGGAGGGTGGTTTTGGTTTTGGTTGGGGTTTAGTTTTGTTAGGGGTTTTTTTGGTGGGGTTGGGTTTTTTTACTTCATTGTCTTGTTTTGTCTGTATTGAAAGTATTTTCTTTGTTTGTGCTTGAGGGGAGGAAGTAACTTTCCAAAATCCAAGAGATTTATTTAACAATTCATATATGTAGAGATAGTGGTATTGACTGAGAATCTTAGTGCCATGTTTCATGTGAGTTGGGAAATGCTTCTGTGAAAATGACCTTGCTGTAAAAATTAGTATAATTTATTAATAATAGGTTAGAGTTAGACTATGGATAAATTATGATAGATCTGTAGGCCAAAATGCTTCTGACAATGATTGGCTTAGTCTGAAGAAACTATGTTTTGCTATCTTCTTATCCCTCTGGGCATGTTGCTGCTAATGGAGGCACTAAGGAATGGTATAGCTATGCCCTGCAGTTGAACTCTTATGATACCAGTGAAGGGCTGGGGCAAACCACGGGAAACTTAAGAAAAAAAGAATGTGGAAGGTAGGGTGCCGATAAAATGAAAGAAATAAAAGTAAATGGGTGAGATGATCGAAAAGTGGAGACATAGAAACAAGATCAGATATGCACAAATGTTACATTTAAAAAAGAGAACAAACTCTCTCCAGCTTCTCACTCTATAATTGTCTTATTGAGAAGTACTTTCAGAGAACTGTACATAAACTAAATGACTAATAATTATTCAGGCTAAGATTTAGCCATTAAATTTTTATATTAATTATTCCAAAGTAGATTTTACTTTAAACTTTTCTCAGTAATAAAATCTGGGAGTTAACATTCCTTTATCTTAAAATGTGTAAGTTCATATATATGTAAAGCAAACTCTCCATAACATATTATTGCTGAAATAGAATATGAAAAACTTCCACATATGAAAATGCCAGTTCAGTTAAAAATTCAGGGTACAATATTGAATTAATATTATTTGTGACTTAAATTTAAGTGGTGGCTTTGTTTCCTGCAGTAGAAAATCTGAATTCTCCAAGAACACTACATTTCCAGTAACCCAAATGTTTGTAAAAGGTGTGGAAAAATATTGTGATGTCTAAAATAGATTGTCATTGCCTCCTCCTGGTTACATGATAGGGAACTGCAGCCAGTGTCACCCTCATGTGCTCATGCCTCCCTTAAATCCTTAGTCTTCGTGCTGAAAGTGCAATAGTCAGACTTAATCAGAATTGGTAATAATCTAAATAATTTTTTTTTAAAACTTATCCAATCACAAAGTTTTGATAAGTTTGCCTTCAACTTTGCATGCATAAAGAACCAGAAGCAAATTAATTGCATGATTTCAGACTGGCTGTGTTGCAAATTTTCTAAACATTCCCCCTAGGTTTTTAAAAATTACTTTTCTTGCCTTCTTAACAGGCTGAGGCAATGAAACCTTCTATTTAAAACAAAGGAACAAAAATACAAATAAAATTGCTGCAGTTTTTCAGCCTATCACTGAGAACTCTGGATTCTATATCAAAATGTCCCATTTACCTCTTGCCAACAAATGTATCTTTGGAATAAAGTCATCAGCTACTATATATTGACAGCCTTTAAGAGTCTGAATACTACTCCTAAGCTGACATCTTCACTATACCTGATACAGAACTGTCCGCAGGTGTCTTATAATGAAAAAAAAAAAAACCAAACCACTGGCTCCTTGGGGAATTCCATACATTCCTCACTCAGTTGTAAGCAATAAATATAGGTACAACTTGCCTTCTTTTCCAGATGATATGTATCATATCTAGCCATAACTTATATCACCCTTAGATCACAAGTGAGATAAGGAGACTTGCTCTTTTCAAGCCTGCACAACCAATATGCCACTTTTAAATGCCAGCCTTAACCATCATTTTTCTGTTTGATTTCTATTTTCTGGGTTATATTCTGTCAATCCATGCCGAGAACAAACACCTTCAGGGTCTTTGTTGAAAACAGTCTGAAGAAACACTGCTTGCATATTTATTCCACTAGCAAATTACTTCAAAAATTAGAGAATTGTTGCTGAAGTATTCCCACAATTATATACAAGGGATGTGACACAGTAAGGTTGAGAAGTCAACATAATGTTTGTTTTCTTGTCCTCACTGTGTATATGTCTCTCTTATTTGTGGGTAGCCCAAAAGGCATCTTGTAGTTCTACAGAATCGTTTCTAAATCTGGAATCTTTGAACTTTTGAATGTTCATTAAAGGGAGAACAATCCATCTTCCTTGCTTTTTCCCTCTAAATACTTTCCCTGAACAAGATATCTCAAATTTGTAAATCCTTTATGTATTAATAATTTGTTCGTTGTCAACATGCTTAGGAATGGCAAGAAAAGAATTCTTGACAAATATATTTCTCAGGTATGACAGTGCAGCTCTGAATTAAAAAAAATAATTCAAACACAGCAAGAAGCCGTAGACAGCCAGTGAAACAATCTTTCATTGAGAGAATGAGAGAATAAAACCACAGTCAGCGCTATCATTTGAGCTTTTCTCCCACTTATTACTACACAATTTGATCATTAATTTTAGATAAATAGCTTGCTAAATGCTTTTAAGGATGTACAAAGACTACTGTCTCTTTCTTCTTTGTCCACCTTTGCTGGAGTTATTAATTATATATTATCTTTTAAAAATGTAACATTTCCTACTAATTAAACTCTTCCAAAGATAAGGAAGTATTCTTGTTTTTATAGATTGTAACAATTGATTTGGGGGTTGGGCTAAAAGTGGTTCTGTAAAATATCAGATTGTTTTCAGAACAGAAGGGAATCTGTACTGCTGTGCCTCTACATATGGGCAAAAAAAAGTCTGCTCTGCAAATCAACATTCAAAACAATAAAACCGTGTTAAGCAGAGCTGACAAAAATGTCTATAATGTGGGTTTTGTATTAAATCAATTACTTTTCTGGAATTTATGAAAAATAATAATAATTATTAGTATTATTTTCAGAACCCTCAGCTGATACTATGGCAGCCTGCATTGCCAATCTGTTCTGGTTCCGGGGTGTTTATTCTACCAGTGTCCACTTGCAGTGAATATGCACAATGCCCAGCCCTTTGATCATTCCCATCGGGGACCTACTGGAGCACTTCCCCACTTGCTCCTGCTCACGTGCCAGAACGGTGGACGTGTGGCTCTTCCTGACCTAGAGCTTTCATACAGACAGGGAGCACCGAGGGACTAAGGCTCTGCTGTGCACAGAGGAGCAGCTCTGCACCATAGTATAGATTTGGCCTAAGGACTATTAGTTAAACAGTCTGATTTATCCCCTCAAATCCCCCTGGTCAGAAAGGTACATTAACAGAGTCCACAAAACCTTCTTAGAACTTTCTGATGGGGCAAAGGTTCTCAGGTGCCAGCTGAATACTTATATTTCACAATTATATCCATATATAGGGTGAACTAAGAGTCCATCAGATTCAACTCCCAGTCATTCCTTTTTGTATAATTTCTCTAGCTATATCTTGTGCAATACTTGCAGCTTTTATATTAAAAAAAAACATGTTAATATTCCAACGTGATTTCATTCTAGCAGGCAATGTAAAGCTACCATGTTCCTGTACTTTAATGAATGATTATCCATAGTAACTGTAATAGATCACGTTGCCTATGGTTGCAAAGTAAAATGCTTAGTTTAAGTCACCATGAAGATGGTTCAAATGAATGGATTTGGATTTGAAATTGTTATTCAGTATCTATATACTTTACTAATGCATCTTGTTTGATATGCGATGACTTGTGAAGTCATGGTAATGCAGTCATTTCTAAGTGTGTGACTGTTCCATAAAAGTTGCTCAGCCAAATGTTTAAGAAAACTGAGCCTTAAAATTGTGGAAATACTGCTGGAGAGAACTGATTGCAGAACTTCTGTTGTCATATTTTCTTAGATCTAATAATAATCTTGAGAGCAATAATGTAGTTGGGCAACTTACTGAGAAGTCAGGTTTTTCCTTAAAACACTCCATTAAATCATTCTGTCATTGCCTCACATTTGGTATGTGACTCAGGAGTAACTGTCTTGCATGTTTGCTCACATATAAACAAGTACGAGTGGATGTGCAAAGTTGCTCAACTGGTTTGGAATACTAGGATCTGCACAATCCAAGTGAGTGGTTGATATTCCAGTGATCATTGTTTTCTACCCAGTTGCCTGCTGTGAATTTAAAAATCTTCATTAGTGGCATATCTATCTATATAAATATAGGGAAATATAAAATACATTTTTTTGCCTTTTTTTTGCTTTCTTTTTTCTAATTTCTCTAGAAATTAGGGTGAAGAGTCAATTTGTGATAGTTGTAATAGAGACAAATACATGGCTTCCTTTGATAGAAATGTGTTTACTCCTCTATTTTCTTTCTAGTCTGAAATGAAAAAAACATTTTTTTTCCTTTTGTGCATGGAAAGGGTAAAAACTCCCATGATGATTACGACAGAAGTCTTACTTGAGTTATTCATTAAGGCTGGTGTGCATTTCCACTCAATCTTCTCTTCCTAAAACAGAATAAACAATCACAAGCTTGACAATTCTTTCAGTGCTGAAACTCAGGATGTAAGTAAACAACTTCTTTAGGTGGTTTGATGGTGGCTTTTTCAGCAATATGCCAAGCGTCACAGGTCTGCTATTTTGCCTCTGGGAATAAGAATAAAGCTTTAGATAAGAGCTAGAGGGAAAGGGTATCCTAAAACCAGATATTTATATTTGTATCAAATTCATAATTGATAAAAACATATTTCCCAAATCTCTACAGGAACTAGTACAGTATTGTACTATTGCTAGATTCCACTCACCAAACATAGAAGAACTTTTGCCACATGTACCAACAGCAGATACTGGGAAGGCCTTAGGAAAGTGTAATGGAGACTACTGTACAAATAAACACAGCAATTGCATAGGCTGGGTATTGCATTTTTTTTTTAAGCTGGAGAAACCATGCAGTTAAAACTCTTCACTGATCTTTTTCCCTCTAAAACATACATGTTTTCAGCCCACTTCTGGTTGTGTTTGTGGATAGCATTAGAATGTGTTATACATCAGTGCGCTTATAAGTACTGGAAGAAATTAATACTGTGTACCAGGAACACTTCGGTAATTATACTGAAATCACCCAGTAATTAGAGACACTCTATTGATAATGTTATGAAAATACACTTAAAGACTTCTAAAGAAATTTCAGACTAGTTTAAAATTTCAGAATGCCCAAAGATATGAGGAAGCAGCTAAATCTACATTTGATATAAGTCCAAACCAATCTCGCTCCTGCATAGTCGATCTTGAAACTCATTAAAGAAAACGCTTTCTAATTAAAGTTACATCACATAAAAAATGAATCTAAATTAACCCATTTGCTAATGAAGATCTTTTCACTGTTTGCTTGTAAGACACAAACTCAAACTTCCATGCATGTTTTTGACAGAACTGCAGAATTCTTCCCTATGCATTTTTTCACTGTAGATGTCTAAGAAGCCTTTTGTAGCAAAGGAGCACAATGTATCTTTGCACCAAGAATTGCATGATATTAATGCTTTGCTTTATGGATTCAGACTTAGAGATCATGTGGAAAACATGGATTGATTTTTATTTGATGCTTTTAGCAGTTCTGTTGGTAAGTTGTGCATTGCATTAGAGGTTTTTTTGTTTGGTTGGTTTATTATTTTTTTTTACTGCTGATATTAGCTTTGATTTAAATGGGGAAAAATTTCTGGTTCAATCAATTCTTCTCCATGGGATAGTCATTGGATGTGCAGAACAGCTCTTCACAGTATTCCTTCCAGCAATAGATGTGAATATTTTCCACTCTCTTGATTTAATAAGTCTGAGTTTTAGACTGGATGTGTGTTGTTAGAAGCCTCAGCATGTCAAAAGAGTTTTTCTTTTTACCTGAAATTTGCACGGCTTTTCACTATAGGCGCTCTTACAGGAGACAATCATCTTTGTCCCTTCCTGACATTCTCTGCTGGGCGCTTTGATACTCAGCGAATAGGAGTACCTGTGCATGCTTGTTAAGATGAAAACTATTTGTCACTCCAACCTAAGTAAATGAACTTACTTGGCATGATTTCTGTTTTGCAGTATGTAAGTTTAGAAAACTTTATTCCCAGAGGGAATAGAAGAAAGTTTTGTGTTAATACGACTTTTTCCACCTTTCTCGCTACATCTTTTTTTTTTTTTTTTATTGTAAAGTCGGTTTTCTTTTTGGCAATTTCAACAGGTCGTGCTGAGGTTTGTTGGTGCCAGACTTCAAATCACTGTATTTCCCTACCAAATACAAGGTAGTTTTTCTTCCATTTTCAAATCAATGTCTTACAGCCTGAAAAATAATCAAACAAGATCAGAAACATGGCATTTAGACAATCATACCATAACAGACCAGTGTTCATGTTTAGATGTAAGACTGCTGTGTACCTCAGTTCTGAGTTCTAGTGCCTTTATTGTAAATATGATTTTTTTCACTAAGTTTACAGAATATTTAAAAAAATTAAAAAGTTTCTCTTTCAACTGATTTTTTTTTTTTTTTTTAAAGTTCTGTCTTTATATAAGCTACATTCCCCCCCTTTACTTTTGTTAAGAGTGTAGAAAACACTTTCAAAGTCACCCCAGGAAAAGCTCTAAGCCAGAGAACATACACCTTTTCCACTTTTTTGTGCTTCAGGCTAAGATAATTTCACTGATCCATCATCTGACTAGTGGGCAAAGTATAAATCATGTATGAAAATGTCAGCTAAAATGTTAGTGCACTGTCATGTCATTAATTGCACTTTTATAATCTTATGTCTGTATCATCAGAAATTCCCCGACATAACACAGTTGCAAGTACCAAATACTGACTTAAGATTTTTGGGCTTTGTTGTTATTTCTTTTTTTTTTTTTTTTTAATGGTATAAAAGTTGAAGAAGAGATACATGCTAGCTTTTTTAACTGCTTTGCACGGTCAGGTCAAAACATTAGATGTGAGAAATTCTTCCAATTCTACTAGTTTAGTGTATCTTTTAGACAAGAACATCTAGAGAAGATCTTCTGAAGTACAAAGGTCAACTGACCAGTGGAATTCCACCAGCCAGTGGAATTTTGTCACTATTCTCCGTCAGGCAACACTTTGTTTTATATGGTTATGTAGACTAAGTAGTAAAAAGATTGTGGTAGCTTCAATTTACTTTAAAGGTTATGTCAAATTTTGCCTTAGTGAGAGAAAAACATCTTCACATCTGTCTTTCTACAGCACTTGACATATGTAAAAGTTTAGCTGTTTGACTAACACTGAACCTGAATAAGCTATGAAGCTTTTGCAGGTCAGTAAGACTGTACAGAATAAGAGAATAATCAGAATTTCTGCCTATGGAGTAATGGATGTAGCAAGGGACATAAGAAAAAATATATATCTGTTTTGGCTCTTTTTTTCCTATTACTTTAGATCCAGAGATGTCACCACATACCCTAGAAAATAGTTTGCCTCTTGGATATCAGGCATTTCAGAGATAATATTTTGAAGATAGTTCAAGTGCTAACATCTTCCTTCAGGTGGAATGCAAATGTCTTCCATTACTGGTGCACTGCTGAGGGAACATGCAGTCCAAAACACGAAAGACTGGTTTGTTGAAATCAAACTCTTCCAGAAAGCTTCTGGTAACAAAAATAGAATTTAATCACCCTTCTTCTTTGTGCTTATTTGTTGAGGTAATGTGAAAGAATTTTACCATAAGGGAAAAAATTAGAAAATGAAACTGGAATTATATAATTCTTTGTAAATAATCAATTCCATTATGATAAAAGTGGAACATAAAACAGATACATTCTAATATAAAATTGAGATTGGACTACAGAATTGAGATTTTACCTATTATTCTTTGGTCATGTAAATAGTATAATACTGTTTATATTCCTTGAGCAAACAATTCCAATACTTAGAACTGAGTATCTGGATGCAAATTCAACTAGCGTCTGTCAATATTTTTCAAGATTCACTATGGAGCAATAACTGATGTCCACAGCTTCTGCAACTGTACTTCCAGAGACCAGTTTCCAGGTTTCCCCAGACAGTTTCCTTTCCTTCCTTTATGTCTTTTTTTTTTTTTTTTTTTTTTCCATGGAATTTGGTAGCTGAATAGAATCCCCTTGATTATATTTGTACTTTTTGATTGAGTATGGGCTTGAGACCATGTTAGAGTATGGATTTTCTAAATAAGAGTCTGTAAAATGTATTTTGGTGCAAGGATATAATTTTATCACTTGTTAAATTACGTTAATATTATGGTTGAATTTATTGAATTACTGTAAGCTGTTTTAAAAAAAGATATATAAGCATGATAGTGACGTAGCAGTGATGGGTATTATAGGATGATATTATAAGATTATTTCTAGAGCAATAATTTTTTGGACTTACAGATCATATAAATGAATCCATTTACGACAAGTGAATGAACCTTCTCCAAGCTTTTAAGGTGTCGGTCACCAGCTTTTTTTGGTTGTTAAACACAAAAATGTTAGCATTCTGGCAATGTTGCAACACGGTAAACATTATGTACACTAAATAACACTAATTTCTCTTTTTTTTGAAACTCTGGTGCCTTCTTTTTTTATAAACAACAAGATGTAATAAGCTTCCATTGCTATGTTTAGGACCAGAGTAACTTCTGTTGAACGTTCTACTGCTGCATGTTGGGAACTATACAAATGAAACTGTCTAGAACAAAAAGCCTCCATTGCCTGTATAGCCACGCTACACTTAGACACTGTATAGAACAGACATCACAGGAGCTTTGTGTATAAGCCTGTAACTGAGCTCAAACTTGCCTAGTATATAAAAAGTTTCAAGACAAATTATTATTCAGCTGCATACAATAAGAAAACTTTAGAAAGCTTAATTTTCACCCTTGTATCCTCAGAACTTGCACTGTGGATAAGGGAGTCCACTGATGCTTTGAGGTGATACTGTGTGAGGTACGTAGGGCAGCTAAGTTAGTTCACGTGCATCTTTAGAAGGATGCATGTTTGCGAGGGCGGTGCTGATACAGGCTGTGTGTCATGGAACGTCCATACTGGTGACCTTATCAGTAGCAATATGTTCAATGCATATTAATAAATAGATTTTTGAATGATCAAAATTTTTTTCATGTTCAATATAATTTTTTTATCTTAAATACATGGAGATTTTAATAAGATCATTTCAAACCAGTCATTCAAAATTATCATTTACAAATACAGCTTCCTATAGAAGGACTTGAAAGTATTCCTGCTAGGAATATCTATACAGGTTTTTTGCTTGGAAAGTCACGATAACCTGAATTCCCATACTTCTGCAGACAGGTTTTCATTGGATAGACTCTTCCTTTTTCTCTGTGACCTAATGTCTGCCAATTTGAACTGTGTGGCTAAAATGTTTTTAATATTTCCATTTGTAGTTATATTTTTCCTCTTTCTTGCATATTGCTCTTATTAATATTAAATTTAGCATTAAATTCATTGCTACTTCAGAATCCCTGAAATTGAATTTACTGTTCCAATATTAATACAAATATTAACTTTCTTTCTGGGAGTTCTTCATCTTAAATCCAAGTTATTCTTGCATATTATTCTTCTGGCCATGACACCCTCCTGTTCATTTGCTATGAATAGAAAAGTTTTCATGCTATGTACTCTTCAGATAAATGCAACCTTCTTTTTCTAATGAAATTCTCAGACCAAAGAATTTATTATTATTATTCTTACCACATGCCTTGGTGAAAGCATATACATTATGAACAAACTCTGCTTTATTTTCCTATTGCAAGAATGAATTCATTGACATGCACTCTGCTGGACTACGCTAATTTTTCTTATCATTCTGCCATAGAAAGATAAACTAAGGAGTTTATCAAATTAAAATTTTGTGGATATTACATTTTCACATCCTCAGCTCTTTAACTTTATCCCCTCATAGAAAATAAACCAATCTTCTAATCCACAGGTGAAAACAGAAAAGTGGTCCTTTCTCGCTGCCAAAGACTTTTAGAATAAATAAGAGTAGTATTTCTAGTCTTTGCATCTCTCTGGTTCTCTGGAATATGAAGTCAGAAACTGTGTATTATTCCTACATTACACTCAGCTACGTGTTTAATTATGTTTTTTTCATTAAATCCATAGTCACAGCATTAAAGTTTTATGATTTTGGGGATGTTTCAAACATAGCAATTTTGTTGAACTGCAGGCTTTTAGTTACCTGGCTTTTTTTTCAGTCTGAGTCACTTCCTTGATAAGAATTAAAATATTTTCTATTCTTACAGAAGGCAAATTTTCTTACTAAAAAAGACTGAGAGGCTGAATTCCTTCTTAAAACAATATTATTTGTATCTTCTCAGTTATACTATCAATCAAGTATATTAAAACTGATTAAAATAAGCTTGAGGGGAAGAAGAAAATAAGAATCAAACCTATCATTTTTTAAAATTTAGCCTCCTATTCTGAATTATATCCGAGAATAGATACAGTGACTTTCCACGTACTTTGATAAAAAGGCAGTTCAATAAATTTAAAAGGTATTGCAGTCTATCATCAGATAAGAAAAAAGCAAATGACATTGGAATTACAAACCAACAATTTATTCGGACTCAGAAACTGAATAGCTTAGCAATTCCCCTAAAAACAATTTAAATCACATTTGGAATATGTTTTTAAATCTAATTTTTTATTATTTAATTGCTATTTAAGAGGGTTTGCCATAATTATGTTGAAAAAGCATTATCATCAATGAAAATGCACAATTTTTCCAGAAAAAAATTTGACTTTCTAATTTCAAGAGGGGAACAAAATCCTGTGCTCTCATTTGCTAATATTTTTCTTACTAATCATGTTTATCAAGGTTAGCGAGTGTACTGTACTTGTCTCTTATTTATCAAATTATTAATTTTTCCAAGTAGCCTAGAATATTTCTTAGTCCACAATAATAACTGAAGTTCACAGATTACTGACCAGACAAGGTAGTTGGGGACGCATTTTTGTAAGAGTACCTCTCAACCATTTAAAAAGTCAGTAGTTGGGCTGAACTTCTATTGTAGCTGCAACACAGGTATTCAGCTAAAAGAAGCAATTCCAGGATTTTCAGACAAGCCCATGATAGCAATGTATAATCCTTAAAATTGTAACACTGATACTACATTAGACCTTTTTATGGCAAGACCAAAATTTTTTAAGGTTGCACAGACAGATTCCACAAATTCTCACAGCAGCGTTATTACAGAGTAATTTCACTCAGTTTCTGGTTTTCTTTAGAAGACTACTGCAGTAGGAACCTGCAGCTTAATTCTTGTTAAATATTTTACCAATGGATTAGAGCTGTGAAAGTGCTTTAATACCTTTCTCTCACAAAGTGGTGTGGAAATACTGTCTTCTCTGTTTCCTGAAATAACTTCTCATACTTGCAATTAATTTAAACAGATTATCTTGGGAGTTTTCAGGGCACAAAAGTTAAAAGATAAATTGCGTTGCTCATCTAAATGTTAGGATATGCATGCTAATCTGACATTTATAAGCAAGGAACGTAATAAAAACTTTCTGGAGTAGGAAAAGACACTGTTATACACGGGGTGGCTTTAGGCTAGTTGGGGCTCCTCTTCATACTACTTATTACTCAACCCTCTTCTAATGTAAATTCTGTTTATTTTTGTTTCTGTCATTGTTCATACACCTGATTCATAAGTCTAAATGGTTTTAGGCTCCCATTTTACCTATTAAAAGGTCCAACTGACAGTGTAGTACCTTATTTCATGTTAAGAGTACAATTTCTAATTAAATTCTCAGATATTACAGCAGGATCTGAGTTTCAGGGAAAAAATTGGGGACAGTTAGCAATATTTTATTGTATTTTAATATTATGAATATTTTCTGTTCTCAAAGGTAGTCATAAAAAGGGTTTTTTTAATCCAACATGTATAATTTGACCAAGTACAATCCAAGCTTCTCTCCCATTGTCTTCTGTCTGTGAGCCTTAATGTAGATTTAAGTTTCCCCTTGCTCATTTAGTACTTGGCTATTATAGAAGTTTTTTCATTTTTAAGTAACTTCCCCATTCAATACGACTTTCAATATCTTTCTAGATATTTAATATATGGAATATATATTGATTTTTGGCAGATCATTTTCTTTCATATCTCTTTTATGTAGGGACATTAACGTATGAAGTACTAAATTCTTTAAAGCTAGTCAGTGAGGCCAAGTCCATAAATTCTGAAAAGCTGGAAAGCACAGGGGCAATTGAAACAAATTATAAGAGAACCAAAAACTTGAGGCGATGGTATACTTTTATACTGCTTATTTTTTGTAGTATTCAGAATTAAGAATATAAGGTGCTTTTAAGTAATAATCCATTCCATAAAAGCACAGGAGACACAGAAGTGGCGGGGGGAGGGTAACAACAAAAAATACAACATGTAAAATAGTAACAACAAAACCAACAGTCCTAGGGTAAATACTTAGTTCTGTGATGTCTTTGTGGCATAAAGGTCTATACTCAGGTCTGACTACATAGAGAGGCACTCTGCTACTCTATTCTTGTTGTGTGTGGGTGTTTTCAATTTTAACATTCATGGAGTATATATTGTTGACTTCATTGTGCTAGGTGCATTCTGTATGGGAGTCAGCATATTTATCCTGTCTAGGCAGGGACATTTTCTTTATTGAAACTGCAGTAAGTACAGAGAATAACAAAGTCCACAGTGACCACAGTAATGCTCAGTGTGCTCTTTATATCAAAGTCCTGTCTTCCCCTTTCCATTTAGACCCTGCACATGGGCAGAGTTGGACTGTTTTCTCTTGTGAGTTCTAAGGACATTGCAGATTTTCACAATGCTTAAGAAATCTTATGTCATACATGACAACAAAGCCCAGTACCGGAGAGATGTGGCATCTCCCACTTGGGGGGAGCACAGTGCTTAGAATCTGGGCCCTTGATGTCAACACAGTGATTTAGGGACCTGCTGAAGTGCCAAAGTTACCTCGGTCATGAGGGAAGCATCGGGACTTCTAACAGCGGATTCACAGTGGGTGGAAACGTTGGCATTGGCAATGCCTCGAACTGTCCAGTAGCAAACCGTAGGGGAGTGCGCGTGTCTACTGCCTGGGTCTTGGCTGTCCGACTTAGAGCTGCACACAAATGCTTCCTTGCTTTGCTGACTGTGGACTTCTCCTGAGGGAAGCTGCTTGACTGACCACAGATATTACACTGCTGCCATATAAAAAACAACCCCCCAAAATAAATAAATCTAAGGGCAGGTGTACTTCTCAAAGTTTGTCTACTAAGGCAAATTGCCACATTACCAGCAGTATTTCAGCAACTATGTAACAGTTATGCTTTCTTTTTTGACACAGCAACACAACCCCCAAAAGTTGATTCACTTAAAATGGAATGATTTATGCCTATTCTTGCCCTCAAATCAAGGATTTGTTATGTCTTTTGTTTACATAGGTGTGGTAATACTAGTTAAGTGAGAGTGCTGATTCTTGCAGAAATACAATGTCTCGTCTGGATCTTAGTTCATGACTGGAACTTCTTGGTTTTCTACAGATTTCTGAAGTTAGCAAGATCCAGTTGGGCAACAGCTATGCAGGAACAAACTAGGGTTTTTTCATAGTGATAAGGAATTCCAAATCAACTCACCTTTTTCCCTCATGCTCATGTCTACATGCCTGCAGGCAGCACAATATAAAGTACTGCTTTGTGTGTGCACATTCCTTTCTGATTTTTACTATGCCCTGAATTCCCAATTTCACGTTTAGGAGATGCTACTTCACCAGTAACACAGACAAAGAAATAACCAGCAGTCATTTAACAGACATGCAAGGTCTCCTTGAGCTTCGTTCTATTCTTGTAATTCTATTCCTGTAATTATGACATTTCCAAATCTTGTATTTAGACTTTTCCCCGCAAAACACTCCAGGCAGAATAGATGCAGTGATGACCTGTTTACCTGAAAAAGATGTTACTTCACTATATGATCTGGTGAAAATATATTTCATTTCTGTTGACTAACATTTCATGAATGCTCACCAAGAAGGGTGAATAGGGTGAAATACATGCTTGTCACAATATTATGTCCAACTCAAAGATTTCACCTCTTGTTCTAGTTAAATATTAGTTATTTTTTCTTTATGTAATGCTGTCTAACAGACAGAAAACATTAGCATGTGTTTAAAAACTGCAGATACCTAGAAAGTCTCTAGAAGTCAAGTTTTCTTTAAGAACCAGGAGAAAAACTTGAGGATTCATTCACGTGACACACGTAATGATCCTCATATAGAAAGTCACAGTAGTGTAGACTTTTCAAATATTTTCATTATTGTGTGTGTGTGCACCTGATTTTATGACAGCATTTGGACACAATTACAGTGATTTTTTTTTTTTTTTTTTCTGCTATAATCTTTGGATAAAATTGTTCTCAAATCAAGTAGCATCCTTGAGCAAATTACCAAAATGATTTGGGACAGATACTAAGAATGGACCCAGTAGCATGGTATGGGAGACTGAGATGGAAGATTGAAAGGGTGCTCGCTGAGAGAAATGTCTTTTTAAGAATATGTAAAAGACAGACATATGGAACTTCTTGCTGGCTGTATGAGAAGAATGACAAGGGATGGCAAGGATGGCAGTGACTTGTTCATGCCACATACACTGGAAATTAAGGAAAAAATGAGCATCACAACACTGGCAACATGTACAACATGCAGTATTCCTTGAAATGCAGAGGAAATTATGGTGAAATATTCAATACCAAATGGGTATGACAACAAATAGGATCTTGTGATATACATGTGGCATACCTGCCATTTCTTTTAAAGCTCTTGGTATGATTTTGCATCACAATAAACTGCATAATACTAAACTTAGTCTATTATATCTAGTCAGATAAAATGGTGAGTGGATTATATTTGCTTTAGAGCCTGTGATTCCAGAAAGTCTAGATACCAAACTCAATTCTTATACATTATCTCCTGTTTAGCCATTGTATATGTTTATCTCTACAAATTACTATCCTCTTTCATATCTGAAAGTCAGTTGTAGTCTGTATTAGTGATTACAAAAATACTATGCCACTCTTACTAATTGATTTTGCCTCATGTTGAATTTCATGGGGAATCTGCCTGACCTCAAGCAGCAGGAATACAAGATGACTGTTTGCTAAATTTCAAGTGCAGCTTCAGACACTGAAAGGAAGGAAAGGTAAATATTCAGATTCTATTCAGGTTTACATGGTGGTTTGTTTTTTTTTTAATAGTCTTTTTTCAGTAGGCTTTTTTTAAATAGGTTTGGGTTATATAAAACTTTGACTGTTTTTAGCAATTACTTTAACAAGCCAGACATTAGTACATCTGAGTAGCATGTATAGATACTATAAATTGAACAGCTGAACCTCTCAGTCAGATCTATCCTTCTTTAGATGTGGGGAAGGAAGGATGCATTCAGCTTTTCTTTGGGAATCTGCACCCCACAAAAAAAAAGCTACAGAGCAATGAAGATTGTCTTTTCATGATAATGCAAAACTACAGGGTTTTGAAGTATGTACTGTCCATAAGGGCTTGGAAGAGGTGTCGTCTTCCCTGTCAGATACATATTTGGCTGAGTATCCAAGGGAAGCGAGGTACGCTAAGAAAAAGGCTATTCCAGCAAATTCAAGTTTGCCAACCCCTTGCCTGTTGGGTACTGCTTGATATTGAATTTTGCCTAAAGCTAATGGGTTTTGGTTTTACAGTAGACTATCTTTTTTATGTCAGTTTCCTCCAATTTAGTCATTATTAGAACATATTTTAATTAGATTAAACATAGCAGTTTCTTCTTATGGTACCTTGGAAACTCCACATTTGGGCAGGTTTGGTCCAGGGCGCTGCAGGTATCACTGGAAGCTGCTTTCATAGATAGACATACCATAACACTGAATACAGCAGCACAAATTGCATTAGTTTGCCATGAATTGTTTAAATATTCTGGCTGGTAAGATAATGATGTTTAGTAAAAGCCTGTCTCGTATGCTGACTGTGTTAGAATTCAGTCATTTCCTCAGTGTATCCTTCTCAAGAACTGCATAGGATGTCTACAGGGCTATCACTGAATATTAAAGGAATAGAAAGAATTCTAGGATTTTTTACTACTTCTTCTTATGTCAGGGTTGAGGAAGTGCACTCTGTAACAGTCAAGACAGTGTTTAGCTCATGATGGAAATCAACAGAGTAGCTGCTATCATTTCTAATGCTATCCCTTTGAAAGGCTCATCTACATTCTAAGTCTGATACAATCATCTTTGTGTCTTGGAAGTCAGTTAAAGCACAAAAAAGCTTGCTGCAAGTCACTCCTCAACAAAAGCATTGATCTTGTCTGATTGCTTATCATTTGCTATAGAAAACTCTTCTCCCCAGACTGACAAGTATCACAAATAGTTGTATGCTCTAAGACCAATCACCTCTAAAGTTTCATGCCACAGATCCATTTTAGATATAACTTCAGGTTTGCTGTAGTTCATCCATGTGCTCATCAGGATGCTCATCATCCATATGATGGTGCTTATAAAATAAAAAAAAACCAAAACAAAAAAAACCCAACCAAAACCCAAACCACAAAAACACCTCTAAGGAGAGGGAATCCTCAAAAGCCACACCAGCTCTACTATGATGCAGATGAAGACACATCTGCCTTAGACAGGACAGCGGACCTGTGGCTTCAGAATCCCAGTACTTCTGGCCCTACTGTCTTGCATGTGGTGCTCCTTAGGTTTCTGCTAGGCTCTTAGTCTTTATTAAAAGCAATTCATCCTTGTTCTGCATGCACTGGTGTGGGATCGAGATTCCCTAAGGCTCACTGGAGGCCTTGATTCTCTGCAATGGGTCACCAGAGGACTAATTTGACCCATGAGGTAATAACCATTTAATTTTTTTCTAGCTGGCTAATTTGTCATCATCTGGTTATTTCTGTAGAACCCTGACACAGAAATGTAAAGAGGAATATAGGAGCAATCACTTAGTCTACCTGACAGGATGGTAACTTTCTCAAACTAGTCTTATAATCATCTACAGCTGTTCGAATATCAGTCTAAATGATATTCTCAAAATGTGGTTTCGGAAATACTCTTTCTCATTCATTTTTATCTTTTGAGCCCATAAATAGATTATAAATGGAACTGCAAAGGCAGAATGCAGCAGCCTATAGACACTTAGCAGAACCGGTGAATCCTTCCTGCGGAAGGATTAAAAGCTGTTAGGTCAGTATTTGTAGAATCATACCCTATTTTTTCCCAGTTCATAACTCATCTGGAAGCTGAAGTTTAACTTGATTTCCCACAACCAAATCAACATTTGAATACAAGTCTGACTTATATGTAGAGAAAATAATTATATTTAATAAGCATGTATTAAATGAGTTGTTGGATGCTCTGAAGGTTAGAATACAAACAAACTCTTGAGAGAATAACAGCAGAATTGCGTGTTAACTGCCATGATCAGCAACCTCACATCTGGAACTCTGCCATTGCTCTAATTCAGAAAAAAGGTAAACCTAAAATTAAGTAGAGCTTTTTTAAAAGCTTATATTATTTTAATTAATCTTTGCTCCTCTCTTGTTTTTAACCAGGACAAGAAAAAATTATCAGCTGTGCTCCCAGAAAATACTGCCATAAAGTTTCCAGTGCCATTGTACTTGCTTACTGAATAGGTTTTTTTGTTTGTTTGTTTGGGTTTTTTTTTTTTTTTCATTTTAAGTGTTTAACAGTTTAAAATACTTAACTGGTGAAGTATGCACATAACAAGGAAATATTAAAACCCTCCTATATAATATTAATATTTCATTACAAGAATTTTATTACCTCATATTCTATTTTTAAAAAAATCCAAAAACAAAGGGTGCAAATTCTCTCTCCATCTTCTGTAAGAATAGAAACTAGAGAAATAAAAGAACAAGGGCTATCTAGCCTAGTATCTAGCTGAGGACAAATGGCTGTTTAGCCCCCAAGCAGTGGCCACTAGCAAGTATGTGGACAAATATATTTACTGTGGTATTCTACCAACTTCTAGCAATCTTTATCAAAGGAACATCTCTATTTCACAGTGCTGGTAGCTTTATGTTTGACATGCTCTTCTAATCAGTAGTATACTCCCATTGTTTTAGCATTCACTGAATCTAGAAGCAACAAGTTTCATTGTTAAACTATGTGTTATATTAAGAGCTATGCGCTATATTAAGAATTACCCCTTTTCGCTTGTTTTGAACCTGTCAGTTGTTAGTTTTGTTTGATGCCCTGTAGTTCTTGTATTACAAAAGATGGTGAAATATATATATATATATATAAAAACCCCTCCCTATTCACTGACTCCATGCCACTCATGACTTTTATAGGCCCTGATAAAAACCTTGTGGTCTTTTTGCTCACCAAAAAAATCCCTTGTCAGTTTAGCTGTATTGAAATCATTCCACACATTTTTACTTTCCAATACTACTACTACTACTTTTACTGTTTTACTACTTTACTTTTACTATATGAATGACCTGTAATGCACAAAGGATTCAAAAGTATATAATGGATTTCTGTGCTGAAACAATTATGGTTTCAGTTTTGTTCTCTATTCGTTTCCCAACAATACTTAACATTCAATTGCTTTGTGTTTGCCACTGAGCTGATGTTTTTGTAGAATTGTCTATCATAATTCCAGCAACATATTTCTAAGTGCTGACAGCTTGGTCAGAGCCCAACACTGTAGATGCAAATTGAGAATTTCTTTCTCATTGTGCATTGTTTTTATGTCTATCAGCATCATACTTTATTTGCCATTTTATTGCCATTTTCCCAAACTTCCAATAAAATCTCATTTTTATTAACATCAATGGAATAGAAACAACAGAAAACCCTGTAACTTGGTGAAGTTTTATTTCCAGTTCATTTCTGAATATAGGATCCAGCACAGATCCCTCTGAACAACCCTCCTCCACAGTAAAAACTGACCTAGACCTCCAAGCAATTTTATTTCTTCAGAAGCCTTTAGTGAGGGATCTTGTCAAAGCCTTTTGTCATGGTGTTATTAGTCAATGACATCTCCTCCTCCTCCCTGTTCCTCTTACCTGGACTTGCTTAATTTTTTCTCTCCATTTAGATAATCCTGTTGTAAGTGATCAGCGCTTCCTTCGCTTCCCTTCCCGCCTGTCGTCGTCTAACCCCAGCTGGCAGCTAAGCACCGCACAACCGCTCGCTCACTCCCCCAGAGTGGGATGGGGGAGAGAATTGGAAGGGTAAAAGTGAGAAAACTCATGTGTTGAGATCAAGACCTTTTAATAGGTAAAGTGAAAGCTGCATGCACAAGCAAAGCAAAATAAGGAATTGATTCAGTACTTCGCATTGGCAGGCAAGTGTTTAACCTTCTTCAGGACAGCAGGGCTCCGTCAGGTGTAACATAAAACCAGCGCACTGCCGCCTGCCTCAGATCAGACACGTACAAAGCAACTTGTCTGGTGAGCAGAACAAAAAAATGAAGTCTTCTTTCTCGTGGTTTTCTGGTTTTTTTGTCCTCTAAACACTCGTCCCTCACAACTCAGTAACCTCAGCTGTTCCCCTCCCACTATGGCATCCTCACCAGGCATGACATGCCAAGGAATATTCCGGTATTCCTCTACCTCTTATGGGCCAAAATCTGCTGATTGGACAGCACTTATGCTAGTAAGTTTTCAAAAATATTTGAGTGGTCATGTGCTAGATCCTATATATGTAAATACAGAGCAGGATATAGAACCAAATAATACAGGAGGGTTAGGAACATTTGTATCTTGCTACATACAAAATGTACCATTACAACAAAAACTAAAGAAAGTAGTAAAAATCTAATACAGATAGCTTTGTTAACTGGGGAAGAGCATGTTTTGCAAACACGTACAGTCTATAGATAATTATAGAATAAAAAGAATAACAATATTTAGGTTAACATTTACCATAAAAGAATGGAACCTTTTTAATATTGAAAGCACTTAGAAAAGATCTTGTGAGAACTGGCCATCACATTTTTGTAAGGGAAGTTCTGCAGAATATCCTTTTTTTCCTGAGCCAAATGGAAGAACTACCGAGAAAGATTTATGTAAGTGTTTGTATGCCTTTCCATATGCCACAGTTTAATAGACACTAGCAAGTCTGTTTATATCATCATTTTTCCTCTTTAAAAAAAAAAATTGCTCTTTGCTAGTTTTCATATGTTCCCTAAAGATTTTCATCTTGCAAATAAAAGAGCTTAATTATTTCTATAATGGAAGGATTAGCGTTCCCATGAGCAGATTCTTTCTGTTTAAAAATCATTGTAGGTATAATAAAATGCAAGTAGTTCATGACCAATGCAGCTGCTTCACAAATTACTGGAGTTAAAAATAAAAAAAACCCAAACCAACAACCAAACAACAAGAGACAAGAAATCCTTAAAAAGAGAGGATTAAAAATAAAACTAAACAAAAGTAGTGCCATTAATGGATAGTAGCATTCAGGTCAAGACCACGGAGAATAAATTAGTTGGGAAAAGTGTAATACAATAGCTGACACCTAAACAACCTTTAATGTTTTTGTGGTTTTTCACTGTACCCTTGCAAGAGAGGTTTAGGGGTATTACATAACAGCTGCCAAGAGAATTTCTTTATACTGCAGCTAAAGTGCATTGAACGCCTTTCTATCTATATCATATTTTATTATATATTGGCAAATGAATTTGGGTTTCTCTGTTCTCATTTACATCAGTGTAGCTACTGGCTTCAGAGAATTCATGATCTACACCTCTGAATGATGGGTCAGCGTCTAGTTCATGAATAGAAAGTTACCTACCTAATGAATGTGCCATCAAATTAGTGCGTCCTATTACCTGGTTCTCCTAATAGGTTTATGTTTATTTTAGACACTCCTAATAGGTTTATGTTTATTTTAGACAGAAAGCAGGACAGATTTAATTCAGTGAAGACAAGGAATCTCCCAGAGCTCCATTCTGGAGTGGACTTCCATTGGACAGATGGAGTTGCTTGTCTATTTATTCCTCTCTGACTACAGGGCTTTGCGCTCCAAAAGCCACGAGAACAAGCTAACAAGACACAGCATTTAGTGTGGGGACTGCAAAGCTTTTCTTTACTTTCTTAATTGTCTTACACTCCTTTTCTGCTAATGTAGGAAGTAGCTTTATGACCTTGTCTCTCACACCTTTGAACTACTCTCATGTTTTCTGGGGACTTCATGAGTTCCCAGCACAATTTAAATTGGGTATAGTAAAGGAGACCTTAAAAGTTCTCTCCCATTTTCTTACCTTTTAGGAAGTAACATCAAACTCTCCTTTAAAAATGAGTCTACATTTATGATTCAGTGCAGTACCGCAGCCCAAGGGCCAGCCTAGAAAAGCTGCTTTAAATCATTTGAAGCAGAGAGATAACACCACCATTATTTAAGATCTGTCTTTATATTACATATGTTTGTAAAACAGAAATAGGTGTCTGACTGACTACTAGCATTCCAGCCTATTTTTGAGAACTCTTTTCCGTGACTCACTGTAGTCTTTGATCAATTTTCATCACTGTTCAGTGAACAACTTCATGTTTACTTATTTATTTGAGGGTTTTTTTGGAAGTACTTATAATTAAAGTAAATCCAGCATGTTGTAATAGTAGACTACTATCTTGCCATTGTGAAACAGTACTCTAAAATGCTGAATTTTGGCTGTCAAATGAAACTATAAAACTATACTTAAGGGGGTGGTTTATGTTATATCTAATCCAATTTAACTGTGAGTGATACTAAAAGATGCAGTCCTATTACCAATTCCTCTTGTCCCTCTGTTTCCTCCTTTACATTATATTTGGCAGTCAATCACATGTAGAAACAACTGAAAACCAATTTAACAACCCTTTCCCCAAATACTAGTTTTCCATCAGATTAGTGAACTGAACTGACTCAATCTTTACGACTGAATCTAATTGTCATGGTTTAACTCATCAGGCAGTTAAACGCCACACAGCCATTTGCTCATTTGCCCCCACAGTGGGATGGGGGAGAGAATCGGGGTGGGGCAGAGGGAAGTAAGAATCGTGGGTTGAGATAAAGATAGTTTAATAGGACAGAAAAGGAAGGGAAAATGATAATAATTATAACAACGATAAAAGAATATACAAAATAAGTGATGCACGATGCAATAGCTCACCACCCGCTGACTGATGCCCAGCCAATTCCCAAGCAGTAGCCACCCAGCCAGCTTTTCCCTAGCTCCTATACTGTGCACGACGTCGTATGGTATGGAACAGCCCTTTGGCCAGTTTGGGTCAGCTGGCTTGGCTGTGCTCCCTCCCGGCTTCTTGTGCATCTCCAGCCTTCTCAGTTGGTAGGGCATGAGAAGATGAAAAGTCCTCGACTCAGTGTGAGTACTACTTAGCAACAACTGAAACATCAGTGTGTTATCAACATTATTCTCATACTAAATCCTAAAACACAGCACTATACCAGCTACTAGGAAGACAATTGACTATCCCAGCCAAAAGCAGGGCACTAATGCACTGCAAATGTTAGGGGAAAAAGAAAGTGCTTATTTCAGTGGAAGTTTCCAGTTACTTTAGTTTATATACACTGTGCAATCATGCTCTAAATTAGTAGATTGCTAGTAGGCTTCTGACTTCCACTTAGTATATATTTTGGACTATTTTTTTTAGAAGGTAAAATGCAATTATAACATCTTAGCTAAGTCTTTGTTATTGACTCTTTTAACCTTTCTTGAAACCTTGGTAGTATGCTGCATTTTTGTAAAGTATTACTGCTGGCATTAGAAGCAATTCCTGATTTATTATTATGTGTCAGTTTAATTAACATGCTGTTTCACTCCCTCTTCCAGATTGTTAATGAAGATGTTAAATAAACAGGACCAAACAGTGATCCCTGCAGAGCTACACCAGACACCTCCCACCAACTTGATACATTGCCATTTTTCATTACCTTTTATTTGCACGCAGCCAGCCATTTTTAAATCCAAGTGACAGTACTCCATGTCCAAGCCAATTTGAATTAATTTTGCAAGCAAAAATTTTGTAAGACACTACATCAAGTGTTTTACTCAGACCAGATATATTACACATGCTTTCATCCACTAATTTTCTAAAGCTATCAGAAAAAGCAATCAAGCTTTGAAGATTACTAGTGCACCCGGCCAGCTTTTTGCTGGTCTATTCACTTACAAAACCAATCCTGGCATTATTAAAGAATTGCCACTCCTTTAGCTGATGACTGATTTAAAACAATGCATCTTTCTAATCCATTACCTTCCCAAAATAGCATACAGCCCGGATTATTCCTCCTAACTTTTAGTTTAGGGCTATATGGCATGTGGGTTTAGATTTTGATTTACAGACAGATCTTTTTCCTTAAAAGGATCTGTGATTTCAGTAGCTTAGCTTATGTTTATTTTACTATTTCCAGCTGCTAGCTTTTATCAGCAGTTGCTTCTTACTCCCAGTATGAAAGCAAGTAGGTCTTATGACACCTCTTTAATTGTATCAGTGAAGGAATACCAGATTGGCAGTAGGGGCAAAAAATACAGTCTAGCAGGACTAGTTCTTGCCAAATCAGATTTATTTCTTCTCACAGCAAGAGGAACATGCCAATCAAAATAAACTTTCTCTCCCTATTAATATATTCCTTATCCCTATGTTTTATTGCTTGCTCATGTTATAAATTGTCGTACTGAAGACTTCTAGTCAGAGTTTGGCTTTTTCTCTTTCGGCATGTCCGTTCCTTATTCTTCTGTCTCCCTAAATTTGGCCCCATTTGTTTAATACCCCTGCCCTTCCCAACAACTCCTTGTTGTGGTAGTGAAGTACTGTGTGTGTTTTCCAGATGTGGTCTGGGGCACAGAGAAACTTGGATGTATTAATTAATTTATTAATTTAATTAATCTTATTTATTAATAATTATTATTATTAAATCAATAAATTTATTAATTTATTAACTAACTTATTTCATGTTGCATATAGATGCTTTAGTAAAACTGGGAAGGCTTCAGGTACACTGAATTTTTTCCTCCTAAAGCCTAGCTAATATACTGGCTGCTAAGCTGTTCTTTTACAGGTACCCCTACTAAAACACTTTCTTATTCTTACTAGCATCAGTCAAATACAGTTCTTGGTGATCTCCTTATCTAGGGCTCAGTTCTGCCTCTAGTTTGTTTCTCAAAATTTTTCATACTGTAAGTCAACTTATTCAGGATAAAATTTTTAAACTGAAATGTCACACTTACAAAAACGCTGATTTTTTTCGTAACTTTTATGAGTTTAGGTCACTGGAGTCCTACAATAGGTGTATTGTTTATTGCATTTTTTTCTTTATTTACTTAATTTTATTTATCAAAATTAGTAGTATCTTGAATTGTATGTCTTTCATCTCATAGTGGAATGATTACATCAGAATACATCAGTGCTTAACTTCTTTGCATGTATGCATGCCTGCACGAAGGCAGAAAACACATTGATTTTCTTCCCAATGATAAGAGAAACAAAGGTCAGAGCTTCCCAGAAGTCTAATTTCAGCAAGATTCATGCACAGAATACAGCATAGTTCACCTAATGAGGATAAAACCTGTAGATAGGTGAACAAGTGTATCATTGTCAATTTTAGTTTCCCAGTGGAAAGAATATAAAATAATACAATAATTTAAAATATCTTTTAAAAAATCTGTTGATTGAGACATAAGCAATACTGTATAATCCTGTTTTGAGCTGGAAACAAGGAAAGCAGGCCTCATTTTTCCTTGCTCAGGCCTTTTAAAATAGCCTGCGTTAGATGCTTCCATGCACGTTGTGAAAAGCTGGGCACACATTTTGGGCTCTTCCCTTGATATTTAAATGAGGTTGCACTTGTGGGAAGATGCAGTTTCACAGAAATACTTCTGTGGTAATGCTTTCATGGCTGTGCAGTGAGACTGTCAGAAAAAGAGCAGAGATTTGTTTTAATCAGCGTCTGTAATCCTTAAAAACAAAGAAATTGCTGATTAACTCAATATGATAAGAAATGGCTGGTGTCTACAGCAAATTGCCTGGAGTTAAGTGTCTCTTCTTTCCACTGATTGACCTTCTGGAGTCAAATGGTCAAGTGTTTATTCCCATTTTTTCCCCTTCAAGCTCAGACTAAGGGCACAAATCTTCAAATTGCCACAGGAAAGTGAAGACTTTCCTTTGATATCCATCACTTTGAGGGCAAAATCAGGATAATTGAGACCTCGCTGACCCCACCTCCACGCGACTCCTAACCCCGTCTTCTGCTCCGTGGTTAAACACAAATCCCTGCCTAAGAGCTGCGGGAAGGCTCCTGCCCTCAGCGAAGAAGCTGCCGTGGCTGTGGGGGACGGCTTCCTTCTGCGGGCCGGCTCCCTTCACTGGGGCTGCCCCGAGGGCCGAGGCAGCGTTGGCCCTGCTGTGGGCTGCTGGAAGCTTCTGGAAGTTATGGCCTGCAGGCAGGGGCAGGGCGGGGGCCGCTGCCCTGTGGAAGAGGGGTTTGCTGCCAGCCGGGGCCTAGCCTCAGGGGCAGGGGGAAGGAGTATGAGCTTCCAGGGCGGCTGGGGGAGGCTGCCCGGTGGTTTTTGTGGCACAGAAACCACTGAAGGCTGCTGCTGGGTGAGAGGAAGGATGGAGCCCCTGCTGCGGGCAGAGGGGCAGAGATCGGCGTCTGTTCAGCCCTTTTACGTTTGTTTCACCTGGTACATCTTTGCTGTATTCATTGGGCCACCCTGCTCCAATGGCTGTACAGTAAAAAACACAGCCTGGGAGACTCGAAGCCCCTTTGATGCCTGTGGCAGGCGCTGCTGGGCCCAGGCAGCGCCAGGCGAGGCCCAGGTAGCACCAGGTGAGGCGCAGGCAGTGCCAGGCGAGGCCCAGGCAGCACCAGGCGAGGCCCAGCAGCGCCAGGCGAGGCCCAGGCAGTGCCCGGCGAGGCCCAGGCAGCGCCAGGCGAGGCCCAGCAGCGCCAGGTGAGGCCCAGGCAGCGCCCGGCGAGGCCCAGGCAGTGCCCGGCGAGGCCCAGGTAGCACCAGGTGAGGCCCAGGCAGTGCCCGGCGAGGCCCAGCAGCGCCAGGTGAGGCCCAGGCAGCGCCCGGCGAGGCCCAGGCAGTGCCCGGCGAGGCGCAGGCAGCACCAGGTGAGGCCCAGGCAGCGCCCGGCGAGGCCCAGGCAGCGCCAGGCGAGGCCCAGGCAGCGCGGTGCCGGTGGCATGGCGCTTGTCACCGGGCCACGCCTGCGTGGGGCCTGTGTGAAGTGCGCCCTGGCTGGGCACTGGCAATTTACAGGTGTGTTAAAAATTGAAGCTACAAGCCTTTTTGTATGTAAGCTTCCCCATTTGCAAGCCAGAGAAAATAACTTCGTCTCATGCGTATGTTGGCAGTGTGCCTTAAATAATCTTTGAAGAGAGGGCCTTGTCTAGCACCGGTGAACGTTGGGGGGCGTTAATGAGAGGAGCGACCGTATGTGCCATGCGTGAACTGTTTTTCAGATTGAATATTGGCAGGAGGAGGACGTAGGTTACCCGACTCCTAGCCTTAACTTCAGTCCACCACTGGCTGAAATAGATTTTAATGATTCAGATTATAGTGCCCAGTTGAGCTTGTGGTTTGTTTTTTTTTTTTGGGGGGGGGGGGGGGGGGGGGTAGGGGATGGGGGGGTGTTGCCTTTTTTTTTAACACTTTCCTCAAAGACTGTCTCTAAATCACCTGTCTCAAAGTTCTGTCACATTGTACTGTTTGGCAGTAGAATTTGTATTGCCCATTTACACTCACCCTTAGCAGTGTTGTTTTCTAGTTTAAGATTATGTTGTCATTTGTCTTCCATGACTCCCTTTTAGTTTCTGTACTGCTTTGCAGAGCTTTTCCTTAACGCGGTGTTAGTGACAGAGAAACAGAATAGGCAAGTCAAAGGATGAAGATAAAAAAAGAACATCGAAGTTGCTGCAGCAGAAGGAAGAAAAGTCATGAACGGTGTCTATTTAGAACATTCAGATTTTTATAGTATATCGTTACAAAATAAAGTTCTGTTTTTGAGAAAGGATTTATTGTATCTAAATGGACAGGTATGGATTTACTGTGGCCTCGGAGGGCTAAAATGAATTTTGCTCCTGTGCATACACATGCCTGGGTTTGTATCTCATCTTAACTGGTGATCCGCCTCATAGATAGGTCCATGTTTTGTTAACTCTTTCTGAGTCACTCACATTATTAATGGGCAACAAATACTGAAAACTTCAGCAGTTATTTTTCTCCTTAAAACTGTAGTGGAGGCTTTGGAAACAGCTTCATCTTCAACAATGTGTTGCAACTTACACTTGAAGGAGAAATAAAAATGCCCATTTCACCCTATAATTTAATTTATTCTCCAGAATTGGCACAGTAACTCCTGAGAGGTTAACTGAATTTTCAGTTCACCAAACAGAAGTCTTTAAAATGTTTACTGGAGATTTGCTCAATTTTTCTCATGTTTCAAGGCTTTCTGAAATAGTCCAGCCCAATGACAAGTTTTAAACAGCTTCCTGACATCTGAGAAATAGAAAACTTTTGAACATTCAGTACTAACTGCATAACTGTATTTCTGTGTTTTCATCATAATCTAGTGGGTTTAAAAGATTGTTCATAGACATTCAGGTCCAACAGTGGATGTTGTTTTCTGATGTTGGTAGAGACAAGATTTTAACCAAAAATTAACCCACAACTCTGCCCCTGCCCCTCTTTTTTTAAAACAACTCAACTATTTCTTCTATGCTCTCTCCTCATCTGTAATCAGTGCAAACCATAGGGACGAGGTAGGGCATTGTGTGATGTTTTAAATCAGAAAATAAGGTTCTGATGGGATATATAGATGGTGGGAATATAAAATTGGAGATGGTGAACACTGAAGGTCATGAACTGTGGATTTTTTGATGATGCAGGTATATTATTAGCAGATAACCCTTTAGGAGTGGGCGTTTCTATTTGCAACTCCTTAAAGGAATCAAGATTATGATGTTCTAAAACAAGAAATAACTTCAAGCATTAGTATTTGATCATTAGTGTTTTACAGATTAGTGTTTAACTCTTACATTTTACCATTTTTGTCCCAGCTATTAGAGCCGGCTAGAAACTTAATCTAAAAAATTCAGTAAAACACACCCCCATCCAAACTGAAACTCTTACATATTTGTGTCATTTAAGGAGCTTGAATTACCTGAAAAAAATCCAATGACGAGAAACAGGCAAAAAGTCCTAAAAACTGCCCACATGGCTAAATATTTCATCAGTCTACAGGTGTTCAGCCAATGGCACTTTCTGATAAGTGAAAGGATGGTGACACTGACTTCCTGCTCTGCCTCTTCTGTTCAGTGGGGTAAGATACCTATTTTCACTTACATTTTGTATGTACTTGCTATCTGCTGTAGGAATAGCTAAATGCTTAAAGTAGGTAGACACAGGAGAATCTTTTGAGATCGTAGAGCATTTTTCTTGAAAGAGTAATGTCTGTGTAACCCTTTCTTTCATTATGGTGGTCACGTAGAACCAGGTTTGTTTTCTGCCTCTGAAGCACTTTATAGTGTTCTCAAGTCTTTGTCTAAAGTTCTTGGAGTAACACTGCTAGACTGGAAATAAGAAAGGTTTTTCACAGCTTTATTAAAAGTATGTAATGCCTATTACTGAATTAAAATAAGCCTGATATACGCCTAGATTGCACCCACCTTATCAGAGATGGTTTACAATTCTCTTCTTGACATAGAAACTGTTGTGTTTTATTGAGTTTTCCCTGTGTTTTAGAAATGAAATGTTGAATTAATGAGCTTCTTCCTCCCCTCTGATTTCCAAAAGCAAAGAGAAAACAATATGCATGTTGACAAGAATTTTCTACAGTGCTAAAATACATTTGTGCTACATTAGCTTCTCTGTATTTTTCATACTTCATTTTTATTTCTAACAAAACTAGCTGCTTATCCAAAATCTTACGGTAACTTTTAGACTACAATCTATTTCCAATGTCTTTATGAAAGACAAGCTCTGTCATTATGTTCCCAAAGGGATATATCAGTAAACCAGAAGTCTGGGGAATAAAATTGGAAGATTACTGTTTCTTGTCATATATTTCTGTTTTATGGCTTTGAGTACACTGGAATGGCTTAGTGGGGAGAAAAAAAAAAATGGCAGTGAAGGGAAGTAACTATTAATGTCCTATCAGAGCTTGATGGAGCTTGATATAATTAAAAAACTTGTGATATCTCCAGCAATTGTAATTCCAATTATTTGCTAGCTAAAGGCAACTTTCACTGCTCCAAGTTAGGAAATCATGTAAATAGCCTAATTAATATAATTTGCCTTATGCTCTACTCAGAAAACAAAACCAAATATGTCATTTTTTAAAGAATAAATAACATGGTATAAACTAAATATTATAAATATTCAGTCTGTTTGTAGAGCAAACATTACATATTACAAGTCATTCTCAGCATTTCTAAGTAATTCAGCATGATTTAATGAAATTATGATGGCTTGCTTTAGCTTTACAACTGCATGACAATAAAAGGAAAGTGTTCCTTTGTGTGGATTAGAGCTAGTTCTTTTACAAAATAGTGTGTAACAACATGTACAGCAGGGGGCCAGAAGATATAAAGAAGGTTTCATCATCTTGTATCTGCAGTCCTTTAATATCAAGAGACTTCCGCAAAACTTAAAATAAGTCTTTGAAATATTCCATGCTGTGGTGGTAGAAAGGTACAATAAATAATACTTCTCTTTTTCCTCATGTGGAATGAAGAGATAAAGCTATTTATAAAACTGTAAAGACTTACAAATCATTCTAACAGGTTGTCATATGTTAATGTCAGTGAGAATTTAATCACCCAAGGTAAAAAAAATCTCTCTATATTTTTTTTTCTCCAATCCTATCTTGTTTTCATAACTCTCTCTATTGACAGATTCTCTCATGATGATAAATTAAAGGAATGCCCAAGACCACAAAATGTAAAAATAGAAAAAATACAAGGACTGAAGCAGTAGATTGTTTTAAAACTGTGTGGCAGTTTTATTTTGTTGTTGTTGTAGCATTTACAGGATCTAATGAGGAGTCATTGTGCTCCGTACTCTACACCTGCTTAACAAGACAATAAAAGGATAACAAATAGATGGACCGTGAGGATTCAGATTTATATAACAAATAGCTAGACTTTCTGTGGAAAGAAAAAATCAGTCTTGGGTTGTTTTTTTTTTTTTTTTGAGAGTTGTTGATTCAGGAATAAAAAACCTTGCTTAGGAGCAAAACAATTTTATTCATCAATTTATTAATAAAAATTGTTACGACAGCTGCTTACCCAAAAAGCTGTTCAGTGTCGGTTTTAATTTCCCAGCTGGGATTGGAGTAGAGTGAATTCTTTGGCTCTTAGCCACTTTTACTCCTGTTAAAATGAGACACTTCCACAGGCTTTCCAGGTGATCCCATGGTGAGTTAGACTTTACCTTCTGTATGTGCCTGAACCAAAGAGGAGTTTTAGAGAAAAATAAAGATATGCAAGCTTTTTAGGTTTGTCAGGTAATTTTATCATTTTCTGTACATCTCTGAGTAAATCCAGTGTTGATCAGGTTTTTGTCCAGAGGAGGACATACAGCATTATTTGGTGGCCTCTATCCTGCTTTCAAATTTAAGTGAGGAAGGCTTATGCCATGCTTGCCATGCTTTGTTTTGTTATGAGAACTATTAGAAAAATGAATCTTAAAAATCATCCTCTCCTCTCCTTCAAGATACTTTCATGCTACCTGTTGATTGAACTGATGGCTTCAGTTGTCTTCTTCATAGCTTAAGAGCCGTACACAAAATTAAACTGTAAAATTTGACTCCCTTTATTTCCCTTGATTCTGTAAAGCTGCTCTTTGAATCAGTGCTCGCATTGTCAGGGTGCCATTGCAGAAATCTCGTGTCCTGATTCATGAAAGATCATGATGCATCCTTAGATCTGTCTGTCAGCCAAGGAGCAGAGTTCTGTGTTCCACCTCACAGTCCAGTGATATGGGAAGCAGAAAGCGTAAAGTTTCCTTTCTGTTCCTAGATGTGGCCTGCTGCACTTGAAGGGGAGGGAGGGGATAAAAAATTATTTTACATATAAACTAAGAACATTTGATCTAGAAGCCTTTCGTTTCTATTAAGTACATTCATGTCTCTCTGGGTTTTCAGAATATGATCTCCATTTCTCTCTCTAAATTTCACAATATAAGGGTTATTTCCAAGCTTAGATTTTTAAATGAGGTATTTTACCTATTAGAAATGCAGAACTTGCTTTATATTACTTGACTCCCTGATGAAAGGTTAGTTGCCTAATCGCATGGGTTTGGTAGCTATGGTACAGTGCAGAGTGTTAAGGCTGTAATAGGAAATCAAATAGTTCATTTCACAGCCATCAAATACATGCTGAGCTGCCTGACTGGTTTATGCTGCTTTATCTTTTAGGACGTAAAACCTATTCTTACTTTATGAAAACAGTACTTTGTGTTAGATAATCATTTCATTTACATATAAAGGTTACACTTAATAAAAATATATGAACCAAAATTGCAACAAAGATACAACATCATAAACCACCTTTTTTAGAGTGTGCTGGTTTTTTCCCTTGAAAGGCTTCATTGCTTTTAAGACAGGAGCTATTGCTTCAGAAGTAAAGATTTAGAGCTTTCTTCTTCTGCGTGTAGTAAAAGTAATAAAGCTTTTTATTGTACAAAGACTGTAAATATATTTAGCAATAATTTTAACAGCTGGAAGTGTCTAGATGTCTGTAGTGGAAATACAAGGGTCATATTTACCTAGGCTTGGCCTAGAAATTTCTATAACCGTTTTCTTTCCACCTAACCAGCACTGAACAGTTATTGTTTGTTATCTTGTAAACACTGGAAGACAATCTCATGGAGAAAATGACTCCTTGCAGTTAGAATAAGATACTGCTGTACCAAGTTTGTTGTGATTATTTTCTGTTGCCATCATTTGTTATGATTGTTTACTGCAAATAGGCAACATTCCTACAGTCTGGAGCCTGGCACCCAAATCCATGGTAGTTCCTCCAAGGCTCCACAGCAGTATAGTCTGGTGATAAAAAACTTTAGTCCCGTAGAAGAACATGCCACAAGAAGCTTGCTGTTTTAAAATAGTGGATATTGTTTAGGGAACCCATGACAAGAATAATAGAAAGAAGGTTAATGATACGACTTGAAGAGTTGACTTTGGGAAAAGTCTTGAAGGACTCTGTGAATAGGCCAGATATCTTCCTGTAGCTTTGTAGTTTCTGCTTTGTGAGTAGAATGACCTTTATTACAATTTTTGTTATTCTAAATGTATGAAATACTGTGGGTTTGGTAGAGAAGCAGATTTAAGATACAGATAAAGTTCATTCCCTTTAGAATGAAACTTTAGAAAGTTGAGAAACAAGCTTGTATCTATTTTCATTCCTTCTAACAGCTCACTGCCTTTCTCGGTAAATATCTCAGCATTGTCAGTGTTTCATTCCTAAATCAATATTAATATATTTCCATTGTTTCAGTTTTATATTGTACTCCTGTTGACCTAAGATTGCAAACATACTTTCAACTAGTAAATCTTATTATCCTCTAAGGAACATGTTGTACAGAGAGACAAGGGTACTCTGTAAGCAGTGGAGGAGTGTATCTTTTAACTCAATTTTTTAAATAATTATAATTCTTCTATCTTTGTATGATGTGAAATATAAGCAATTATTGCATAGCTATAATCATGAGATAGGAACAAAATGCAAGCACAGGCAGTCATTGCTTATGGGGAAAAGAGTAATCAGTAGTAAGTTTCTGATGAGTACTATTAGAATGTCTGTTGAAATTCCATAGTGGGAAGGATTTGGAAGATAAATACTTTCACAGCTTACAGGACAAGAAGAAAAAAATATCAAATATTAATTAGCCATTCTGGGGTTGTTCATTTTGGGTTTTTTCACAGTTGCGCCTAGGTCTTTCATATATCCAGATTTTTCTGGACATGGTCTTTTATCTTAGCGTTTAGAATGTGTATGTTTCTTGTGATATCCCAGTCAGTGCAAAAGCTGCTGTTCCTGGTGAGCTTTAGAACTTCAGAAACTTCAAAGAAACGACTGCTGTGCACAGAAGGAGTTACTGCACAGCTCTTGTACAAGGAGTCTGATGTATCTGGGCTGTGGTTGACCTACTGCATGTGAATTTCTGTGGACAGCCAGCTCAGGGTCAGTGAGATTGATGTATCAGTATCAATCTACTAAGGGAAATCAAAAATGGTTGGACGAATAGTTATCCTTGTGAGTGCTGTACCTTGGAAGTGTCATATGAAAAGTGTGAGTCCAACTTTATGAAAGGGAAACATGCTGACTGGAGCATGGATTTGGGTGACTCTTGGGTCACATACTGTACCTATATGGTACTGGGTGACCTAATGTGAAATGTTTATATATTCTACTATCCTTTGGTTTTGTTGACCTTCTGTTAGAGGTTTCTATCCTTCTCAACTGATGTCTCTTCTACCTTTTGTACTCTTAAATGCGAGACCATACTGAAACAGAGAAGCATTGAGGAACAGAACAAACATTTCACTCAAGACATGTTAAATATTGTCTTGTAATATTTCACAGTTCAAGATAGCTTGCAGAAATTATATTTTTATGTCTCAAAAAGTTTTGAGACAATACTGAAACATCCAGTTTTTGACAGCATGTTGCCAGCTACTTGAATTTGAAACACGAGAAAAATGTCCATGAGTCTCTAGAGAACAGAGGAAGAGTGATGATAGTAAGAAGGAAATGAACTGTGTGTTGTTAAAAAAATGGACCTATCCAAACATACAAGAGTAATGGAAGGTATCAAATCAAGGAAAATGTTACTGTACTGATAATAGGTTAGGTTAAGGCAGTAAAGTTTCCTAATAAGGCTGAGAGACAGCAAGTTATGGATTTTCAATATGCTTACTCATTTTTGGGGGGCTGCTTGATGAATATGATATATAGCATTTCAGAAAAGGTGCAGGGCATTGAAAAAAAAACTTGTCAAAGCTGGAACTTAATCTGTGTAAAGATCATGACTAAAATTTTTGGTTCATTAGGGTTGTTTTATTTTGGTTTTGGTTTTTTGGGGGGTAGGAATTATGCTGGTTTAAGGGACCTTAAAATGATACATAAATAGTAACATACGTGAGATTTGACTGTTTTGCTATCCTGGTCTTTAAGACAGTTAAATTTATAAGTTTGATAGAAGTATCACACATCAATTGTCTAAATGGTAGCTGCTTCTAGAATTTCTGCTGAAAACATTCTCATGTTGGATAACAAATTCATTTTTTCCTTGTTTTTTAGGACATTAGTACTTAGAATGGGCCTCATGGAAAGTCAGGCTGGTTAAACATGTTGTCCACCTCTGTTTCTGCAAAGAGGTGAACAGCTGTTTGAAGTTCAGTTTCTGTTACTTAAGGAGAAAATCAACTTTGGACTACTACATAGATTATAAAACTACACACATTATATTCAGTTCCTGCTGAATAAATGTCAGGTTATTTCCTAAGGCTGAAAGCCGATAAAGGAGGGGGACATCTTTCTGACAGGTGAAAAGAAGACCAAAGTGAAGAAAGAATTTGTAAAATGATGCATAACTGTAATTTTTTAACAATAGTAAAGTGTTTTAGAAATTATTATTAAAAGCGATTTGAGCAACTTCTAGGTATTATATCTTGGTATCAGTGCTAAATTTTTTGGTAGTCGGTAGCAAACCGTGTATACCATGCATTTCTAAATTAAAATATTTAATAGTATATTTCAGTAGAAAGCAGAAGAGGATTTTAAGAAGTAGACAACAGCAGTGTTTGGATATGTCAATTAATATACTGTAAACAAGAATGAGCTTATGTATTTCCATGAAATTAAATCAAACTAGCTCAGCAGCTGACAAAGTTACTTTATTTACCACTGGAAGGTAACTGTTCCAAAGCTACTAGAACTGCAGGTGATGTATTATAGAAATTATCAAATATAAAATATTACATTATCAATTTATATCTTAAATCTGTGATACGAATAACTGGATATGATTGTAGGAAACACATACACTTGACAAAACCATTTTTCTGATATCCTTTGGGATCAGCAACTGAATTTAGATTTTGTAAAACACAATCACATGTTCAGCTGATAGAAACTGACAGTGATATTACTACAATTAGATCTGGTTTATAAAGATTTTATGCTTCTGAGTCTAAAATCCAGTGGCAAGTCTAATGTCCACCTGGCTTGTCTTAAACTAATGCAGTGTATTATACAGTAACATGATTTAGGTCTCCATTTTGGATACCAAGAAGTATAAAGATATTTCTCCCTACAAAAACAGGCCACTCATACATCCTTACGAATAACAGTATTCTCTGAATTCTTTAAGTGAGCAAAATAACAAGAGGAACTAAAAAAGTATTTGTAAAGGAAGATTTGTTTTTACAAGCAGAGACAGCTTAGCAGTAGGTTGTAACAGTGCAGAGTCAGAAGAGCTTAGGTTAAGGCTGTTGCAGAGCACAAACTGTTAAAAGTGTCATTCTGTACCATTACAGCCGACCTTACCAGAAACAACTAGTGGACTGTGAAAGGCTGTTTGAATGAAGCAGGTTGTTGGGGGGTGTGTGTGGGGGTGTGTGTGTGTTAAGGAACCCAACACAAAAAAGTCCTAACCCCCTTTGTAAGAAGTTCAGTATGACGGGGCTTTGTAAGTAAATTTCACTACTTAAATGCAGACTGACTATTAAAAATGCATAACTTTGTACTTCCTTTAATGCTTTTAATTCTTCCTTCATAAAAACAAATTCAATTTAAAAAGTATAGCAGTTGAAGAGAAATTGAAAAAAAAAAAAAAGGTTAATTTTTTAATCTGAATGTACTCATGTGAATGACCTAAAATACTGTTTGGATTCATATCGCATCAACTCTATATCCACTATAACATGACATAAGTATTCATGTATGCTTTTCTTACAGAAGACCTTGCTCTCATCTGTACCTTTATACCAAAGACAAATCTTGCAGCTAATAGAATGTGAATAATCTGAACACAAAAAATTTTAATAGTTTGAGCAGAATCAGATCAATCCATTTTGGCTTGGAGACTTTCATTCAGTTTATTTGATAGAAGCATCAGCATCTCGGGTCTTACAGAAGTTAATGATCTGCCTGAAATGATAGAGATTTTAGAAGCTGGGAGTAACCATTACCTATTTCACCTCAAGTATATGCTATCACAGAAATTAAAGATTAGAATAGTGCTGGATTCCCAGTTCTTAAGTAATGGTTTCATGTATTACTAACACACGTTTTTTATTGGTGATGTTGATATTCACAACAACAGAGCTGTGTGCTATATTCATAATGCCTATCTGGCTCTATTTTCACATTTATTGCAAAAGTATGCCTTTTCATGTGGAGATAGTATCTGTCTTCAATTTCGGGTTGCATTTAGCAACTTTAGGATAGTCTGATGAACATGGAGGAAATGTTTCAATGTTTGATCTTTATGGTGAAAGAAAGTGAAAGTTTACCCTCTCCCCAGGTAATTAGTTTTTAGTACAGGAAACATTTTAGGGTGATGTAAGATCTACTGAACAAAATATAAAGTATGATGAGAGATGGAATGAATTACAGACAAGTGAAGGAAATGGGGAAAGTTTTAAGAGAAATTATTTTATATAAAATAGTTATTATAACAGCAGTAATAAAATTATATTTATAGCTGAATAAGGAGTCTCAGTGTGATTAAGATATGGAAGTAGCTAATTGGACTGCTGAAATATTAGGAAATTGAAGTGATGAAAAGTATAAAAATGAAAACAAAGGTGCATAAAAATTAATGAGGAGGCTGAAATAGGAAATGGAATAAAGGAAAATAACAAACCAAGTAATGTATAATGAATAAACATATAGTTGGTAGACAAGAAGATATTAAGGCCATTGGAAAGGTGAATGGATATTTATTGCCTCAGAGTTGCTATTTTTGTGGAACCTTTGCAAAAGTACGAAGGTTTTGCTTTTATTTCTGTACAGAATGATGATTTCTCCTTTACATGATTTAACATTCTACAAGGTACATTTGCTGGCAGTGGAGCTGCGAGGTTTTTATCACTCAAGCCTGTCCACAGGACCATGATGCCCCAGGTACTGCCGCACTGCTGCTGCTGAGGGAAGCAGTCCTTCCCTGCTCTCAGGCACTTTTTTCCAATTCTGTGTCTCCCCGTTGTGGTAGCACAAACGTTGTGGTGCTGAAGAACCAGTCCAGACGTCATCTGAATTAAATCAGCCTCTGCATTTATGGGGAGAGGAGGGAAGGCCAGGGGTGGGTTTTGTGGGGCTACCTTTAAACCTGACTCATTCCCTGATGCAAGGAGGGGGAGTCATTCCACAAATACTTTTGCTGGCACAAGGAAGGTGGCAGCGCAACTGTTAGAAGAGGCAGCTAACTACGGGAGAAGGTGGGACTGCTTTTATCATAGGCAATATGAAGAAGCTTTGGGAACTGGCCTGAATTTCCTTTTCAAGTTCCAATTTACCTCTTCTGATTGCAAGCTAGAGCCTTTTCTGTGTACTTTTAAAATGGATTCCTCCCTTTTTCTGTGCCAGTCAGATGTGTGTCACTGAGCCATAATGTATTTCCAGGGCACCTGACAGCCTGTTGTGGGACCAGCTCAGACGGATTCAAATATACCTTGAGCCATTCACTTGCCCACTAAAGTGTGACACTACTGTGAGGTGTACTATTCAGAGCTGATTAAATACTGAACCTGTGTGCCTGGTGCCTCATAATACTCTATGGCCATGACCAGATACTGTGATTAGCTCTTGGGATCCTGAAGCATAAATAAGAATAATTTAGGGTATGTGAGAAGAAATAAGAATAATTTAGCATATGTAAACCAGTGGCTGATAACAGTGGTATTCTCCAGAATGGATCCCAGTACCTACCTGTACATGAAACTAGATGCAGTCATTGATAGATTATCTTAGGGCCTCTGTATAAACCATGTGCTCTGGTTAGCTTTTATGGCGTAATTACTTCTCATTCCAGATTCATCCTTCCAGATGATCCCAGCTGCTAGGATGGCAGTCATGACTCTGACATTATCTCCATGTACCTGTGAATATAATTTGTCCAAACTCCAGTGCCTTTCAGTGCCTTCAAATCTACTTTGAAGTATGTCTTACCTCAGTAACAGGGTAATGGGTCGTAGTTAACATAAAAGAGTTTGCTGAAGTTCAAGTACCAAAGGTGTGATTCTAACCTGTTTGTTATTAAAGTGTTATATTCTTGAAGCTCATGGTGTAATAAAATGTGTATTACAGACTCTTATTTCTGTTTGTGCACAGTTACTCAGGTTGCTCATTTGTTCTTTTGAAGAACAAATCTCATATGGACATTCTGTGTTGTCTTCTTTAAATATTCCAAATAGAAGGGCAATAATGTTTGCTTTATAATGGATAGGCAGATACACGAGTTTAGTATCATAAAGACTAGTGTCTTTGTATTAGAGCCAGTCAGAAGTATTTATTTTCAAAAAATGGGGCTGAAAATAGAAGAATGCTTAATGTTTTCTGTGTTTCCTCCAGTACTCCTTCTCTTTTCTTCAGTGGCAAGATAAGAAAAGCTGTATTCAGAATATAGTATCTTTAAAGGTTTATGAATGAGATTATTGTATGTCCTTTAGCTTGTATTCCATTTCTTTCAAGATTCCCATAATAAATGTTTTATGTATTTTCCAAGTTTGGGAGATTTGGGAAAAGACTAACAATTTAGAAAATATATAAAGCATTTATTTTGAGAATTATGAGATTTGCCGTGTACTTCTGTCTGTAGCTTTGCAGTGATAAAGTCAATAGAATTCTTTGTGCAATTGTATACCAGCACACACAAAGATGATGCTTGCACGTAAATATGAGACGAACTCTCCTGCTAACCACTTCACATAGTAGCTGATGTTTCATTATATCCCTGATCTATACCAACAGGATAAGATAATATATTTACAGTTAACTAACTCTGTAAAGAATTTTGGCCTCTGAGATACCTTGACCTGAAATATAGGCAGAAATGAAAACCAAACCAACCTATTTGGATTAAACCCATTCTTTTATTGTGAGCAAATAGCTTTATCTATATGTATCCATTTAAACTGAATTCAGTTTTATACAGAATTATCTTATTCTCTTCAATATTGGTGGCTATGTCCTGGTTTTGCCTGGGATAGAGTTAATTTTCTTCCTAGTAGCGGGCATAGTGCTGTGGTTTGGATTTAGTGGGAGAATAATGCTGATAACTCACTGATGGTTTAGTTGTTGCTAAGCAGTGCTGACACTAGGCAAGGGCTTTTCAGCTTCCCACGCTCTGCCAGGGGCACAAGAAGCCGGGAGGGGGCACAGCCAGGCCAGCTGACCCAAACTGGCCAAAGGGCTGTTCCATACCATGTGAGGGCATGCCCAGTATAGAAACTGGGGGGAGCTGGCCAGGGGCAGCGACCGCTGCTCGGGGACTGGCTGGGCATCAGTCAGCGGGTGGTGAGCAACTGCAGTGTGCATCACTTGCTTTGTATATTCTTTTATCATTATTATTATTACTTTCTCTTCCTCTGCTGTCCTATTAAACTGCCTTTATCTCAACCCATGGGTTTTACTTTTTTCTCCGATTCTCTCCCCCATCAAGGTGGGGGCGGGTGAGCGAGTGGCTGTGTGGTGCTTAGTTGCTGACTTGGGTTAAACCACGATGGGCTAGAAAGGCTAAAACCTAAAAGCTACATTCTTAACTGCATATTGTGCTGAACATACAGAGTTCCAGTCATTTCCACTCCTTGAACTTAATGTAAGGAGGCAAGGAATTTAGACTGTAGATGGCCACTAGGTCTTTAGTTTTAATTTTTTTTTTTCCCCACTATGAACTATAGTTTTTATCATGACCAGTACCATGTTGTCCAGAAGGCAAAGGCATAATATCTGTCAAAAAGCTAGATTATTGTTCTCTAATCTGTATTTTGAGAGTACAGAAAGCTGTTTTCGAGCAGATGCTATTGCAGCGTCTGGGAATTGTCCAATGCAAGAAGAACTTGAATGTGGTCACGTGACTGAGTGTAAACACCATCATAAATTCTGTGCACCTTCACTATCTAGTTACTCTGTTACATTGCAGGTAATTACAATGCTGTGTATTTTCTTCTGAGTGGGAGAGAAAATTGAGTATTCTCTAGTAATATAAATAAAGTTAGAAACTGAACACAAGACTAACAGAGGGAATGAAAGAAACCACCTAACTAGATGTTTGACTTCCTTTCTTTTGAATTGTATGGTACTACACTGGCAGGGACATCAAGAGGTCATTTAATGCAGTTCTCTTTGCTAAAACACAATTAACAAATCCGTATAATTTCAGAGAGATTCTCACCCAGTTTTCTATTAGAGAAACTATACAACTATCCCAAGCAATCCTTTTGATTAGCCTTGCTATTAGGATTTTTTTTTTCCTGAAATACCCAGCTTTGAGCTTCCTTACTACAGGTGAAACCTACTGCTTATTCACTGTGGACATGAAGAAGAGATCATTCCATTCCTCTTTTCAACAGACTATTATTTTCCTGATGACTGCTCTAATGTTGTCTCATCTTTTTGTCATTGTCTTTAGGCAAACTACTGCCATTCAATTATTCTTTTGGCATAGGTAGTATTGATTATTCCTAAGTATTCTTGTCCCTAGTATTTGTGCCATTTAAACTATGTTCTGTTTAAGAGCTAATCTCTACCTCAATAAATTTATCATGTGGAAGTTTAAGGAAAAACAAATCTTTTTTTCATACAACGTGTGAATAAATTATGGAAGCCCTTGCACTGGGCATTGCAGAAGCCAAATTATAAATGGGTTCAAAAAAGGATTATGTGTAGTCCTTATGGAAGATAGGTCCACGGGGAGCAGCTAAAAATAATTTTCCAAATGCAATCTCTAGCACAGGAGTTCTGACAGCTAGGTGTTGTATTTGGGAGGGAAGAACAAGGAAAGGGTTGTTCTTTACTTGTCCTGTTTCTTATATTCTTTCTCTAAGCATCTGCTACAGGATATTTCAGTTACGATCATCTTTCATTTTATTGTTTCATCTTTAATAAGCTTAGTATACGGTGGTTTGCATATGCATTTTATGAATTTGTTGGCTTATTATTTCTGATAAAACCCATAAAAGGATTATAGGCCTCTTATCTTCTAGCAGATTAATTGTGAGCTAAAACAGCAAAGGTTAAGAGGCTTGCCATTTCCTTTTTGCTCCTGTTGCAAATGGCTGCCTGAGTCTCTCTAAAAATGTTTATCCTTCATCTCGTTCATTAGTTGTTGACCTATACCTTGTAATACAAGCTTCACTCCTTCTTAAGATAGAGGAAAAACATTATGTAATTATGGGGATAGGCTCGTTCTTTACAATGTCTAATTATTTTTTTGAACTGTCCTTATTTCTTGGTTTCGCTTAAGTTTTAAGACAGGGAGTTCCAATTTTGAATTATTCAAGGAAAAAGATATTTCATACTGCTTGTTTTTAAGTAGGCTCATTTTGGTTTTATTGATTTCCCTCTTCTCCTTCCCTTGTTGTTTTTATTAAGAAATTTGGCTGAGATTGGTCTGTGGAGGAAAGTAAATTGATTCTGTGCAAGCTAGATATTATTTGTGGGTTGGGGGAAGAGTCAATTAATTTTATACCAGAGCTAATATCTGTCCTTTTTCTAGCTTCTATTTTCTAACTCATTTTGTAATTTCTTAGTACTGCTTATCTTCACCTGGCTTTCAGTGCTGTGACATGACCACGGAATATTATTTTTCTTTTATCTGCTTTGGAAAAAGATTGTGTATTTTGATCTCTAATCTTGTCCTTCCCAGAGTGGGTTACTGCAGTCATTTTCTTTGTGAGCTGCAGATGGAAACAAATGAAAAACTTCAGCTGGAGCAGATTGCCAGTTGCGTGATAGTATTTTTTGAGGAGTCTTTTTATATAGATTATGTATTAATTGCCAGTTCACTTTAAAATGAAATTAAGATTGGGTTTTGATTTGTGACATGTTCCCGTACACATACCTTCAGGAAATAAGGGAGCCCTTGTTAGCGTTGGAGTGCGCTGGTGGGCTGTAATTGCCCTGAGCTGCCTCAGCTGGGGCAGCCCCAGCCCCGGCCCAGCTGCGGGCACTGTGGGCTCATTGACCGGCTTCCTGGCTTGACTGGGGCACTGCCTCATCGCCGAGAACTCACCAGAGGATCTGGGCTCTTGGTTAAACCTGCTGCCATCTCTGCTCTGCTTGCCGCAAGCAAAGGTACTGTGTGATGGGGCTCTGGCTGGTGGCTGCCAGCCGTGTTATCGCACTTGGCTCCCCATCCTTAGAAAGCAGCCTGCCCTTCGGCACTCTCGCAGCCTTGGCCTTTGAGCATTAAGATTAACAAGGTGGGGTGGGCTACGCTTTTGGTACAGTTACCTAATAGGCTTGTGTGTTTTCAGAGGCCTCTGGTTCTGCATTTTTTTTCTGCAGCTTGTACTGTCTCTTGGCATTTGAGAAATGCTGCGATGTTTTTTCCTTATTTGAAGCTTCTCTAAAGAGCTATTTTGAAAAGAAATGGATTTTACTTGGTAGAGTGCTAACTGAGGTGTACTTTGTTGTCTCTTACACCTGTGTGAAGGAGGTATTAGTTAAAATGTGTGAATCCAGAACTTAATTGCAAGGTGTAAAATAAAAGAATAATATGAAAGTAGGATAGTGCCTATCATCTTCTGTAATGATAAATGTAATTCATGAAATTGCTAGAGAAGGTAATAATACTGAACCAAAGTTCAGCTCTTGGTCTCAAAAAGTCTACTACCCTGTTAAGTGTCTTCCTCAAGAAATAAGCAGACTGCTTTAAAGAACCAGATGAATGAATAGTTGTCTGAACACAGTTCTAAAATAGGAGATTTTTCAGAAAAGGAAAAGGTTCTGAAACAAAAATCTATCTAATAAATAATAGTTAACAGAAAGAGTGTTTCCATTGTTCAGAAAGCATGGATTGAGCTCAGTTAACTCAGTCAAATTAGAAAGGCTTAGTATTTTTTCTGAATTGTTGCAAGATAATTTTTACCTTTTTTCATTATATTCTTGAGCCTTGAAGTTTTGCTGCTGCTACTGTGAAACAAACTATGGAGAGCATTGGGAGATTCTTAATAATTTTTTCTAATACCTTTGAGTGACAGCTTATAGTTGAATAATTGAGGGGTGGTAGGTTGTTCTCTGGGATAGAAATAAAAGATGAGTGATGGTCACACAGGACAGTGGAATGAGGGGAATGATTGTCAGCATGGTTATGAAGATACAGTGGAAGTCCAGGGACTGCCTTATAGGAGCTGTCTTCCTTTGTTGCTAGTGTGACTCCAATGCAACAACAAAAAAATGCATTTATTTCCAAATTGCTGACTTTAAATTGAAATTATGGACTCTGTAGAGCAGCAGCAGATACTAATTCTTTACAGGTGCTGCTTTTCAAGTCTAATCACAATCCCACCTGTTTCTTTATTGGGGATTGCTGTTAGAGGGTATGGACTGCAATAGTAAAGATGGGGATGGAATTGTGATAAACCGTTTTTTCAGTTCATGGACAAATTAAGACTACCAAAATCTATCTAAGTAATGAATTGACTTTTTATGGAAGTCCAGCATCTAGTATTTGAAAGATGTTTGCAAAACCGTCACAGGATTCTCTAACATTTTTGTACCCTAACAAATCAAACAGTATTTTTGAATTCTCCCTAGTATTTTATTCTTGTATGATTTACAGAATATTGAATCTCAGCAAATATTTTACTTATTCCTGTTTCAACAAAATAATGCCAATAGACAAATACTAATGTCAAAAAGACACACTTCTTATGTATGCTTTACACTTTGATTAAACTACTGGATAACCTTTTGGATAATCAAAAAAAGAAAAAGTCTAGAAGCTGGAGGTTGATCAACCTGAGAGAAGAAAGTGGTAATTTCACATGCTACTGTAGCCAGCAGGAACAGCTGAATTGGGTATGGTTTATGTAGGTTAATGCAAACTACTGCCAACTCCTGTTCATAATTATATGCTAGATTAACAACTGAGTTGTTAACAGTTTACACTCCTTGTTCCTCAGTTGCCCCTGATGGAGTAGTACTAAGCTAGAAGAGGGACAGTGTAGACAGCTGAGGATAATAATGTTTTAGCCATTTTAGGTTAATCTACTTAAAACTGTGAGTTAACTTCCTGAATCATAGTTAATGAATATTTTTTCAGTGGCCTTCAAATTGACTTTGTTTTATGTTGCTGACTTATCATTGTTTCAAAAGGGGAATATGAACGTTACTCCCCTACTGAACAGTGGTGAGCTGGCTGTTGAATTTTATAATATGATTTACTTGTTAATAAACCCTGAAAATCTTCAGTGCAGGTTCATAGAAGTGGCTGAGGAGCATGTAGCTACAATCTTGCAGTTTATAATCATTCTGTTCTTACACCAGATCATATTGTCTGCTTGCAGAGGCCTCAAGCTTCACTGAGGTTTGATGCAACCATTACTAACCACGTTAAAAATGACCTTATGACAAACATCTGGAGATGTGGCTTTATTTTTGTTTTGAGGTGCATTGAGAGTATACATTTATAGAATGCAAAGATAAAATACCTGTGAATGGGTTTGAATCAGCTGTTGACTTTCTACTAGAATTTGCTTACTTTGAATAGATGTAATCTTCCTTGGTTGTTGGTTTTGTTTGGGTTTTTTTTTTTTTTTTGACTGCTCTTATTTGCCCCTGGAACTGAAAGGTCTAATGTTTATTTCATAATGTAACTTGGGCCTCTGACATAATATAAATCAGTTATCGTTTTGCTTTGATATATATATATGATCCCTTGTGGAAAAAATTCTGCACAGTAAATATAATGCAGCAAAACAACACAATTATAATAGAAATATATATTTTAAAATGAGATGAGTTCTTTGCTAAATACTTAACAGTTACTAAGCAGCTTTATGAGCCAGATACCATTCCTTGCTTTCCACAATAAGTTTTGTAATTAACAATGGAAATAAGTAGCTACAGGCAAGATCTTTGTGCATATATATATATATATGATAGTTTTCTCACTTACTGCAAAGGAATTTATCAGATTTGCATACTTTTTCTTTGGCAGGCCCTTTATTGCCTTTTATAAAGTTTTTAAAAATCTTGAGCACAGCAGCAACTTTTCTCAATTGTTTGTGTGCTCATCTCATTTACACTTGTTAACTGGAGCTAGCATTGCTGGAGAAAAAAAAAAGGACACTTCAGAATGGGAATGTGTGTGAAGTTGTATCTTCTGCTTTCTTGAAGATAATAAAAATTAAAATAACTAAATGCAAAAGAGAACAAAATTAATGATAGTTGATCTTATGTAGTGGAGTGTTCATTTCCTAAAAACTTTCAATAGAGACAAAAGTTGCAAATTGTTTTGGAAAGCAAAATCAGACTCTAAAGTATACAAGAGCCAGCTACATGGCCATTATACTTACTGAACAAGCATGCAGGCAAACATCACATGTTTAAAAAGATGCAAGAAGAAATTTGAAAGGCATCCAGTTATATCAGACAAATAGCTTTAGATGAAGACTCCAGCAGAGAACAAATTAAGAATTGGCCGAGAATGTGGGTGGTAGTTTTGGTCTAATCTAGTAGTGCGCATTTAATAGCAATAGATTTTCTTCGTTGAAAAAATGGGTTGGCATAATTCCCGTGGATTCTGTCATAAAATAACTCTTTGGGTGCCGTTACTACACAGTATTTGATGGTAAAAGATGACTGAAACGGTGTTCAGCATATGCAAATATGGCATGTCTTGCCAAAGCCAGTAGGCTTTGGCATCGGAAAGCAGAACTAATCTTCCACTGTAATTTATAGTAATTTTATCTTTTTTGCAAATGTGTGGAGTTTTCAGAACTCTTCAAAATGAATCAAGATTAAAATGCAAAACAGGGCATTTTTCTCTATTATTTTTCTCGCCAGTGAATTCGACGGACTTTCCTCAGTAAGCAGTTTTTTTACAAGATATTCTGTAGATGAAGGTTTCTGTTAATAATCCTTGCATATGAAAATTTTGACTCTGGTAGCTGATAGTATGAGAACACACTCATGGATATATTTATTAAATGTACCTGACTTATATTAATGCAAAAATTATTATAAAGTGATGTGATGCTTTGCTTGTGACTGGGTTCAGAAAGACCTCTCTTACTATGAATTTATTTACTTTTTCTAAGATACTAGATTGGACCCTTAATTTCTGTTAGTGGTATAACTCATCTGTTGTTGGGTTTATGTCAGCTGAGACTGTAACACTATTTTATGGGAAGAATTTTGTCTCCTTTCACATTCATAGTTGTAGACCTGGTTTTTTTGAGTGGAAATGAACTTCTGGTCAGTCTTTTTTACTCTTGAAAACACACAAAGCTAGTATAAAACTATGCATTCAGTAGTGTTTCTGCTTCTTAATGAATACATGCCAGGTGCTAATGAATGTTTTTAAAAGGGTTTTTGGTCACTGTATGTTCTTGAATTGTGTTTTTTATGCTATTTTAAAAAAATCAAATTAAAAGCATCCTTTCTGAGTTACAACATTTGTCAGTATAAGAACATTCTTACAGCTATTACCATACTCTCCACCACATATCTTTCTGTGGTTATTTTTCCATGTTGCCAAAGGTGTATTTCTTTTTTATTATCTCTTTTTGGAGAAAGATTGAACTGTGTTTACTAATATTTTTAAAACGTATTGATTAACACGGCTTTGATTGGTAAATGTGTGACACTAACAGGGAACTAAAAATCACTTTCAGATTTAAATGTGTTTTTTGCAGTATACTATAAGAATTTTCATACCTACTATTTACGGTGTCATTCCATGATCAGTAAAGCTAAGGGAGATATGGGATGCTGTGGTCCCACCTGTCTTCCCTACCCACAGCTGCATGTTCTCACCCTTTCCTCAGCACTGGCCCCACATGGTGGCAGTGGACAAAGTATTTTTGGCTGTACTAGATTTCAGCTAGATCTCTTCCCTGAGAACACAAACAAGTGGGCATAAATGTAATTGGCATTTAGATTGCATTAAAAACCATTTGTAAAATGTTACCATTTATTAGAAAGTAATAATATTTTTATGTAGAGTTGATTTTAAGTTTCCAGGGATTTATGTGGAATTTCTTTCTCTCTCGCCTTTTAAAGAATCATCAGACTAAATGGCTATACCCCAGACAAGAATCAACTGTAACTGTCATCCTTCACAGGCATTTTGCTAACCTGTTTTTAGATGTCTATTTTGAATGTTTATGTTCTCCACAGGCAGCCTATTCTAGCACTTTGTCTTCACTATAGACAATTTTTTTCTAATATTAACTTGAATTTTCCTTACTGCCTTTTAAGTTCATTATGTTGTGTCCTCCCAAATCTGAGTTTATAGAACAGATTAGTCCCTTCCTCTTCACCATAGCCTTTCATGTTTGAAGGCTGAAGCAAACCCCAAATAAACATAAACCCTTTGTGCATGGAAAGCAGGGGTTCCTGTTCTACTCCGTAAGAATACCAAGTTGTGCGTGGCAGGCGCCAAAGATGAATCCCGACTCTGGTCAGCACTTGCACTGTGGCAGATCCAAGAGCAAGCTTTTGGGTCCTGTCGCTGTTGGTCAAAAGGGAAACTGGCTCTTGTCTTCTGTCACTGTTTACCCTCAGGTTCCTGGCTCCTGCTGAAGCAATGCTGTTATCAGGAGTCCCATAAAGGACAACTGTTATGTTGGAGAAAAGCATGAGTATATTCAAAAGCAGCTAAACGTCTTTAGATAAATGTCTAATTGGTTTGCATTCTGTTTAAATGTTTCCCATCCTAATTTCCCCTTGGCATAAAAATCCTCTGTCCAGGTTTTGTCAAAATGTTAGTATTTTCTATATTTTAAAACATTTAAACTGTCACTGATGATTCTTGGAGTGTATTTTGAAGAAGTTCATTGCTAGGACAGCTACATAGAATTTTATTTTCACCAAGCTGTTCTAAACATTTACCTTTTGCATGGTTTTATAGTGTTATATTACTGGGGAGTTCCTGCTTACACATTTTCTCTATTGTCCCATCCATGTAAGTTGTCTGTCCCGTCCCCCCTTGTGTTCCCCTCTGCCCCTTCAATAAAAATGTTAAAAACCACATGGATTTCTAGTGGTCTGACTTCTGGGTTTTCTGCAGAATTTTGTTCTGAATTTATACTCACATATGTTTGACAGGGATACATGTGATCATCTATATATCCCTTCAATACCATGGGTATGTACCTAACATTCTTCAACATATGTTACACAAGAAAATATGATATGCTGTGTTGGACTATACTTAACCCAGTTGTCTAAATCTAATTGCCAGAATAAAGGTAGTGTTTCATTTGCTCAGTTTTATGAATGACATAGCCATTTTTGGGAAAAAAATAATTGTATATCTATTTACTTTAACTTTGTTACAGTTAAGTAGTTCATTTGCTGTAGTTTGATATTTAGATCACAGTACCTAAATGAATGTAGCTCATTTTGACATTACCATGATGGTAGATATGCTAGTGAATAGTTTTATGACTGATTAGGTTGATGACATCAGCAGAACTGCAAGACTGTAAAAGGGTTAAATAACATAATTGTTGTTTAAAAAAAAAAAAAACACAAAAAAACCCCACAAAAACCAGCAGCTTTGTACACCAATCTCTTGAAATAGGAATGTTTTCCAGGGGATACATTTGGTATAGATTTGTAGGAAGCTGTGTTTCATGCCTGCGGGAGCAATAATTTTCCTTTCCGTGTATTGTATGTGTGAAGAATTGTGGTTGGATTTTTTTCTTTTGCCTGTGAAACATAACCACTACGGACATGACTGGTGTGCAATATGAGCTGTCTACCATCCTCAACTAGTTTGTAGTATTTTTGTATGAAAGTAGTTCATATGTTCCGTTGTATATCTTTGAAATGGCATTAGTCCCTTAACATTATAGCGCGCACAGGAGTTCACCAATGAAGGGATTAATATTGAAGACTTTTTTCCACATTAATTGATCCAATAGAAGCAGCGTTAAATTACTGTACAATATGTTCGAGTAATGACTATCAAATAATAAATTTTGTTAAATTTTCTATTTTGTACCTAGAAGGTACATTTCATGGAAAAGGTTAAATCTAACAATATGATCATTTGGTGGCTTAAGTGCTCTACTGAATCAAGGCCTTCTTTATTCTAATTAGAGAGCTTCAAAATAATCCATATGTAAGGATGCAGTTGAAACTTGCAGTATTTCAGATGGTCAAACAGCAGGGATTTCTGACAAGTGTTCAACAAAAAAAAGTCTAATGGTTGCATTAAAAGATGAAGGAAATCTTTATATTTAAGACCAACTATCTCCCTCAAATTAAGGCCGTATTTAAAAACCATATGCCCACCCCCACCCCCCCCCCCAAAAAAAAACCAAACAAAAGGCCCCAAACCTTTAATGTCTTCCCTCTTTTTCATAACCAAAGCATCTTTTTTTAATTGGTGTTGCTTTTCTTATAATTGTCTATGTAAAAATCTCTAAATCCTTTTTCTTTTGGAAAATGTGCTGTTTAAATTGGCAAAGTATTAAACAGAGCTTATTATCAAAATTAGTTTACTACATATCATTTCATCTCCAAAAAGACCCTTTCAAGATTGAAAGAAAGCAAATACAATCTCTTTGTTATGACTGTGGCCTAAAAGATTTTAAAAAATATTAGTGTCTACATCATAAATGCTGACCCATGGAATTTTAGTGGATATGTCTTGCTGTAATGGAAATTTAGTTTATCTTTTATTTTAGGTGCAGTTAGTATATAGTTCTTGAAATCAGAATTGCTTTTCCACTGTTCTCAATTTTTCATTGTGATGAGAGTAAGGATTTGCTCCATGTTACCGTATTTTCCTTTCTGTCCTGTTATCATTGAGAAGATCATGGGAATGTGCAGTATATACAGATGATCTGACTCTGCAACTATTTCCAATATACTTTTCTGACTTTTACTAGTGTTTGTGAAATAATGGATGAAAGACTTTTTAAAGAAGTTCAGAACACTGAAAAATCAGTTATCACTTGATGCAGCCTTTAGGAAATGCTGGTTTGGAAATATGGCATTTTGCCATCAAAGCACTCAAACTTCTGCTGTTACTTGAACACTGTTGAGCAAATCATATAGACAAACATCTGTTTTATTTCTGACTATTCTTCTGACTGTTATATTACATGGACAAAGTTTAAGTGAGGCTTACCCTGGAGAATGGTAGAAATAATCACAGAATCATAGAATCGTTTAGATTGGAAAAGACCTTTAAGATCATCCAGTCCGACCATTAACCTAATGCTACCAAGTCCACCACTAAACCAATTAAGGGTAGAGTAATAATTTCATGTTTCCTGGCTTGGTGGCTGGATTATTTTTTAATGAAAGTAAAAACTAGGAATCATAAAGATTGGAAAGGACCTCTAAAATCATCAGTCCAACTGTCAACCCAACACCACCATGCCCACTAAACCATGTCCTAAAGTGCCACCTCTACCTGTTTTTTGAACACTTCCAGGGATGGTGACTCCACCACCTCTCTGGGCAGCCTGTTCCAATGCTTGACTAGTCTTTCCATGAAGAAATTTTTCCTAAATCCAATCTAAACCTCCCCTGACGCAGCCTGAGGCCATTTCCTCTTGTCCTATCACTTGTTACTTGGGAGAAGAGCCCAACACCCACCTCACTACAACCTCCTTTCAGGTAGTTGTAGAGAGCGATAAGGTCCCCCCTCAGCCTCCTCTTCTCCAGGCTTAACAACCCCAGTTCCCTCAGCTGCTCCTCATAAGGCCTGTGCTCCAGACCCTTCACCAGCTTTGTTGCCCTTTTCTGGACATGCTCCAGCACCTCAATGTCCTTCTTGTACTGAGGGGCCCAAAACTGGACACAGTACTCGAGGTGTGGCCTCACCAGCGCCGAGTACAGGGGGACAATCACCTCCCTGCTCCTGCTGGCCATGCTATTCCTGATACAAGCCAGGATGCTGTTGGCCTTCTTGGCAACCTGGGCACACTGCTGGCTCATGTTCAGCCAGCTGTAAACCAACAACCCCAGGTCCTTTTTGGCCAGGCAGCTTTCCAGCCACTCCAGCCACTCTTCCCCAAGCCTGTAGCATTGCATGGGGTGGTTGTGACCCAAGTGCAGGACCTGACACTTGGCCTTGTTGAACCTCATACAATTGGCCTCGGCCCATCAGTCCAGCCTGGCCAGATCCCTCTGCAGGGCCATCCTACCCTCCAGCAGATCGACACTCCCATCCAGCTTGGTGTCATCTGCAAACTTACTGAGGGTGCACTCAATCCCCTCATCCACATCGTTGATAAAGATATTAAACAAGACTGGCTTTACTGGAAATTCTGAAATAAGGTATGTGTTGGCTTTGAAAACGTTTTACTAAATATCACTTGCCATGTGATGCTGGTTTGGAAAAAAGCATTATACCTTACTTTCTATTCAAAGCGTAAAATTTGCAATCTTCTTTTTCCCTCTGGCGGAAAACATTCATTATGTTTTTGAGGACACTAGAACTTCATTAGGAGCTTATTGAGGTATCTATTACCTGCCTTGGTTCTAAGTAGCGCTGCAGTTCCTAGAGTAGTTTGTGATGCTCTGCATGGCCTAGAAAGAGTGTGCTACGTAAAGACACACAGTCTTGCTCCAGGAGGTGTTAGTTTACTGTTCCATTTGAGCTAATATACCTATCTTCAGAAAGAAACTGTGAACCATAACAGCTTTGTATAGACATATATTCATTTAAATCCTGTAGTTTGTAGTGGGATGTTTGGATCCCAGAATTAAGAAGATGCAAAAGGAGTTTAAAATCAATTTATTTATGCTTTTTTTTTTTTTTGACTGTGGGTCCTGGACTGAATGTCAAACAGTAGAAGATTATCCCATATAGACCACCTGTTTCCACCAGTAACTGTTCGTCCATGACTTTTAGTGAGCATATGCATTAAGACTTTTTCAGATTACTTTGGGCAGTAGTATGTAGAGGGCTGGGATAACCTTACAGACTTTCTCATTACCATTGAATGAGAGCTTTGGTCAATATCCAACTACTGACACTTCTTAGTGGCTTTAGTCTTTGTGTCCTTTTTAAGAAAAAAAAAAAAAATTAAAATCTGAATGCACAAAAAAGGTTCCTTGGTGTTCTGTTCAATCTCCCTATATCTAGTTCAGACTCTGTAATAAGGCTGAGTTTTTCTGGCTTTAAAATCTGTCCGTCTTGTAACATAACTACTTAACACAGCATATCTTAAGTGTCTTTTTGCACTGGATGAAGGGCATGTTCCTAACAATTCAGCTGCAGGTTTCTTTCAGATGGGGAAAGGCGAGTTGTATTGTGCTTGTTTTATGCAGTGAGCTGACAAATCTGTCTGATTCCTAGTTCCAGTGCTGTTAGTTAATGCTAGAAGAATACATAGTCTTGAATTAAGAAACAGTATTGCCATAAAATATTTAGTAAGTGTTGCATTCTAGGTGTGGAATTTGCAAAGTCAATAGTCTGAGTGAGAGCTACCTAAAGTAGACACTATGAAGTGCCAAGAAGCAGCTGGGGGGGTTGGCTGGGCAAGGTCTTAAATGAAGACTATGGGTAATTATACAGAACAAAACAGTTTCAACAAGACTGTTCAAGAAGGACTTGAAAATCCAGTGGACTTACTGTTGGAGAATGACCTGAGTGCGAAAGAACTGAGTCAAAACATGGCTTAAATGAGTCGGATAGAGGAACTGAAAATTCGTATCCTCTTTTCTGGGTGAATATCTTCAGCTGGGCTGTTGGAAAGAGACACATGCTAGCCAGACAATTCCCAAATGTTTCCTTACTCTTGCACTGATTATCTATGCAAAACTCAATTTGTTTGGCCAAATTCTTATTTTCTGAGAATATTTGACAAAATGGGCCTTGCATGGGAGGAACCCGTGGTTTATGGATTTTCTTGTGCCTAGGTGTAGACTAGAGCTCTGACCAGATGAGAGGATCTGAGACTTCTGCATGTCAACCAATAGAAATTTATTCTTGCACTGCTAAAGGGAGGTTCCAGTGTCTAAACTGATTCATAGGTTAGACCACCTGCATAAATTACAGTTTATTTGGACTGTGTGTAACTTATATTGGGAGGGGCACTTGTGAATGTGGCGAAATAACAGTGCAGATTTACAATAGAATCGTGTTGCTGTGTGGACATCTTCATAATGAGCTGTGGGTTACTTCTGTGAGGACTAAGAGGGTTGAAGGCTGCAATATTCAAATATTTCGTTTCTTTTTGCCATTTTTTTTTTTCTTGAGGATTTGCGGTTGGTTGGGTCAAATAGAATAGATGTATCTGTCCAGCAGTTCCTCTCCTTTCTTTCTTGGGGGGTGGATTTTTTTTTTTTTTTTTTTTTTGCCTTTGAGGCTAGATTAGCTGGACATCTGGTGCTGGAGATTTTCTCCTCTTCGTTAGAGGCATGAGTTGCTGCCATGCTAGTCTTCTGATGTCTGTCCAGAAGATTCTGTAGTCACTGAGACATGCTGAGTTGTGGGTTTAGTTATCCTGGCAGGTTGTTAGAGACAAAACAAAAGACAGGATTTGCCACTGTGATAATAGAAGCCTGTACAGAAAATTCCCTAAGGAATACATAAAAATGTGAACTACTTAGTAATACGGCATCATTTCTACTCAGGAGCTGCCTAAATGTGTTCTGCATATTTCTGGGAATTCCAGAGTTGTGATTGTGTTCACTTTTGATGCTTAATAGAGACTATAAAATGATTGTTTATGGGGTGAAAATAAAATAAAGCGTTTGCATTTGATTATCTTTTTTTGTCTAAAAAGCAGGCGATTGTTAACTGATGACAATCAAATTTGGCACCGGTGTCTATTTGGTTTGATACACTGTCATTGGCCATAAATATGTTGTATTGTATATTTTATATGTTAAATATTAGTATACAGTTAAATAATGCTGTATTTAAAATATAGTTCATGTTATTAACTACAATTAAACCTGTCACAGATAACCTGTCAAGATTAAAGCAGCTGTAGAGCTTGGTATGTTTCCTGGTTCCAGCAGTAAAATCTCTTACCTCAAGCTCTGACTTCAGGCTAATGACCTTTGTTTATCCCCAAAACACCAAAGCCAACTGGTCTTAGTACCAGTTTTCAGTCTACTTTGTGGACCTTTTCTTAAGTGTCATCATGATAGCACAATTTGTTGTCGTCTTTTTTTTTTTTTTTCTTTTTTTTGTTTGGTTTTTTTCCTTCACAGACCAAAGGCTAACAAGTTGGCTGGGACTGATGGAAGCTAATGTAGCTTTCTTGCTACATGGTTAAACCTCGAGTTGGGAGGAAGGTCAGTGTTTTGGAGAGTAGGTCTGAAGAGCTGGATTGACTGCTGGGTCATGCAAGTCTGTAGGCCTAAGAAATATAGACTGATATCTAAAGGGATGAGTGTTTATTAGGTTAAAGTTGAAGTTAAAGTAAGTTTTAGAAAATAAAAAGCTTTTATAAGACTTACTTTTGGGATCTGCAAGACTTCAGGACTGGAATTAATGCCAGATTGCCAGGTTGAATTGCTTTTGGTTAATTCTGAGTGAATATGGATATGTTCATAACAAGGAATGGATATAGAGTTTGGGATAATTTGACTCAAAAAGATAAGCTTTTGATGAAGATCTGTGGGACAGTAATGAGGGCTTGAGCTACTCTGGCAAAGGGGTTTAAATGTTTTTGAGGTTGGGGGTTTTTTTTGTTTGGTTGTTTTTTTTAGAAAAAAAGGAAGCATATGATACAGAGCTGAAATCATTCAAGAGCAAAACAAATCCAGCAGGGATGCTGACAGGGTGAAGGCCTTACCCCAGAAAAGTAAAACAGTAAAGACATGTGAATTGTAACATGCTACGTAGGCATGGAGGGCAGATTTTGAAATATAAATAAGAAAATTTACATACTAGAATACTCCAGAAAAACAAGTTTGACTAGAAAGTCCAAATACTGTTGCACTGCAGTTTTGAATTTTGAATTGAGTTGATTTTTCTGGTAGAAAACATCATTTCTATGATGTTAAAAAAAAAAAAAAATCACATAAGAGCAACAAATTTTTGGTGCGTACATCTTCATATAGAATCATAGAATCGTTTAGGTTGGAAAAGACCTTTAAGATCATCCAGTCCAAACATTAACCTAACATTACCAAGTCCTCCACTAAACCAATTAAGGGCAGAGTAGCAATTTCATGTTTCCTGGCTTGGTGGCTGGATTATTTATAATGAAAGTAAAAACTAGGAATCATAAAGATTGGAAAGGACCTCTAAGATCATCAGTATGTACTGGATGCTCCTGTTCTGCACATTGGTCATAAAGTTCCTGACTTTACAATCTTACAAAAACATGCTTCAGGACTGTCCAAAACTGCAAACTATTTGAATTTAGAAGACTTATAGGTTATTTTCAATATTTTATTAATTATTTTTTCAAGATTAACTAACTTGCCATGCAGTCAAAAAGTAAATGTGTTTTATGGAATTGGGCCATGGATTACAGGGAACTATTTGATACCATAAAGGAGAAGCTGTAGTACAGCCCCTGTAGTAACTCATACCGACTTCAGTTTGCCTCTCAAATTATGTGCAGATGTTAGTATTAGCTATATTGGCCTGGGAGCCATTTTCACCCAGATGTAAAACCATGAGTAAAGAATAACTGCTTTTGTTAGCCTTGTATTTCATTCAGAACAGAATTACTCTTCCAGTAAGAAAAAGTATGATGAATGTATTTACTGTGAAATGCTGGCAAATGCACTTGCAAAGTACATTTGAAGTCTGACAGACAATGATGCTAAAATTACGTGGCTAAGTAAAACATCACAGTTTCTACCATTCTACCTGGACAGCCCTAGCTTTACAAATAAAATGATAGGTTCTGAAACAAGATCTTGGCACTTCTTATGGCTTATTGAAATTGAGAACAGTGGTTAAAAAAATCCAGAAAGGCAGACAGAACATTAAGATTTATTAGGCGATGAATAGAAACTGGAAAATAAAGAACATCATTATGTACGTCTATAAATCCATACTGCATGGGCATCTCACATTGTCTGGTGGTTTGATTTTTCTTGTCTCAGCATGTAGTAGAACACAAAAAGATCTAGAAAAGAATGCTAAAGGATCATCAGCAGAATGAAACTTCGTTTTTAAGAATAACAGGAGCTTTTAGGCTGGAAAAGAGATAACAGAGAGGAAATACGAATGACATGGAAAAAGAGAACAGGGGGTAGTTGTCTCTTCCAGTAAGAGAATTAAGGGCTATCAAACTCAGCAAGTGGTTGGCTCGGTATGATTAAAGAAAACAGTTTCTCACACAGCATGAAGTTATGCTGTGGAAGTTGTTGATCCACTGCATTGTATGTAAATACTAAAATTTGTGTGGGTTCAAAAGCAATTGGACAAGTAGGTGACAAATTCAAATTATTAAGACTTACTATATGCAAAGAAATTACTTCTTTTCAAGCAATTCTTGACCCATGAATCTTTGGAAGAACATTCCCGCAGAACACTATGTACACTCTCTCCCTGTATACTTGTCATGTTCTTACAAGCTTACTCAGTCATCTGCTGTTGGCTGCTGCTGGGAGACAAAGTATTGAACTAGATGGATCTTTGGTTTGACCTTGTATTCCTGTTCTTACAAATTAAATTACTCATGTGAACCTGTTTTTAAAAAAAAAAACCAACAAAACTTTAAAAATCTGAAAATGAAAAGGGATAATATCTGCTTCCAAGAATAAGTATCAATTAACAACTAAAAAATGTAATACATTTTATGACTCCTTGATTCTGACATCGTTTCTTGGACAAAAATCTAGGCTGTGGCTCAGATTGAGATGCCATGTTAGATTAACTGGAAGTGCTAACCCAGTTTTAACTGGTTTGTTTTCCTGAAAGAACCTGGAAACTCTGCATTAATTTGTAATCAAGATCAACCCATCAAGGAATTCAGGCAGCAACTCTTCAGTGATATCAACCTATTGATAATTTTTGCACAGGGATTTCACAGAATCGATGATGTGTGAAGGGACCTCTGAAGACCATCTAGTCTGACCCCTGCTCAAAGCAGGGTCAACTGGAACAGGTTGCTCAGGACATTGTCCAGTCATGTTTTTGAATACCTCCAAAGATGGAGACTCCACAACCCATTCCAGCCTCACAAAAAAAAGTGGTGGCATGTTTTTATGGTGGTCTTGGGTTTTGGTAGGGTTTTGGGTTTGTTTTTTTTTTTTTTCCTAAGTATAAATTGAATTTCTTGTATTTCAAGTTTTGCCTATTGCCTCTTGTCCTCTGACTGGATAACATTAAAAATAGTCAGGCTCCAACTTTTTTTACATCCTCACACTAGGTATTTATACACATGGATAAGATCCGCCCTGAGACTTGACTTCTCAAAGCTGAACTGTCCCAACCCTCGCAACCCCTCCTCATAAAGCAGCTGCTCCAATCCTTTAATCATCTTCATGGCCCTAAATTGTGGCTTTGACTTAAATCTCTTTAAACAAAGCCCATTAACTTTTAAAGACAAGATTTGAGACAGTTGATTGCTCCTTTTTTTTACTAAGCTTTTCTCACTGGATTTGATTCTTTCTAATTTGACTAAAATGGCGATGTGAAGTAGATAAGAGATTTCTTGGTATTGTTGTGATTCTTATAGATAATGTAGCACAGTTAACATGTGCCTTTATTTACAAAGATAGAATTGTGATATATCATGTGGGCAAGGGATACTAAGTGCTCTGAATAGGAGCGTGATCTATTTCACTTAGCCTGATAAATGTGTGTATCTTACAAGTCAGTCTTTTTGATTGACATAGATGTTGAGCTCTTGTATAAAATCTGAGTTTACAGTTGTCAGACCTGTGAAAGAGATGATTTTTTTTTTTTGTCTATGGAACAGTTTTGAATATAAGAATGTCTGTAGCACTGTTTAGTGTTTGATTGTATATTCGACACTTTCTTGGTAAGAGAAAGGTCTCGCTCTCTATAGAGATATGCAAAAGGCTTTCTTTCAGTATCTCTCTTGTTCTTCAGAAGACCTTTAGACTATTATGACACGTTTGCCTTGTTCAAGGCAATTCACTTTAAATGTGAGTTATTGCATGCTGTGTATCTAAGCTACTGCACAGTTTTGATCAAGAATAGTATAACCTTCATTTTCTTTTAGTGTTGCATATTTTTCCTGTACTACTTGAACTGTTTTAATATTCCTCTTCAGCAGTATTTGCTTTCATGAAAAATCAATGTCTATTTCTATAAAAGTAGCAAAATTTCTAAAATCTATTACAGTAGTTAAAGATTTTTCACTTATTCTTGCCAAATATTAGCTGACTAATTTCAGAAAGCTAAAAACCAATAAATATAGTTCCGGATAAAGAAAAAGTGTCAACTAGAAAAAGTAACTAATAATTATTTTTAAAAGAATATGTATTTCTTTAAACTCAGCTGAATGTATCTATTAAGCAGGCAGCCATCTCAAAGATCTGAGTGTTAAATTAGAGGAAGGGAGTCTTGAAAAGGAAAGCATTCACTTTTTAAATATGGAAAGAGGTGCCGCTTGCCCTTTTTTCACTTCAGTACTTAATAATTTGATTCTATGCAATTTAAGATTGGGCTGCGGTTACATATTGGAAGTTAGGGCTGGGGACACTCCAGAGTGGAGGCCTTTGGGGGCTTCTGTAGGCTGTGGTACCCCAGAAGTTAGGATGAGGGCTGCTATCCCTTCGGACATGACACCGTCATTCTCTGAGCTCCATGGAGCGATCCTCCCTCCACTGTCCAGTCAGAGGTTCTGGAGTGGAGGTTGGGATTGGGAAAACAACAGAGTAGAGAACTTTGAAGGCTTTTATAGGTTGTTACAGTTTGTAAGTTTAAGTGAGAGCTGTTCTTCCTTTGACAGTCGGTGTTGTCTTGCTTTGAGTTCCATGAAGGGGTCTCCAGCCTCTGTTCTGTCACTGTTTATATAACAAGCAATCCCATATTTGAGCAATTATTATAATTATAATACAGTCTCAGCTTGGCAGTATGGTAGGTTTGATTGTTATGGCTTCCAACAGGACTCTACTGGTTCTTACTTCAAGGGCTGTCTCCTCTCAATGCAGCATACTTTGAAATGCATAGAAATACACAGTGACTATAAAAGAGACAGCTTTTGAACAATGTGATTGTATTGCCTGGCAGCAGGAATTTAAAACAGGATTGCAGAGGATTCACAAGAGAATTCTTATCACATCCTTTTCTTGTATTTCTTTAGTTATACATGAAGAAATTTTTTTGGGTGCATGTATGTGCGTATTTCCCAAACACAGGTTTTGTAACCAGTCATACCACTGGCTGATATTAGTGCGTCAGTAATATTTCTGATGGCTTCTTACACTTAAGAACTGTTAGTTAAAAACTTCTGCAACAGGAGCCTCAGAATTTGGGAATTTACTGTTTTCCAATTCATTTGCCTTTTTAGCAATTAACAACACTGTCACGCTAATGGTCTATGCTTAGCTTGTCTACCTTAAATGGGGCATTCTCAATGGGTTACACATACTCTCATTTAGGTATTTTCCATTATGTTCTGCTGAATTCAAATTTTTATTGTCCACTAAAGTTTATTCAGTGCTGACAAACACGTTTTTTTCAGAATCTAACGCACTATTGCCATTATAGTGATGAAGGGATTCTCATTTCTTTTGAGTTAGTATTTCTGAAAATAGACTATCTGGAGCAATTGCCACAGTCTTTAATGGATACATTAGAACCATTACACCTTTGTCTGTGTTCAGGATTTACCGTTCTTTCTGATCTCCATATTGTCGGGTAGTTCTCATTAATGAATGTCATTGAGTTTTGACTTGCATGTCTGTTGTTCTTAACATCTGGACTTAAAGTACCTGTTTAGCATCTCCAGAATGTATTTCAACCCTTGCCATGCACAATGTAGATTATCAATCTCTTAAGTAATTGAAAGAAAGCTAAGTACTACAAACAGGAGCGCTTTGCACCTTTAAATAATAACTTATGTGGCTATAGTCTGTTTGGAACTATTTATTCGCTATTCTCTTTCATGTCAAATCAATGCCAGTTTTACAAAGCTGAAATCATCCTTATCCTTCTGTCTCTGTTACTATGCAGTAATAGCTATCTCTGGAAGTTCATGAAGCAGGGTTTTGAGAAGGTGGTAGGATGGGGGAACTTACCCGTTGGTGCATTTTATTTATTTGTCCCCATGGCAAATGGCCCTTAAAGTTCAGGTTTAGGACCCCACGGGTTAGCAACTCCTCCACCAGCTCTACCCATACAGTGCATGTTGGGGATGGGAGAGGATCAGGTAAAAACACTGCATTGTGTAGCCACATGGTGCAGCCTTCATTCTCAGCATGGTTGGATTCATGTGTCCCCGTCCCCCCCCCGTAATTGTGTACTGTACAGTTTTGATCAGGTAGTGAGAGTGAGATGAATCCCTGAAGCTTACCTACTTGGAACCACTCAGACCTGGTGAAGAGAAAATTGATAGTTTTGCATGGTTCTTACTAATCTCTTCTTGCAAATATCTATTTGACTTGAGATGTTTATGAAGAAAAATGCCTTGCAACTTTAAGGGAATTGGTATCACTATTTCTAGTTATTTTTAGTTCACCATTGCATTGATTTGTGGTTACCCCTGTGGTTAGGAAGAACGAAAACCAACCAACCAACTAAAGACAACCCCCAAAACCCCAAACCAAACCCTTCCCCTCTCCACCCAAAACCTGCCCTTCAACATGTAAGAAGGGACAAAATCATATTCCTTCAGAAGCTTTTCAAATTTATTTTTCTAATTTTCATTGTTATTTCCCTTCCTCTTATGTTTAACCCTTATATAATAGTCTCTTGGTATATTTTTTAATACAGTTTCTAAGTATATTTTTTAATACAGTTTCTATCACCATTGGCTCTTAACAGGGTGCTGCACAGTCTGTTCTATTATACATTACAGTAAAATGTGCAGAGCCAAAGGCTGTGGGAGTCTTGTGCAACCACTAACGGAACTTATATCTAATTTTGAAATCATAGAATTTTTTAATGAAACTCTTGAGGACTGTTTTTTAACAGCTTCTTACTTAACAAATGTTGAGATAATTGTTAATTCGTATTTCTTGAATTTAGAGCTGTTGATCATATTACTTCACCCTTCTGTACTTTAACACACTAGAAATTTTTTCTTTTTTTCAGAAAACTGCGTAGTAATTAGTATAATACTTGTTACTAAGTATAGTTACTATAATACTTTGCAAGTTTCATTGTTTCTACTCTTGAATAAAGTCACAGAGGAATGGTCTTTGTCAAATTATATAATGCTTCATGTACTTTTTCTAACAAGCTAAAACCTAAAAAAAATAAATCATAGATACGTTGTTGTTAGTGGGTACCTTTGAAAGGTGTTAAACACATTCTTTGGATGGTACTAAATTTCTGTAATGTAACTTGGTGATAAAAGAAATACACAACTTTACAACACACAGGGATTGGCAGCATTTGCAGATTGCCAGAACAAGTCGGAAGACCTCTGGAATAAGAACCAAGTAAAAAAAAGTTTCAGGCACATTAAGAGAATGTGATTGGAATTCTCATGATAGATGAGAAGTTTTTTATAAAAGGAGAACCAAGAAGTTTAATGCCCTTAAGTTATTCTATTTTCTTTTAACAAGTAGACCAAAGTTACACAGCAACCACAAAAATATAAGAAAAAAGGTATGTAGGTCTTCTACCTTGTAGCATAAATTTGATTAATGTATTCTGAATTAAAATTACTACTAACTTGATTCCCCCCCCCCATTGTCTTTTCTATTTGACAGTCCCAAACAAGGCACCCAGTAAAGGCACTTTGTTGTCATTAACCATCCATAGCTGCTCTAAATGGACTAGAAGAACTCTATTGTTTTCTAGCTTAACTCTTGATCTGCATCTTTAGTAAATTGTGATTTCATACAGGTTTATGGCTTTTCTGTTGGACTCTACGAGAGCAATTTTCATTATTGCATGGTGTAAAGCATATCAGTTTAGTTATATTTTTCTATCATATATTAAATGTTGAAACAATAACCATTTTTGCAAGAATTCTTTTTGTCTTTGTGACTACATCAAGTTGGATTGTCAGCATGTTTCTGGGTGAGAAAAGATTGATTTGTCCTCTTGCTCATAGAAAGAACATTCAAGGCTTTTATTGTACTTAATGACTGGGGATTAATCCTGCTGTCTGTTCTGTAGGCAGTGTTGGTTTTAGAGGAAGTTTTTTCTACCCACTTCGCAGTGAGTGGTGACTATTTAAGGACTGAAAATTTCCTCCATTCCTCAAGGCTGTGGGGTGGGGTTTTTTGGGTGGGGGGCGATGGGGGGTGGGGGTTCTTGATTAGCTGAATGAAGCAAGTGGTTTTTTGGTTTTGCTTTCTTTTCTTTTTTGGTGAGAGTTTTGATGGACTGTAATGTACCAAAGTAGCATATGATCCATACATAGAGCAGGAAATACATTAATAGCCCATAAAGACCTTTCTGGATGTGCAAACTGACAAATCTGTGTACTTATCCTTACTTGGAAAATGCTATTGAATAGCTATTGCTTGAACTGAATTGGTTTTCTATGGAAAAGCAAATTGTTATAATAGTTTTTCAGTGAAAATTGCCGGTTGAAGGCTAATTTGTAAAAAGGATTGAAATCTATTGAATTACTTTTCTACCATAGTATGTGGAAAGTATTCTGGCTCTTCAGAAACTGTGAGGTAGAGCTGCAAATGTGATAGCTGCATACAAATTAGTGCAGCAAGCTGCTTGTTTATCTTCCTCAATATCAAGCTTGTGTGTAATCAGCATGTCTTTGAAAAAGGAAAGAGATTTCTGGTGACGGTAACCAGTCAACGCAGAGGGACCAATACTCAGCAAGAGGACAACCCTTAAAATTTAACAGTGGCTTGAAGATGCTGACTGTTAATTTGGCCAAACATCTATCTCAAGCTGTCAGATACTTCACATTTGAGGGTTTTTGTGCTGTTATTGCCAGACACAGTTATTTATGACTTGGACTTTCTGGAATTTGTGGAAACAGGAAGTTGGGAAGGTTGCTTTCTGCTTACTCTGCTTTTATGTAGCCTCTGAAAGTAGGCTTTTTGCTATCTTATTTTTTTTCAACAAGGTGGTGTGTAATGTGAAGTAATTCTTGATTTCCTTAGTTCTGGGTGGTGCAGAAAACCTTTCAATACTGTTGAATGAAAGTCGCTATACTACAGTGATGTAATCCTTTCAGGTACTTGGTAAGAGAGGTTCTAGAAATGAGTGGGACAAAATCATAGTATCTGTTTTCAAGGCAAAAACCTTTATCTTTGAAATTCTTGTGTTCTGCTTCATCCGTTGTTTTATTTCCTTCATGCACGGGGAACAGGTTGTGATGAAGCCTTTTGGAAATGTGTCTATCAACCCTGAGTACAGCAACCCTGAGAAATAGGGTTCAGCCAGCAACTCTCACACATGCTTTCTCTAACCAGCTGAAGTACTAATGAGTAATCAACAGAACTGGAAAAATTTACAGCAGATCTGTGTTATACACTCAGCATGGTGAGCAATGTTTTGCTGCTCTTAGGTGTCTCTCGGCTTGACATCTGGTGATATATCTCAGATGTTTGAGACGAGCTGAAAGTAGAGAGATGGGCATCTGGGGTACAATTTGCTAGTTTAGAAGCATAGTGTGAGGAAACCTTGACACCTGGAAGGGAAAATTTCCATTGTCTTCAGAGCACAATGTGAACCCTGGTGTTTTCCTGTGATGGCAGATGACACCAATTTTATTTCATGTTTTAAATTCAAGTTTTGAGAGCTGATGTATGACTGCAAATACGGCTGCAGGGGTAGAAGGAATAAAAAGAGCTTTCCTGTAAACATTTAGCCTTAATTTATACTTCCCAGTGTAAACAATAAACCTGTTCATCTCTTAGTAAATATTTTTAGTAAATATTCTTGCAGACTGCAATCATCTGAAATAGTTTTGGTACTGATACAGCTAGGAGACCACTAACTCCTAAGCTTGGAGAAAATGCAGTAAACATTTCAGCATCCAAGAATGTGGATTTTAGCAGTAAATGAAGAACTCAGAAGTGTATGCTTTGGCTTTGATGTAGCTAAATATGTTGAACCACAGAGACTTGAAAGAATTTGATAAATACTCTAAGAGAAAATCAACCTCCCCCCAGCAGTCTACTAAATAATTTCCTCACTCTTTTTTAACTTGTTTTGCAGAGGAGTGGAATAGAAAGGCTACTACCAAAACATTTAACCTCAAAAACTGAGCCAAAAAAAAGCCATGTGAGCTTGAATTCTTCCCACAGAGAGATGGAAGATTCTAGACATAATGTATTCCCTTAATAATCTACATATCTGATCTCTTTCCTGCTGCCATTACAGTGCTTCAGCATTGCAGTGTAGCACTGTATGATTTATCAGAGTGCCATGGCAGAAACAGTTGTACAGGATTACAGGTTATATCAGTTACCAGGATTTCCATACTGAAACCATTGCTTTTTGTAATTGTTTAATGTTTGAGCATGTGTGATGACAGATTAAGCTAGCCACGTTGTACTGGGGACCTAGTTTCAAGCCAGAAGCTACGCTATCACAGAAGCAATTTTAAGCAAAGGCAGTAGTAGGTATGGAGAAATTCGGTCAGTAGTGGTACAAAATGATATAACAGTACCTACACCAATTGCTGAATGTAGAAACAGTGTATAAAAATCAGAGTATACTAGATATTTACTTATATGACTGGGTTTCTTTCATTGTTGAGATGCAGAAAATAGAAAAGTATTTTCATCAAGTTTTTGTGTCAGCTTCCTTAACGTTCCTGCTCACTAGAGTGGTTGGCCTCTGTTCCCCACTGTTTTAGTTACTCTTGCTGCTGCTACTTCAGACGTTTGTAGTTTAGACGGAAATTAAAACTGCAGAAAGGTAGCAGGTACCACAAGGCAGCAGGAAAAGCTAGCCCTGGATTAGAAGCAAGTGCTCCTAAGGCAACTTTCTTGGCCAAACAATTGCATGCACTATTAAAACAAATGTGTTTCTGCTCAGATTGAATGTTGACTTTGTGGGAAAGTCATCACTTCTGTAACTGAAATCAGTTTACTTGAGAACTTGCACAGAGGCCCAAACATTGCTCAGCATTGTGTCATTATGAATGACAGCATAGAAACATGTATGTATTTCAAAAACTGAGATCATAGCTGACATTAAAGCTGACTTTCAAATTAATGCAGCACAGTAGATGAGGATTTATAGTGTCAAAAATGATGGTGCTGAGAACCTAATGTTCACGCTCTGCACGCTTCGCAGGATGCAGTTTGTGAATTGAGTGTCTGTTAGTGGTTTGATAGCATTAAATAAGATCTTGGAGTTCATCTTTTGGATTAGATATGTCTGAAAGGAATTCAGCTTGGGCAGTCTTTAGATCACTCTGCAATGCCAACCAGTGTAGAGGCTACAAATGTGAGATTTTTTTCCTAAAGGCCTAGAATGCTGATACAGACACACCTTTTGAATCCATGTGTCAAACCTAGTATAATAATGAGACTCTTAAAATGCTGAGTTAGAAACTGACTTTGTGGTCCTTGATACCCTTCTATTCAGGGTTCTGCAGAGTTTTGTTCTGTGATGTGTCTGAGTTATTTTTGGTTTGGGGACTGTTCACAGAAAACTTACTGTGTGGATCTGAAGCAACAAATGAGACATTGGGACAAAGGAAAGACTTCATTGTATATGTTCAAACTGAAAATTAAATCAGCAAACAGCTCAAGGGTGAATGTTTTCAGGTACTAGAGTATCACAGCAGATAACATACAGGCTGGAAAATACACCTATTAGCAAATACTTAACACTACAGAAACTTTCAGCTACTATCTTTGAAATCTGGCACTCTTAATGGTTGTGAGTAGTAGGTTTGGAGGCTTTGGGTGACTGTGGTGCTACTTTGTACAAGTGAAAATAAATTCAAGAGTGAATGTTGTCTAGGTAGAGAGATATGCAAAGTACTCACTGGATCTGATCACCTATCTTCACGCTGGTATGAGTGGTTTTTTGGTATGAGTGGCTTTCACTTCAAGAATTCTTGCATGTTACTGTCAGATTTAGATTCTGGAAAAACCCAGAAGTTTCTAAAAGCAAAAGGCTCACTACCTGTCCAGCAAATTGTAAATACTTAACACTTTTGATTCGGTAGTAACACATGCACTTCAGAATTATAGTTAACATATGTACTGATTGTCATATAAAAAGGTTTATTTGGGCGTAGGAATAATTACTAATGATGGATGTCAATGGTTTTAAGTTTCAGTGCACAGAACTTAGCTCTACTTACAGGATTTTGTTAACACCTATCACTGAAGATTAACCTGATCTCTGTAGCACAGGAAATTAAAAAACTTTTGACAGTCATCTTAAGATTATGAGTGGGAAGGCAAGATGAAGAGTCTCTTAGCCCCTTAGCATGCACCTTTCTCTTCTATTTCCTAGACAGAGGTAGGAAAAGTTGTCGGGATTAAAAAAAAAAAAAGTTCAACGATACTGACAAGCAACACATCTTTCATCTGGGTTACGGTACTTTTCACTTCTCCGTATGTTATTCAAGTAGCTGAAAGTGCTTTTATGTTGATAATTCAGCTTTCAAAGATTCTTCCTGGGAGTAGATAGGTTATTTTGATTTTTTTAAAGAGTGTCTTAATCCTTGCATAGTGCCCATAAATATTTAACAGTGGCTACTACAACATGGTCTTGGTCTTACTGATACCTGTGGGCATTACCGCAATGCAGGTAATAAATGTAACATTAATGGGAGTAGAAGAATCTGGCCCTCAGTAACTTTCTTCCTAATTTACTCTCTGGTAGAACTAGGTTTTGTGGTGCTTAGCCCCATCACAATGAAACTATTGAGGTGGTTCTCTTTCTGAACGTTCTCTTAAAACACCATCCTGCTTTTCTGCCTTATCCCAGCCTTCTTTCTTTAAGAAGGGAGAGGAAAGAGTATACCATGCTGTCACGGGTTACTGAAATGGTACTATAGTCTTCTGTTTGTACCAGTGACACCCTTCTGCTGCATGGGTTTAATCAAGAGCCAGTTTGCCTCTGTTACTTTCAAGAATTAAAATGGAGTTGTGTTTTATGATTGCTGATGGGCAGCCTCTTCCTCCCATTTTGTCTGTAATTCCTTGGAAATAAGTCTGCGAAGAGCTAGATTTGTTGCCCTGGTGGCATTGGATATAGGCAAGATTTATGTATTGGTAAGGAGAATAGATCAGCTCTTGTGGATTAGGCTTGCTGTCTGTTTTTGTACCCACTCCTCAGGGCCATGGACATTCTAGTTTTCTGGCAATTTAGAGAATTAGTAGCTGCATCAGCTTTTTATGAGTGGAATATTGAGTTTAGAATTTGACTTCTCTTAAGGCTGCATTTTTGCTTTTCCAAGACACAACAAGTCCCAGTAGAAGATTCCCTTCTCTTTTTCCTCTGGAAAAGAAACCTGACTTTGTTTCCAGAGACCATAAACAGCAGTGAAATACCATGACTGTTTTCACTGCTCTTTGGGAAAAGAAAGGAGTCCTTAAGTTCTGCCTTCTTACAGACCTTGTTATTACATGTCCTTGTTATACAATTACTGAGCTTTGCAAGCAGTGGTAGAAAGCCTTTGAGGTAAAGGGTGAAGTGACAAAGAGAAGGAAAGAAGATAGGAATGGGTTAGGACTTAGTGCCCACTGTCATCCCTCTCAAGGCTAAATGTTGTATGTTAAGGGCTAGTAACTTCTGTGTTTAATATAGCTGTATTTTCTTTGTTGTATTTCCTAGTTTTTCATTTTTATCCAGCTCATATAAATAAAACAGTTATGAGGTGGATTTACTACACTTCGAAAGAAGCAAAGATAATGGACAATGTTGTACATTTACAATGAAAGATACTCGGGAGTTTTAGGGGTATAAATTAAGAGGTTTGTTGTCATTAGTTCTTTTTGGGTACAAATTAAAAGTGTATGCCAGCTACTGCTTCTTGTAGGTATGACCACCAGGATTCCTGTGAGCAAAGGTGGGGTAAAAATGACACCATAGTATCTGGATGGCTGACTTTAGGAGAGAAGTGTGTGTATCTCCTGAGCTAGGTAGTGGCAGAGTGTATGTTCAGGCAACAGTTCTAAAATCATGTACCTGCTTCTTTCATACAGCTTACAGGTGAATCATATTCTTGGTAGAAAAATAGTAATAATAAAAAATCTGAAATACAAATCGAGCCCCACTGTGCAGACTTGGGAATTTAGATGCTTAACTTCCTTTAGTGTCCTGATTTTTAAAGGTACTTGAAACTGGACCTATTCATTTTTATAATCTTTTGGCTATAATAGGTATATTTTAGATATAGCCTATGTCATTAAATCATAAGTTTAGATCTGAATTCTTGATAATTTAGGAAACTCAAAAGCTAGATTTGGCTGCTTACGTTTTCATCTCTTGCTTGCCTCTAGTATTGTAATTGTAACTGCATTCCAGATGGAAACTGGAAATAGCTAAATTCTAATAAGTAATGGAAAGTGGGCAGTTAAAGTTACTTACTGACACTGTGTTACTTACTGCATTTGTTTGCAGAGGTATTCATCTGCTTTTCATGTAGAGAACCACTCTTTCAATGATTATTTGTCCAGTTTCATGATTGTAAGCTGCTGTAGTTCATCAGGGCCCTTGTTTATGTCTTCTTGATTCAGCTTGTAAAAAAAAAAAAAAAAAACCAAAAAAAAACCACCCCACCAAACCGTTACCTGGAAATAAAGCTCCCAAAACCAAAAATGGTTTTGAAAGGAGATATTGCTTTATTCTGCGCAGGGTGCAAGGTGGAAGAATTCCACAAATCAAGCACACCAAGTTCAGATTCTATTCCCTTATTTATACATTGAATATACAATCTCCACACCTTTCTAATGCATAATCATTAACCTGTCTTCATGCACTCATCTTCATTGGTTAACAGTTTACTTGCATAGTCTTTAAAGCTATAATGTCTTTTTAATTCACTGCGCTTGTGCAGGAGGAGTGGGGGGGGTACTTGCTTCAGTCCTTAATTGGGTCAGTGGTTGCGATATCCCCCTGCCCAAATTACCTCTTACCCAGTTTCTCCTATTATGTGCATGTCCCTTTGCCATCCCCTTGTCTTTGAAGGTCAGCAACCAGCCGCTTAGCCATCCTCCCTTCCTTCTTACATTTTATCAATGTAGCAAAATATGCATTACTTCACTGCTACTCAAGGACTGTATTTCATTAGTATAACAAGATCTACTACCAAAATCTACTACTTAAAGGCAACAAAACTACCTAAAATTAGTAACAGAAAAGATGCCATTCCCTTGCTCCCAAATTCTACAACTCTTCCCCCCACACATTAGGTGCAATTAAGTGGAATGAGGCATGATGAATATTGCTTTAAAATACCAACTTCAACTCTGGTCAGCTGCTGTGAAATCACAGAAGGTGTAGAGCAAACAGTTGAAGTTTGAGAGATAACAGGTGCTGGGCTAAAATAAATAAATAAATCTGGGAAAATTTTATTACCTTGAAGAATTTTGTTTAAACATCATCTCCAAGCAGATGGATCAGATGAGATGAAAACCTGAAGTAGAACAAATGGAGAAAAATAAAGTAAGGTCTATGTTATAGTAGTTCTCTACTTGGATGTACAGTATGTGCTTATGAGATACTTAATAACTGTTAAACAAGAAGGAACAGAAAAAATCAGACTCAAAAGGAAATTAATTTTGAAGGTCACATTCTTGAATGTCAGAAATCAGATATATAAGGAAAAAAGTCTAGTGTCAACTGTTAGGGGTTTTTGTACATGATCCAACTGCAGATTTCTTTGGTTGAAAATTGTCATGGTTTAACCTGGCAGGCAGTTAAACATCACACAGCCATTCCCTCACTGCCCCCTGCACTGGGATGGGGGAGAGAATCGGGGGGGAAGTAAGATTTGTGGGTTGAGATAAAGACAACTTGATAGGACAGAAAAGGAAGGGAACATAATAGTAATGATAAAAGAACATACAAAACAACTGATGCACAATGCAGTTGCTCAATACCTGCTGACTGATGCCCAGCCAGTTCCCGAGCAGTGGACCCCTGGACAGCTTTTCCCGTAGTTTATATGCTGAGCATGACATCCTATGGTATGGAATAGCCCTTTGGTCAGTTGGGGTCAGCTGTCCCAGCTGTGTCCCACAAGAAGTTTCTTGTGTGTGGCCCCACCCCTTCTTGCTGGTGGGCCGGGGTGAGAAGCAGAAAAGGCCTTGACTCTGTGTCAGCACTGCTCAGCAGTAACTAAACCATCAGTGTGTTATCAACATTATTCTCATCCTAAATCCAAAACACAGCACTATACCAGCTACTAGGAAGAAAATTAACTCCATCCCAGCTGAAACCAGGACAAAAATATAACTCCTGTATTTGTCATTTAGTGCTATTTCAAATAATCTGCTACTTTACTTTATACCACAGAAAGAAGAAGTATGAAAAGAGGAAGAAAAGAATTCTGATGAATGAGACAGGAGCAGTTTAACCTTTCCTTTGACATTTCTATAAGAAATCCAGTTGAGTTTATTTTTTCCAAAAAGTTGTAGAGGAGATTGAAGCTTTGGGAGGGAGTGGGGGGAGGGAAACAGCTTTGAGGCACAAAAATTAGCCCAATCCTTAAGCAGACTTTGTCCTCCTTAACTGGGTAAGTTAGAAGCAACTCAGAGCCCATTTACACCATGCAGTGATGAGTGAGTGCGAAGAACACTGCACCTGCAGGCTTTGGAAATGGAAGTAGCAGGGCAAGCTTACCAGACCAAGCCTGACACTGTGTTAACGCAAATGTGCTGCTTCCTGGACCCAGACTGGTATTCTGCATCATATCTTAGAATTTCTGCCCTTTGGGGACCTTGCACAATTGATTTTTTTCTAAACAGAAGTGGACTTGAGCAAATGCCCACTTTCTGAATAACTTCAAGATTTGAAACCTGGATCTTGGTTCATTATGCTAGCAAGTAGTCTGACAATTATAGAATATAGAATTTATAGCTGACCCAAATGGTTATTAAATTAGAAATCTGGGTAACTATCTGTAAGATGTATGAAAATCAGATTGAGACACTTCCACTTGGGCCTGACGTTCTGGTTTTGAACAGATTGGAGCTTTAATGACCTCACAGATGGAAGCTGGAAATATGTTAATTCTCATGAGATATTCTTATCTAGAATTTTGAGAGGCCTGGTTTCTACCCTAAGTTTCATATAAATATATGACTAAATAGAAATGTTTTTAACTGCTGAAGGTAATCTTTCTTATTTGTCTCTTACAATTTAAAAAAAAGTTGGCCATGCTGCTAGTCTCTTCAGTACTTCAGGAGTGTGCCTCAGTGACAGAAGTCTTATTTGTATTTCATTGTCTGTGAGAGTTTACCACCAAAGGTAGTTCTTAGTTTGAACAGATATATTTAAGGATTTCTTCACTAGTTACAGATTTTCTTAGGCTGCAGTGTTTTTTGAAAGAACTTTCTGCATTAGGAACACATCAGCTTTCTGAATTTGGCATTGTACCACAAGAATTAAGCTTCAGAATAAGCTTTCTCTCAATTCTCTATAAAATATTCACATGCAAGACAGTCAATTATTTGATTGAAGAATTAATAAACTCAATTATGTGATCTCGCTAATATGAACACATTTGGTGTCAAAACCATGGAAAATTGTACCACAACCCAAAGACTGTACAGGTCATTCTGAGATGGGAGTTGGGGTCCCCCATTTTGAGCCACTGGCAGCTGAAGCAATGTCATAGTCCCAGTTCTGAGCCAGACTCTGTCTACGTAGAAAAATCTCAATGTTAAATATCTGTCTGCTCTTCATGCTGAGGAAGGCAATCCTTGCTCATCATGTCCTGGCAAGACCTTTCAGCTAAGGAAGATGACATTGAGAAGTTGTTTCCTCCTTTTGCTCTTTATCTGACTTTCAGCTAATAGGGTATGTCAGAAGAAGGGAAGAGGTTGGTATTACGCAAAATCCAAGTTTATAAGGGAAAGAAACCAGTTCCATGGAAAAATTGATTATATTTTTTGTGACCTATCTTGTCCAATTTTATTCAGGGATTCTACAGTAGAATTATATGGAAAACTTCAGAAAAATGATCAATCCTACTATGATTCTGGCATTTCTGTAGAACTTGATGGAGTAATTATTACAATAACATTCAAGTTGTACTGTATTAACACAGCTTCAGTTCTAGATTATTAGTTGAAATATAGATCTGTGATGCTGGAGGCAGAATATACAATGTCCTCTTTTTATATATAAAATCAAGGATTCCCATTTTAACTGCCACTGACTTATGTCCTTTTTAATAGTCTTGGGGCAAATGATACAGGCTGACTTTTTCAACTGTGCCTACAAATGATATAATTTTTCAGTGGGTATTAAGGAATATAAGTAGGCCCGTTTGGGAAACGAGGGAAGTCTTTGCTCCTATTGCCTCTGCTCTACTTGTTCAGCAGCTATTTAAGAGTTTGGTTTCATTTGTGGTTAAATCAGTATTGTTAATGAGTATGTGTGATGAGATGATTAAAAAAAAAATCACAGAAGCTTTTAGGGGAAAAAAAACCAAATGAAGAGAATTTCACTCATGTCAAAGTAATGTCTGATTTCACGCATGTTTCAAGGCTCCAGAGAATATTAAAATTCTTTTATTAGGTAAAAAGAATAAAAGTAGCTCAATTGGTGCATGCATGCAGGCATCTTTGCTAATTGAAAGAGAAAATGAGAACTGATAGAAATAACCTCTTCACATGAGTTTATCTTATCTATGAGATTAGTGAAAGCAGGTTTAATAAAGCGCTCTCTAACACTGAGGAACAGTTAACCTAGTACTTGCTTGGAACTTAGGCAGCCACCACTTCATAAACTTGCAAATACTCCCCAAGTTATTTTTGCAGAATAAGAAGTGTTATTAACTTTTCAAATAGAACTGGATTTCCATTCTTTGCCATCCTTCGATGGGGAAATGAACAGGTGAAACGTCATGGATGTGTATTCTGTTTTGTCCATCTTTTTAATCCTGCCTCCACCTGGATTCTTGTAGTATGCCAGATTCATGTTTGCTGTAATTAATTTCAATTTTTCAGCGTTGATTTGTAGTAATAGAGAGTTTGGCCTAGATTTTTAAAAGGCTGGCTAACTGAAAGGAAGTATTAACAAGTATTCAAAGGGTCTTTTATAACCACTATGGAGTAATTGGAATATTTTGGTAGATTCAAAAGAATAGCAACTCACTAAGGGAATTAAATTAAGCTAATGAAAGAAAGCCTTTTACTTAGAACCAATAAAACATGTTAGACTTTGCAATAATCCATCTGAACTGGTTTTGAAGTTCTATGGCTTGATTTTATTTGAAGCTGAATTGGACGGTACACTTAACATACTGTGGGAAATGATCTTGAACTGGTGTGGGGAAGTATTAAATTTATGTTAGATCTTTTTTCACTTGGCTCTTGGAACCACACAGGAATTAACAGAGTCTGAAGAAAACACCTGCATGAATGATCCAGACGTTGCACAGTTGACTTTTGTAGAGAAGGGGTGGGGGAAAACATGAAACCAAACAAAACCAGCTTTCGGTGGTTCCCCAGTTTGAGATTGTGAGAGTGGTTCCTGATGGTAAGACCCTTTGTATGTTCTCTGCTACATGTCCAGGTCTGTTTGTCATCACTGTAATAATCTGCTACAATATGGTTTGCATATTCAAAAGTCCTGGCCATTATTAGGAGGATACTGATCTAGATGGGTCATTGACCTTACTTTTTGCATGGTAACTGCTGTGATTTGTGTGTTTACTTTTCTTTTCTTTTTTTTTTTGCCTCAAAAGATTTTCATGCAAAGCAACACTGAAATTGTCCTGTTCAAGTAGTAATGAATATTTCATAGACGACTGTGATGCTGCTTGAATTCAGGTTTCATATCTCCTTCCTGTTTTTTTTCTCTGCCTACAAATAACCTGGCAATCAAAATAAGAAACAAATAGCAGAAAAAGTTTCATTCGAACATCACACTTTAATCCCTTTCTATTATGATCATCTTTCATTGTAAGAATGTCCACAAAAGTTTTTACGATTAATGGGCTTTTTTTTAAGTGTTTTTTTTCTTGGTTTTGTTTTTTGTTTTTCCTTTTTGGGCTTAAGCCACTGTTTTGTTTCATCATCATTTATTGACAGAAACTCCTGTAGAAAAATGACATCCATTATTAAAAATTCCCCCAGGAAATCTAGCAGACAAAAAACTTTACTAGCTATTCCTCCTTTGTTCTTTTTAGCTGTTCTTATCACAATACCAAAATTTCATTCTTCATAATTGGAATAACCATAACTTATATCCGATAGTTTCATGCAAAATATTATCTAAATGCATTTATTTCATAACCTCTGTTAAGGTGTTCTGCCTGCCTAAAGGTTGTTTCTGTCATGTCTTTTCTATAAGTAGAAAATTGGGTTTTGCATTGTCAGAATGTCTACTTCTCGTATACTATGTCATACAGCTTTTTCTCATGGTCACAGTGGATTCAGAAGACAATTTGCCTTTAATGTTGCACATTTTTGCACTGTTTTACAGAGATTGTCACCAAACTCAAGAAGCCTTCTTATAACTTTCCTGGCTTCTTAGGGAAAAAATGCTAATCTACTGAATTTTATTTAGCACTGTTTGATGCTTATACTTGTATTTGCAGATTTCTGTTGAAACAAATTAGGAACAGAAAGTTTCCTAGTAACCACCACCTCGTTTAACTTTTATCTAACAGATAAAGTAAGGGATGTTTGTTCTAGTGTGCCTGTGGCTTATCAATGCTGTTGTCAGAAAGCAGGCACATTTTCAGGCAGACTACAGGTGGTGTTGACATTTATGGATCCCATTTTCTCTAAATAGGCCGCTTTAGAATCAAGATCGTATTCAAAAGCTGCCTTTCAAAACAGTTTTATTTCTCTTTGAAGGGAGGATTTTGTGAATTCAGACAATTAGCATTTTTAACAGCTTGCACTTTAGAAGGAGGGTAAGAAAGTCAGCACCCAGAGTTCTACCATGAGGGATTAAGTAACTTTTAAACCGGAGGCATTCTCAGCTCACTGTAATTAGCTCTCCAATAAAACTTTGCTCCAAAACTCATTTAAAATGGCATTAACTTCAACTAGTTCTTTTGAAAAATCCAGACCCACTGCAATGCTCCACTGTTCTGGGTTTGTGAGGACATCATTAAATATGAAAGATGACATTACTTTTAAAAAATATTTTTACTGAAAATTATTACATGCCGAAACAGACAAAACTTTTCTCCCTAATTCTAAAGGCCTCATTTTCCTGCCAGTCATCCCTGTACAGCTGTGCCTTTACCAGCAGCCGCCTTAACAGTGCAGTATCAGCCATGCACCTTTTTTTGAAAGACAGTCTGAGACTTTGTTCAGCATGTTTGTGTGTGAGTATTCGTGGAATGACAGAATTTGTGGATGGGATGAAGGTGATGGGATGATGAGAATACCTTTTAAAAAGAACAGACTTTTTAAAATAGACATTTATAAATCCAGTTTTTCTTAACTGCTCTGACCTGCGTATTCTCTGCTGATATGGTGGGTTAATGAAGGAAATGAAGTAGGACACAGGATTAGTAATCACAGAAGTCACACATGGTACTGCATGAGTAGTGTACTTGCTGTTTGTTTAGCAGAGGTAACTAGCGTACCTAATCTAGCTATGTGGCACAAATCTTGCTAGACTGGTAGGTATTTTAAGTAGCAGGACTAGTTTCCTTATAAATTGTTCTCCAGGTATGGCATGACTATGATACAAAGGGTCTGCTATGTGTAAGTCAGAAACCTATGAACATAAAGCATGCTAACCAGTACCCTTGTGTGGAACATGTTTCAGTAAAGGTAACAATTTACTGGGCATTTGCTGCCCCACGGTAACTGCCAGACCCATAGTGTTCTGTGGTAAATGCAATGTGCATGGTGCAATGTGTCCTTACACATTCTTTTTAAGGGCAGGTGAGATAATTTCATTGCAATGAAGTACAATGTTTGCAAGGCAGATGAGAATTTTTTTTGGCTGTGCCATAAGAGAATGACCACTAATTCCCTTTATTTTGCACCTTTTCTTTCCTCTTGGTAAAAAGAACTTTCCCCTTGTTTTTTTTCCTGCACTAGTTAGAAAAGAACAGATTTGCTATGAGGACCAGGGCACCCAAAACAATCTCAACATCATCTTCTCATAGAAGTGATTCAATACAAAATATTGCACTGACCTTACATTTTATTTCTACATCATTACATCTCTGTTTAAAAAGCATTTCCTTTCACTATGCCAGGTGTGTGTTGCTATTTCAAACATCCTTTTAAGACACATTAATTTGGAGAACACATCTGAGGCACAGTTTTAATAGCTGAAACATTTTATTTACTTATGTTTTTAATACTTGGGTAACTCTAACAATTGCGTGGGGTTTTTCCACCCCATTTAAAAATGAATTACATCTGGGTCAGAGTAAAAACTGAAGAGATTTTTTTTCCCAGCTGGTGTGTTGTGGTTTTTGTTTGTTTCCCCCTGCAAAGTAATAAGTGAAGGATCATCTTGAGAATTGCTGAAGTAGTTTGCTATATGATACCATGATTTTTAAAAATGTTGAGCTGTATCTTGCTCAGTTGTAAATCCTATCATGAATAAAAAAAGACAAAACTCATCTATGGCTTTATCACATGCCTCAAGCAGCATAATAAGAGAGTGATTTTTCCTTTAATAAAGAAATTAATTGTTTACAAATAATAAAAGCGGAAGACACTTCACATTATAATGGGAATAGTTTCAGAAATGATATTCTTTAAACTTGAAAAATCTAGTTTTGAGAACAGGAAGTCCCCAGAATTCTCCCTGGACGATCAAAGAAGGCTTATTTAAATTTCAGTTGTTTGAAATGCATTGCAATTTGCAAACCTCCAATATGAATTTGCACTTCTATTAAAAAAATATCAAAGTGGCATCCCAAGGCTCTTCAGGTGCAAGTATGTTTCTTTTAGATGAGCAAACTAGGATATGGAATAATTAATTAGTTGTTCCAGGTCAGTTAGCTTAGGCCAAAACTATAATAAAAATAATCCCAAATGTCCAATATGCAGTGTAAGTCAGTAAACAAATGGTTTCTTACATTCTTTGCTTTAAAACCATGCTATACATTTTTACATTTTGAGCTGTTTGTGAAGAAAAATAAAATTTCTGCATTTCACTTCTGGCTCATGTTAAATGTTGAAAATTTAAATGGATGCTTGATTGTTTTTCCTTTTTCTTTCTCTTTCTTTCCTTGCACATGAGCTGAAACAGAGTAATTATATGTGGTTTTGCTAGAGAGGCTGTTAATGTCTGTGAGGTATGTGAACCATACAGGAAATAAAAATTGTCTGCACCAGCACCCCAACAGTATGACTTTGTAACCTCAGTTACAAGACTTTGTCAGCGTCCCAGTCCTTTGTGTGAAAGAGAATGCTGATAGCGGGGGCTGCTTTCTGCTCCTTACCAGGTGCGCTATGATGTTGATGCCTTCTCGCTTCTGGGTCTACTTTGGGAGTCACTTCTGTGCGATTGCTGTTTATATGATTAAGTATGTTTTATGCTGTGTCCTTGTGTCGCTGGTCTGCAAATCTATGTTGCATCTGAATTTATTACATATTATGCGTTTTACACATGTAGAATAGTTGATCTTTTTTCACTGTAATCCTAAAAGTAGACTTAGCTAGTTCCTAAGGTTGCATTGCATTTGACCAATAATTGACCAGTGCTTGCTTGGTCTGACATCCATTATCACTTTGTGCCTATGCTTTCAGGGCCTCTGCTATTATCCTATGGCTGTATTCCTTGACATTGCATTATTACACTAGGATCATAGTCCATTCTGCACAGAATAATTGTTATTACTCTCTAATAGTTACAGAAATATATGTATATAACAGTAGATGTAACACCACAGTCATACAGAGCCTAAAAGAAATCAGGCAGTGGTCATCAGACAATTGCTGTAGTTTAACTGGCAAAAACAATGTGGTTTTTCTCAGGCAATCCAAGAAAGACCAGACAAAACCAGAGACCTGTGTTAATACGTAGCCTGTTGCCCATGTTACAAGCTGCAGGCTCTGTAGTTTTGGCAATACTGTGACTGCTAAAAACTTCATCTTTGACTTAATTTAAGTCATTAGTTCTTTTTCATCAGTGTAGCATTCAGCAGCAAGTAAGTAGAAAATTAACAAAGGAAACAAAATGCAACAGCAGCATTACATATATATATATTTTAATGCATATAGTCAATCATTTTACACTGCTTTTTGTGTCTAGAAGTGATAGGAAGAACATACTAACTCTAGTTGAACTGTATCACCTTGCTGTATTCTTGTTTGAAGAGCAGAAGGTATTAATGCCAGATTTGTAGCTTTCAGAGCAATCGCAACTCCAGAGTTTTTGCCAAATGTTTCCAAAGTTGTTAAGAAGAGTACTTAGAAGTGCCTTTCATGATGTCTTTTATAAGTGTTGCTGGGTAGCAGCCTTTGACCGCGTTTACTAGTACACCTCTGAACTGATTCAACTCTGGCCACTTCTGTGTATTAAATACTTCTTCCTATGCCAGGTCATAGTTTCTTTATCTTCTGTTTGTATTTGTACCATCACACCTGTGCTTCACAGGAAGGCACAAGATGAAGGAGGAGTTCGTTTGTGCTTCCTCCTCACCCTCTGTATAGCTCCTCTGGGGTGGGTAAAAGGTTGCCCCTCATTTTAAAGTCCTTACTTTCATGTGGAAAATGCACTTCCACAGTTGTATGTTCTGTTGAATTTCTGTACTGTTGCCTAAAGGTCAAACAACACAGCCTGTTCCAGAACTGCAAGGAATTCATATTAAAAAAGAACATAATATTTTCTACTATTTTATAGTTTCGCTTTAAACGAACAAACCAAACAGATAAATCCAGGAAAAAAGTGGAGTAGATCTGAAATCTCATTACTTCTAATTCTTTCCCCAAAAACTGTAGCCCAGTACTGACCTAGGCTATGTTAAAAGTTCACACTTTGCCTAGAGAAATAGACATAATTGTTTCATTAATTTCAAGATTATAATTAAGTCATCTTCAATGTTTTCAATCCTTTTCTCACAATGTCTCTATGAATAAAACATCTCCCAATGGTATATTGTCTATTTTTTAAACTTCCTTCTGGATTCCTCCTCATTCTAAATAAAGATACCATCTTGAACAGCACAGTAGGTCAATTTGCTTTTTACAAATTGGGATTTATGCTCTTAATTGGACAGTTTCTAAAATATGGCAAATCAAGGATTCATAATTGTGTCTTAAAAGACTTGTACAAATACATGAATGAATTTTTCATGCATTCTTGATTTGTTAAAATGTGTTCATTTCTCAGTGGATAGAGAATAGTAGGCAGGATACTAAAAAAGGCTTTCATTTGTGGGCATAGGAGTGAGAAAAAGCTAAGAAGGTATTATTAAATGCAGAATGGAATCTTCAGGTGAGAGGAAGAAAACTTGGGTGTAGCACAGAAGCAGTTTATAGATGGGGGACTTTATTGGGTTGGAGTGGGGAGACCTCCTCAGTTGTGAGGGAAGAGAAAAGAATTTGAAGAGGTGAAAGGCTAACCAGAGGGAGCGCAATGATTGTAGCAGGTGTACGTAGGGGAGGGTGAAAAGGAGGAGGGAAAGCAGAAAGGAAAAGATTTTGTAGCTCAGTCTGAACTATATTTGGCACTAATCAACTCCAGCTGCATTTAATAGGGTAACTAGCCCCAGAATCAAGAGCCTTTACTAGGGATTAAGGTCAAGCAGTTTAACACTTCTGGGTGTCATATTAGCAACTGACTGAGCTAAGTGTCGTTAATTAAATGCACTGGGCCCATATGCAGCATGTAGAAAGAGTGAAGCACTTACTGAATATGAGTTTTACTAGAACCAAGGCAGTGATCTAGGGTCCGTATAATTTGACAGCGGGAAATTCCTATAAAAAGAGAAATTTAGTTTGAAAAAAAGAGAGCTGGAGAATCTTCTACTGAGAAATACAAGCTGATATTTTACAGCTTTGGGAGGCTGGGGAGCTAATGCCTGTGCTGCTCTGCAAATTTTTTCATCCATATAACTCCATCTCCTTAGCTACCTATGCGTTGTTAAAACCCCCAATTTATCACCTGAAACTAAGTCACTTGCTGTCCATCTGTATCTGGAAGTTGGTTTTCTTTTTATGTTTTTTTTTTTTTACTACAAAAATTAAATTCTAATAGAAATCTTGTTTTATCTTTTCCATTCTAGAAGCCAGATTTGCATTTAAAATGATGTGAAAAAACTTCAAATTCATACTAACTCTGTGGATAATTTCAACATTTATTTTTAATTCAAAAGAAGACAAGTAATCAATAATGCATGTTTTCTCTGTTTGTTATTGGTGGGCTGCAAAAATACATAAGTGTGCTTTTGCATATAAAGTACAGCATCATCATTAAATAGAGAATAGTTTACTCCACTGGCTTTCTACCTTATAACACACAACAGTATCAAAAACAGAGGGAAGACTTTTTCTTAGTTAAAATTCTTTTGCTTTATTGTTAATGGCGATTCAGACTTAAGCTATGGAATCTTCTCATTTTACACACTTTCAATCAAGATCCTGTTGAAAGTCTGTCACTTTCTGTTGCAAGAGAATTGCCTTTCTCACTGATTTTTGTTTCATTTACGTTTTGCAAGGAGGCCAGCTGAAAAAAGCAAATTATTTTGTTTTCTTAGTTTGCATTTATTTCTAATGACAGATGTCTTGGGAACTCTGAAATGGATCTTTAGTTGGGCTGCTACAAATGAATGTAGATACTTTAAAGTATTAATGTAGTTCTTATCCCTTTCCAGTAATGGTATCAAAGGAAACCATCTAAGTACAGATTGTTTTGCCATAGTTATTCCTGCCCCCCCATTAAAAAAAAAAAAAAAGTTTAGTCTTTCAAATCTTTGGCTCTTCAGACTAATTCCAAGTTGGAAGTTTGTTGTACACGCGTAAGCTCTTAATGAAGCTGTGTTAAAAATATTACTGTTCAAGTTGCTGTGTCTTGACAATGACTGATTTTAGGAAGAAACCATCTTCACAGGAGGCTGTTTCAGTGTGTTTAATGCTACTTGCTTTTTATCTTATCTTGGAGAGCAAGCTTCCATGTCCATTCATACTTGGAGTGTACACGTGTCCTAACATTCCCAAGGGAAGAGACTTCCACTTTGCCTACAGAGAGCATACTTATGGTGTCTCCTCCCTCAAGCTCAGCACCTGAACATGGAGGGCAGGATGTCGTCGGTATAATTTCAGTTTCTCTCAGAACTGGTTATTGTAATACCCCGTCTTCTCATATAGTAATAGAGTTTAACAGGCAACCACCAGGACTGACCTGGAAATGAATTGTTTTTGTGGAGGAATGATCAAATTTTATTTTTCTTTTTTTGTTGTTCTTTTGTTTGTTTGTTTGTTTTTTCTTTAATTTGTTTCCTTTTTCAGTTACCACCCACAACATGATAATGGAGTAACTTCGGTGCTCCTGCTCCTCCTTCCTGTGCTATACTTCTCTGGCAAGGGGTGGCAACACTGGTAACTGCTAGTTGGAGTTGTGTGTAAGCATGCTGCTGACAAACACAGTGTGTGCTTTTATTGCACCAAAGGACGTTGGATCTCTTGTACCCAGCAGCCAAGTTGTCACAAAATCTGTAAGAATAAAATAATCTCTGAAAACTTTGCAGAAATCAATTTGCTGGTTCCAAAACTGTATTGGGACATGAAGTACTGGCAGGCAGACAGATGGACAGAGAGAGCGTGATTGCTTAACTGGCATTTCCTCTAGAAACAAAACTCAAAATAGCGTAAGAATGTGTGTATTTATTTGATCAGACCAAACCTATGTCTAGTAGAGTGTGCTCTTTTCCAAAGTGGCCAGCACGGGATACCAGAAGAGAAACGTAAGGATGAGACGGACAGAATTAATACTTCCCCATAATACTTTTTGCTTTTGGTAACTTTTGGGTTCGGGACTTCCTGAGCTGGAGGTTTTGCATTTGTATTTAATAGCCCTTAATGGAAAATTTATGGAAGGAACAGGCAGTTGAGCCCATGTAAACTTTATAGCAGCTACAAAATTATGTGCTGAAGTATTCTACACTTTAATTAAAAGGTGTGTGAAGGATCAAATATTTTAGTTATTTTGATCTTGCCTGTCTATTTTGAACTTATTGAGGGTGTTGGTTTTTTGACAAGTAGGAAGAGTAGGAACAAAAGTTACACATAAGGACCAAATTTTAGATGGAAGTAGGGACTGATAGGCACAGGGTATGCTATATTAGTTGGTAGAGAGGGATTCTGGAAGATGAGAAAATAGGATATTTGAATGAAATTGAGGGAAAGAAAGACTGGAAACAAAAACCTGTTTGCAAGAGGGAACAGTATAAGGAGGACACAGATACTGCTGTTCATAGTGGAAGAGAAGAATGAGGACAAACAATCTTGCAGGGGAAGAGAAGGAAGAAGAAGAGAGTATGGCTGAAATGTGGAATTAAGAGGCATACGGGGCTATTGGCGTGGGCAAACAACATGGCAGGGGGAATATCACAGAGGGGTATCTGCTAGCATGTTGAGAGTATATGGATGGCCTAATAGGAAGGTCCTAAAATAGGGGTGCAGTTGTGGTCCACAGATAACTGGAGCTGAGATAGGACAAATGAAAGTACCTTTGGTAGCTCCTGCTTGACACTGTCTGGAAACGGAAATCAGTAGGTATTTTTTTTTAAGTACAACATTCTTTTGGTTCATGCATATGAAGACGAGTGAGAGAGAGATAACGTAGTTGCTGGCTTTATATTTTAGCTTAACGTTCTTATTTGTCCATCAATTCTGTACAGATTTGATGTTGCACTCTGAAGTAATCTTTGTGTGCATACTTGGGTACTAGTGAGTGACCTTTTTGTAATGTCCTTTCCTTACAAACACAGCTTACTGGAGTCATGAAGTTGTGAATGTTGAGAGACTTTTAATAAAAGGAGACTTCATATTGCATTCTTACTGTAGCTGGTGATTTATGATAAAAGACTTGCAATGCTGGGGCTTCTCTTTCTCTTTATTTCCGCTTCATACTTTAACTTGGATGGCCTACACATTTCCCTGTAGGAGATATCATTTGAACCTGGATATAAATCTCAGAGTGGTAGTGTTGGCAGAGGGAGGTGGTTTTCTCTTAAGTGCTCTCTGTGTAAATGTGCATAGTGTTGTATTTTGCAAAAGTCCTGGGAGTGCAGTTTTTAACTGATGTTTTACAAAGTCAAAGAGCAAATCCATACCAAAGAAAAAATTAAAAAATATGCTGCTCAAAAGCCATACCCTAAGGTACTTGATTTTATGTCTGTACAAGCATTAAAAGAAAACAACAAACCAGAAATCACCTGCTTATATTTGTGTGCTAAAAGAAATTTCCTTTCACATCTGAAATGCAGTTAACATGGAAAAAAAAAAAAACTTTTAGCCTTCCAATTTTTATGCAGTATTCCTTGGGGTAGGAGACAGACAGGAAACTAAACATTTCAACATTCTGATTTTTCACAGGACAAATACTAACACCTGTTGTTGGGATATTGGTCATTTATTACATTAAAATGCTGAAAGGACAGTATGTCACGTATTGGGCTACCTCTTTTCACTGTGTTGGGCAGCTGCTTCAGGAAGCGTAGAATGACCATTACCCTTCATTCAGTGCTTTTACATAGCATGGATTTTGTAGAGCTATAGAGTAATACTCTGCTGACGTGTCATCTATGTTGGGGAGAGGGATCCTAAAAGTTTTGATTCCTATCTATCTCTATTGCTACAAAGAAGACACTATTCATAGGTTATTTATTAATTTTTTAAAAAATCTAGTGCTTGCAATCTTCAGAAATGGTCTTTTTCATTTTCATTAGAAGTTTCATTTAGGACACAAGTACTGTGAAGGCTTCAGATTTTAATTAAATCATGTCCGTTTTTACCAATTTGTCTTAACTACATGGGAAATATGAACTGAGATTAGTGTTGCATGAAGAGAGAAATCCATCTCTAGAGGTGATGAGCTTTCTAGGAGTTAAATTTTTCCTAACATAAATCTGGCTATTCTTGCTAAAGCTAATTATTCACTTGTCCGTGGTGCTCGGATGCTATGAAACAGACATGATAGACTGCAGTTACTTAATGTGGGACAGGGACAGCTAAAGAATGTACATTTTAAAGATTCTCAGGCCAGTTATAATTTATTGTAGTACTTGCCAAAGCTTGAGAGGTGCTTTCAAAGTCCCCAAAAAAGCGCACTTCAATACTCTAAGGAGTATACGATAAATTATACATACGAAGGGCAGAGATATTCAATTGGAAATGTTACAAAATCTTTTGAATGTGGGAGAATACCAAGGACTCCCTACAGTTAAGCTTCCTGTGTGTGCCAGTATGGCTTTGTTCTCTTGCCTGTGGACTGAAAGATGGTCACATTCAAGCTGTATACTGAGACTTTTCCTAATAACCATTGGTATAGAACAGTTCCAAGGCAGTATTGTTTTAAGTAGCACAATAAAGTCTTATGCTTAGGGGACAAGTGGAAGCTGTCAATGCTTCTTAAAAGTCATTAATACCTTCACTGTCTGGGCCACTATTGCTTCTGTTAGTTCATTAGGATTTCTTATCTGCAAAATCAGTGAACTATTCTTACTGGACTTGACACTGATTTTGCTTTGCATTGTTTGGGGAAATGTGCAAAATTGTATACAAAGCTGCTTTCTTTGTATAGCAGTAAATTTTCCATTTGACTTATTCTGATTATTTCTGATGGATGTGGGTTACACCAGTAGCCTACAGACCAGCAAAAGTAGTTAGAGTAATAAAAAGAGCTTGTTTTCTTGAGTAGGCACCAGGCTCTTCTCTCAATCATCTGCAGATACTGATTAAATGTTAAATGTTAAATGAACTGTTAAATGTCTCTGATAAAATTAATGGTTAGTTCTTTATATTAGTCAGGGTTTGGGTTAACTGTATTTCTGACGTTACCAGCATCTAGCTAGGAGTAATTAGACTATTAGATTAGAAAGTATAATTTCAGTAAGTGATATAAAGATGCTTTTACTAGGAAAGTAGTGTATTAAGCAAGATCCATGACATGACCGTAGTATGGTGGGAATTTGACATTCTTCCAAGCACGACTCTCGTTTAGGCACTACCCATAGTAAGTATGGAATGGAAAACTTCTACTGTAGCACTTTTCATCCTTCTGGGTCAAGACTTTTCTCCATTAAGGCCTAGGGAAGCCTGGAAAGATTCAAGGGCATCAGCAAGGCAATAGTCTTGGAAAGGCTTTATGCACACTGGTTCCACAAAAATATTTTTTTATCACTAGCACTCTTTTGTATGTTGCTGCTTCTTCAGAAGTAAGTCAAAGCTCAGTATATCTGCAGGTCACATTGCCAATATCCTGTTAGATTCGTATCTGTGTCAACTGATGATAGCCTCATAAGATAGCTGTTGGTACCACAATAAACACAGCTGTGACTCATCTGTGGGGCTGTATTCTGTAGTGTGGCTGAAGAATGTAATTAGAAAGCAAAAAACATCTTGCCAGCAGTACTGACTGAAGATTGTCTACAGAAATTCTGTGATAAGAGAAATACAGGACAAGAAAGAATTTTGTGCATCTTGGCAGTAATTTAAAACCAGGGGCAGAATTGGAAGTCAGCCTTGCAAAGGGGTGCAGACAGGTTATAGGAAAGACAGCCTCATAAGACTGGCAAAGCTTTTTCAAAGATATTGCATATGAAAGTGAATCCTAGGAATGCTAAAGTGGAGCCTATGAACCAGTGGATGTGCTGGTTTTCTGTTAAATTTTTTTACACTGAAGTTTGCAGCCTTCAAATGTTGCCTTTCAGAACAGTAGATTTCGCAATAGGTAGAGCTATCAAAATGGTAGACCATAGTTTTCATTATCAAAAATATCTTCAAGGTAAATGCTGCAGTATAAGTCTTAATATTGCCATACTTAACCAAATGACTGCATTAATCTGATTTCTTGACTCTGTCATCAATTTGTGAAGAGATAGTGTGCTAAAAACCTATAAAAGGGATATTTGGCTTCCCTTCTTACTGAAAGAGCAAATATAATCCTAATGGGTAAGATACTTAGCAGGCTTCAATCTAAACTTCTGTAGGCATTTACAGTAGCTGAGATACTTGCTCTAGGAAGTCCGGTCAATAACCATATGCAAGTGATTGAGTGGTGCAGACACCCAGGAAGGACAGAGATTGTTTTCAGTAATATAAAATATAAATCATGAGAGCAGCAAGGAAAAATTGAACAAAATAAGACTTAATATTGTATTTTAGGACAAAAAATACCTTGAGTGAATTTCAGCAAATAATGAAACTGCTTCCAAAAGGGAAATGATGAAAGCCTCATCTCATTATAACTGAACTAAACAGGCCAATGCATTCTAATAAGAATTTCTGCATCATCTTTTGACAGATGTGTTAGTGACATGATAGGTCTTTGATGTTTTACACTTTTCTGATTCCAGAAATATATTCATAAAGTGAAATCTGTTTTCATTAGAAACTCTTAAGATTTGGGGGCCATACTAGTGTATGTCGGGTAGTATTAGAAAATAATATTTAAAAGGACAAACCTGAATCTATGTTTTCTGCACATACTATATGTGCATTGATGAGCTCATTAAAATATTACAGCATTTCATAATTTGTCACCCTTTTTGAATGTTCATTTACTTGTGTGTTATCCTATTACTTTTCTTTAATCTGATGCAATACCAGTTTACATTAATGAAGGGAGAGTCCTGCTGTTGTTACAACAATTTGGCAGTGATCTTAAGATGCTAGACACCTTCAGGACCTTTTAAAAGAAGTGTTGTGCACCAATTTTCTTTTTACAGTAGTTAGAAGTTACGGGATGGAGGTAAATCTATGCAGTATTCTTTATCTACCTACTGACTTCCTTGCTCATGCATGTTCCCAGGGTCTTGTGTCTTTAGCTGATAAAGTTTCTGTTGCTTTAGAGAAGTCTGAGCTAAGTGTGGATCTGATACCAGTGATTTAAAAGATACTGCTTCTGCAAGGAATTACTACATGAGTACTTGTTTGTGGGTTTTTTGTTGGATGGGCTTTTTGTTGGATGGCGTTTTTTTTTTTTTTGGGGGGGGGGGGTTGTTGGGTTTGGGTTTTGGTGTTTTTTGTTTTGGTTTTTTTTTTGTGATTGACACATGGTATAGGATTGAAGCAAAAAGGTTTGACTGGGTCAAGTTAGGTCCTGGAAGTGGTTTGTGAGTGTTTCTTGTATGTCCCCTAGGTGGCTGTTTCAAGGAATCTCCTCATTTTCCAATTCATCTCTCTAGTATAAGCTGAGACTAGTCACACTGTGTGTGGTGTTAGAGGAAATCAGAAGCTCAGTTTGCGAATCAAGGAGGCAACAAAGACGACAGTGATGGCAAATGCATAGCTATAATTTAGAGACAAGTAGGTACTATTGTCACACTTGAATAAGATTGACAATATATTCCATAGACTTAAGATATCTCAAAGCTCAATTAGCTTGCTTATTATCTCTCTAGTAATTTTTTTTTTTTTCTTTAAGGAGACTGGAATTATATTTTTCAGGGCTTAAAGATGTTAGCATTGTTGTTCAACCACACAGATACGGAGATTTCTTTGTTATATTAACATGGCTAAGGTACGCTGATACAATATTGCTGTTCCTATGTAAATTATTTGAATCTGAAGCTCTATACTTTCTTATTTGAACTTGTATTTGCCAAGAACTACTTTAAAGGCAAGGATACAAATGGCTTTTATATTGCATTTATTCAAATAAACAGACCAAAGGACATAAATTATGTTAGGACTGCTATAGGTACGAGCATGTGTGGGTTATAATATTTAAAAGAAGCATATGTTTCCAAAATGGTGAAATTGCAAGGCTTTTTTATTTGTTTCTAGTAGGCAGTTATTGCAGTAGGCAAAGTCTGTGCATAAATTATCATCAAAACCTGATGTGTGAAATACAGCTTCTGTATGTACTGGATGTAGAAAGTGTTGAATTCTTTTAATGAAAAAAATTTATCAGTGTCTTTGGAATATAAGACAGATCATCTTGAATTTTGTGAGTAACTATTTTCCTTATGGAAATTTCACCAGCTCAAGAGAAACAAAGAAATCGTTAGGGCTTTAGGGAAGAGTAATTTTAATTGCCAAATATCATTAAAAAGAAAAGTATCATAGGGTTTCTTGTTTTAGAATAGATGAAGACTATTTTAGCTAAATTATTAATACAAAATATTTTTGTTTGTGTTTTACAAAGAAACAGTATCAGGATTTGTATCTTTGTTCTTTCCTTTTTAGCATGCTCAAAGTCAAGTGAAATTTGGAGAAATGATCAAATTAAGCCTTGATTTTTATTTTATTCTTTTTCCCAGCTCTGTTGTTCAAAAATAATGTAGGCAAGGTTACAAAATCAGTTATCCTGAAAATCAAATTTATTAAATACTATTTGTTTCATTTGGGACTGTATAATGTCTAAGGAACTTCAATTTGGTAACTTTTGTTTATATGCTATCATACATGATTTTTCATACATTCAGTGGTTGGTAGCTGTTTTAGTGTTTGTATTGCTATTGGAGACAAGTGTTTTTTAACTAGTGCAAAATCAAATATTTAAGCTGTTGTTAATCTGTACACTGTGGATTTTAAACAATGATCTCTTTGCAATGCAAGCTTGTGAATTCAAGTCCTTTGTGCATCTGATGGCTCCTGTATGTCTTAAATCCTTTAAAATAAATGGAGGTAGCCATTCATAACTCCAGATAATCTTATTGTAATACCCTATTTACTCTTCAGAGACCACAAGGCTACATTTGTGTTTGGAAAGAAAAAAGGGCAGCACTCATTCCCTAGCCGTGAGGGCGAGTGCCATGGAACAGCTCAGTTCTGTAAAGCTACGTGCTCCACAACAGTGTGGTCTTGTCCATATTTCCAGTTGGGCACAGTTCCTGCCTCTGCTGTTCTTCGAACCACTCCCAGTTGTACTACTTGACGTAAGTAGTGACATAAGTGCAAGCTACTTGACATAAGTGCAGCTGAATGATCAGACAGTACAAATGGCTGTGGGACAGTGCTTGTACCTGCACTAAGTCCTTTTAAGTTTACTGGATCGGACGTAGTCCTAAGGGGCTGTGGGTTGTGCTTTGATTTGGGAAAAGATGGGGGGTGAAGCAGTGGGAATTGCTGTCCAGCGTGCTGGTGGGGTGGTGCTGGGCTCTCCAGAAGGGTGGCCTGGCCCCGAGAAGATGAGTATGGTGAAACTACGCAAAATAGTGAGAGGCGGAAAATCAGTGTAGCTTTGAGGTGAGCTGTTATTGGTTTAAAGAAATGTATCTGCTGGAGGTAAGAATCGATTTTTTGTGCATGTGTGTCAATATAGTGTTCAGTCCTTCATCTCCAACTTTAACTCAGAACTCTTAAATTCCAATTATTTCTGGTGCATTGTTTCCCATGCTCACCAGCTGAACAAGTCTATGAAGAAAAACTCAGAACAAACAAACAGAACCCATGAGACTAAGTAGCTTGAGTAATCCTTACCTTCATTTCCTAGCACAAGGGAACAGGGAAGGTTAAACTGCATGGTTCTCCACCTTGGAGCTCTTGGGGGCTTGTATGGCTGCACTCACCAGCCAGGAAAACAGGCTTTGCAACTGTGGTTTGAAGGCTGCATGAGTGGCAGGTGAGTGGGGCGTAAAAGTGAAGGTAACAACATGAAGAGGTTTCAGTTGCTGTTCTGGTTTTGGGGGTTTTTTTGTTTGTTTTGTTTTTTTATTTAATCTTGTTTTCGGGGGATAAACAGAGAACTTACCACTTTAGGACTCACAGGAGTGTTACAGACATCTGCAAAAAGCATTTGTATTTCCTTTCCCTGAACTGACTGTAAAAAGCTGCTCTGAGATCCCATAGGGCCTATGCAATGTATTATAAATTGCTTGACTAAAAGAAGTGTATGCTATTCATGTACTACTGCTGCCCAAGGCTACTCTATTAAAATATCCTGTGTTCACTATATCGTATTACCATTCCTTAATTTTTATTAATAAATAAGCATAGCTGTGCAGTTATTTGCCTACTTTTTGGTAGACTCTTCTCACTTTGATTTTAGAATAATGGAGGGGCAAATAAAACTGTATTCATTGCGTGAAGGGAGAAGAAAAGGGAGGAATACAGAGATGCTTAATATTCATAATAAATTATGCAGGAAAATAAATTAAGGCATCACTAATTTCAACTGCTGAACTTACGGGGATTGTGTTTTCTCTAGTTAGAGTAGAGGCACAGTATGTCAATGAAGATGGGCATAACGCAATGTTGGTTTTTCCAGTTCAGTATTTGTTTCTATTCAATCTTCTCTGACCCTTACTTGCACTGCGTATTACCTTTCTCTACTTGTTTCAGTTGGATTTCTTGCAGAGTAAGATGCTACTGAAGGGTTGCAAAGGTAGTAAAACACAGCTTTCAGTTATCATTGAGAGTTGATGGGGTTTTTTTTCCTGTCATGTATGGCTTTTAAGTCTTTATCTGTTACAGTGGACAGGTATCTTGTTGAATTTCATATTTCTATCGCTGATGACCTCTTTATTTTCCATAGTGATATTTTATTGCCACTAGACAAGATAGCCATTTAATTTGTGAGCCCTCTAACTACAGGCTGTGTGCAGAGTACATTTTTAGAGCAGCATGTGATAGAGTAACTGATAATAAAAGAACCTTGTATCTAGATAAAAAAAAAAACCCGTTAGAGCTCTCATATGAAAGAGGTTAATGGATTCCAAGGAAGAAATGAACTGGAGTGTGTTGTCATTCAATCATACCGAGGTTTGATTTCTTTTATCAAGCTGAGTAATGACTGTAGGCACTTGCCCTTTCCATATCATTATAATTTGCAATAAAATGAAATGCTGAGGACTTTCTACATTAGCTGAGGAATAGTAGTTGACCATTTTCTTGCAGATTCATGGCCTTGTGCTTACTTCAGAACAAAGTAAAGAAATGCAAAAGATTGGTTTTACCTGTTTTTTAGGAGATCAGGTATATGTAAAATGGAGTATCAGCTTGTCCATGCGCGTGCGCTTGCTGACTCTTTCAGCTTCACCTGAAAGATCTGAAGTACTCCTATAAGCTGCTTTGAGTGATCGATAAGTAGGAAGCATCCTGTAGTTGCATCCTCAAAAATGACTGAATATAATTTTTATACATATAAACTTAAAAAAAACCCCAAACAAACAAACAAAAAAACCCAACCAAAAAGGAAAAAAGAAAAAAGCCAACTTGACTTTCTTAGTGGGCTGTTTTTCAAGAAAGCAGACCATCCAGTGACTCTTCTTGAGAATTGCAGTACTTAAAATGGGGATTTAGGTGCCTAGCTTTTCATATCTAATTTTCATAAACATTTAAATGAACATGTCCAGAAAAAAAAACCCAAACAATTGTTAACCACTTTGTCCTCTACTAGTTAAAAACAAGTCATGTCTTTCTGTCTTGGAGATTGTTACTTAACTGCTTTGGAATTTTTAGACTTCTGGTTAGCAAAAGAGTCTGGAATGGCATGCACTGGTATTTTACTAGCACCAATATAGTTCAGAACTTCCTGAAGAAGGGAGATTAGGGATAAAATGAGGAAAAAAACCTGAACGTCTCAAGCCGACATGCTTTTGTTTGTATGCTAGTCATAGAAAGCCTTCTTTTAGGTTTGATGTTACTCAACACGTACAGTAAATGGATTAAAATTGAATTGCTCAGAGGAAAGCATAATCTTCAGCAAACGTTATAAGAAATATGTATTTACTATTTGCAGAAAAGCACTTTATCCCTGGCTTTTATATGTAATCTCCACATCATTAATTTAAAAAATAAAAAGCAACTCCACCACATATTGTCTATTGCTCAGATCCAGGTTTGTTACTTTGACAGGATATCAGACTATTGTCCACATTTATAGGTACTGAAATTTTTGTGTCTAATGATATACACAATATTGCCTGCTGTTGTACATTTCATATATTCCTCCTGTCGAGATAAAGATAATGCATACATTAGGTTAACTTACTATTCCTTTCTTGTACTCTAAAAAAAAAAAAGTGGTTTCTTTTTCAGAAAAGCTGTCTTTATACATTTTCTAGTTGATGCATTGAATTACAATGCTCATGTCAGATTGTATCAGTCGTACAAGAGAACTGAATGATGCACCTCCAAGAAAGGAAGCAATTAGATGCCCTTTTTTTTCCTACAGTGAGTTTTCATTTTACAGTCACAGTCTGATAGCAAGGGGTGTGTGTATGAGGACGAAGGAGGAATCTAACAAGTAGCTGGAAGCAAAAAGCTGACAAAGAAACTGCCATGAACATGATCCCTTGATAAGGAGGAGGACAGATGATGGTGGATTTTATTTCCTTCCTCTTGGTTTGGGAAACTTGAAACCAGACATTCTAGTTCTGTTTTTAATTGTCTGTAATTCTTGTGTGCATGTTGTGTGCATGAGTTATTTCGCTTACGAACCAAGAAAAGGAAGCTTCAGGACAGATCGTGTTAAGGAAACTTACTGTGTTAGAGAATCTTCCCTGTGTTTCCCCAAATAGATTAATATCAAACATTTCCTTTGTATTAAGGCCAGTTTATATTAAACTGATTCTGGCAGTTCTTCAAGTAGCTGCTGTAGATATTTGCTTGTAAACTTAAGATTGAGTGCCAAACGTAATATTTGTAAGCATTATAACCTGCAGCATACAGGAATTCTACCTGCTAAAGCTAAAAGTTAAGTATCTTCCAAGGTAGCGGTTCCAGTAGTGTCAGCAAGTAGCTGTTACAGCAACATTTGGAGTCCCCAAGCAAGATGAGTAGTCAGCTATGCTAGGCACAGTGCTGTAATATGGTAAGAGTCGGTCTTCGATTCCAAAATTCTACAGCTTCAGTAAAACCTTTAAAAAAAGAATATTAAAAATTGAAATTAAGACAACTTAGTGAAAAAGCTAGCATTGTCAATGAATATCCATAATGCCAGTGAAGTATTCTTCCTACTGAAAACAGAAAGACCAATGAAACCTTTTTGGTTACCTTAGTTCTACATAGATGTCTTACAAGTCTTCCCCCAAAAAGTGCCCACAAATGGATGTACGCTAATTCAAATGGAGTGATTACCAACAAGTGCAGGTTTTTCTTACAGTTGAAACAGTGGTTGCATTTGTAGATTTTCTTCAGTTTCAGAGGTGTCTGAAAGCATAATATATGGGGATCTACTTTGGTAACATATGTGTTAATTCTGAGAGTAAGTAGAAATGCATCACCGAGGCAAAACACCACCTTTAGTATGTTCACTCTTGGCAGCTGGCCAGAACTCTTTTTTTCCCCCCTCCCCAAATGACATGATTTATCAGTTATGACAGGAGGTGGAATATGGACCACCGTAATACTTAAATACTGATTTTCATCAGATGACTTGAGTAATGCTGGGAAATTGGTAGCAAAGCAATCACTTCATGACCTAAGTACAACTTGAGCCACATTAATCCTGCTTGGGGTGAAATGCAGGTAGCTTTGTCAAGGTGCATGTTGGTGTTTTGAAGGTATTAGATTCTAAGAGAGTTGTGAGGAATGCTAATAAATAGTAATATTAGAATACATGTGATCTCTCTTTAAATTATAAATCAAACTGTATTTTTTCTTCCTTGTTCCTCTGTTTAGCCAAAATATTTTAGCCTCAGCCTGGAATCTAAATGGGGGAAAAATAAGCAGTCTGCTCTCAGGCTTCCAATATTAATATAGATTGTCTCCCAATTTATTTATCCTGCTGTTGTGCTAAGGAAATGTGTTTTCTGAATTACATACTGCATTCTGTCATTTTGGAATCGGTGTTGAATTTGTGATGTAGTGAATCCAGAATTTCAGCAGTACGAATTCTGCCCCTCGTTCCTCCCTGCTGTCATGACAGTTGAACTGACAGGTCTGGCCCTACCTGCATAAATCGTGGCACAGCTCAGCTTGACTCTGCTCTGCTGACAGGTTTCAGCAGGTCTGCCTTTCAGTCGATGGGTGTGGAAGCCAGACTCAAAGCCGAGTTATACAAAAATACTTATAAAATAGGTTTGCTTCCTTTTATGATGGGTTAGAGAAATGCAAAGGCAATTTTTGAACAGGGAAAACACATTGAGTGCACTGTAGGAGACAAGGAAGTATTAAAGACGTATCGGAGGGTGAATTGTTCATTGCTGTGGTTGGTCCTAGGGTATGAGAAGTGGGAGAAACATGGTTTAATTTGGAAGAACGATAGAAAAGCTGACTGGACAAAGAAAGTGCTGAAGTAGGAGTCCAGGTTGTTAAGCAGGAGGCTGAAGTTGATAGACACTGTCCCAGGCTGAGTACAAATGAATAAGACCTTTCTAATACATTAAGTATGTCAAGACCCTTTTCATAAAACCAGGACAGTTCCTTTTACTGAGGTCACTTGCCAAAAGAGAGAGAGTAATCTTACAGATTGGATATTTGATAGGCTTTGGAGGTCTACTTTTAATGTCTGGATCATTGTAGATCTCCTGTGGATGCCTTTTTTGTGCCTTCGCTTCCCACAATTAGAAGAGGATGGTAACACCACCTTGCTTAATCACAAAGATCCTGAGAGAGTAGGTTGTGTACTGTGAGGGACTCAGTCTGGTGACAGGAGCTACATACTGTCATGGCTGTTCGCAAGGTAAAAGATATAACTGGTATCTGATCTGCAGTATAATTGTTATTGCTGTAATTTTTTTATGTAAACAGACTTATTGAAAGAGAACCTCCCTGACCTATTTCATCAAAAAGAGTGAGCCAGATCAGGCCCTGAGATCTGATCACACCATCCTACTGGTAGGAATTAATACAGTTAAGATTCAAGGCAGCATAATTCCGTTATCCTGAGGATATCCAACAGCTGAGGACAAAGGAAAAACAATGCAGTTGCTGATATCGGCTGCAGAAAGATTTTTCTCAAGAAAAAGCTGGACATGGTCTCTTCAGGGAAGAGGTGAGAGTAGGGGAATCATTCAGGAAAATGACTCAGTCTGAACAAATGGGAATAGGAAGAGGCCATAGAACTCGGATCTCATTGTACTTACTGGTAAAAGCCGTAGGAGACTTTCAGTGATTCCCCCCCCCCCCCCCCCCCCCCGCCTCTGAGTAACTAATCATTTAAGGCGCTCCCATTCCATATCCTTGTTATTTGGTAGTGTTTCAATATTCTCATGCAAATAGGATCTGGAAAGTAATTACACACAACTTACAGAAAAGAGTACTACTGACTTTAGTTATACAATGGTTAAATACATTGAGAGAATTTTCACTGAACAACGTGTGTTAGTCCAGATTTAACTGAGTACAGAATTCTGGTCATTTGCCTTGTCACAAGAATTGAAATTTCTTGGCTTTGTTCCTGACCTCTGTAAGTTTCCTCATCTCATTTTGCTTGAGAACTTGCCTTTAACAATAATCTTTAACTATCTTTACAGAAAGCTTTTGTGTTTTGAGGTTTTTTAGGTGAAAGTTATTATATAAATGCACTTTGCAGTTAAGTAATTTCAGCAGGATCAGTTAGGAGTTCACAGTTACCATCTTTGTCCATAATTTCCCCACGCACACACTTCTTTCCCTCTTTCCTTTTTTTTTTTTTTTTTTTTTTGTTTCTTTCTCAGTAGGAACATGTCTATTTTCAATACAGCCATTTATAATAAACAACAGGTGTTGTGGGTGTTTCCAGGCTTATACTTGCCAAGAGGAAAGTACATAATCCAGTACTTGACTGTAGGGAGAGCCATTTTTGCCATTAGCAGAGCATGGAGCCTTGGCTCACATACTGAATTCTGGCAAACTTTGCTCTGTTAAGTGCAAATGGGATTTTATTCATTGTGTAGTCTCCAAATAAATATATGTGCCTGTCCAAATGTATTGTTAAATTCTTCAGAGGGAAAGAGCTTAGATTGGGAGACTTGCCATTTTTTGCTAATTAGGAAACAAACAGAACAAACAGAGATCTGTATAATTAAAACCTTTGTTTATCCAAAAGATTTTTTTTTTTTAAAAAAAAGCTATGATTAATGTACATGTACTTTGGAGTTCAGTCTAGATTTGGAGCATTTTCTTCCCTTAAACTAAAACAAAGGTTTCAGCATAAGATGATTAAATCTAATCAGCTACCAATGACATTGCTGCCCAGTGTTTACCTTCAAACTGATGCACGTCTCAGCCTCTGTTAAATGGTAGAAGTTGTGGTGTAAATCAGGGAGGAATAGCTTGTGGTTTAAATATGTCATGTGGTGAGAATTGGTAGCTCAGGAAACTAGTTATGGGCTGGTTAAAATACCTGAAATGTTATTTTAGAAGATGTAGTACATTAGATCATCCTACCTCTTTCCCTACAAACTACTTAGCATATTTTAATATTTTGTCCAATATAACTGTCAGAAAAAAGTGTTTCCACTGCTGAGTATGGGGGTGGGGGTGTGTATATATGTGTGTGTGTGTGTATATATGGGTTTGTTCTGACTTGACTGAAATTTAACATAGGCCAGAAATGATGTACACATCTGCTTGGGTGGCTGTATATTCTCCTTTCACTGTAGTTAGTATTTTACTCACTCCTGTTAGACTGAATTACAAATGCCCACATTCTAATTCACATGGCTATAAACATCACGCTTTCCATGAGGCACGTTTTTAATAGGGTTGTTGAGGCTTTACATTGCTTAGTTATTTAGTACTTGTATATATGTTGAAGGTTTGTTGTTGTTTCTCTTGTTTCCCTTCTCCTCCCCCCAGTTTCTCAGTATGTGCCAAAAGGTGCTTCATGTGTTCATTTGAACTGGATATATTTTCAAATGTGACTTTTTTTCCTCCTTTAGTTTTCTTCATGAATAAAGGAACTTCTCATTACATTCTTCTTGTGGTGTGTGTCTCTTAAAAAAAAAAACAAACAGTTTTTGAAACGTACTTTGAAATGTGAGTGGAACAATTTCTTCATAACTGTTTCAACTTGTAAATTTAGGGAAGTCTCATCAGAGATTCCAAGGACTTGACTTAGGTCTGGCATCTTACAAGTGACCTGTTTAGATGGCAGTGTGAAGTATTTGAGGGGTTATAGCACTTGCACTGCTCAGGAAGAATTGGGGCAAGAGGAAGTTAAGGGCATAGCCATGGAAAGAGGAATTCCTGTTTCCATTAAAAAGATTTTTTCAAGAGCCTAGAGGGTCAAAAAGATGCAAGGTGCTATTTTGAACTGGCATCTTTTGAATGGTACATAAGGCCAACATATAGCCAAATTATCGACAGTTTGTCTGTATCTTCTATATCTGATTAAAGAGGAAATTTTATCTCATTTACCATGTCGCTTGCTTGAACTTGGGATAATATAGTTCATATAAAGTGCTAGAATCACGTGTTGCTCCTTCTGTTTTAACTACCTCAGCAAGTCAACATTTTTTTTTTCCTTGAAAGGAGAAACTAATCACAAATAATTAGCATTCAGTTTTCTTCATTTCCCTGTTGCTTTTGATTATAGTGATATCTCTGCTTTCATTACTACTTTTGACAGTTGGCCATGGTTACTCAACCTGAATTTTGGAACTCTGTAATACAGTCTTAATCAACTGTCATCTTGTATATAGAGAGAATATCTAGCGATCAAACGTATTTTTGGTTTGCTATTTGAAGAGGTGTGTATAAGGCGTAGTGTGGGTGGTGTTTCTCTTTTAAGCTGTGCATTAAATCAAGTTGTATCTTTTTTTGGAGTGGGTTATAATAAACCTCCCTCCCCCCACCCTCTGAATTTCTGCATTACCTCTGCTTCTGCCCACATTGAGAGTTAGGGTCATAAGACTATATAACTTATTAGTAAGGAGTTGCTTTGAAGAAGTACGAAAGTGCGCTTGTTTGTTCTTAATCGTTGATGACTCGCTGGCGTTCTTCAAATGAACTTCTCGAGGGCAAAAATTACTCTAAGCCACCAGCTACCCAGCCCCTCAGTTATGAAGATAAATGTGGTTCAGAACCTTTTGTTGAATTTGAAACTTCTTGAGGTCACCAACTCTGTTGTCTTTTTCTCTGCATTTAATTTTTTAAGGTTACCTTGAGGTTTAGTTCAGCAATAGGGCAAGCCTGACTTAGCAGACTTTTAATGAAATCATTGTTTAAAAAAAATTGATGCGACTGGTCTTCTGTTCAGTTAGAGTAACTTTGCTCATTTTAGAGGTGCTAATGCTTTGTACTCTCTATGCATGTACCCATGAATGATGACTGTTTAGAGGATTGTTAATTCTCTTAAGGCTTGATCAAAAGCTAATTGAGGTCAGCGTAGAATCTCCTGTTACCTTGATTGAAGCTTGGATCAATTTTTAGTAGTTGTCAAATCTATGAAACACTACATGAATTTTGAACACTTTTGCAATGCTAAGTTCAGGCCGATTAGGTTAGTTAATGCATCCTTTGGAAAACACATACAAATGAATGTTGTACGTAAACAGGGAATTATTTTGAAAGCATACAGGAATATATATGTTCTGTTGTTACCTTTTGATAATTTTGGTAGTGTTTTTTTTTTCCTTTTGAGATTTCATTCTGTATATTTTTAGAGGTTTGTTGCTTTGTGTCTGTATAGTTTACTCGCGTTTCTACTGATCAGCAGATAACTTACCCTGGAATTTTTTTTATGGACTTTTGACAGAATTGTCTATCGTGCAGAGACTTTGTTATTACTACTAATAAAACCACACAAGTCTTCATTCTTTGACACACAATCTTCTTTAAGAGTCAGTTCCAGTTTGTCTTGTACCCTAGCATCTTACATATTTTCTGAGCCTTTGAGACCTTGAGACCCTTCATTCTGGTCCCAGAGGATAATGCTGGGGAGTGAAATTATAATTTTCTTATTTCTTGTCTTACCTGTGAAATATCTCTGCAGACTCCATCCATGTGGCATAAAACCTTGATTAAAATGTGGTTATGGCACCAATTATTTGCCCAAATATATGAAGATCTATAACTATTTCTTTCTAGATTTGTAAAATGCTTTACTCTGCATTGAAGAACTATATCCTTAGAACTTGCTGTTTTACTACTGTTACATTGCTAGAAAAAAGAATGCTATAGCGTGGAATTAGCTGGAAGGAGAGAAGGTTCTTATTCATAACTGATTTATTTTGTGATATTTTAATGAGATACTACCCTGGTATACTGCATGCCAAAGAAATTGTGGATATTTTTATTAATTGCATATGTGTAAAATTTTAGAATATCTCATTATTTTTAGAAGTCCAGTTTTAATGGGGAAATTCTTTTCTACCTTGCAACTGTAAACAGGCCCTCCACAGAATTGTTAGTATTTTCACTTAAAAAAAAAAAAAAAAAAAAAAAGGCAAAGCAGAATAGAATTATTCTGCATGCTTAGCAGGCTGATGTTTTTCAGCCTGAGGTTGACTGTCTTTCCTTAATCACTTCCCCCCCGCCCCCATCCATGAAATAGGACATATAAATATTCTGTGGATATCTAGGTAAATGCCACACTTACAGAACCTTGTTGTATCTAATTCTGTACTAAAAATGAGTAATAGGTGTAAAGACAGTATGTGCCCTTGATGCCACAAAAGTACTAGAATCATCTGGAGTCTCTCAACACGGTAATACAAGATGTTACATACCCGCATACGGAAGAGCACAAATGTGTGGTATTTTTGTTTACTTTCTTTTTTAAACCCCCCATACCTTACAAGAAAACCAAATTGGCATTAAAAGAAAAGACTGCAGGTTCATTACTTCTGTACAGTATCAGAAAACTTTTTAAGTCTTCACAAAGCACCTGCCTTTATGACATCTGGTTTTCCAAAGAGATAGCCAGGTGATTTGTAATGACTTCTGAAACCCCACATTAGCTTTCCTAAAAGGCTGACCTTTGTAGATAGGTGGTTTTTTCAAAAAGACACAAAACCAACAAGTTACAATCTCTAAAGTAGTTTTCTATGCTAATATTGTAAAGCATTTTATTTGTTATTTTATGCTCAGTTCAAGCCCCTCTCCGTTGTTATCTGTCTTTTCTTTGTGCTCTTCCATGGGCGCGTAGGACATGGGGCATTACCCCGTTCTTCATCACACTGTTGCTCTGAGCAGTCTTCCTTAGTTTCAGGGAACATGGGAAAACATTATGTCACGGGTAGGTAAATCTGGTTTGCTTATATCCGCTCCAAGGGCTGAGGGTTACACCTTACCGGCCAATGCTTGCAACTCTGCCTTTATGTCTTGCTGCTATCATCTCGCAGTGTACCACCTCTCGTTGTCTCTTGACTACAAAATGTGTTTGGAGCCGATTTGGCACATCTATAATTTACAGCAGGGATGTGCTTAAGGATAGGCTATAATGCAAACTTTCTGTATGTTTGTAGAATTAAAAGGAAATAATCATTTCCAACATATTGCATCTGCTGCTGTTTTATGGGTATAACAATTTTATGCAGCTCCATTTAACACAGAGCTAAAACTGAAAACACAGTTTATTAATTTAGCAGGTTGAGCTTTAAAGAGATTTTTGTCCTGCTGCAGAAAAGGCATTGCAATAAGAACTTAAGGTACCCAAACAATAAAATTAAACAAACCAATCATAAATCATCCCTATTCAGGAGGAACAAGTTCAGTGCTGCTTTTTAGGGAAAAAAAAATGAGACAAGAAAGGGCAAACTTAAAGATGCTTTGAAAACTACCACCACCACATTCATATTTGCAGTTCTCTTCAGGAACAGGATTTTTTTTTTTTTTTTTTTTTGTCCTTAACTCATTTTCATGTTTGAATACAACTGTCTCAAACTTGTAACATGAGGCAGTTTAATAATCTCAAGGTGATTCAGTGCAGTATTAAAAATTAAGCTATATTAACAGAAATGTATTGATTATATGGTCTGGAGGAAAACTCCTTTGTATCTAAACAGGGTTTTTTTGACCTGTCAGCTGTTTTCTGTTATTGGATCCAGAAGGGATCATAACTGAAGAAGGCTTCAGTAAGCTGCAGCTCACAAACAAAATGTCATCTTTTGTAAATTATCTCATAATGTCTACATGTGTTGCATTTATGGTGTAAAGGAGATGCTAGAAGCAGAAACTTTGATCCTGTGACCATGTGCATGATAGGGTAGGGTGCTTACACTGTCAGCCAAGCATGGTCTCAAACCTTTCCAAGCCCAACTTGTCTACTATTAAGAGTTCTTGAAGTAGCATTTTTGTTGTGCAAGTGCTTACAACTTTCCCACTTGTAAAATAGTCATTTACTTCAGAAATGGTTCATAGTGATAAACGATTTAGGGAGTGACTACATCAAATGACACTAATTGAAACCACATGTGTGCCTTAATAATAGATGCATGCATGCAGATAGTTAAGATCAGCTGTCACAAGCACTGTGGTCATCCGTGGGGTGTCAAGATAGCATATTGACACAAGATGTATGTTGTAATGAAAAGCCAGCTGCAGATGCACGCCACAGCTGTGCGTGCCATTCCTTCCATGAGGTGTAAAGAAATGACTGGAAGAGGGGAATTACAACCCATAGCAGGTTGAAGAAGAGATATGGAAAATTATTCACTGGCCTGATCCTGCCTTGAACTGATAGGAAAGTACTGTTGGAAAGAGAGCCTGATCCTCATATACATATGAACTATGTGTAGGAGTATGGATTTTGTGATTGTCAGTGGACTGAAAAGATAACATGTTGGGAGTAAAGTTTAGAAGTCACATTTAGATGGAGGAAGGATATATAAATACTATTCGTGCTAATGTAACTCGTAGGGCCCAAGTTATGGGTTAAATTGTATGTAGTCCTGTGTTGTAAGCAGAAATGATAACTGAACCATTGAACGTAATGGATAATCTTCATAACTCTATGTCAGCTAATGGTGTCAGGAGACAAAAGGCAATATTATTTGTGAATATATTCTATTTTGAACTGCCATCCATTTTGCAAAATGATTTCTGAAGTTAATTTGCATTCTAATTTCTATATTGAAACCTTTAGACATCTCAGACCATAAGTTGTCCTGTGGACAGCTGTAGGTTTCTCCATGCATAGCTCATCTAAAATATTTTACTATGAAAAAGAGTAATCTTTCCAATAGCGCTTACAAAATGGGGCAGATCCTATAAAAAGCCAACACTGTCTTCTGAAATAGAGCAGTATCTCCATCTGTTTTTCAACTGTGAAGTTAGAGTCTTATTTTTTGCCTTTGTCCTTCACTCCATATCTCTATTCTAACGATCCAACAAAAATACTAATACTCCCTGGCAGCATAAGCAGGTCACAACTCAAATGAGCTCTGAATATTGTTCCCAAGGGAACCAAGAACTATGTCACACTTGCTCAATTTCAACATACATATATTCAGAAATTTTGGAAGTGAGGATATACAATGGAAGTTATGTTCTTAATATAGCCAAATATGATGAAATATTTTATTATGTGACACCTCAGCTTGAAATGCTTGCTTGAAAGGGAAAATAATACTTTTTCTTCCCATGACTTATTTACAGGTGATGGGGGGGCAGAACTAAAAAAGCTATGCAAAATGTAACATTATTAACATCTAAATATTGAACACCGGAGGAAAATAAGAATGGAGTATAAACTTTAATTCTGAGCACAGATTGGACAGTTTCTAAAATATGATCGTAGGTTCTACAGATGAGGGTCTGTAGAAAGGAATTTTTATGTCTGTAAGCAAAATGGGGTTTTGTATATGGTTGTGAGCTTTGTTAAGTGGATGCTAGTGAGAAATACTGTTTAATGGTGGGATTTTGAGAATTTGTCTGCACTTTGTAATACGCGCAAACAGAAAAGAGCATTACAGAAAGTTTCATGTTTACAAAAAAAAGTCAGGCATGCGGTTTCCTAGGGCAACAGAATGTTTTTTCTGACTAATTTGGCTGTATTAGAGCTCTAGAGAGCCAAGATGATGCTGTTGTAGAGGGAAAGGTCAACATATAGGAGAGCAGCCTTCTTCCAGTGCTGGGGTGGCTGCTCCTCCAAGGAACAGTAGCTGTGCTTAAACCCGCTGCTTGCCTTGGCGATGGTAAGAATAAGTCGGACTTGGCAGTTCTCTCTCCCAGTCTGACCCATTCTCTCACTTCCCTTCCTACAACAGGAGATGCCCTTCCCTAGCTAAGCCTCAGCTCCTTATTTTTGGAGCAGCAAAACTCAATTTTACCCATGCATTGAAAAGATTTTAGCCAGCAGCAGGAACTGCCTATTCAAGTGGATATTTGTTACAAAATTAACTGTTATTTAACTTCATGTACTCAAGAGTCAACGTAGTGTCTATGAAAGTGTTCGTTACTGGAGAATATCTGTAAAACCGCTTTGACTACCTTAATTCCTAAGCAGCGCCTTCACTAGGTCAATGTGTTGGTTTTGTACTGCATGTCTGATTCATAAATTAGTCATTTTTTCCTGCTTCCTAACTGGTTGCAAAGACCTCTTGGGGTGGGGGGAGGGAATAAATATATGAATCTGATAGCTGAATAACTGGTACTGAGGTGTGTCAAAATTGTAGTAACTGTGGGGGGAGGAATCCCAATACAGTTCTCTGCATACATAAGGAAAAAAAAAAAATTCGGTAAATAATAGCAAACCAATCTGAGTGGCAAAAGAAATTAGTGGTTCTTACAGCTCTGCACCTTATACAGAAGGATACATGACTCAATATTGTATGTGCCCTTTCCCATTTTAGTAGTGGAGCAGATAATGGCATAAACTACTGCACTATGTTGTATCTCTAGCTCTCAATGATAAGTAACATCTGTGGTGACTTTTTTATTTTATTTTCATCAAGGTAAAAGTCTTCCAGCCTCAAAATGCCTTCTGAATTAGATCATAGTATCAACAGAACATAAAATTATCTGTTAAAAAGCAGCGTGCTCATCATGTGCTCAGATACTTGTGGTTTCTTAGGTAACAGTGAAAAAGGAAATGTTTCCTACTCTTTTTGATAAAAAAGTATATTTACACAGTTTGAAACAGAGTGACAGTACATGCTTATCTTGCTAAAATTAGGGAAGTTGAAAGATTCATGATGTGCCATTTACTACACGTGAAAAGTATTTCAGTGACAAAGCTACTGGGTGACAGCATGGGCACTCAGAAAGCTAGACTCTGAAAGGAAGAATCAAGTAATTATGGCTTGCCCAAAATGAAGATATAAACAGGAAGACCTGAATCTGGTTTACTCCTCCTGTCTTACTACTTTTTGCTTCTCTGCCACAATTCTTTTCTATTTGCAGTGCTTGAAGAAGCTTAGTTTTTTTCCTGCCAAAGTCGTACCCTAGAGTAGAGACTACATAAAAGGCATTTTCATTTCCCATTACACCAAAACTATTCTGTTCTTGGGCTTTTTTTTTTAAAAAAAAAAAAAAAAAGGTAATTTCTAAGCTTATTTTGTGTTGTGTGTTTTTTTGTTGTTTTTTTTTGGGGGTGTTTGGGGGTTTTTTTTGTAGCAGAATATGAGAGAGATCAGGTTTTGGATTGTTAAGTAAATATTTTAGCTAATGCTTTCCAGAAGTATTGGAACTTGGAAAGGTGCCTTCACTGCCCTCTTTAAAGATGCTCAGCAAGCTTTTGTAGAACCTAAAGGAAACGAAAACATATATTGTCATGTATGCCCTTATCTTGCTTTTACTGAAATCAGTGTCATCTTTCATGGCAGTACCCTTTAACCGTAAAAGAAGGATGACAGTGTGCTGTAAACAGAACTTTGGAGTTGATTGTGTTTTGATGTTATTTTATCCATATTACTAAATATGCACAAACACTTGTATATTTATGTATACTGAATGAAATATAATTAACACTGCTGCAAAAAATGTTAGCTCTTTTGGTCAACTGGTCCTAAAGATCATGTTTGCAATCCCTGCTCTGGTTTTCAACCATGAATAAACAAATACCAATTTTTATTTGATTACTGCCCGTGCCGATGAAACAGGTTTTGAAAGGAATGTAGCTAACTTGTACAGCAGATCCACAGTCTCCTATTTGAGGTTCTATGCATATACTGTTATTTTCAACCAGTGTTTGATAAATTGTACTAGGGATACTTTCCAAGTGGGTCATTATTTTTTTTCTTTTTAGAGGAGTTTTAGATTGCGGCTCTAGATGGCTTTTTTGGCCCTCTTTATGGAGGTCCTTAGGATGAATTTTCTAGTGCCAGTTGGGAAAATCTGTAAAATTGTCCAGAATTATGAAGGGTTGAATAAATAAAATATACTGTCTGTTTAATTTTGATCTAATGAGAATGAAGCCATTAAACAAAGTAGTTTCCAAATATTACATGCCTGGCTTCCATCTTGAGGCCAAGATGTAGAAATATTGTTACTAAACAAAAACAATTATAAATATATGTGTTTGCATTATACGGAAAGGGGGGGCAGGTGGGAGGGAAGAAATTCCCTCTTGTTCTTTAACCCATCAAGTGACTCATACCAATATAAAAGAAAGTCTTTCATAAAGCACAATCAAATTAATACTGCTGGCAATTAAAACTGAAGTGGTAAGATACAGTAAAGCACACAGATGTAAGAATTGAATTTTCTTGCTCTCACCTCTGCATCTCAAAAATAGTTTGTAAGTAATGGATTGTATTAGTGGGAGAAGAATTTGCCTGCCTTGTGCTGCAAAGATTAGTGTAGAGATTTTACAGCTGCAATGGGATTCTTTAAATTTAAAGTGGAGAGGGGACAGTTACTAATAGGATGTGGAATACACCTTTAAGACTAGAAGAACAGGAAGAAATACAGAAGACAAAAATGTTGGATAGAAGGAACCAGGTAAGAAAGAGAGAGATAAAAATGAGTGCAAGTAAAAATGAAAATGGAGATAATAGTCATGGTTAAATTGTGTGGAAAGACGGTGTTGAATATTTTAGTTTGCAGCAGATAGATAGGAGTAAACTGGATGAGGCTGACTGAAACGTGGCACGATTAGAATGAGGGAAGTGCTAGTCACTTTGATGCTATGATACATTTCTTGTGGTTTTTTTTTTCTATTTTTTATTAGAAGCACCGAGTATTAAGGTAATTAAAAAAAGAATTTCAGCTTGTGCATAATAAATGTTTCTGGCTATGGTGTTTCCAAAGAAGGCTTGAGAACATGATCCAGCTGCAGTCTTCAGGTTCAGAAAAACAGAGGGCAAAGAATCCTGTCAAACTTTTCTCACTGGAGTTGAAAGAAGGAAACTTGGACTTTCTTTGGATGTAATATTGCAAATGACAAAAAGTATGCTGGAGAAGGAGAAGAGAATATCTGAGAACCTAAGAGCACATAAAGAACAGATTATATTGGAGCAAAGAAACCCAAGTCACACATGTTTGCAGAAGAACATCCAGTGGCAGGACCCAGCGGCTCCAGTGTCAGCATTGCTTTGTGAACTAGGGTCGCTTCACAGCACATTGCGAATCCCAGCCCTTGCTCTGTTATCTCACGTTTCAGTTGTCCATGTCAGGAGGACAGAACATAGTCGTAAACAGAGCAGCTTGTTATCTACAGTGGGAAAGATAAATCAGTAGTGTTGCAATACGAGCAGCTAAAGCCTGCTTAACATCAATAGTCCCAAACAATATCTGCCAAACAGAAATCATATGCAAAGGAAATATGCTACCTGCTGTGAGAAACGACAGTCAGTGATGCACCGTCCCAACACTGAGTCACAAATGTAAATGGAATACTGGATACAGAATGGCACAGAGATAAATGAGAGATGGTACTGCAGTACGAACATTCTTGGATGAGATTACTATTATGCTTTGCTTTTTTAGGGACTGATTCAGCTCCTGCCACAGGCAAGAAGAGCACTAAAGGCTAGCCTGAGCATTTTTGTAATTGCTTAGTAACCTTGTGCGTTGGTGCAGAGGTTGGGATTGCAATTCACTGTTGTTGTAGTATTCTTATCCCCCCCATTCTATGATGCATGCATCTGTGTCACTTTATGTTAGTGCTGTTACATCCACACACAGAACCAGATCCTGTAACTACAAAGTATAAACACATGCAGGGAAAATATTAACTTAAATAATATGAAAAGGTGCTAAATAGCTACACTTGCTATTCTATCAATACAGAAATGAACACTAGAAATATTTTGTTGAGTACTGAGAGTAGGTACTGTATGAATGCTTTTATTGGTTAAAACTGTATACATGAAAAATGTTTTCTTCTCATACCTTTCATTAATCTGGCTCTATATTTTTGCAGACAACACTGAACGTCAGAGAAGCAAGATGCCTACTAAGATCATATTATAAATTCTCAGTGTATTTCTTCTTTGTTTTTTATTGCTTCCTTACTTGGCTTGACATTTTCATGTGAATAAAGTACGGTACCAACATCAAGTTGTTCTCACACGGGTTTACAAAGGAAAAAAGAAAAAGTCATTTGATAAACATGATGAAAAGGTGAAAGAAAATACTGGAAACCAAGCTACAGATGGAATGGATTTTGCATTTTTTTTTTTCTTCTTGTTCTTATTAAAAAAACCAAACCAGATGCATTGGTCAGTTCAAAGAAAACTAAGCTGCAGTTTTGCTAATACCTCTGGTAGTGCTAATGTAATGCAGTATTTCCTGATGCATATGAGATTATTTTGCTGCCCTTGCTAAGGTGAAATGAGGAAAATAAGAGTGTACATATTAATTTTCTTTAAATGGTGGAGTGATTTGTTGTTGTTGTTCTTGCTGTTTCTAGATTTTGAGAGGAGGTGTCAGTCCTGAATTTGTCTCAGATCACAGGACCAAGTCATTAAGTGTTCTGTCCTCGAATGCTTTATGGGAGAGCAAATCATACACAGTGAAAAGAATATTAAAGAGTGTACATAGTTATTGCCATGTAAGTATAGTTAAACTGTGTTAATTTAATTTGCAAAACCTATCTCAGACTAAATTTGCTATCAATTTGTGCATTCTTTCTGTCTCTGTGGTATTTCATTCTTGTCTTCCCTTTAATTCCCTCAGTTCTGTTACAGATGCTCATGGATGATAGAGAAACCAATGTTACATTATGGAGCAAAATCTAATGCTCATCCGTATCCTGTGGATCTTCAGAACAGGATTATAAAGATTTTGATACAGTAAATTTGCACAGATAGTAGGAGTTTGATACAACTCTGGTGAGGACTGGTATAAGAGCAGCCAAGGGGATAAAAGTATGAATAATCCAAAGTACTGATTGGAATGTCATTTATTCTAGAATATATGGTTCAGGTTCTCTTGTACTTTGGATGAGAGATGTTTTGTTTTGGCTTAGGTTGTTCTAATTGTGTGGGGTTCTTTTGTTTGTTTGGGGTTTTACTTTTGTGTGTGTGTGTAAGCAACATGAAAAAGATATTCCAAAATATGTAACAGGCTCAGCATTGCTTGTCAGTTTGCTCTTGCAATGAATACAGGCTGCAACATTTACTTTGGGCTTGAAGCTTTCAAGGGTTCAGAGTTTTAAATTGGTCCAATTGCTAACTGATGATGCATAAAATTGTACTGTAAAACACAATATGAATTTCCTTGCAAACATTCAATTAGGATACAGTATATTTCAGAGTTTTGCTCTATAGTGAATCTTATGCTGGATCTTTTTAATCTTCTTAACAGATCTGAATCAGTGTTTTCTCAGTTGGATTATATTTTCTAGAAGAGTCATAGTTTACTTTGATACAGGGGTACCTTCACACTTGCCTCTTTAAAGGAGGCTTTTAGCAAATGTACACAGCTACCTAAGCCCAATGTGAGGATATTTTTTACTGTTATATCTTCCCCTGTTACAGGTGAAAGAAAAGTATACACCATGACCCTGAGGTGTCTCCTCAACCACACATATTCCTAGCCAGAGTAGAGTCTAGTGTTTTGTTGGTTTATAACAGAGCAAGGTATACCAAAAATCAGATCTGCTTTCAGAGCTCCCTGACGTTCAGAAATGCTGGGTTATGTAGTGGTTGTGTTCCTCCCTAATCTCTATAGACTCCATAGCACACCAAGTCTTTTGTTAGCACTGACAAGAAACAAACTTGGAAGAAGTTGTTTCATTATAATGTACTGAAAGAGAATAAACAAACCTTAGAAGAACTTGTTTCTCTATAAAATATAACAAGTCAAGTCCCTAATGGAGTTATATTTGTTTTCGAGGCTTTGCATTTCATTTTTACTCTTAATTTTATGTTGCAGAATGCTAACTGAGAGAGTTCTAAACAGTTTCAGTTTAAATTTACCCATTTCTGTTGTCCGTAGTAGGTGATGGCTTAACCAGAGGGGGAGAGCTTGCCAAAACCAGGAACACAGATAGGTTGATTTAACTGAGTGGAGGGCAACTGTTTGTTTGCAGAAAAATGTTGAAGGCCTTCACGAAACTTTTGCACACTTTTGGAACAATAATTTAATTTAAAAGCTCTGTTTGAAATATTCCTGGCCATAGAATTACTTTTTTTCTTACCACCACCGGGAGTATCTCTAAAACCAAATCCATTCACAAAGATATCACATTGATGGCAGTGCAGGTTATGAGTCTACTCAGTTTTTATGGATAATTATAATTGCTAAAACCTTTGAGCAGCTTCTACAATGGAATTCAATATACATAGTTTAAAAAAAGAAGAAGAAAAGAAAAACCTGCTGTGAAGCCCTGCAGAGCTGAGTGAATGGGGAGCACAAGACAAGTTATCTTTTTGAGCAGAAGTTTTATTGACTCTAAAAGATAATATAAGTAGAAGAAGAAAATAATATTTGAGAGCTTCCGAAAATCTTTGTGTAAAAATTGAAAGACTCTGTAAGGAAAGGTGACTTCAGGTTGTTCTTGAATTTGGTAATTTCAGTGGTGTTCCTGACATCAAACATCCACAAATTGTGCCAAATGGTGAGCACAGTTAACAAAATAAAATCTAACCAATATCCAACATTCTTCCTGATCCAGCTGGAATATAAATGTCTGTCCAAAAATGATGTGATTTAATTGTCTATTTATTATTTCAATATGTATCTTAAAGATCAGTCCGGAAAGAAAAATGGAATATTAACTTTTCCTTCATGATCTTTTCTACTTATTGGAGTATTTTGTTTAACTTCCAGAAATAGCAAGTGTCTTCAAGAATAAAATACTCCTTCTGTTAACATAGGGCTCATGACAACCTGCTAACCCTGGAGATTTAAGATATGTTATCTAACAGTTGTAAGTGGTGGCACAAGAACGTTTCTATTCTGTTGTTCATCATATGCCAACCACCTCTGAAAGAAAGGGGTATTTCAGTCTTCAGAGCTCAAATCTCTCATTGGAATTTCTGCTGGAACTTCTGTCAAAGGTTTTAGAGTGTATTTCTTTTATCTGGGTGTGGGGTTTTTTTTAGTGGTTTCCCCCACCCCCAGTGAAATAATTCCTAAATGCCTGCTTTGGCATGATTGTAATTGTTTTGTTTACCATCTCATGTTCATCTGCAGAAATATCTAAAACATGATCTTCCATTTGTGGATACTCAGCCATGCAGTGTATCAAGTTCATGTGTTGCTACTGACCCCTTCTCCTTTTCTAGCTTTGTGAAGGGTCTTCCTCAAAGTATTCTTGCTTTTTCAATAAGAGTATTCTGATTATCGATCTTCTGTTCATACTTTAGTCCTAATTTTTTATGATTTGTTACTCTTTTAGTCCTACTGACTGTATTGCCTTAGTAAATCCATTTGATGGATTTTTTTTTCTCTGCACTGGTTTAATAGTCTAAGACTACACATTTGTTCTAATTGCTTTGAATCTTATCAGTCTTTATAATTTTGTGTTATATTTTTATTAGTAACATGTTTATTAGCTTCATTTTGGTTCTGTTTTTCCCTACCCTTTCTTTTTCTTTCTTTCTTCCCTAGCCTTTACCAGTACATATGATTTTCGTCTGTTAAAATTTTTCATTTCAGAGGTGAATGTTCTTGTCCCGCATAGTTTTGCGTCTTTTTAATGTCACAATATTGTCAAGCTATTGTTACTGATGCTTCATAACTTACATTTTAACCATCTTTTTCAATACTGTGCATGTGGATCAGTTCATAAGTATTCACAAATCATCACTACTGAGACACATGCGTGCATGCCTGCATAGCCCAGGAAAATATGTCAGCTGAAACATTAGCAATATGTTTCATCAGCACTACAGCCACAGCTCATCTGAGTAGCAGAAATTGAAGGTCTTTGGTTGAGCAGTAAATTCTGCAATGCAGAATACTTCTAAAGAATACAAAACATACCAAATTAAGGGCACCAAACTAAATTTATGGTCAGTATTAACAAATGGACTGAGTGAAAACTGCCTGGAAATTTATATCCATAAAAAAGAACTTTAAAATGTTCCAGCTGAACTTGGGGTAAGACATCAACACTGGTTGATAAGGCTGACTGACTTCAGTAGCTAGCTGGTTTTCATATACTTACTATCCATTTTGTACAGTGAATTGGCTACTCATTATTAAAACGACCATTGTAGAAGAGGGGGAATAGTCCTGAATGTTAAATTTACTTGCTTTCACTAGAAATGGTCACTAAACTGGAAATCATTGTTGTGCATTTAGACCCTCCCAAGATTGGTAGTATTTGTATCATATGGATGTCATGGGCAATCAGTGTAATCACCGGTACACAAATGGTTCACTGGTAATCTTATTCTCACGTGAACACAGATTTCCATAAACCAAAGAACTGGGAAAAAGCAAAAACAAAAACCAGAGCTAATTCTATAAAACCATTTGCTAATTAAAGATCCAACTCAGGCTGCTTCACTGTCTACTTCATTGGTTTGACCTAATTTGTTCCTGAAAGACAGACAAACCGCTTCCTTCAGGGTGTTGTTTCTTTAGTGACAAAGGATCTCAGAATTATATGTGTTCTTCAAAAAGTTAAGATGACCAACAGCTCTGGAATAATATGAGGGTGTGTTTGTGGGTGGGTTTGGGTTTTTTTTTTTTTTGTGTACTCGTATCTTTTCTCTAGGGCTTTTTTGGGGACTGAGATCGGTGCAGATTCCTAAATAGATTTAGAAAAGAAAAAATTACATAGCACAGTTTGATGCAGTTTTGGGGCACAGTTTAGCAGACAGGTCTCGGAAGTTTAAGTGCTGCAATGTGGCTTGTTTCTAGTGCCAGGAGCGCTTCCATTACAAGTTAATTTAGAGGCTTAGCTGTTGAAATAACATCATCACTCTGGGTTTGGAAATTTTCTTCTTCATATTAGATGTTACTGATGTTTCAAAATGCAAATAGCGCACGGAATAACCCGTCCCATGGATTTATTGTACTTTGTCATATGTAGCCTCTAAAACAGCGCTTTCTGAAGCCTTTTGGAAGAGCACTTTCATTTTTGCTCATGCTGAGTCAGCAGCAGTTCAACTTCTCCAGGGTATGAGAATGACAACTAAATTATTTATTGGCTACAGGTGTTCATACTCACTCATTTTACCCTAAAGCACATGAATTTCTGCTAGCAATTAAAGGTAGTTAGCAGTTTTCACACTAATGTAAACACTTGTATGCAGTAATTAGAGCCTCTTCCTGTTCTCCCATAATGAAGAAATGAAAATGTTACTGATAGCTGCTATCTAGTACTTCATAACGTATTTGACCTGACCAGTGTCACTGTTAAGTGTTTAAGAAATGCTACTCTGATAAAGTTGTTTTGCCTTCATACTAAGAATTCAATTTTATTCCTATGAACTAGTAAAGTTTTGACAGCAAATGCATGCTCCCATGGTCTACACAGCTCTGGGATATCTGTTAAAGTTTCTTTTATTGCTCTTTTTGTTTCAAGAATAGGGTCCTCTGCATTTTGCCCAGAAATTTTTGTCCTCTTTTTTTTTTTTTTTCTGAATTTTTTTTTCTGATTGCAAAGAATCTCATAGTCATCAGTGGCTACAAAAATCTTTACTTGGATTTTTTACTGTTTTCAAGTAATATGAAAGAATCAAAGGAAAAGTAAATAAGAGCAGCAGAAAGCAATTATTTATAGCAAAAATAGCCATCAGTTGCTATGGAAAATTATTTCAAGAGCCATTTCTGAACATTAAGCCTGTATGGTTCTTTATCTTAAGTATCTGGGGAAGAATACCTTTGGTTTGATTTAATGTAGTTTATTCCTGAGTGGCTGATACAAAGGGCAAAAATTCAGGTTTTCTGTTCTTTCCAAGTAAGCTTTTGGTGTAACTTTAATAATTATTTCATGTAAAACAAGAGAATTTCTGTCCATGCTAAATGTAAGGCTGCATATAAAGTCTTCTGTCTCTTCCAACTATGTCGTACTCTGTGGTTTAAAATTTTACTGAATTTAAAATTTTTCCTTAGGACACTCAGCACTACCTTGGAATGAGTACAGTACATCTTTACCTTCTACTCAGTCAGAAGAATTTGATCATTTAGCTATAACGGGTTTCAGGCTTCCAAAACCATATTTCTTGGATCCTAGTCATTAATAATACCTTAGATAATGATTCAGGAAGATTGCTAGCAGAAACAAAAGTGAAAATTTGGTGCAAAAGGTAGGATACGTTCAGTGAAAACTGGTGTAATAGCAGTAAGTGAAACAGCAATTTACATGGTGGGGAAACACTTTAGGTTTTAAACACTGAGTACGCTGAACAGACATGAACAGTCCTGGCAGACTGCTCACTGAATTTAATAACTTCTTTCACAGAAGTTTGGTTTTGTTAATAAAACAACATCTTCAGTTCATTCTTTTTTGAGATTATCTGCTAATAACCCCCAGAGAATAGAGAATTTTGAGAATACCCGAGTTGGTTGGTTTATTCTTGTTTCTTTGTGACAGATCCATTAGCTAGATCTTTATATGCTTGCTTACATCTTTAAATATTCATTTCATTTGGTGACCCAGACTGTTAGGATGTGAAGATACAGTTTCATTAAACTGAAGTATGTGTAAGTTAGGAGCAAGTTACATTGATGATTAAGTGAATATGCAAATGGAAAGAGTTATAAGCTTAATGCAGACAGACAATACAACAGGAAGATAGGCTAAAAGAGTAAGAGAAGGAAGGACAGAGATCAGCTTGAACAAAAAAAAAGAATGAACAATTCCCAAGTCCACTAATGCAGAAGTAAAAAACATATTAGATATTTTAATTACAAGTGGAAGTTGGTCTTTAATGAGAATAAAATATTTCAGAACCTATACTTTAACTGATCTGAGGTAGACTTTTTTTTTACTTTGATATTTTACAGTTACAGCATTACTGGAATTTACCAGTCAAGTCTAGAATGAGAGTGACTTTGAAAAAGTTTCCAGAGAAGTTATGTGTGGCTGAGCAGTCTGCGTCTGTGGCCTGTGTGGAAGCTCAGTGCATTTCAGTGGTGTGGATCCTTCCAAAATGAATGTGAAGAAAACTTCTTCGCATTCAATCTGGAGAAGAGAGGGCTCTGGGGACACCTTATTGTGGCCTTTCACTATGTAAGTGAGGCTTATAAGAAAGATGGAGAAAGACTTTTTACTAGGACCTGTAGTGACAGGACAAGGGGCAATGGTTTTAAACTGAAAGAGGGTCAGTTTAGAATGGACATGAGGAAGAAATTTTTTACCAGGAGCTTGGTGAGATGCTGGAGTAGGTAGCCCAGAAAAATTGTGGATGCCTCATCATTGGAAGTATTCAAGGTCAGGCTGGATGGGGCTTTGAGCAAGCTGATCTAGTGAAAGATGTCCCTGCCCATGGCAGGGGGGTTGGACTAGATGATCTTCAAAGGTCCCTTCCAACCCAAGCCATTCTGTGACTCTATGAAAATTGCCTTTTGTGATATGATTAAATTGGGTTGGCATTAGTGTTACTTGCTGACATTTGCTTCTTTTTTTTTTTGGTATGCTTTGTATTGAGCACATGTAAAAAGGGCTGTCTCATAGCATGGTATGAATGACGTGGTTTCCTAAGCATGCATCTAGGTCAGCTGCTGCTGTGAAAACGAGTGACTAGAGTTCTGAAAGTTACCAAGGAGGTAATAACTTGCATTGAATCCTAAGAAAACAATTACAAATTGATTAGCTTAGTTTGAAATTTGATAAGAAAGCTATTAGAAATGGTACAATATTATTCCATTAAAAATATTAGCTTAGCAACATATCTAGGTGTAAAACCAAACAAAATTTAGTCATTCAAAAAACACTTAACAGGTCTAATTGGGAAGCGGTATCAAAATGGATTTTTTCTAACTTGTTAGACAGTGTTTATCACAAACAGCAGAGGAGACAGTCTACAGGGCATTGATTCTGTCCCGCTTTAGCTGTGCTAGAATAATGACTAGTCGATGTTCTAATAAAAAAAGTTTGAAAATAAAATGCATGTGATTACGAAAGCTGTAAGCATTTAAAATTGTTCTTAATGATGTAGCCACAGTTTCTGTTACTGGAATAGCTTTTGCTGATTTATATTGGTTTCTACTCAGATGTTTGTCTGGTTACAAATGATGTTTTCATCTACACTGAATTAAGGATTTAGAAATAACTTTTAGTATTAGCCTAATTAAAGTTTATTAATTTGTTAATAATTATCACAACATCTTGGGGTTTACCTGAGGTTTTTGAGTTAAAAAGTGCTTCACCCTCTTAAAAAGGCTAGGAAATTGGGGTAAGGAAAGGTTAAGTAAATTGTTTAAAGTCATTGAGCCCAGACAAAGATCAAGATCTTAATTTGCTGAGCCTTGCGTTGCTTCATTTTAGCACATACATTAGATATAACACAATGCTTGATTGATAATCTTTCATTCAACTGGAGATTGACTGAAGTCTCAGGGAAAAAAAGTTTGTATTTTATTTATCTGGGGCAGTTCATATCCATGTACTGTTCACTTATATCATGGTTACATTTTCTCCGGATGTTTACTTTAATTCTCTTGGGGTTTTATCCAGTATTGTAGGAGAAGTAAATGGTCTTACTGACTTTTCACAGCAATGTCCAGGTCTTTTTTTTCTAAGTTATAGTTGGTTGAGAATCTGGCATTATATGCAGGTAGGTAAAATTTCTGCATTACCTTACATTTACAAATATTGCATATCCAATTGTGTCATGATACTTGATCAGCTGTCTTCTATAGGTCCCTTCAAATTTCCTCAGTTGTGTTTATTCTAGTGTAATTTTTATACCACTTAAACATTTAGTCACTTCATTTACTTCTTCCTAAAAAGCCCTCTCTCTGCTCTATTCTTGGCACTTTCAGTGAGTGGAAGTGTCTTACCCCTCATCTGTAACTGTATTTTCCTTAGCAAACTTTTGTGATGGACTTTATTACAGGTGTTTTGAAAGGAATAAGTCAGACACTATCTTTTTATTCTTTATGCTGTTTCAGAAGAAGAAACCTGTGTGAGTAGAGGAGAAAAATTCCCTTGGAATCTAGAGAAGAATTACTAATTCTTTCCTCCATGTAAAATACGTAGAAAGACTTAAGACTAAATAAAGGTTGAGATCAGTCTATTTTTTTTTTTTTTTTAATTTATTTCAGACCAGGAAGCTATTAAATTGCAGTTGTCAGAGTTCATTTGAATATTTTTTTAGTATCTTGACAATTCATTTGGATCCTGAATGAAACAGGCAAACCACTGTCAATGGGGTCCAGTCTGGCTCTGGAGAATGCTGATGATTCTTGCACGACTTTGTTGTGGCATTGCTTCTCTTAACACTTCTATCTCTGTCCCTGTACCGTGGATTGGGAGCTGAAATAGCACTTATCTTACACTCTTTATAAAAAAGATTAAAACTTTCATTTTTAAGTAGTTTCCCTAGTTGCCTTTTTATTTTCATTTTTTCCAGGAGACTTTGATTCTGTCACAGACTCTGAGCTTCTATATGCTTAGAAACATCGTTTTGTTCCCTGGTTAATTGCTTTCTCATGCTTTTTAAACTTTTAATTTCCATCATTCTTTAATCTGCTGTCATTTTGCATATTGTCCCTTCTCCAAGTTATTTTGCCTTAAAAGACAAGTCCTTTGGGACTAGTGGGACTTACTAGGACATGCAGTTATTGTCTGGGTATGGTGCTAGTTGCAGACAGATTAGTTCAGGGATGGGTTCAGAAGCTGTGAAACTATGCCTTAGAAAATGTGGTCTCAGAAAACAGCACCTTGGGGTATTTGGAACTTAAGAATATTTACCTTCCCAGAGAAAAGGGCTTTTGGATTTAGAACAAAACAAGCAAACAAACACACACCCAAAAAAACCCCAACCAACCAATAAAACAAACAAAAAAGCTCTTTTGGTTGAGGTGAAAAACCTGCAGACAAGAAAACGTGTGGACAAGAACAGGTATGCAGAGAAGTTAGCTGCGTTCAGAGAACGAAGAGCAAGGCATGGAGAGCTAGGATCTAGCAACAGGTGATGGCAGAACTCTGCTGCTTATTTCCTTAGCACTCTGCTACCCTGCTGCTTCAACATTCAGCTGTACTCTGGCCAGTGCTTAGCAGGAATCACATTCTGTGTCAAAAGGATTTAAAATAATTTTGTTAGAAATATTGTATCACAAATACTCTTTACATTACACTAGAATCTGTTGGTAATCCTTTAAAAAAGAGGAAAAAAATCTCTTTACCAGAGGGGCTAATTTTTCTAGCTAGGATTTCACACAGAAGCGAAACTTTTTACATACAGACTTTTCATACTAAGTGAAAAGATATTCTCTAATCATGTAGTCTGTCTTTAAAGGTAGAAGTTCTTTACCTGCTGCAGCAGCATCTGCTGGCTTTTATTCAATTAAACAGCTGCAATGTTAGAGGAGTTTGTGCTGACTTTCCTCTTCACTGTGATTTATCCAAACATCATCTACAACAGAAGAATTCTTTACACTGCTACTAGGCACTTAGCCATCTGAAGATAGGTAATTAAGAAGTATCCTTGCTTTTGTATATAAAACCTTATTCTGCAATTACTCTTTTCAGTCAGAACAGAATGTAGTCTGTGAGTGTTTTTCTCTTGTATTAGCTTCTGTTAAAATTAAATGGAACGCTAATTATCTCCTGATTTCCCTGGCCTCAGACTGTCACAAGGATCTGGCTTCCTACTAATGCAGCCAGAGTTACTGCTGGCATGCTGGTGACTCCAGCTTTTCTGACTAGCATAGTTTGTTCATTTAAATTGTGCAGGATCATTTCTCTCTCATGAGTTAATATTTTTATTTCTTAAAACACCAGCTCCTGGAATCAAGAGATTTAAAGCTGAACATCAAACGATGAATTGGCTCATTGACTGTTCTTTTATTAACCTCATTTTTAGAATAATTTCTTAATTTTAGGTATCTGTCTCTTGATTTTTGAAGTTTGGGCTTGGCAATACTTAACCTTACTGATCTGCAAGGATAAACACTGACTACTGTTTTCTTACCATGGTAAAACTCACCTTGCTGAAGTGGTTGATTGCAGGCTTAGGGGAAAAGTACTGGACTGAAGTGTGCTTGTCTGTACTTGTATCATTCTTGATACACTAGGAGTTACAACTTTCATTTTATGTTAGCTTTTTGTGTTAAGTTGTTTGTCAATGCAAGTGGTATATTTACAAACTGACTTGCCTAACTGTGGCTTTGGTGATTAATGATTATTTAAGTTCATAGAAACTGTTTTCTGAAAGAAAACTATTTTTGCTGTCCTTTAAATGAGGATGGCCTTGCAGAATAGCTCCAAAGAAAAAGAATCTGGTAATTAAAGTGCCAACGGATCCATAACTTTACCCCATTGTTATCTAAATCATTTTGTAGATATTCAGCATAGTCTCTTTTCAAATTCCTTTGTGAGTTGGTTTTCCCAGTGCAGAGGATCTTGATGAAAAGAATCAATTAAGCCTGGAAAAGCTCTGATGGTATAAATATCTTCAGTAAATAAATTGTTATTGTATTAGATAAAACATGCTGATTTAAAACAGTTGATAAACCCTATCTCTAGTCTGTGGCATATTCTCTGGACAAACTCCCAGATTTCACAGAATGAATAATACATGAATATCTCTTTATGTGATTGAGTTGACTGGTTGCGATGTATCTGAATATTCTGTTGTTTGATTCCGATCTGTTCTCTATTGAGAGCTCCCTAACCAGTGCCTTCTGAGGCAGGGGAGCAGCACTGAATTGCTGCTCTCCGATTAGTGCAGTGCATTGTCTTCACATTAGACAGCATCAATGATGAGAGCAATATTTAATTTTGAAGGTAGAGTCATTGTAAAATCAAAGAGGTGAAGTGATGAGATCAAGGATGTTCTGGGATGTTAGTGTAGTTATTACTGTCAACCACCTTGTCAAACAGTAGAGATAATCCACTCTGTTCAGCTTCCAACACAGAATGCTGGGTTTGCTATCATAATTTTCAGGTGTTGAGATGCTATTTAATTCTTGCCACGTGGAGAGCTATCTTCTTAATTTCTCTAGAATACAATTCTAGTATTTTATGTGTTCGGTTTTCCCAGTGTGTACATATAAAACTACATGTTATAAAAATGTTGCATGTATATTCATATTGTTAATAATAAATACTTCTGCAGAAATGTGTACTTCCATGAAGATATTCTTAGGGGGTTGCCCCGAAATCCACATTTAGAGTATTTTTTAAAGGTCAGGGTTAGTTCTAACATTAAAATCAATGAGAATAAGGGTTAAAGGATCATTTTACCAGTTATGACACTGGGTTTTTCAAATTGCGTAGAGCCCGAAGTCTAGATACGCAGGGGGTGGAGGGAAGTGACTTAGGGGAAAATGTGGTGGACCAAGGATGAAAAGTAAGCTAGATAGTATAAGAATCAGTAGGTTATAAAGATGAAGAGAGAGGGAAATATAACAGAAAGAACGTACTGTAGATTGTGGGGGTAAAATGACTGAAAGTGCATGGATGAACACGGGGACATTAAGGAAATGTGATTAAAGAGGTGGAAAAGCATAAAGAATTACAAAACCAGGAAATATTAACTCAGAGAAGATAGGATGAAGTCACTTATGACAAATGTAAGGAGACTAACACAAAACTAAATCTGGCTAAATACTGCAAAAATAGGTCTGCAAATTAGTATTCAGGTTTCTAAATAAGTCTTCTTGGTTTCACTCCATTTCTCCTGTTGTTTGTTTTTTACAAGCAGTCAAAACCCTGAGCTTAACGAGGGTGAATGTTCACAGAGAGTGAATGCAAATGTTGTATAAGTGTTAATGGGTATGGCCGATTCCAGCACGTACCTATTGCATGGAAGGTATGTGCAAATCATGCAGCGTACCGCTTATTTGGTGTAACACTGCTGGAAATTTGAATATTAAGTTTCATGGACTTGAGAACAAGTCAGTTTTCCTTTAAAATATTTAAAATTCATCAAATGGAATTAAAAAGAATTCAGAAGCTATGACAGCTGTATAATCGTAAGTACGTACTTACCTGCAATATAGCATGTACATACCTCTGATATTTTCCAATTATGCTTTATAAATTATTTACTATGCTCTAATGAATAAGCCCGAAAGCCTAAAATAAAATAATAGAAGACATCAGTAATATTGAAGATGCCAGAACCAGGACTTTGAAAGGTCAGAGAGAAAAAAACCAAACAAAACCCCACCCCCATCCTGTTCACCATGTTAGTAATTTAACTTCTGGGAGAAATTGTACAAAAGTCAGCCTGGCTATTCCCAGGAGTGAAATTATTCATGAGAATACAAGTTTACAGGGTCAGGCCCTGAATCAACAAGCCAGTGACTGTGAAAGACAGTCCAGAGCTGGAGACTGAAAAGGAAGGTTAATGAGAAGCACTGGAAAGATGTTCATTAAAGTGGAAATTGAAGTCACCTAGGCTGAGAGTAGTGAGCTTGAAAGGAAGAGAGCTTCACTCTCAAAGTCAGAAGGAAGGTTAGGAGAGAAGTCATGTGAAGCAAATCCTGCATGGGCAGTAGCGGTGCTGTCGGATGCTGCTGAGTGGCAGCTGACCAGCACGTTCTCTTCTGCCTGCTGAATAACGTGTGCTGACTGGAGTTTAATGTCTGTCTGAACTAGGAGCTGACATACAGATTCTGAAATCGGGTGCTCTGCGGATTATTAGGCTCTGTGCAGGTGAAGCATATATTTACAGTGAAAGGAAAAATATTGGAGATACAAAACTTTCACACTTAAATAAATTTTTTCCAGGATTTTTCCCTTCATTCTTGCATTTCAGAATTCTGGAGTTAAAATTGTAAACCGACACATCAATTTTTATATCCAAAGTTATACAGAAATTTTGAGTATTCAGTTTGTAGCAACATATATTTTCAACTTTCACAATCCCAGGAGCCATAAAATATCCTGGAAACAAAATTGATCCCCCCCCCCAATTCTGCAGGTTTGTTTTGTTTTGTTTTGTTTTTTCTCTACCCAGGCTCTTAAAATAATCAGTGGCAAACCAAATCATCCAGGTGTTCGTCAGTCATGTTCATGGCCTTTGTCCCTTATGCTGCTTCTTTAAATGGTTGGGGTTTTGTGATTCTTCAGTTCTGCATTTTTAGGAAGGCCTGGGCCTGTCACTGAGCCCCCAGCCCGGGTGTTGAGCAGCCTGCCTTCCACGATGTCCCTGTTCTTGAGTGATGCACTAAGGAGTTAAAACTTATCACAGCTTTTGAGTTTCTTGGAACACCGAAGCCTCAGCGGGTCAAGAGGCTGTCTGCTGAAAAAGACAGTAACATCACCTGTTCTCAACTAGTTCTGTTCTCTGCCTTTGTGTTTGATTTGATAGCAGCACTCAAAAGTTGTAAGGGTACGGAGGGTTTGCTGGTTATTCCTGTGTGCGTGCGTCTGCAATGAAAACCACTCACTGCCCTTCCTCTTATTATAAAAAGTTAGGATGTCAGAGCTGACAGCCTGGTATGGGCTGGGACAACGTGCCAAGAAAAGGAATTGTAGTGGAAGAAACAAGGCACAGATATTGTACAGCAGGTCAGAGAGTGAAAAGAAATGGCAGAGACTGAAAAAACACTCATACGATGGGGCTTGCCTTGCTTTCCTAGATTAATGCTGTTAAAGTTAAATAAACAGTTCAGAGGTCTTGTTTTTTGCTTCTGGTAGTGGTGGTTACTGTTACAGCATTCTAACTTGCAGATGAGTCCTGGGGTAAAATTTAACAGCTGAGCTAAGCATATTCGGTTTATCCTTATGTAGTGGCATCCACAAAGCCTGGGGTTGTGTCATAGTCAGAGGCTTATTATGCCTGGGAGTTTGGGATTTCCACACAGAGTGAGATCCCAGTGGACGCTTCCCAGCAGAGACACAAAGCTGCTGCTTCCTTGGCAGTGGAGGCTAGCAGTTTGTTGGATGAAATAAAGAGAAAACTATTTATTTCACTCTGTAAAAGCTGCATCTCCATACTCACTTGCTGGCATGCTGTCCAGGTATTCTAATGGACATGCTGTATTCTGGAGGTGAGAGGAGGGGAAGGATTGCAACTGTTGGAAAGAAGGGAGGAAAGAGGTTGTCTCTGTGAAGAAAGAACCATACAAGAGAAGTTAATGTGCTGACGATAAATCACACGAGCCCTTCTTGTGATTAGCAGCACAATGGCTGCGCCTAGATCTAGTCAGTCTTCATAACTCAGTTGCGAATTGGTTTGCTGTAAAATATGTATATTTTGTCAGCTTGGTCATGTCTTTCAAACTTTGTATTACTTTTAAGGGCTATGTTTTAGTTTTTATTGCTGCACGTTCTCCATCTTGTTGTATTTATTCCCTTTTTGCCCTCTGAGGCAAAGACTGTTGGGCGCAGAAGAAAATCTCACATGCTTCGGGATGTTTCTAGAAACGCATGCCAACTGTCATCCAAATACTGAAAAGTGCGTGTATTCCTTAGATGACTCTTCATTGCATGTAGTTGCATCCTGCCTTGTACCGCTGGTTCACCTGTCCTTTGGCAATATACTTTTAGAAAATAAAAATATGTACCCATTTGGCCCTAGAGAAAATAATAACTTCTAAAATTATCTTTTTTTTTTTTTTTTTTTTTTTTCCCCCAGTCAGTGTTTTAGTGTGGCAGGTTTCCTCTGGGCCAACCACAGCAGTCTGGCAAAGGTGGGGGGAGCCCTGGCCCAGGGAGGGGCTGGTAGCCAGCACGTTTGGCATGCGAGTGCTGCGGTGATTGCCAGAAGCTGAGGAGAGCTGGTCTTTGTCCTCAGCTTCCTTGTAGGTCGGTCACCGTTTCCATGTTGCACCTAAGCATTTCCAGGACGATTCCTGCCTTCATGCTCTGCCTATCCTGTTTTCTCTGGGTTGGATCCTCACACCCAAAGTCAAAGGCAGATTTCAAAAGTGGGATGTAATCACATGTACCGTACCAGTTCTACCAGTGCCTCGGGACCAGCTTCTTTTCCTGTATGGGTGAAGATCTGACATACAGCCCGCGTTTTGCAGCCCAGGTGCTGTTGCAGCTTTGTTAATCTCATTAGATGAAAATGCTTGCTTTAAAGGTAAAAATAAGTCAGCACTTTTTAAAAGAGTGATTGATTGAACTATAAACAGAGATGTGTTCCTGGAGGGCATATACTGAGAATTTTTTTGTATTGAAATGCAACATTTTTGTGTCCTGTTTTTATAACTGAGCTTACCCAACATCAAAAAACAATTACAGCAATTATGAAAGACCTTGACTTTTTCCTTAGGGAAATGCTATCCAAGAAAACTCTAGTTATGTCTTGTGTTTTTTCTGTCTCTCTTAAAGTTAATATTTAGCATTTATCCTAGAGGAAAAAAACAACAAAAATGACTGGTATTTCCGCAAAGCATCTATTTACTATATCAACTGAGTTTAAATTTCATGATTTTATTTTCCTGAAGTCTTTCTTAGGATCAGTAATTTAAAAAATCCCTGAGCCCAGTTTGTCACATAAGGAGCTATAAGAAGGATCACGGAAAGATAGAAAAAGAAGTCTCACACAAGAGGCCATCTTCTTTTCACTTAAAGAGCCATTCTCTTCCAAGGATCCCCAAATAGCTTGTTCATTGTTTGGACAAGAACTATAGCTGTCAGTCATCATTTGTCAAAATTCATTCCTCCTGTGAGGGGGCCCACTGGTTCCTGTTTACTGCAACGAATTGGAACCTCATCTGTAGAGCGCAAAAGATGCGATAATGAGATTCACTTGACTTGCCATGAATTGGGGTTGCTGTGCATGATTAGAAGGGAGTTTTCATTACTTTCCTGGGAATTCTGAAGCTGAGGATTTGCATGGTAATAGTAACATTTCACTTTTAAAACATGCTTTTTTTTTTTTTTTGTGAGATCCATGTTTAAAATTGTGAAATAGAAGCTACTACCCTTCAAGTTCTCATGTTGTCTCAGTGAATTCAGAGAAAATTCAGTTACTTCACAGTTACAAAGAAGATTTTTTTTTTTTTTTCCTTAAGTTAACATCTCTAGAAAGCTTGTGTTAAGATCAGGAAATTGAGCTCTGTTCTTTCCAGCTTCTGTGTACCATTGCCAGAATGAAAGATCCTGCCAGCCAAATTTATCCTTGGTTAGACTTCTGAATTTGCACCAAGGACTAAGAGTTGCATTAATTTTGCTTTGCAGTTTGATTTTTGCCCAACAACTCTGTTAGTGTGATATTCAGGCCAGAGTCTTTCTTTAGCTCATAAGAGCTTTATTGGATCTACATGGCCAGTAGTGGAGAAGGGGCAGGGAGTGGGTTAGGTGAATCTCTAGGAAAATGTTATTGTTTCAAATAAACAGCTGTGAATTGGAATGTTCAGAGGGAGCAAATCCAAATTTAAAATGTATAGGTTTCGCATATTTATTTTTAAACCTTAACAACTCTTTATTAGCTTTACAAGTTCATGATATTATAGAACTGGTTTAACACCCAGAGTCTAATTTGGGGGCAATTTCATGTCTTCCTTTTTTAACTTCTGCTATTCAGGCTCCTCCATCTTTGCAACATGCTTTTGCCTACCTGTGTTTTTTATGCAGTTATAAAAATATATCTCTCCAAATTCTTCCAACTTTAGATTGCATTTGGATCGGTTCTCAAACTTTTCTGGAGAGGATGAGGACACAAAAAAAGTTGGAGTGTCCATAATGACCTGCTGTTTGCAATATTCTTTCTTTCTGACATCATTTGTTTATGTAAAACTGTAAATGCAAACTTTCAGTCCCGCTTGCTTTGTTTGGTGCTTGCTGAGAAACTCTGCTTTTCTGTTGCTGAGATGTGAAGGTATGAACTTGAATTCTTTTCTCTATTTCAAAAACCTGTAGAATCTCATGTCAGACCTTTATGTTCACCTTGTCTATGGCACAAAAATGCGAAGGCATTCTTTAAGATACGGCAGGTACATGGCTAAACAGATGATAGACATGGTTAATACAGTTGACTAATAAAGAAATTAAGAGCTTTCACACTTAAAATTTGTGCATGTAGCTATGTAAACTGCTTTTATGTCTACCAACTAGTTAATATGTGTGGGATTTATGAGGCATTCTTTTACCAAGTAGGCAAATCCCTACTAACCGGACTTTGTAGAATTCTGTCACTAGAAAGCTTTATGAAGAAATGTAGGTGTATGATGATTCTCCAGTACCGTGAATCATGTTTTGGGTGAGTGTAATAGATGTGTCTCAGGCAGGCATATTTAGCAGATTGGTATGGAGAGTTAGACTTTTTTCTTCTTCTTCTTCTTTTATCTAAAAAGCTATTGCCTAAGCTCTATTTGTGTCTGACTCCTGTGTGGGCTTCACACAACTGAGGGAAGGTTCCTTTGGCTCTGTTTTCTTTTTCTCCTTCTGAAGAGACTGAATGATTTTCACACACCCACAAGTGAAAGAAGCTAGTTAGCTGATTAACTGCTCTTTATGCCCGTCATGCTTCCAACAGTGTTGGGTTTTTGCTCGGAAGTCTGCCAGTCCCTCTTAATTTCCAAAAGATGAACACTCTTACGGGTAGTAAAAGGTATCTTTTAAACTGTATATTAAATAACCAGTATTTTTATTTTTTCAAGTCTGTTGCATTTGGTGTAACTAAACCTTACAAAATTTAGAGTAGCTGGATTAATCGTATACTGTCTTCTGATTTTTCGATGGTTTTGTCAGTGTGCTTGAAGTGGCTGCACCATGGAAGCAGAACAACTGTGTGTTACAGATGCATAAAACTAGACTTTATATTCATAAGAAGTTGTGCTTACCTTGTAAGTGAAGTAATCTATCAGGTCTGTAATAATTTTTAGTTCTATTAATAATCCAGTATCTGAGATGGGTACTTCTGTTATGGAGTTGAAATCCAAATAAATAAAATAACCTGTGCCATAAGTGTATAATTACAGAAGATTTGAGAGTTGATTAAAACCACTACAGCTACAGAAGCTTCTCGCAACATTAATGATTTCTGGCCAATATATTTTGTACAGAATTAATGAGTGTCTAGGGTTATGGGTTTCTTCATTTTGGTTTGGGTCATTAACATGCTCATTAAAGCTTAAAAAGCACTCTTAGCTGCCAGCTTTTTTTTTTAATTATTATTATTATTAACCTGGAAGTCTCCTTTTGCTGAGACTCCCATGCACTAAATGTACTGGTTTGTGCCCACAGAGTACCTTGTAAGGTATTGAGCATTAATGCCTCTGCTTAAGAATGGACATGAGTGATGCTTTGCCCCTTCATTGAGCAGGATGGAACAGATCTTGTCGAGTTCTTCTAACATAGCTCTGAAGCTTGCTTATGTCAGGCAGCCCATCTTCAACGCGTTTGAGTGCAACGTGTTGCTGTGAGACAGTTCTAAGTCATCTTGTCCTTTTCTCTCTAAGTGAAATTATGGTCTCAGGACTCTTGAACAGAAAAATAAAGATTTTTTTAAAAAGTTGAATAAGAACCTGCATGAAATATTAAGAACAATGCCATTCTAAAATGCAAGTTTTGCCCTTAAAGTCATGAAAGTGTAATTGTTTTCCAATTTCTGTTTCTTTACACTGGACTGCAGACAACACTTGGTCTGGAAACTGTTTTGGTTTTGTTTCTTTTGATGAGAGCCTACATTGTGATTTAACAGTTCTAGTAAGTGGGTTTTTAAGATGGATATTTATGATAGAGTTATGAGACTTTCTATATGTAGTGAATTGTTCTGAGAACAGTCTTAAATTTCTTTCAAAATTAATAGAGCTGCTCAATGATTTTTTTTTTTACTCTTATACTCAGCTTTTCCTAGAAAAACTTATTGATGGAGTAAATGGTTCCTCTCAAAAAAAAAAAAAAAAATGCAAAGGACGACTTTGTTCCTTGGTAGAGAATAAACAGGCATCCAGTGTCATTAGGAATCCAGATCATTGGGTGGAATGCAGCATTCCTTTGTAATGATATGTCTATCTCTGCCAATCATGCATGTCCTTCATGTTTCAAAACATAGAATTGGGGCTTGATCCTTTCTGTATCAGGAAATTTTAAATATCATACCTTATTCAAAATTTTACATTAGGGCACTGCTGGCTATACCTATACATGTTTGAACACTGTGGATATTTAGTGTTTCTGCAAACAGAGAAAATGATCCTGCTGTTATGATCTGTTAGGTAGGTGAACTCTGTTAGGTAGGCTTTGCTCACCAGTGAGAGAAGAAGAAAAAAAAAAAACCACAGTGGAATGAGAGTTGCTCCTACAAGTTTTATTGGAAAGAAGTACACATTAGATTAGATTAACACATAGGCATTGTACTCTCAGGGAGACAATGTCCAGTTGCAGCTCTTATCACAAATGAAATGCGTTTGATGGTTTGTAGTGAGCGGTTATGCATTAGGCAATAGATCGGAACAGATCAGAATGCTGCTGGCGTAGAAAATCAAGAATGTACCATTCGGATCAAAGTTAATCCTGTTTGATATGGGATAGCCCCTTTAAACATCTGGGGAGGAAAAGACCCACAGCACTGATGACTGCATACAGAAAGGACCTAGTCTGTCTCATTATTCCACATATTTGTAGGCCAGTATAGCTTTTCAGGCGCCAAGGACAATTTTTTGGTAACTTTATTAGCAAACCGTGCATCACTTTGTGGTTTAGAATTGGAAACGATTGCAGCTATCACTTCTATCCTTTTCTCCTCCCAAAATAATTATACTACTGAAATGTTTACTATAGATTTTTTGTTGTTGTTGTCTCTGAAATACTGTATGACTTGCATTACAGCAAGCTTGAGTGGTCACAGATTATTGATTTTTGGTTTTTGATAAAAAACTTCATAATAACTGTAATATCTCTGATATATGATTTTGGTGTACATTGCCAAGGAAACGGTCTTCAGCAACATGCTATGTATATTCTTCATTGTACTGATGTGTTGTCTGTTGGAAAGGACTGTTTTTTCCGAGAATAACTGCTGTAATTTGTTTACTGACAATATCAACCTCATTTAGATTCTAATTTATTTCTGGGGTGTTTTCTTTAATAGTTTTCCTGAGCGCTGCTTTGTTGTTACTGAAGAATTAAAAATGGGGGGGGGGGAGCATAACAAACTAACACTCTTCCATTCATCCCTCTAGCTTCTATACTGAGCAGGAGGAAATATGCTGCTAAAAATCTGGGGACAAAATAGATTGATAAAACAGGATAAGGAAGTAAGATGAGTGAAGCCACACCATTTTATACCAGAAAACAAACAAACAAAGTACTTAAAATTTTATCACAAAGATGGCACAGAAAAAAAATGACAATCAAGAAAGAGGGCAGTCATGCTTAGAAAGTTGCCTACTTCAGTGAGCTCAATTCACTGCCATATTCAAACAGGCAATTAATTCCCTATTCTCAGCTCCTGTTGGGTCATTCCTCATGTTTTAGCTTGTTGAGTTTCTGGAAATAGCTTGTTAACTTAACCTCTGGGTATTGTTTTTTTACGGAAGCTTAAATGAGAAGCAGTAGGCTAGGACAGAACATTTAGTCAAAAGCCTGTGTTTTGTATGTATATACTGTGAATTCCTGCTAGATAAATTCTTCTCCAGTTTCTGTGTTAGACCAGGCAGTATCCTGTACCGCGCACACCCAAAAAAGCTCTGTACAATTTGCTTTTTCTTCCCCTCTGCCATTAGTGCCATCTTAAAACAGTTGTTTATCAGTTGTTAGTGCTGATGAAATGATGACGATGCAAGTGAGGTTCCACCAATGAATTTTTCTGTCTTAGTTTGCTCATTTGTGATCCATTTGTTTGTATTAATCTGATGATATCTTTTCCACACCCTCAAATTTGAATATATTACTTTTCTCTTTTTAGAAGTAGTCTTCTCTCCTTGAGGAGTGCTAGAAAGTTCTACGAAGAGCACACATAGGCAAAAAGAAATAGTATTTGCAAGCAGAGCAAAATCGTGCCTAAGTTAAGTGTCACATTATCGCCTCTTTGGTGTTGAGGTTGCATCTAGAAATGTAACTACCAGCATTTTCATTACAGTTCTACAGGTCCAAATTTTAGTTTTTTATATGCATTAAAATTTTAGCTAATCGAAACCAAATGTAAGCCTGTAATGGTTGTGGGATTGCTGAGCACTGTTTCTAATGCTTTGCTCCTCACTATGACCCTGGTAGCTGCAGCTATTTAGAAGTTACGGGATGGTCATAGTGGTAGAAGTAAAAGTCAGGAACATGAATCCGACTACTGCCCTGCATAAACAGAGGATCTGTCTTGTACTTGTGATGTCTTGTGCTGCTGTAATGCCTGAACTTTACGGATGGACAGCTAGTGGGTCTACAGTATGTTTGTTTCTGAAGAAATTGTTACAAATTCCACTTCAGTATTCCAGAAGTTTTCATACTCTGAGGAAGACCTTTTCCTACACCTGGAGAGAATAAAGGTTTCATTGAATGTTCAGTCCTGTAATTCAGGTAGCTGGAGCGTCATCTTGCTTTTCTGAATGTGCAAATGGAACTTGTCAATTATAAAGGTTCTTGTTGAAACTGATTTGTTGCCATTATTTTTGTTACATCTACGTGCAAAAAATGTCAGTGTGAAGAGCTGCAAATTTACAGAAATTAGCATTGCAGAATATATGACTTGAGTGATAAAAGTTAAGTGCTATCTTTTTTTCCCATATAAGCTTTATGTTTGCCCTGCTGTCACTTTTTTGTTGGAAGAACTTGTATGAGTTCCTTACAGTGACATTTTCTTTGTCCTGCTGGTTTGTAACTTCCTCAGGTAATTTTGGTTTCTCTGAGTACGGTACATATAGAGCAGTATACTTTTCACATAGTTACAACCAGGCGCAGTATATACACCTTTTGTGCCATCACTTTTAATTAAGTGATCTGTGTTAGTTGAATGAGGGAAAATTAGTGTGTAGAAATTTAGCCTTATTTGCTAGTTGTGATGACTTAGAGCCTTGTACTGGAAATATTAAATATAACATTTTTAGCAGTTCTGTGTACATTAGCAGAATCAGTTCAAGATAGGAACAATGAACCATAACTGTCCTTCTTAGGTTATGTGTTGGTTTTTTGCTTTTTTTGAGTGACTTTAAGAAGACTCTCATACCTTCTAATTAATTGGCCAGCTAGGGAAATCTGCCATAGGAATAGATGCAGTTCAAGTAGTCTTTCCTACTAGCTATCATTTGTTGGGAAACCTTTTTTTTTTGAAGACTATTAAAACATGCATGAACAACTACCAATTACTTAGTCCAGGGAGAGTTTCTTACAAAAAAGATAGGGAAATTATCATACAATAATAATAAAAACAGTGAATATGTCACCTAGGGCATGAGCATATGTGCTCTTAATAACTTCAGGCGCTAGATTGTCTGTCTAATTAAATTAATGTGCTTCGATATCAGTTTCAATAGTTGATTCCAAAATGAGAAAACATAAAATTTATTTGCATGAAATGCAGAGTTGCATGTCTCAAAGTGAGATTGGATGTTTTATCCACAAGGTTATTTTCTATTCCTCTGAAGTGTCTTTCTGTGATTTATAAGAAAAAATATTTATACAGATAAAGAATCAGCTTTTTGGGAAGAAGATTTTCTGTTACTTTTTGTTATAAAAGGGAGTGTCTGCGGGTTAACCACTGCCTGCATCCATAATTCTTGGATGCTGAGAGGTTTCTATGCTTCAGGATACAGCAGGAATGTAATGATCTGTTCTGTGACATTAATGTCAGCGTTCTTGCTCCTATCACTTTGCCACTGAACAGGCTGCCAGTGAAAATAGTGGCTGGAAGTAGGTATCAAGAAGGTGGTGAAATAGAAAGCTTGCTGGTATTAAATACCAGTGGGTGATAAAGTGAAGCTGCTCTACCTTGCAGCCAGAAGTGAAGGCTGAAACAAATGAGGAATGTAAGATGTGCATCTTAAAAGGGAGATGTAAGAGAATATACCCACCACCTTCTCTCTTTATTTGGTTGTGGTTTTGGGGGGTTGGTTTTTGTTTTTTTTTTTTAACCTACCAATGTATTTTACTTTCTTCCTGAAAATTCTGTCTTTTCACATCTGAAGTAGCAATAGTTGAACTGTAATTCATGCTGCATCTCTCTGTGTGTTTGTTAGTGTTGATTGACTGTTAAGGGGAAAAGGGAGTTGCAGAAAAATGGTGTGGTAGTGCTGGGTATCTAATGGTGTGGATTCTAGGTGAAAGTGGGAAAACACATTGATTCAAAACAGAGGTGATAAAAGGAAGATAAATTGTGGCTAAAGGATAAAATGCATGTCGACTTGTAATTAAAGATACATGCAGTGAATATCCTTCAAACAGAGTTCCCCTAGTGATAATTTTTCCTGGGATAGAAATTTGGTCCTACGAGATGAATATGTTCTGATGTCCCTAGAGCTTCTTATCTTTTATCCCTACCGGTGACAACTGGTATGTGTGGTTTGGGGCTTCACTCACTTCAGAACTACTTTCTGAAGATCCTTGAGCAACTGAAATCACTGTGATAGAATTAATTACACTGCTTCTCTTGTGTTTCTAGAAACATGCTGCAGAAGAGTCCTTAATGAACAAAAGATGAGCAGTGAACAGTTGCCTCATTCGTGCTTTCTGCCATAACCTCTTTTTTTTTTTTTTTTTTTTTTCCAAATCAGTACTCTGGTTTTATGATCCCAGACTATGCAGAGTGTTTTACCCTGAAATAAATGGGAATGATTTGAGGGCCATTTCTCTGTTTAGCACGTGCTTGAAGGTAAGAGTCTGTACTTAAGGCACCATAAACAGCTGAGCAAGGATGAGTTATTTGCTTGCTAGCTGGGATGAGCTTTCAGCTTCTGTGCTGCTTCTGCTGCATACTCTGTAGCACCTTGCACAAAGATTGAACTACTTCTGGGATCTGCATTTTTGGATGAAGCATGGAGCAGAAGGACTTCAAAAGAAAGGGCAATGAATGTATCATTAGAGCTGAAGAAGTCTGGGAAGTGATCAAAACCAGGTGGGATTGGTTTAGGATTTGTGTCAGCAGGATGGTAGGAGCATGAGGCTGGGAGGATAAAATCCAGAAAGCAGTGGTGCTCTAGATGAAATTGTGGAAACTTTAAAAACCACTGTTCTTCAGTGACTACTCTTGTATAGTCTCCTCCAAATATGTTTCTTTACATTTGATTGAAGAAATTAAGGTGGACAGAAATATGCACATAGTCGAGGGATGGAAAATCTTGTTCCACTTTTGAAAGTCTTTGTTATTTTTTGACAATATTGAGACAAAAGATGTGCATGAAGTATGATTTTTAAATGTCATCATTATACAGTGTTTTCTGAGGAAAAAAGAAACTTGACTCAGAAAATCTATCAAACCACATGAAAATCTTGTGGTTCGATGTGGACATTTTTTATTACAAAGCATAAGCACGTGTTGTGTTCATTGGCAAGCTTGTCTTGATCAGAAAACTCAAAGGAATATGAGCTTTGTTTCCAGAAAAACTTAGGCAATTTATGTTTCTTTTTATTGAAGTAATGTGTAATTTGTGAGGCTGCATGGGTTAGGTGTGAAATCAGATGAACTTCAGTAGTTCCAGTTACATTACACTGTGGCTAATGCCAAAGACACCCTGTGAAATGAAATTGCTGAATTTCACACAGCGCATGTACATAAGAAAAAAAGAAAAGGGACTTTACTTGACAGCCAGTAGAGAAAAAATCTGCATTTCTCTTGTTCTAGCGGCAATAGAATAAAGGATTTCTTTTCAAAGTAGTATTATGTGGATATTAAATAAAACCCAACCATTTAATTCTATGTTCTAAAGTAGCTTAGTCTCTTGCCTGTAAGATTCTGCCAATAAATTCAAACTGGATCAGATACAGCTTGCAAAATCTTTGAACCATTTTGCTATCATTACAGAGGCTGATGCAGTATTTCTGAGACTCCATTTTTTGCTTTAATTAATTTTTTCAATTGCAGCATGCTTAAGGTTATAAAGCATTTCAGCCTGAATGTAAATGTGCTTCCTAAAAATAGCTTTCAGAGAACAAGATTAATGTTTACCATAATGCATACAGTTATAAGAAGTTAATGTTTAAAAATGAGACTATGTCATGGTGGTTATTTTGGGGTTTTGTTCTGTTTTGTCAGTCTGTTTTCCTCGAAGTTATGTAAATCAGCTGGACTTCAAGAAAGAGGATTGATGAATCCTAGCAAATCCATGTCCCGTGTGTGTGTCTTTTCCTGTAAATGGACAGTATTGATTACACGTTGGTATGGACAAATGAAGCAAACCAAAGACGTGGTGGGTTCAGGTTGTTCATAATTCTAATGAATATAATGTAAATGAATCGGAGAAGGGTCAGTGCAGCAGGCATCAAGCTTGTATAGATTCAAGAAGTATAATTCACTTGATACATGGCAGACAATAATATGCTCCTCGTGCAAGTCTGGGGATGTGGCATGGTTTCTGTCTGTGGTTTCTACCTTCCAAATTTTGTTTGGTGATTTGATGATTTCCCTGTGGTTTTAGTAATAGTTGTTTATACAGAATCGCATCCATGAATCTCTGCTTCAGGAGATGCGAAAATATTGAAAGCCTACAGGAAAGGAGTGTGTGCATGTGCTGTGCATCAGTTTAAGTATTGTTATATGCCTATACTGTGATCTGCTGTTACTTTCGTATCATATATAGGAGTTGAAAGACATACTTACAGAGTTATAATACAGCATGTTCTCTCATTCTCTGGTGTAGATTTTGTATTTAGAAATCATTTAAGCTGTGTAGCGTTAGGTTTGGGATACTTAGCCGTGGAGAGAGAGTTCGTATTTGGTCACGTCTTTTTTGTGACCCAAGTGATTTTGTAACTGACTTTCTGTTAAGGCCAGGCTGGAACTAAGTGCAAAGAGGGTGGACATTCTATTTATATGTAATTTTTTTTATTGCTGTTGTAGGTGAATTCTGCACCTTTATGTCAATATTACTATATTCTGTTAACTTTTGATTCATGTGTAATGTTACTACTGTCTATTAAAAGATGCCTGAGAGTAGCATGGAGTGGCCATACTACGTAAAGGATCACCTAACTGTTCACTTGAAATAAGAACACTGCACAGTTGATAAATAGACTCATATTGCTTTTGCCGTGGTTTCTAGCAAACCTTATATCAAATTCCTGAAGGGAGTGGAAACACATGCTATGTCCCTTGTCAAGCGTTCCTCTCAAGAAAGGATATCCAATAACTGTATAAAAGCATGTGCAGAATTATTGCAAGCCTTCTGGGTCTGCTCCACCAAAGCTGTTAGTGTTCAAGCACCTTGTTTTTCAGATTGTAAATCTGCCCCTTTAACTTGTGTTTGAAGGACAAGGCTAAACACAGAAGCTGAAAGAGCTACAGGTTTATCCATGTAGTGCAAGTGTAAGTGAATTCCTACACATACAAGGTTGGTCTAGGTGAAAAGTCTAAGTAGAAACACAAGATTGGGATTGTTTGGTAGAGACAACTGTTTGCACTGCTGCTAATCCATCTGTGCTGAGCTTTTAGAGTATAGAGGTTACCTAGAAAAAACAAATCAATCATTTGCCCCCCAAAGTAACTAAAAATAACTTTTTTTAAAAAGTGAGATACTAAGTTTTGAAGTTAGAGTATTTGATCTGATTTATTTATTCATTCGTTCTGCACAGGGGAAAGGGATATTGAAATTTCCTCTGTATAACCTTTCAAGTTCAACTGATATTTTTTGTTTGTTTGTTTTGTATTTAATTTTTTTTAAAGGAGAGAGGGGAACATCAGGCAATTCCACAACACTATTTATATTTAATTTAGGATTAGCAGTAAAAAACTTTAAGTTCACACCTTTTCTATCTCTCTTTGCTTTTCCTGTCACCTCCTTAAGAATTGTACTGAAGTGCACCTTGAAACATGTTTTATGGCATTCGGATTTGTAGGAATTTAGGGGTCATAAGATATCCCATGATCTATATGATGATGAGAGAGGGATGTGTTTAACATATGTGCCAAAAAGGGGTGTCAGGGCGGGGAATGCCCAGAACACCAAAAAAAACCACAATTGGATGTGTTAGGATGTGTTAAGCACCAGTGCAGGGAACCAAATGGGAACAGGACCTGAACAGATTCCCTTCTAGCTCTTCTTTTATTGAATTATTTTAAATGCACTATGTCAGGTGTGAAATTGGCATTTTTGTTGGAGAAGGAAATGCTGTTGTAGAAAAAAAACTCTGTGTAAAGGCATATAGGTAACGTAGGACTGTTAGAAAAATATTAAGCCAGGTTTCATAAAATCAGAGAAACTTGGACTCTACTTCATAATGCCATTTAGTTACAAACAGATGCAGAGACACCTAAGAATGTTTTTCTCTTGTTGTTTTCTGGGGGGGGGGGGGTGGTGGTGGTGGTGGTTTTCTTTAAGAAGTGCTTAACCGTTTAATTTCCAGTGACTTTGAAATAACTGGTTGAAACCACTGAGAACTCCAGCTATTTTGAGTATTTTAAAGTGCCAAGTATTTTAAAGAGCTGTTGAAAATACGGGACTTACGTTCCTACGCCATTTGTCCATTTTTTAAAAAGTTACAGTGAATGTGAAGATTATTTTGGCTCTTTCTTTTAAATAGAGTTAAAGGAGGAAGTAATGAATACATTTTGAAGAGAGGATGCATGAGGAAACCTGACCTGTCTCCAGCGCTCTTCTCTAGCGAGGTCAATGAGTTACTCCTAATGATGCCACTTATAAGAAATGTGCTCTTGCTTTGCTTACGAGGCAAGCCTCACTGGGCATTATTGACCTAGAGTGTTCTACCAGAAAAGCTGTGGTGTTTGTTTAACATAGTGTGTTGTAATTGGAATGGACATCTAGCTGGTACATGAAGTAGAGGGAATTTGGTCTCCCGTTTGCTTTTTTTATGAGAATAAAATGATTTGGTTTCCTGGAGCTGGTCTGGAGAGAGTGAAAGTGAACGTTCTTCACATGCAATCGGAATAAAGCCTTAGCGAAGGGGAACTGATTTTCACTCTAGTTGTTCTGGGTTTGATAAGCTAGTGCCCTGGGCTATTGATTCTTCCTAGTATGTGTCACTTTTTGTTAGTCTCATTAACAACAATTCTTTTCCCCCAAACTCAGTTTTATCCTCTTTGATCAGAAGACTCGTATGTCTTGGCCCAGTTTCAGCAAACGCCTACGTATCTGCTGTTGAACACTTTAGATTCCTCCCATCTCTTTAAACTTGTATTTTCAAAGTGCATGAAGGAGAACAATTTTTATCATCAATAGTGAAGAGATGCTAAGCAGCAGATGTAACCACACAAGTATCTTGTATTGGTTATAAATAAAATTTTAATCATTAAGAAAACAGCACTTTTCATGTAAAACATGCTTGAAGAGCTATACTATTTTTTAAATTTCCTCAGTTTATCGTCCTATTTATAAAACCATATATGCATCTGAAATGACCCTTGGTAAGAGAATCTCACAGCATATTAGTTCAAGCTTTGGTTAATTGTTCTTTATGTATGGGTTTTAGATCTTAGTGTCATCCTGATTCTAAGTGTTCAATAAGCACACGCGATTAACATAATATTTTTCCACACTTTGAGGTTCAGTGTTTATAACCCTTATGTTAGCAATGTTCTGTTGATAACTAATGGAATCAGCCTGCTCATCTTTATTTGTGATGTCTATGCAGTTTTGTAATAATATATATAATCACTGTAAGCTCATGTTGCTTAAGTTGTATTTTTACATTTCATTCAGATGGTATGCGTACAAGAGGAAGCGATAGGTGAAAGTGTTTGGAAAAATTGAGAACTTCATTTCAACACTTGAACTTTCCTCCAGATGTCAGCGCGTCTTTTAAATTTGGAAATTAGGAAAACGTTTCTTCAGTTCTTTCTTTGCATGTTTTCCTACACGTCTGCTTCTGAAATTATCAGAAGTCAAGCAGAAATATCTCTGTGCTGTGAATCATGGCTATGGTACCTTAAGAATGGGGCATTTGAAGTGATAGAAACATTATTTGATCTAATATTCTGGTTGTTTGGGGGAGGGAATTGTTTCTTTTAAGTGAAATTTCAGTGGATGTTTTTTCTCTGAACTCAAAACTTTCCAACATTTCTTGCTCTAAATGTACAGCTGTAAACAGTTGTTAACATTGCTTAACGATATGTAAGGTATTAGTGGGACTTCGTCCTACCTATTTGTTTTCATACTTTTTTCTTTCCGTGTTTGTGGAAATCGAGAAGTCTTTCTTCACTGCTGCAAATAACTTGTGTAGGGAATGAAATTCATTATTTTCAATATTGAGGCAATTGTGCGATAGATGTCTAAAACCACAAATGGGAAACATCAGTCTCTTCTGGAAGGCCTCAGTTATAAATAGTGGCAGGTCGTTATTGCTTCTTAATGTCTCTCATGCCAACAGGATACTGGGTGAAGTGTCTCTCCCACTGAACTGGATGGCTGCATTGGCAAATGCACAGCAGAGGTAATACCACAAATCCCTTGGGACCGTGCCTTGGAGTGCGAAGGATTTTCATGTTACTAAAATTAGTTTGTAAAGAAATCTTACAAATAGATGTCCATGTGAAATTAGCTACACTTTCAGTGGAACAAGGGCAATACACCTGTATGCAGAGCATGTTCAGAATGGAAAAAGGAGATTCATTCATGTCAAACATGCCTTTGAACTGATTTGATAGTCATTGTGAAAAAAAAATGTACTTGGAAACAAAAAGGAGATTTAAGTTTGGCACAAAATGACGGGATATAGGTTTTGCAGGAAAGAACTAAATGGCAATGTTAGGACTTAAAAGCATCACTGAATTTTCAAAGTAACAAGTTGTGTAATGAGGAATGTGTATGCTCTTTGGCTATCTCTTAATTATAGGGTACTGTAAATAATGTTAATATGAATGACAGATAATTTTACTGGTTGCTAAGGGAACCATATTCGCTGGATTTCTTTTTTGTTGTTAACAGTGAAAGTTGGCACATACTTTAGAATGATCTGGACAACCGAGCGTGCGGTTTTCACACAAGTTTTGTCTGCAGATCATCCAGAAAGCTTGTTAGAAAAATACTTTATTTTTTGGATTTCCTGATACAGTCATTGGTAAATCTTGAACTTCTGGATCCTTATTAAATTTCTTGACCCCTAATACACCATGATAATAACTTGATATAGTTTTGAAAGAGGTAAATCATAGACTTTGCTTTGATTTTTATGGCAGTTTCTAAATACTTGATGTAGAAATCTGATTTGTCAATTATGGTACAACACTCCTAGTGCAGCTCACTAATGCTTGCTTGTTCTAGAAGGCGTGTAACTGACTATTGTGCTCATAATTTATACAGGATATCCACAGGAATCAGTCAGTCCTTATCACTGCACATGGCATGTCTTTGGTACAGACTGGCTTTTCCTGTTGATAACTTCCCATTTTGTATCCAGACAGACATTTTTATGGCTTCTGTATACTTCTAAGAAGGAACAGTACGCTGGCAAATAATTATTACTTTTAGACAAATTTCCATGAATATGACTGCTCTGAGCATCTGTGTTGCTTTTGTCTGGAGTGTAGCTGCACATTAGTATGAAACAAGAAACCTCTCCCCTCAAACGGGCTTTTGATGGCACCTCTCTTGCAGTCTTCTGCTTGAAGTTGGCTTCTTTTTAGCATCAGGAGTTGGTCTTCCGTTGCTGCAAAAAAAAGAAAATATCTCTCTAGCAGGAAAAAGATTTCCTGTCTTTTTACCTTTGATGCTTTGCCATATAGAAGTATTCTGTGACTCAACAGACTGTTTCTTGATACAGTAACTTGGCCCAGTTTCCTGCAAGAAAAAGAAAATTGTCAGTGCCTTGATATGGCGAATCTTGTAATTTGCAACAGAGTGTACTTGCAAAAAAAATTCCTGTAGTTGACATGTTCAGTACAGGAATCTCAGTGTGCATAATGCAAAACATTTTTTGTTTTTTCTCTCAGTTCTGGAGATAGTCACAGTGCCTATCCCAGGTACTCTTTATGCCTGCAATTTGAAAGTATCTAGTCTTCAGTTCCTGCGTTTTCTTTAGTGTATGCACAGAAGGAACAGATGCCGTACAATCTTCCAGAAGGTACCAACTGCATAGGAATTACTGTTAAGAGACATGATCTCTTTTTAAAAAAAAAAATAAATACTGTCATCAGAGGTAGGGGATTACTAAGGGTCTTAGTTGTGCAGCTGCTGCCTCTGAATATGTAGGCTTGTGATTCAGTTACATAGTAGATACATTATGGACTTATTTCATTAAACTAGAAGTACGTCTCCAATATACGGTTCATGTTGTGAAGTAGCTTTGTACTAAAGGATTAAGGTGTTGCCATTGCAAAGGACTAAAATTTTATTATTTAGATTCTGTGAGGTCTGAAGATGTTTACGGGCCAGATCACAGATTCCAACCAGACATTTGTCTGTGCAAAGATTTTTTTTGGTTTCCTTAGTGAAATACATAATATGATTTGGCCTGTCAGTTCAGTTCCTGACACACAGATGCCCATAGTACAGAAGCCAGCAGCATTCTTAGTATCAATTGGCTGTCTCGTTAGTGTTCATAGCTGCAGGGTATGGAAAATCACCCAATGAAGACTATGTTTCCTTAGAACTAATCATTAATTTTCAGAGAGAAAAATGTTCTTGTGGCTAAAATACGGGTCTTGAGTTTTAGGTTATCTCGTTCTAGACCTGGAGTTCTGTTCCTTTGGGCAAGTCCCTTGCCTCTCTGCTTTTGCTTTTTAGTCTCTAAGAAATGAGATCTGCTTGCTAAAAGGTTACGTGATCAGCTTTCTGTGTAATTGGAGTTAAGCTGAGACAGGACACACCTCTACTTCCTCCTCCTCTCACCTTCCAGCTTCAAATACAGAACAGCTAGATAGAAATGATACTATATGTCAGGTCATTTACTATAGGAGTTTTCAGGATAGAAGAAACTATTGTAAACACGTCTACCCATAATGCTGGAATGTATTACTTCAGATGTTTACATAATTTAAAGGATGTTAAGGTTGCTATTTTGTAGTGTTACCTTGCAGTTAATATCTAAGCCTTTTACGTAACCTGTACAAAACCAAAACAAAATCCAAGAACAAAAGCCCCCCAGCTGTTCTGGTGTTAGAACAATGCTAAAAGTCATAAAAACAATGCTTTACGGATGCTTCCACCTCAATAGATAAAATTTGTCTCTGCTGCCTTCTAAAAGAACTTTTATCAGAGTTGTTTTAGAAATGGATATTTGGTTTTCAGGACCCATATTCTCAGATATTTGGGGGGAGATACACCAGGGTGAATGCAAGGCTTTGTACTCTTTTCCTTCTGCTCATGATTTAAGGAAAATATGGAAGAAGCAGTAGGTGGAAGCAAGAATATGGCTTCTTGATCACCATTAAATTTGGGGAGGGGAGGAAATCCATGACATTTAGGCAGGTTAATGGAGGGGAAATAATCTTCTACAAAGCTGCTTTTCCTGTTCCCTTTCTTGTTCCAGTATCTTCTCCTTAAAGCTCTTCTACTTGCTTTTACCCTCTTTTGCGTATATAAGTGTAGAGAAATGAAATAGCCTTAATGATATGTATTAAAAAAATCTACTTTATAAATCCATTTGTTCACATTCATCTTCCATTCACATAACTCACAGCCTTAGAATACTCAAACTCTAAACTGCAGAACAGCCAACTAGTTATGCCAGATTCTTGTAGTCTTTTTTTTAACCAATCCTTCATTTATTTTATTTCATTCTGTACGCTCTCTGAACACAACTTTGGAAGCTAATAAATTAATATTTGAGCTGTTTAGCAGTCTGTTCCACTGCAGCCCTTATATCTTCGTCCGTACAATATCCTGAAAGACTTTATGTGTGGAATAAACAGCCTTTGCAGTACATGATTTCAAAGCCTGAGTGCTCTACTACTTTACTGAATGCAGTAAATTTTAGGATAGATTGTAATCCCATTCATACTTCAGCTTTTAGAATGCCTAACAACTTTTAGAAACTACAAATCATTACATAAATGGAATAGAGTTGCAGTGTACTGAATGTGTAGCCGTTTTACTGTGCAACGAATTTATATGTCTGTGTAATTCTGCTATAAATACACATCTGCCAAATATTCTTTAACTTAATGTAGTACACAGAACTTTACCATATTAATTCATTTTGTACTTACAACAATCATGTTTTAATATGAGCTGATTGAAGTTGTATAGTCTGTTGTAAAAGATTCATTGGATTCTTTAAAAGTCTTTTCACAGCAACATATACTAAACTGTATATTAAAAATAAAAAAAAAATTGTGTTGGAATAAATCTAGCACGCGCCTAAGAGCTTAAAAGGCAGCATTGAGATTATGTCTTAATTTAGAAGCTTGCTCAGTACCGATGGAAACTCATAAAATAGGTCACACGGGGGAGAATCCAATATGCTTCTAATCAGCTAAATGCTTTGTAGTCCAGATAAATGGACTATCTAGATTTCAGATGGTCTTGGCAAAGGTGCCTGATGTAGAGTTACTGTTACTTGCCTGTAGAAGACTTAAGTTTTCCTTGAGTCTGACTTCCAGCTGGAAGTTTAGGCAAATTGCAAAGATAAAGTCACTGGTCATATGGGCTTGGTCTTGCTTAAGTGTCCAGCTATAGACAGGCTCCACAATATAAAGGTGGATCAAGCTTAAGTTATTTTTTCAGGAACACATTTGTGTTCTCAGGATAGTCCTACTGAAGTTTTACATGAGCAGCCCGTGGTACAATAAATCCATATGAGATGTTAGATGAAGACTCTGGTTTGAAATGCAGAACTATCCTGCTATACTCCAGTTATCTAGCTTGGTTTAAAAATCACTTGGAATCAGATTTTTGTGTTTTAATACAGAAAATTCTGAATTGTGTTGAGCTATAATGAAAATAAGAGGCTGAAATACAAACTATACTTTCTGAGCTATTGTCTGTGTGTGTTTTCTGATGTTTCAGAGCACTGGACTAGTCATTTCTGTATAGCCAGCTATAAACTGAAATCCTTGCAAATATTACTTGGATAATCATGTGTATATTCTGTCCAATGCGTGCATTTCTGTCCAGTGCCAAATGTAATTTCAAGATACAGGGCTTATTTCCGTGAAATCTAGAAAAGAAACTGGTGTAGTATTTCCAAGCAAAGTGAAGAAGGGTCTAGCATGTGAGCATTTTCTATTTTACCTTTTTCTTCAGTGAATAAAATATACAAATCTTAAAATTTTGAGGCCACTAATACATAGGGTTTTTTGTAATAATCTGTTGTTTTGAAGACATTACTATGGATTTTTGTGTGTGTGTGTGTGTGATGTATGTGTGTGTCTGGGAACAGTTTCAATATCGGGGTTTTTTTCCAGCATTATCAGCAATTGTAGTCTCTGCAGTGTGACAAGGTGCATGGCAGTTCCTGTCATATGCTTCCTGAACACACAACATCACTCTTTATCAACTCCTAATAATCCAAATTGGCTCTACAGCTTGGCAACCTAGCAGAGTCTCTTCACACAATACTCAGCTCTGGAAAACATTATCAAACTTTTGCTAACCTTTGTTGTGACCTTCACTACTTGAAGTTAATTTAAATTAAATACTGAGTTTAGTCACTTAGATGCTGATCTTGCAAGCATAATTACATATTTTTGTTTTATATATTTCATATTTTTGTTTTATGTATTTGAGCATAGATATGTTGAACTGTCTGAGATATCCTGTATTGGTTTTGGTTTTAAGTTAAGGTTCTCGGTTGCTGCTGCTGAAATAGCAGGTTGGGTCATATTGTAAATTCTAACTCTGTGGACTGGTAAAGTATATGTCTGCTCATGTGAGGTCACCAGTTCAAGTTCTTCATCTAGTAGTACTTGCCTGCAGGTATTTCTGTCCATTCTGGCCAAGAATTTAATGAGCCTGGAACTTTTCTATGCATTTTCTCCTCTGCTTTACAGATGGTCTTTAGATTATGCTGAATGATAGAGGAACAGCGGCATGAGGATCCTGAAATTGGACTAGTTCTGCTGATCAGTAAAGAATTTCAGTTTTCAGTCTTTTCTGATACCTTTCATGGCTTCTTAAGGAAAATATGCCTCTCTTATTCCTCATCCATCATGCAATTATTTAAACTGTTGAAGCAGGTAGTTCTACTGCTCTTATTTGTACTGCTGATTTAGCTTGTTACTCAGCTCCTCCATGCCTGACAGCTCTCCCCTGTAAAATGCATATTGTAAGACTGCTTACATGAATAAACTGGTTTTAAAATTCGAGGTTGGATGATTGTACTGTGCAAAGCCAACTCAGGTACAAACACTGTATACAAAATCTTTAGTAGGAAGTAGCAGATTACTTGGACAAGATTATGCAAATGCGAAGTATGTACTTTGCAAAATTTGATTACAAAATTGGCCCTATTTCTCTGCAGATTTGGGGTAAAACTTGGAGACCCAAAGTGGATTTCAGAAGACTGAGAAGCATACGTTATTGAAGAATATTACGAACTTGGAACAATTCAGTGCATCTTGGAATGGAGGTAGGTTTTTGTTTGGGGGTGGGGGGGTTGTTCTTTGGTTGTTTTTGTTTTGTTTTTTTAAGTGTATACAACTCCTGGAAGATTTGGCACTTGGGAATTTTGAGGAAACTGCATTCAGTTTTTATTCATGATATTATATTCATCATATTATATATACCATATATTGGTCAAAGCCCAAAAATATCAGAGATGGTAAATGGATGACTGATGTCTGCTTCATCACAAGTTTCATAGAGTCGGTAAGGTTGGAAGAGATCTCTTAAGACCATCAAGTCTAATCCCCCTGCTCAGGCAGGGTCAGATAGAGTATGTTGCCTGTGACTGCCCAGTTGTGTTTTGAATATATCTTTGGGAAACCTGTTCCAGTGTTTGACCACTCTTATGTGAAGAAAAAAAAAAAGAAAATTATTGTGTTCAGATGGAATTTCATGTGTCTTAATTTCTGCTTGTTGCCTCTCATCCTTTTGGAGTAAAAGAGGTCATGAATTCAAATCTAGAAAATAGTTTTAGGAAGTGTGATACTCCTATGAGACTGCCATGTTTGTTTAAACCAGGTATAGCTGTTTCAGAATTTTATTCAAAGTTTTTTTTAGGAAAAATCATCCTATGTTAAGAATAGCAGATCAAAAATTCAAGGTAGAAATGCGTTCCTAATTCTTTCATTGCTCTGTTGCAAGACTTTGATTGTTTTGTGGTTTTATGTCTAATTTCTCTGTATTTAATAAAAGGATAATAAACCTTTTTCTTCCTTTGTGAACATCTTCAGGATATTCTTAGGTGAAAGGTTCTATACCGGTACAAAATGCTGGTGTGCTTCATGAAATATTAGCTGATGCCTTTGGGCATATTCTCCGGTTTTATATAATGCACAAATCTATGCTTACAAATAGCTTAAAATAAACATTTAATCCTGTCACTGATTTGCTGTGTTTTCACGAAAATTTTACTTGTTTTCTTAGGGTTTAATAGATTTGACAAAATACATCTCCTGAAGTGCTGGTCCTTAGTGCTTCCAGTAAATATCATGAGCCCTTCTCCTTTTTAGTGGAAGCTATTTTGTGTCTGGAAGATTTTGTATAAATGAGGTGACAAAGAGTCACTGCAGATAAGACGTGCTTTTGTGCTTCTGTTTTGTCTGAGGAACTTCAGCTTTACTTGGGCTCTGAGAGGGCATGTGATTTGTCTTCTAGGCTTGTGGTGTTCCTGAGCCACATTTGTTAGCTCCTTTGAAGTGCTAAAATTTTCCTAGTGTGTACATTAAACTAGAAGGGCTTTTTTTCTTCCTTTTTGAGAAACAAGGAGTATTGAGAGTGTGTCATCTTAATGAGATATATCTGACTATGTAAATGTTAACAGCATTAAACATGCTGCCAGGATATAAACACCTCACTTAAATCAATAAATTGTAATTATAGAGGTCAGTAGGTCTCAGTTCTTCTTTTGACCCTAAGAAGCCCCTATACATTCTCCTTCCCTACCAGTACAAAAGAAAAATCAGCTGAGAAAATTCAGACTTGTAATATGTTCCTTTTTGCCTGCTCAACAGTGTATAAAAATGATAACATAAATTTATTTCTTGTAGTCTTTGTCTAGATTTAAAGGGTATATTTCACTTTAAATAATGTCTGGCTCATCTAGTCTACCACATGAGTAATATTTTTTTTTTTTTCACTATGTAGAGCATATGTTTCTTCTGTCTGCAAAATGTTCTGTAGGTTTTTATTCCTTCCTATTTTCCCAGCTTTATGCTGCCCCCAGTTATAAGACAGCAGAGGTCATACAAAGTGACTCTAGAGTTTGTCTACTGTGCAGTTATGAGCCTCACACTTTCACTCCCTGCTTCTCAGCTTTCACAGTTTACCTGTGAGATTCAGGATTTCTCAGACACAGAAATGTCAGAGTGACAGTTTGGCTTAGTGTCAAAGTGTTGTGGATTCTAGGCTTGAGCTGTCAAACAGACTATAGTCCAAAAGGAAATGGAATCATTATTCCTCCACTTAAGATGGCAGATCATAGATATTTGCCTGTGTCTGGTTCTCTTTGTGTCAAAATATATGCCTCATCCATGTATAAATATTTCACACACAAGTACTGAGCATTCTTGGTAGAATCGAACTTCACCTAAATTCCTGCCAAGGAAATTTGCCCCACTGAGCTCCTTATAAACTAGCTTAATCCAACATGGAAATGAAGTCGTCGTGGTGTATATCATTGCTGCAATGGAAAAGGAGGTTCTGGAATATCTGAGAATTTTTAGAGAGCAAGTGGCAAGGGAGGTGTATAAAGAGCTCCCGCATACAGAGATATTTAGATCAGTGTAGAGGCCCAAGCACATGCTGGGACGTCTGTTCACACCTTTCCATCCCCTGGTTTTTGGTTTTGTTTTGTTTTGTTTTTTTCTGGGGGAAAGTAGTATTGGAAGGGCTGTCTTGTATCCTTCATATGGTGCAGCAGCATAGCTGCTGGTGAGCAGAGAGAAGAGCTGAGGGTAAGCAAGTGCAGAGGCACCATTTGTCTGCCCAGTCATCGGCCGGTGTGTCTTCTTCCCAGCAACATCAGCGTTATCATGTTCAGTATTGTTCCACCTCCCTCAGCTTCTGTATTATCTGGTCTCGTTCTTTTGGAATGAATCATTGTTCTGAACTATCTCAGCCACTTGATCAATGAGATGCTAATCCATTAGCGTGAGCGTTCTTGCTGTGTCTTCCCACATAGTTACATTTTCATTGTCATTGTCATTGCCTTCCTCAGAGGAATAGAAATTGATTGATGACGAACAAGGGGGGAAAAAGGGCGCAACGATCAGGCATTTGGTCTTGTAGGTGAAGTGGCTTTTCAGCCTCTGAAATACCAGCATCTACTCCAACTGCTGAGCCTGATGATTCTGCTCCTGCCTTCCGTCCTTCTTACTGCGTGCACTCTCTCTCTTTGTACAGATTTGTATATTTCAAAAGTTCTTGCACATATCCTCGCTTTATTACATTAATTCTTCAGGGGAAACATTATTTTGCTGCCCGTTGAACTTGGTCACTCTATGAGACTGATGATGATTAGCAAAGCACAGTATTAAGTGATAGGTGATGGAATTCTGAAGCAATGAGATGGGCATGTGACAGATAATGATGGCATATGTCTGCATCTTTTATCAGCATATTTTTATCCCCGTGACTTAGTTTTGAAAATACTGCTTTTAATGTGGTTCCATAGAGGATTTTTTCTATGAGAAGAAACTAGCTGTCAAACATCTTAGAGTGCTTGGCAGGCAGATGATTACAAAATTGATTTGTGCTTAAGGAGAACTAATGGACTTGGGCTTCCTGCAGTTTTTACGTTAGTCTCTTACACTTCAGCACCATATTTCTTATTTTCTGAGCAATTCTGAAGTGTTAACAGGCTCATGCATTTCCTCCCATCTCCAATTGCCCCTTCTTCAACAGCATTCTCAAACCCTTCCCATGTTCTAGCTGAATAATAGATAACCAACACCATAATTAATTCCAGTTAATTAATTGTTGATTGGTTGAAGAGAAAACTATTGAGCTGACATGGAAACCTTTCCTGTGGCAAGGAGCACTAATTTTGATATTATATCTCTATCACTCTGCTAATTCCCTGTCCCCCTGTCCCCCCCCATCAGGAATTTAATGGTCTGTAAAGCTGCTGTGCTTTTGTCATATTGGTTATAATTGGTCAATCAGCTCAAAAGTTATCAAGTATGACTGACATCCAACAGTGTCATGGGTGCTTACACTGCCAATTTGCACTTCACAGTGTGATTGTGTCAGCTGTCCTTTCTTAGAAAGGCAGCCAAAAACCCTAAAATGCCCTTCTAACAATATCTAGAGACAGTTTCTGGTGAATAGTTAAAGATATTTTTGTAATATCTCTAAAAACCTTTACTCGGTTAGGTTGCAGGTCTGAGATAGACATCAGGGCATGGATAGGTAGTCACTTGTGATATTATTATCCCATTAACAAGTTCACCCTGGTCACAATTTGAATGCAGTTACACTGTGAATGTAACCAAATGATTGAGAGAGCAGCTGAAATAATCACCCTGCTGAAATGTGGCGGTCACATTTCAGAGCGAGGATCATATGCAAAAGTAAAACGGGCTTCAGCTGAACATTGGTAACATTTTGTTAAAGAACAAAAACTTCCTGAGTTGCTGTTATTTAAGTGCTTGCATTTTTGCAACCATATACCATGTGTGTAGTCCTGTCATTGCTAGTATGTACTAGTTTACACATTTAATCTTCTTTCTTAATTGTTGTTTGATTACTGAAAGAGTTAGAACCCATGTAATGTATAGTGCTGCAAAAATCGGTCTTGATTTGAAAGTTTCATTATGGATTTGTCTGGATAGTCAAAGGTTTTACTAAATACTTTAGCAAAACAATTAGTTTTAATTTCTGTTTTCTTTTAATTTGTGTAAGGCCACACATTTTGGATAATTACTCAAACCATGTAAAGAAAATAATTCACATTTCCCAACTCTTGTGTGACAGTCTGTCTTAGAGGATTTCTTGCTACTGGTTAAGGTGAAGTCCGGCCGTTGATGAATGTTTCTCTTTGCCTGTCTCTTACTGCTGTGATGGCAGGCTGGCACGTTCTTCCCACTGCCTTATGCAATTTCCAGGTATCTTCTTTCTAATGCAGTGGCAGGGGTGCTTGAGCTGTCTTAATAGTTCATTACCCAGTTTATAATACTGTCTCTCTTTCAGAAAGGAAATGGCAGAGATAACTAGGTGTGGGTGAGTGACACCTTACTCTTTCATGGAAGGCTGGGGGCTCTTATAACAAGGTTCAGTGAAGCATGGTATAGATAGGCATGAGCACTTGGATGAATTGTATAATGCATGCCTAATGCCTAGAGTGGAAGGGAAGGCAGATTTTTGACTGGCAATAGTAACAAAGGGGGAAAAGAGGGCTTACTGAAGTGTGTGTCATCCATGATCCTCTTCATTAATGAGCTTATGGGTATCAGCAACTGAGGGTGTCTAATATGTTGGGATTTACATGATGGCGTAGAACAAACACAGAACTTAAAGGAACATATTCATGGGAAACTTGCTGTAGCCATAATCGAAAATGCCTGAAAATAAATATATTTAATTCTTCCCTACATTTTAATCAAGCTAACAAAAAAGTGTGTTTTTGAGAGACTAAACTCCTTTAAAAGTATTATTTAAAAAAAAAAAAATCAAATGAGAATTTATTTAGGATCTCCAATCCATGGACACCTTTATCTTGTTCTTGTATCACTATGGCTTATATACAGCATTTCCTCTTGTCTCTAGTTCCTTTAGAGAAATTCATTTTTGTAGCTTCTGAAGAAATGTGTTGAGGAAACAGTAGGACTGGTGCTTTTTAAAAAATTTCTCATTGACTTCCTTTTTCTTTCTATTCTTCCCAGTTTATCCATTTACATAGATTACAGGAGAAATACTCTAGCTTGAATTATCAATTCGTTTAATGTAAAACAACACATTTGGAAGATAGAAATGGTAAGCCTGAGAAAACTACCCAAAATTGTGAGACTTTAAATATTTTAAAGAGATCTTATGCAAAATTAATCCAAAACATGATTATTCTTCTTTGCCGTATTCTTTCATACCTTCCCAAACATTATCTCTTTCCCTTCCCTTAACCAAAAAAAAAAAAAAAAAAAAGAGTACGGTATTTATGCAGTTATGATTCTGAAAATACAGGGTATTATTTGCAACCTTAAAGCCATGTCAGTTTTCAGTCATAGTTTCATACTTTGACATTCCTTTTCATTTAGATGCCTCTTACTCTATCTGCATATGAAACAGTTTTTAAATGACAGGAAGCTATGTTGTAATTAAGGGGTAGGCTTGCACATTCCTACTCCTGGGACTAGTGCTCATATATCTAGTAGTACGCATTTATTTGCACAGGAATACATGTGAGGGTAAATGTTGACATGAGTGCTTCTGCACCCCATATTTCTGAGGGCCATTTATATCTTCAAGTGAGAGGAGCTGATGAAAGAGCTCTGATTACTTGCTTAAAACACAGTCTCCTGAGATGGCATTATAGACAGCATCTTTTCACCAGCCAGACAGGTTTTATGAAGTTGAAATGAAAAAGCCACATATTCTGTTGTCATTGGAGGTCCAAGAGATACCCGATTCCTCCTTTGTAGATTTGATTGTGATTCACTTTTGAAAAGTGATTAGTTTGTTAAAATAGCTGTAAATTGAGGAAGATTAAATACTTGCTCAATAGTATCTAAGCCTGTTTCCATTAAAATAAGAAAAAATAATCATACTTTCTTTTTCTTATTTTATTATTTGCACAGTTTTGTAATGTTATCCAAAGTTAATATTCTTTGTCATCACAAACAGCTTGAAGCTATTTATAACACGAAGTATATTTCATGGTCACCGCTGTCCCCATGTATCTACAGAAAGAGGAGACATTTCACTTAATGTCATGTCACAAATTGGTGCCCGGACCAGAAATATATTTGTTTCCATGGTAACTAATTATTTAACCAAGAAAGGGGGGAGGAGAAGCAGCAGATTTTAGTAACATAATTGAAAATAAGATCAGGTCATAAAAGTGATGATAAAACCTGTGGAACTTTACTGTGTTCTTTTTTTTGTTTACTTTAAAAGATACTACATAAAGGTATGAAAAAGTCTTTGCTATCAGCTCTGTTATTAAGCTGCATTAAAATTTAGTATGGCACATGATTCAAGATTTCAGTGTTTCAAATTATTTTTAGCACATGTAAATATGATATATATGATGTATAGAATTTTGCATAAGTGCATATGCTAACATAATTGATTAATAGTTCTGTGTTGATCTTTTAGCCACTATGTCACAAAATCTTCTCTTTCAAAGTCTGTGCGTTCTCCCAGCGGATACATGTGCATGCTCTTTCGGGAGACGAGAAAGTCTCCCTTTCCCTCCATTACCTGATGTGCACCATGAAAGGCGAAACACATCTGCCACCATTTCAGTTCTGCCTAGCCTCCTGAGTTTTCTTGCTGCATGACGCTGCTGATGGTATTTCCTTTTCTCTTTGAATATTACAAGCTTTCTCAGAGGGCTGCTTTCTGTCCTTGTGCTACTGCTGAGATTCCTAGCCCATTTTCTCACCCACATTCCAAGTATTTGTTACAGCCCTGGTGATGGCCACTTATTTGAAGCTTGAAGGAATGACAATAAACGGCAGCTCTCAAACAAGTCCAGTGCAAGAGTTCTGTTTTGTTTCTGAGATGATTGCAGCCGTCAAGGGTTCGTTTCCCTGCTGACTCAACTGAGCAGGCATTGGTAGAGATCTTTTTAATCGCCTCTGCCAACAAAACTCTTTGCAACAGATGCTTCCTTTGTGAGATGAGAAGCTCACCTGGATGCTTTTCTGGCTTAGGTCCAGTGATCTGTGACGGAGCGCTCCCCTTTAAAGTGCTGTTGAACTTTGGGCAAGATTTATGTTCTCTACAGGAACGGGGCTGTATGTACACTGTGAAGAGCAACTGCGTATGTCTCAGCGTGAGAACATAGACCTGGACTCTACCTGGAAGAAAGAAGTCCTGCTTATCGCTCCTATTTTCCAAGACCTATAGCTGACACTTAGCTTTTTCCCTGCCTCTTTCAGAGGAGAACTGGAAATGCCAGTGGATGTGGCCCCTTTTACATTTCCTGTGCTGAGCTGAAGGAAGGGAGAAAAGTGTATCTTGTACACATGCAAAACTTTGCAGTCACATGTGTTACGGAATGAGTGTACCTATATGAGGATTTACGTACAGACTGTATCTCGCCGAGAACACAGGTTACTGGTATAAGTAATGTCAGTTTTAGATGCATGCAGTCACATGAAAAGTTGTTCTCAGTCAGAATTCTGTTCTCTATTATTCATGAACAACTGACTGAATTTACCTGTGATCTGCTGCACACAGTATATAAATATTCTCCATATGTTTGTTTATCCATTTTTTTAAGTATGAATCATAACAAAAATTATATGAAGACTTCAGTACATCAAAAGATGTCAATATATGAACCAGGTGTGTTCTATAGTACAATAAAAATAGACAAAATTCAGTATAGATCAAAGAAATGTCATAAGCCATTGCTACATTCCAGAAGTAAACATTACTGAAAAATTTATAAAAATCTATCAAAATTATTTCATGGGATAATTTAGGAGAGAAGTTGATATAATCTGTATTTGATTTTTATGTAATTTTGTTTAAGAATAAAAGTGATTTTTATCCATGGAGCCCATTATTTCTAGAAACATGACCTGTCTATGACAGAAAAATCTACTGCAACCATAAAGGAAACAAAAAATACGGGAGATCAAAATTGCTTTAACAACCTTTTTTAGTTTTGAGGTTGTTTGGTTGAATTTTTTTTTTGTTTTCCCTTCTACATGATTTGTTTCCTTTTTGTGGAAGGTGAATTGCTTGAACTTTAAATATTAGATTTATAAGTCAGGCTCTGGAAAACAGGAGCAGAGATTGAACTTTATGGATGGTTTAAAGGTCCTTTTTCTCCCTTTATTTATATTTATATACATGTATATGTATTCAAAACTTTTCATTGCTGTGCTGTTGCTAAGTAAGCAAATTATGTGTTTGATTTAGCAGCTTCCATGCGATACTTTCCATCTACTGTTTCCCATGTTCATTAAATGGGGGAAAGGATTTCATTAGCAGTTTCTGACAACCTCACTACTTAAGGGGTGGTACAGAGACTGATGGAACAAGTCTTGCTGACAGCTTTAGGGTTTATTCTGGAGGCTTTCTCTAGTCCGTATGGTCTCAGGCAGACAGGGTTATCATGGATGCAACAGAAAGGGGGGTAAAGATGTGTCTGAGGAGTGCAGGCTTTCTTTGGGTTTTCTTCTGCCTGCATCTCGCACATGGAGCTCTGGATTAGGAAAAGGACTCTAGCAGCATGTGAGGTGGGGGAGCCATCGTGTGAGTCTCATATGCACTGCTAAATGTGTATGATACAGGAGCAGAGAATATGCTGTCCCAGAAGGAAAATGTGAGATAGCGAGCAGTGGCCTAGTGTCATGTCCTAAAGAAAACACACCTGAACAATTTTGGTTTTAACAAGAAACAGTTTTCCTAGTGACTATTTTGAAAAATGCGTAGAGTAAGATACTTGATTTTAATTTATTTTACAGTATTCAGCATGCTCTCCATTTTTTATATTTGTATTTAGAGAGATACAGCAGCATAAAGAATGCCTTGTTAAGTGTTTTAAAAAATATCATAGTGTCAATTTTTTATATATTTACAATATTCCTTTTTTTTTTTTCTGATTCTGCTAATCTGGCATGTATTGTCTGCTTTTCAGTGCTGTATTTGTTCTTCCTTATGTATCTGTAAAATGCACAGCAGAGCCTACCTTCTCTGGTGAAAAAGGTTCTAGGGTATTCAGTCAGTGTTGAATAGCTGCATGTCTGAGGTTGGGACGTGAAAATTGCACGTTCTGAAAAGGTCTGCTGCTTTATCAGATTCTTTTTTATGCATGTCAGAATTGTCCAGGGTGTGGTATATGGTGGTATTGTGTATTCTGTCACCATTGTACTTCATAACCAAACTGAAACTTTCAGTCAGTTCATGACTTCTGTTTGGCCATTAAATTGTGCTTCAAAGTCCCTTCCTCCCTACTGATGAGAAGTGTAAGAGTGTTCCTTCATGCTTGCATAACCTTTGTCATCAAAGCACTTTACTGGCTTTTATTCTGTCACTTCATCTATTTCTGACGTTTGCCTTCTCTCTTTCTCTCTAGTGAAAGTATGGCTTGTAGCTAATGTTCCTTAAATCCCAGAGGTATACAATGACTGATGATAAAAAAGAAAATTCTTATATTTTTTTAACTTGTGACCCAACATTTCTCAGAGAACAGAGAGGCAAAGGAAGATAGCAGGCTTGGCAGACTTGTCATCACCAAGTGGTTACAGGGTAAGGAAGCAGAAAAGCTATTTTTGTGGTGTGGGCTGCTGACCACAGTTTTACTAGTTTGAGAAATCATAGCCAGAGGTTTAAATAAGCTTTTGTTTTTCAAAAAAGTCAATGGCTGTTAAGGGTGTTGAAATTGGAAATCGACTAAGCCATTGACTTCTTCTAGAGAAGGAAAGGCATTATGAAAAATTCTCTGAAAAACAGGAAGAGACTAGTTTTAGAACTAGAGGAAAATAATTGCAAAATGAAACTGCTTACTCCCTCCTTTTTGGGATTTGAAACAGTCGTCTTGGAGCATCCCTTTCTGTCAAATTCACAGCTGTTTCTGGCAGGCTACTCAGTACTTTTGATGAACCAAAGCAGAAATATATTGGCAATGAAATAGTTGAAACTTCTGGAAAAAATTGAATCTTTCAGTATTGCATTACTATTTTATTGGAGTAACTGTTTATGAGGTATTTTAGGGTAAAAAAATCTGGGCAAGACACATGCAGTATTCGATGCTTGATGTCTTGCAATGCACAGCAATATGTATGTTAAGTTACTCAGTCATCTTCCTCCATAAAGCTGGAATAACAGGTAAACGATAGCAGGAGGGAGGGGAAGTAAGCAATGAGAAATTATTTTTCTGAGAAACTGATTTAAATCACATGAAGGCATATTAAATTAAGAGAACTCGAATAGGATTATTAGATGCTAACATACTTGGTTCTGGGTTTATGTGTTTAAGATGGCCAAAGCCACTCATGTCTTAAAGGTTCAGGTCATGGAGTAGAATTGTTATGTTTGGCACAAAATTAATGTTTTTACATTTTTGTCTTTGAGGGAAAACTAATGACTAAATAGCATTGGTGACTGAAATATGGCTTGTTTTCACTGCTTGAGGATCTCATATTGGGACAGGTTTAATGTCCTCTGGCAAAATAATAAGGAGATTCACCCTTCTGTTCTGGTGGGGGTTTTTTTGTGGGTTTTTTTTTAAACTATCTATTTTGTGGCTGGAGATGTTACACCTCCAGAACAGTCAATCTAACATTTTTCTTGACTACTAAACTGTGCATGTTTTCACATTTGCAAATATTAAAATGTGTTCTTAAAGAATAGATTATGATAGAAATAAATTCAAAGAATTTAAAGGAGAATACTCCAGGAAAAAAAAATATGTTGTTCAAGACTGTGGAATAGGTTTGTGTTCACTTCACTTTTCTTGTTTGCTGGATACTGGTTAATGGTATCTGCAGATCTGAGTCATTCTTCCTTCTCAAGATGCTAGTGCTTCTGCACACAGACAACTACATTGTCTGGAAGGTGTCTTGACAAGCAGGAGAATATCTGCTTCGTATCTCACCCTGAAAATACGTAATCTTTGGACTTCGGAGGGACAGAAAAACTGACATCAATGAGAAATACTGCAGCTTGAGAGAATTCTTCTCAGTTCTGGGATTTTCAAGAGGCAGCTGGCTTTCCAGGCTATTCTGTCACTTCTTGTGGATTTCTTCTCTGTGGCCTGTATTTGTTACACTGAATTTTAATCTGCACATTTAGAAGGAGTGAACTTTTAGAGCAGGTTAACTTGGATGGGGGGAAAGACGACTGGAAGTTCTAGTGTGGGGAGGACTAGAGTGGTTCAGACGAAACAACCCAACTATTAGCTTATGGCTAACATGATTTTGAGGAATCTGCAGCTAAAAATGTCTCTTGGTATATGTTGGAAAAAGCACATAGCATACTACTAGTATTCTCTGCGAATCTCACATTTTATCTTTAATAACAGATGCTCCTGTGACAGAAGGGTTTTTTGTTTATATGGTCTCTTTCAACTAAGCCCTGGCCCTGAGCAGTGTCTGTATAAAATGCTTTTGGATGGACTACTGAGGAAAAGTGTACAAGTCCTATGTCAAGTGACAGAAATCTGATGGCTTATATTTGTCATATAACATGCTTTCTTCTGAACCCCAAAAAGTGTTGAGGTGAATAGAGGTATGCAAGTGTAAACCTTTTTCTATGATGTGTCAGAAACTGCTTTTCTGTATAGGATTTATCCTTTCAGAAGTTGTTCAGAATTGTTATTGGAAAGAAATAATAAATATGTGCTCAAGAGACAGAGCATCAAAAATTAATTCCAGAGATTGCTTTAAATCTGCGGAGCAGACACATGAAAAGCCACATGTTTTTCAGATTTGTAGATTTCTGTTAGTAGAGGTAATTTTAACGCTGATTTTTTGCTAGTTAATGAATCCTTAAAATTCCATCAGATTGTTGATGTGTTGACATATGTCATTAGATGTTACAGCATTATACCAAAGTTGCTTAATCCCACCTGATTTCTCATGAGCCTGCAGATTTCTCTATATGTATAACTGTTGGCCCATGTAACTGAAGTGCATTCTAGTTCTCTGATCTATGTATTATTATTTTTAATAGAGACAATTTCATTTCTGTGCTGCCCTTTTCCTCCACTGCTAGTCATCAGATTATTTTCTGATTATTTGTTGCTTTATTACATCTTTAAAGCCTTATGGCTCTCCATGCAACAGATTTGGGGGAGGGGATTTGTTTCTAGCTTTACCAAAATTTTTACAAAATTACTGATCTTTAGAATGGTTGTAAATCCAGAAACAAAACAACAACAAAAAACCTCAACCTTGAAATGGTTGAAAGAACTGATTTTGGAAATGTAAAATTAAAAATATTTGTAATCCAGGATCTAATTTTACTTTGATTTATAATAGAAATTGTGGAAATAATGCAGAATGTTTTAAAAGACCAATCTAATTTTCTTGGGTTTATTACTTATTCTTATAGTATTTCTATTATTATTATTATTAATAATTTTAATTCTGTTGAGGAGGGTTGTGGGAGGAAGAGAGAGGTTTACTTAGGATGGAAAAGTTATTCCTGAAATAACTTTTCAAAAACTGAACAGAAAAACACAGGATTCATCAGATGGCTGGGTGGGGGTTTGTATCCAAGTAAATTCTGGCAATGTGGGCCTTTTTTTTCAGTTGGTTGCTCAAAGGTGTGGCCCATTTTGTTGTGCAGAACTGCTGTCTTTTGATCCATGCTTGTTGAGTAACGCTGAAAAAATATGTTTATTATCTCAGTAATAAAAGCAGATTCCTCATCATCATTCCCTTCGCTAATTTTATTTAGTTGTTGACACTTACATGTCTGCATCTTCTGTTATGTCTGAGTATGCTTAAGCTGCTCCTTGGGGATACTTTTATTTAGGGTACTATGTGTGTGTACACACTACTCTAACTGGCAGTACTGACATTTATGAAGTAATTTCTTTTCCAGTTTATTTTATGTCACTGTGGAAGTAGTTAACATTTTAAATTTTTGCTGCAACTTACAATGGTGGAAGTTTTCTGTGTGAACAAACTTTTTTAGATGCTGGTTCTAAGGATTTTTTTTTTCTCCTTCTTTGTTAACATTTTGAAATGGCAGTAGAAGTAAGAGAATTTTAGATAGTATATGGCCTCCGTAGCCTTATTAGAAGTCCTCTTACAGTTCAGTTTTACTAAGTTTCCAAGCATTTCATTCTTCATGTTCTTGTCAGAGATGCAAGCAACCTTACTCTTAATTTTACTTGCTTAGATGACACTTCTGCTTCTCTTAAACAGCAGACTTTTTTTAACAAAAAAATGAATAATGAAACTAAGTCTAGACAATGCAGTTTGTGGTGTATGCACTGAAACCACTTATTTTTTATTAGTCTGTCATCATTTTCCTAAGCAACTAGTACAATTCTGTGGGAAGCTCAACCCCAGTAATTCTCAATCCTTCTAGACAATTATGCAATATTATCACTGCACTGTTAATAAAAATAGTATAGGAAAATTTGCAGACTAGCTTGGGAGCGTTTAAGATGATCTTGCATTCAAACAATGGTCTGTAAATCGTAGACTGAGAACCATCATCAGGACAAAAGGAAAAATCAAGGCCTGTATCCTGCAAAGACGAACAATGAGAAAGACTGGAGTTATTTGACTTCCCAGTAAGTTTGCGGAAGAAGCAACCCTCCTCCCATCACCAGACATCTGTGGTGTGGGATTTTTCTCCTCTAAATTTAAAGGGCAGCAGCAGAGCAATCTGTTGTTTGTATAGAAAAGAGTGATGGTAAAGAAAGAAAATACACCCAAGGGAATATCTACTTTGCTCTAAGAAGCCACTTGAAAAATAAGCACGGGGAAACATTCACACAGCATGCAGCATAGAAGCAGAGGAAAATCAGGAGGCAGTGGGTAGGTCTCCAATATAGAACATGCACATGGAGCACGTTCTTCTCTAAGAAGAGATCCATTTTTAAAATTCTTGTATTTCTGAAATCCACTGAAGGATTAGATCTGACAGGAGGACTTGACAGTATTCTGAGCTATGAATATGGTTTTGAGGTGATGGGAATAGGTTTTCCTTGTCAACCCGAGCTCAGAGGTCCAGGTCAGGTCTAAAGCAAGCAGATGTTGTTACACAGAATAATGTAGTGTTTCAGATTGATGAAGAGGACATATGTGAAGGTCATTTGACTTGAGACCAGCTATATTCACAGTAGTTGAGGTAACAATGTTCTGGCTATAACTTTTTCTTCCTGGTAGCCTGCCAATAAAGTCTAATGTTACCTGTACCTATTTTAATACAGTTCCACTAGATATTTCTAGAAAATATCCTCACAAGTTTGAATTTTATTGAAGTCGTGATGGGTGGAAGAAGGATTTAGGAAAAAATCTTAGCTAATCATTGGTTGAAAATAAATTAAGCTAAATCATCTGAATGTTGAGAAAATTTTACTATTGAAAAATGTTTTTTTTATTCCCATAGAAAGTACGCTAATTGATTCTAAGTGATTTTTTGGCTATGTTAAATGTTTTCTGGTATCTATGTGTGCAGATGGACTACTTGCTAGTCTTACTGTAAGCAAACAGGGCCAAATGAAGGCAATTTGGGGTGAAGCCAAAAGTCAAGAAGTAATGGTTCATTTCTCTGGCGTAAGTTTTGTGCGTATGTGTGGGGAACATATGAGGAGCAGGCTTGGTGCTATAGCAGTGAATCTCTATGATGGCAATGAAATGAAATTCTTGTTTGTTTTTGGTTTGGTTTTTTTTTTTTAAATCAAAGGAATGCACTGATTTTTTTTCTTCATGTTCTGTTCATTTCTCATGTTATTAGAAAAATCTTGCTTTTACAACTTGTCATATCTACCACTTTCTTTAGAGTCCTTGTATGTTATTTCCACACAATTTGGCCTTGCTTTTTGTGAAAGGATAGAATTAATCCATGCATCCCTAAAGTCACAGAAGTATTGTTTGTTATATCCAGTGCCTGATTTTAGAAATTGTGATAACATGCCTGGGGGGTGACAGGTGTTTATTTTCATGTTCTAAAGTCAGTGTCCAAACCCATTGCAGACTTAAACCCAAATGGGGTAATGGTACCTGTATCAGAGAGAATTAGTTATAAAGCTGCACACTGTGCTGCTCAGGGAAGCTGCTTTTACAGCACGTTCTTTTGAATAATTAGCTAACAACAGTTTGTGCTGGTGATGTGATACCTACTTTGAAAGTCAAGGGAAAATGAGTTCTGTTGAACTATGCACAACTGGTAATTACACTCAGTAAACATTAATGTTCTATTTCTCCAGATGCTTCCAGACAAGCACTCTTTGTGCCCTAGACAGAGCACAGCAGGCCTGTACTGTAAAAATGGGCCAGAGAAATCCAGATTGCTTGCGCTCCCCATTAAAGTGCTTTTAGGTAGTGTCGAATGATAAATTTCTGTTGGAGCTTGTGATTGTGACAAGTGATTGATAACAAGAAGTAAAATAATAAACATTAATTGATAAGAGCTTATTAGAAAGGGAAGAAATCTTACATCAAACTGCTAACAAGTGATTCGGGTGTGTTTAACTTCATTTACAGCTAATTTTAAATTTCTTACAGGGCCTTACGCTAACTCTGCTATTAAGTGCTGAGGTAGTTCCCAGATTCCCATTTTGGCAATCTTTAGCTTTCTGAAGGACTTGTTGGCTGAATTGTTTCTATATAGCATAAAATAATAAGCTTCTGGAAGGACTACACTTTGCCATTTCTGCCCATCCATATAGAAAGTGAGAAAAGACTCTAAATCCTCCTTCAAAGCAAGTGTATCTTCTGAGTTTAAATCAAATCTTCTCAATTATATGCAATTTCCGTAGTGCATTTTTATGCCTAATAGAAGCAGTGTCTCAGGAACTTTTATTGTTGCTGTCTGGTTTTTACCAAGCTGTAAAAGTGCCAGTTATTTCTAGCAGGTTTAAATTATATCAGAATATGTGCTGCCTTGAGTTATGTTTAGAGGGCCAAATTCTGATGTTTAAAGATGATTATCAAAATGAAACCACGAATTCAAATGAAAGTTCTTAGAATCTCAGACTTTTTTTTTTCCCCCTCTCTTTTGATTAGAAAGTACTGGTTTCAATAAAGATATGAATCTATTGATTTTCATAAGTCATGTTCACTTTAAATTTTTCGGGTCTACCATCACTTTTTCCTGATGTTAGTGTCTCAAAAGTGCTCCGGAAATGTAAGAATCCGTATTGTCTAGTCAGTTCATTTCAGCTGTTGAATTAGTTTTCAGTCAGTTCATGTTTTTCCAGAATGCTTGTCCTGATTTTGGACAAATAGTTTCCTTACGGCAATCATAAATTAGAGTGGAATATGACTTCTAAGTTTTAGAAGTAGACGCACAAATGTTCATATATCAGATATTTGAATATCAAACCCCACTTTCTAAAATGCTGCTAGATGATAAATTATAACAAATCTGAAGTTGACACGTTTGCCACAGGGGAATGGATTTCTTCAATTATTATCTAGAGTAGAAAAATAATTTGTACACACCATTTATCACATTGTAAACATCCACCCCACCCCACAAAAAAAAATCCCAAATTAAAACAAACAAAAAAATTAAAAAACCCCCAAACTCCATCAACAAAAAAACCTCAACAGTCTGAAGAGCTTACCTTAAAATATACCGCACTTTTAAGTTACAGATATACTCAAGCTTCAGTGTAAAGAATAACTGGAAAAATCTTTGTGTGTCTTTTCATAATTGCATATCAAATCATATGAAAAAGTCAGCTTTCCAGGAGGTTTCTCCCATGCTGACAATTTGCTCATAGGTTTAGAAATAGTACTTCCAATTTTATTTATCTTTAGAAAAAAATTGATTAAGCTGGAATCTGCAAATAAGGATTCCAGATTCATTAGTATTCACTGTCCAACTTACCAGGCCAAGAATCATAATCAGCATATTTTGCTGAGACATTAAACTACTTATACATAATTTTTATGTGTTCTCTGTTGCTTGCTTTCTTTCACTGAAAAAAAAGTGAAGTATTAAATAGCTGCTCTTCATGAAATACAAATATTGATTGAAGAGAGTAACCATACCCTTCTTATTTGTGATTTGAAAGCAGCGTCTTGCATCTATTTGGGAGATGAGTTGCTGTTCACTGTTTTTGCCATTGGTGTTTTCCTGGCATTGAGAATGTCAGTGAAAAGTGTTATTGAAACCAGTACTTTCTAATCAAATGTCAGACGCATGGTCCTTCTGCGTTAGGTCCCATTTGAAGAGGAATTGCAGAACAGGGTAAACAAGAATAAAATAATGGAACAGAACAGACTTAAGAATGAGATAATAGATAAAACCCTACCATCGACAATCATGCAGCTTGCTTATAGAATAGGAACTTAAAAGCTCATAAATGTAAGGAAGTACAACACTGACTCAGTATTGGGCATTGTAACAGACATTGGCATCAAAACTCTTAATAGTCTGATCGGTGCCAGACTCCAAAACTGACCTCAGAAATACTTGAGAAAGTCATCCTCAGAAATACCTCCTAGCTAGCTTTTCACAAGGTAGCCTCCGTAATATAAAGGACCAATAGTGCAGATAAGAATGGAGACAGTTACCGAGTGGGCTGAGCTGAGGGGCTTCCTCTTTAAGGCACCCTGTCCTTGTAACAAGAGCAGGACAATACTCATTCTGAAAAGTTGCACCTGTATAGTAGGTCAATCTCCAGACACCTAATCCTCCTCTTAGAATTGGTTTCATTGCAGGTAAAATGACCTTGATTATGTATTGTGTTCACAAAAGCTTACATCTGCATCAGAATCTTGCACTGAAATGCCCTCTTTCTTTTGAACTTCAGAGATTAACATCAAGAGCACAACTCTTACCTGTCAGGTTATTTCATGCTTGGGTCAGGAAGTCCCAGAAGTACTTGAGGGATTCTGGTTCAATTCCTTTTTGCTCTTGTTCATATTTATCTTTTTCAGTGAGGACAGAGCTTGTATATCCTTTGTATATCCTTATTGGGACTCCCTGGACAATAGTTGGGAGGGCAAAAATCCCTGAAGTGCACGCACATCAAATGCAGGACACAGCATACATAGTGTTCATGCACTTAGTTGTACGTACACCTTTGTGACTGCTGGCCTGGGACTTCCATATGTTCGAGTTTTTCTTTAGAAACTACTGTTTGCTTAATGTCAGGAAATTCCAGGAAAATGACAACTTATTTCCAACAAAACAAAACAGAACAAACTTCTGGTTAGAAAATGGAGAAACTGAACATACAGTAGTCTGAGATGAAAATGTGTAATTCAGACCTCTTGTTGGACAGGTTTAGACCTTTTTGAAGAACAAAAATGGGATTAAAGTGTGTTCTTGTATTTTTCTTGGGTGTCAAAGGCACTGACAAATAGAAGTGCTAGAACTGGTAAGTAGATCACTCGATGGATATTATAGTTATGATATAGTAATGAATATAGTACAAATTTCCCATTGTCTTGTAAAGCAGCCACAGTACAAACATTCTTTATGTTCTATTTTGGTAAAACCTGTAAAAAGCCTTGTCTCCATTGGCCTATGAAGAAAGAGAGACCCCATTTCATAATGTATTACTGATAGTCTGATATGACTGTCTACAATTCAATTCGCTGGCTGTTGTCAATGGACTACAGCCTGCAGAAGAAACAAAGCATGTAATTCTCTAGACTGTAGCTTCTTGTGGTGGGTTGACCTTGGCTGGGGGTCTAGGAAATGGGGGGTTGCAGACCCTACAGACTACAGTCCTTCAGCATTGCTCCTGCGTGGGTCCTTCATGGGCCACAGGTCCTGTTAGGAGAACCTGCTCCTATCTGGGCCCCTCCACGGCCCGTAGTTCCTTCAGGAGAAACACCCACCTGCTCCTGTGCGGTCTCCCCACGGCTCCAAGGGAATCCCTGCTCCGGGGCCTGGAGCAGCTCCTCCCCTCCTCCTTGCCTGGCCCTGGTGCTCCCAGGGCTGTTTCTCACACGTTTCCCCCGCGCTCCTCCCTGCCGCTCAGCGTTTTTCCCTGTCCTGAACACACTTTCCCGGAGGCACCGCCAGCATCGCCGCTGGGCTTGGCCGTGCCCTGTGGTGGGGCTCTTGGGGAACCGGCTGGAACCGGCTGTGTCCGGCTCGGGGCAGCCCCGGCCTCGCCTCACAGAGGCCTCTGCAGCCCCGCTGCCAACGCTGGGCACAGGCACCCAGTACAGTGCTGAAAAAAGTAAGGGACAAAGATAAATGTTAAAGTAGTGGAGGAATAAAATAGATTTTCTGGGAGAGATTTAAGACAATCACCTCAAAATTTTAACCGTTAATGTGGCAATTCCTATGGACAGGGGAAACAACTTGGAGAGGCGTTTGCAGGCCTGCTCCTCCCAGCAAAAGTGGGCCCGTGAAAGCTGAGAACACAGAGCAAAATGGTACCAGCTCTTTCAGAGATGACAAAAAGGAATCGCTAATATCCTTGGAAAGACTGGGCATCACGACAAACCAGGCCTAAAGGACCAAATAGCTAAGGCTTTATCATTTTTAAAGCACACCATTAGTTTTTAAAGGAATACCTTCAGAACTTCCAACTATCGAGCCCCAAGATATGATGGCAGATTAGTGCAGTCTGGTCAAAATGACTGTGGCTTCACTCTGTGGTTAACTATGCTGCCTTTACTGTCAGCCAGCCCCAGGTAAGATGGTGGTAGGATTGCGGTGAGCATTTCTGGTGAGCTTACAACAAGCTAGAGTATGTGGAATTTTGAGTTCAGAGTGCCAATATGCCCACCCTGAGGCTTTCATTTGCTTGTCCTATTAGTAGCCATCTGCGTGACCTCTAGAGGGGTCAGATTATGTTTACCAATATTAAGAAAATACCTTCACTATTTAACTAAAAATTAGAATCTTTTGGAACATAATTTTGTTGCAATGTGGTTTTGCGTCTAGCTCCTTAAAACGTTTCTAAGCAGTATGGTGAAAAAAGTTTGAGGCGAGATTCTTCTACCATTAACAGTGCGAGAGCTTGAAAAAGCAAATGTAGTGCGTAAGTACTCTGTTGCTGGTGCACTTCCCATAGGCTGTGCAAACTTTGGGCAAATAAAATCAGTGGGAAATTCTAAGATGGGAGGGAAGAGAAAGAGATGAAACAAATAACAGGACAGAAAATAAAAATAACCATCAGGACAGTTGTTAGCTTGCTCCTATCAGTAGATGAAAAATAATTAAATGTATCTGAACAGGCTTGCCCATTGTTGTATGATTCTAGCTGTTTCAGCTTGTATGTGATTCAGGAAATGGAAGGAATCTCAGATTATAGCAAAATTTGTTCAGTGAAGCTAGTGCTCCTGGAGAACATCTTAAGTGGATATAATTTAAATGCATGTCAGCTGGGCCAGGTGGAGTTGGATGACTTTCTCAAGCTGATCTCAAACTGTGTTTCCAGCTAGTAATATTTTAGTCTACTGTTGTCATCAGTAAAGAGTAACCAGAGGATGAAATGCATTCTGCTCTGTTTCGCTAAAGGAGAAGTTCTGCATCCTGTCAGGTTTATTGCTTATGTTGGTTGTTACACAGTAGTTTGTTTGTTGTTCTTTTTGTAATGGATGTGGCTCTCTGTTACTCTCCTGGAATGTGGGATAGTACTAGGAAAACTGGGCTTCTCAGGTCTGTGGAGGCTTGTCCTGGGCTCAAGCCAGCTTTTGTTGACAGAAGCGCCTTGCTGTTAGAGGCAAAGGTATGAGAATGTCCGGCGGGTTTATGTGATCTACGCTGTAGTAACAAATGTGGCATAAATAGATCAGATGGGCCTTGGCTGTGTGCTTTTTAAGTGGAAGGAGTACCACTACATACTGGATAAACTTGAACCACAGTTTACATTGCCTATTTCTCTGTATGTGAACTGTATTTTGCAGAAGAATAATTTTTTTTCAAGTAAGCAACAGTGGGGAAGAATGGTTATTACACTACAATACTAGAATGCTGAATGGAAGATTTTGCTTGGGTGGGGTTTTTGGTGGTTTTGTTTTGGGTTGTTCTTATATATTTATTTTTCTAGAACTAACCTGTATTAAAAAGCTTGCAAAGTAACTCATCAAAGATAAGAAGGAACTCAAAATTGACATCTCGCCTAACTGCTCAACTGTCCTATTGATTTGTTTATAACATGGATAATGTAGTCAACACTGGGTTTATCCAATTTTCTGAAGTTCTGCCTTTTGGCACCTACTCACTCTGGCCTTCTGTTCAGCTGCATAATATGAGGACTTCTCCCTACTTCTCTAATGCATCAGTTTCTAGAACACTCTTACTTTTAGAACTAGATCCTATAGTCCTATGATATTATTTTGCTGTCAAAACCTGCTGGCTGAATTATTATTAGAAGAGGTATGTGGTACAATTATTATGGACAGAGTCTATTTTACTACTTTACACGTTCTAGCATTCTTTAGAAGGCTGTGCCTGGGCAGAGAGAAAACTCTTGTTTGTCCTGTCCTGACTTAGGATCAAATCGAGCCACCTGGCACTAGATTGCTCCTTCTCATGGGCATATTCAAGAAGAAATAAACTGCTAATGTGCAATCTGGGGCAAGAAGAAAATAGATGGGAGCATGCAGGAAACCTGCAGTACAGCAGGGGCTGAGACTTCTGAGGAAGCACATAGAATCATTTTACCTAGCGCTATAATGGAGTGTACGTTACAGTTTCCTGCAGCCTAGGAAGCCCTGAAGAATAGCTTGGTTGGGAGCAAGCCTGATAGTAAGGGAAAACCCTGCAAGGATGCAATAGGAAGACATTTGTTTACAAATCTACTTTATTTCTGATCTCTCTCAGTCATTCTCAATCCTCTCCATACCAAAAATTACTTGTTCTGTTGTGTATCTTCAAAAAAACCTGGCATGGGAGCTTAAAAGCCGTTCTGATCTTTTTAGATATGCTTGTTTTTAAGAAAAGGTCTAGACAGATTTTTGTCAAAGCTCCGACCAATTTGAGCTCCTGTCATTGTAATAGGTGCTGACTTGTTTATGTAAACTCTCAGTGAATATTGCTATTTTAAATGCCATTTGTTCTTGCTGATATTTTTCTGGAATTATGGGACTAAACAAATTAGACTTGCAAAAATTGTGGGTTTGTATGTGCATTTGTATTTTCAAATGCATAAGGCATAAAGAAAAATGGATGGATATTGTGTACATACGGGTGTTTTCTTGTCACCTGAACTGACCTTACTTAAAATTTTGACCATTTTTCATGGTGCGAGCTTATATTCAAGAGGAAATTTGTATATTGAATATTTGGGAATGCAGCTGAGTATTTTGAATTTCTGTGTGTTGTTTTTCTAGTGGACAGCATTGTTATGTGAAGTAAAGAAGGCAAGATACTGTTTGTAAACATCTCTTTGGCTAGTAGAATTCTTCATTACACTGAACATTTTTTTTGGTTAATACAAAAGGGGGTCTGTATGAAGTTTTGTTTTATCCCTGCCCCCCCCCCCCCAAAAAAAATATGCTGCTTGTAATACAGGAAAACTTGTTCATAGGGAAGTGCTTGTCTTATCAACAGAACAAGTAAGTGTTAGGAAAGTATACTTCTCTGTCTGTTCCCTTTTGGTCTAGAATGTAACAGTCCAGGATTTAGATCTTCCTGTTTATCAGTGTTAAATGAATGATAGGTAGATAGTTAACACTGTTATATTTGGAGTAAAAAGAAAAATGGAGCCAAAGAGTTTTTGTGATGGTATTGTGAATGCCTTTCTCATTTGTTCTGTACCGAATGGTCTTGAAGCCTGTAGGTCTCCCTTACTCCACTGTTAATACTGCATTGAAAGCTCAAGTCTGCACAAGACTTTTATATCACTGTTTTCATCGTGTCCCTAAGCAGTAAACTCTGAATTGTGTTAGGTAATTCTTTCCTCAAAGATGGATCAACTGCTGAGCAAACAACTGATTTAAACTGTTGAAGAATTGCCCGCATTGCCTGATAGGCCTGTCCCATTGCTTCAAAGGAACCAACCGACCGAGGAGTATAGCGTTGATTTTACTGGTTTTGTTGCATTTATTGATGATACCATAAATGTTGTCAGCTGTCTTCTATTCTTGTAGCTAGTATCCAGCAGTGTGTTGATTCAGTCCATTCAGTAGTTAGTCTGTTTTGAGAACATGAGGATTCAGGAACGTCTGTCTTTTTCACACTTTCAAACACGGGAATATTCTGTAACTTTTAGCCTCTGTAGTTTGTCTTTTTATTTTCCATTACTGGGGGCAGGATGTACAGTTTCTAATGGAGGTGGCTTTTAAAGGTGGAATTTCCCTCAAGATGAGGGCAGGGTCATTGCTCTGCCCCAGCAGCTGGAAAGCAAACTTGCTCTTTAACGTAGATCTGTGCAAACTGTTCAATGAAATACATTTTCTATCGGAAAAATGCCAGTTACTAGGTTCTTCCAGATCCTTGATAAGTGCTTTAATCACTGGACCAAAGCTAGTCTCTCATGCTCTGCCTTAGGGTAAGGTGTTAGTAATTACACCAAGTAGAATGCCTCCTAAGGAGAATGAGAGCACTTTAGCTTGGGGCTTAAGGCACACTTCTGATATGTCAAATAGTCAGCTTGAGATATTTGGCCCTACATTGAAAATAATGTGCTGGAGAGTGGATCTGAGGCAGAGTGCTGGGTGGCTTTTTTAGTAAAAGCTTTGGAACTCCTTGCCACGGGATGCTCTAGATGTGAAGAGTTTACATAGATTCAAAGAAAATTGGACTAATTCTTAGAAGAAAAATAAATCATTAAGGTCTGCTTAATACAGAAATATTTAAGAAGCTCCTGAGCTGCAGCTTGTTGTATTATAGGTGAAGACATCTAATATATAACATTGTCAGGGGGAGATAGTGAGCTAAATAGGTCAATATGGCTGTTCTTACATTCTTTTTGTGTTTATTGGGAAGAACAGTGATATGAACATGAGTCTACCGTATTGCAGGTGAGAGCCTTATCTACAAGAATGTCTGTGTGGGATGTAAAAGTGGTGCCTGTTTTGCAAAACATCTAAGCTATCTGGCTCTTTGTTTCCCATTAAATTGAATTCCTGTTTTCTAGTCAACCTTTCCCTTAAGCAAAAAAAAGTAGGAAAGGAAGCTCATAGATGATACGTAATGGTTTGATAGTGAGGCTCAGTGAATGTGCCGTAGAGCAAGTTTATAAACTGGGAAATAAATTCAGTTTTATTACATTTTTGATGTAGGAGAGGCAGGGAAAATGTAAGAGGGAGAACAAAGAGAAGCAGGCAATTGTTTCTCAGAAAGAGGCATAATCTTCAAATAGGAAATGCTCTAATAGGAGCTGAGAATTTCTTTCCCTGCTGAAGTGTCTTACTCACCTGGTGTGGCCTTTCTAGTGCCTCCACATCTGAGAAATCCTCAATACATTTTTGTTTTAGCAGCACTTCGGTATTTGGAGGCCAAACAATTACAGTTCTAGCACAATTACAATTCTAGCTGGAGTCAGTGCTCCCATTAACAATAATGGAGGTTGGGTCTCTGCTCCTGAACACAGCAGTCAACATTCACCCATAATTGTCTATAAAATCAAATCATATCCACTTTATTATTTGACATTGCTCCCTCTGACAGTCCTGTAAACACATCAAAATTGCTTTCTTGGATGTCTAGTACATAACCCTTTGCATCCTTTAAGCCATTTCTGCTAATTTAAGAAGTTGTAGCATGTTGCACTGGGAAATAACTACTGAAGATGGTTAACCTATTGATCTGTTACCCCTTCCCCTGTGTATTGGGTTTGCATGGCAAGGTTTTAGTAGCGGGGGGGCTACAGGGGTGGCTTCTGTGAGAAGCTGCTGGAAGCTTCCCCTATGACTGATAGAGCCAATGCTAGCCGGCTCCAAGATGCACCTGCCGCTGGCCAAGGCCAAGCCAATCAGCGACAGTGGTAGCCCCTCTGGGATAACATATTTAAGAAGGGGGAAAAAAACCCTGCGCAATTGCAGCCAGAGAGAGGAGTGAGAACATGTGAGAGAAACAACTCTGCAGACACCAAGGTCAGTGAAGAGGGAGGAAGAGGAGGTGCTCCAGGCCCCGGAGCAGAGATTCCGCTGCAGCCTGGGGAGGAGCCCACGCCGGAGCAGGGGGATGCCCGCAGGAGGCTGTGACCCCGTGGGAAGCCCACGCTGGAGCAGGCTCCTGGCAGGACCTGTGGACCCCTGGAGAGAGGAGCCCAGGCTGGAGCAGGTTTGCTGGCAGGACTTGTGCAGGGGACCCACGCTGGCACGGTCTGTTCTGAAGGACTGCACTTCATGGAAGGGACCCACACTGGAGCAGTTCATGGAGAACTGCAGCCCGTGGGAAGGACTCACATTGGAGAAGTTTGTGGAGAACTCTCCCCCATGGGAGGGACCCCGTGCTGGAGCAGGGGAACAGTGTGAGGAGTCCTCCCCTGAGGAGGAGGGAGCAGCAGAAATGATGACTGATGAACTGACCACAACCCCTATTCCCCGTCCCCCTGTGCTGCTGGGGGGGAGGAAGGAGAGAAAATTAGGAGTAAAGTTAAGCCCAGGAAGAAGGGAGAGGTGTGGGGAAGGTGTTTTAAGATTTAGCTTTTACTTCTCATTACCCTACTCTGATTTGATTGCTAATAAATTAAACTAATTTCCCCAAGTCGAGTTTGTTTTGCCTGTGACGGTAATGGCTGAGTGATCTCTCCCTGTTGTTATCTCGACCCACAAGCTGTTCGTTATATTTTTTTCTCCCCTGTCCAGTTGAGGAGGGGAGTGGTAGAGCGGCTTTGGTGGGCACCGGGAGTCCAGTCAGGGTCAACCCACCATACCCTGCATTGCTTTTCCATTCCATTTCTCTTTTCTTCTATGCTTTCTCATTATCCATAGCTCTCATGTTAATGTTAGTCTTCCAGATGAAATCATACATGCATTCCAAAAGAGTTTTTTATGTGGAGTTTTGCAGTGTTTTGTAGTAGTAACATTGTCATTTGTTTGTATGGAAAGTAATGTTTGATTGTGTTGTTTCTGTTGGCTTAACATACACATTTATGAATGTTATTTCATGAAAACAGACCAATTTATCTTATGAAAAAAAGGAAATAAAATCTTGATAAAACCTTTTAACTTTCAAAGCTCCTTCTGTTCGTTGTTTATGTATGGTTCTGCAGCCTGGATATTTTTAGACCGGTACTCCCATTGAAACCATGAGTTTTGAATGTTTAAAGAATGCATGAATACATCTTTATTGAGATCAGCTTTGCTCCTATATTCTTCCACATTCTTTGCATCTACTGATACAGCAAACAATGGAAGCTTTTTTCTCTTTTGCTCAACTTAGCATATTTTTTTCTGTCTTCAGAGATATAAACATTGCAATGTTGTAATATCAGAGTTTGTGCAAAAAAAGAACAATTTGTTGACTTGGAATAAGTACCTTGCAGTTTGCTTGGCTAAACTACATCTCACCTCAAGAAAAGTATTTTTATTTGCTTTTAATGACCATTTCACTGTGCTATTTGCTCAGAATGCTTTTCTTAAACTTGAACAGGAGTTTTGTCTTTTATCACCTTATCTTTGTTTTCCCCAAGAGCATTGCTGGCCTACCAAGCCATGATAATGTCCATGAAATGCCACGATCAGTGAAAAATGACACTGTCCAAGTCTCAAGGTGATATCAGAAACATTGCAGGCATTTCCTAACGGAGATCAGTTAAAAGAAGTGCCATGTGTATGTGAAACCCACATAGGTGGGCATTTATTTGGTTATCACTAAGTTAACCACTAAGGAATAAGGATAGTCAAATTTAGTAATATAAGACTCTATCAGAATACATATGTTAAATCTTTTTCATCTGTGCTTAAGTCTTTGCAATGTTAGTAAGTGTTTGCAATGTAAATGCTACAGGCTTTTCTAGGTCGTTTAGCATTATATGAGAAATCACTGCTCTGACCCCATATGGTGAAGCGTCAGAAGATAAACAGATTGGCAGGGCAGGGTCATAATGCACTATAATCCTTGAGGACATCAGATGCTGTTTAGCCAATTCAAAGCAGCTTGACATTCCTTTCACCAGTGACACTGTTTATTTCTCTGTAATAGTTCTGTCATAAAAACTAACTGCGGCAGACAGACTTGATATGAATTTCCTGAAGTAGTTTCAGGAGAGGTGGACAGGGTTTAATTCTAATATATATTGTGCATTAGTTGGTTCATACAACAAACTACATGTCTTGGAAGTGGAATAAATCTCTGGCTCTTGCAGTTTTTTCTTGAATACATTACTAGGTCATGAGGGAAGAGGTTCCATACTTTGAAGTGTTGTGGTTTAGTAATCAAATCACAGAGGTGATAGGCCTCCTATATTCTATTTTCATAAGTATTATTTGCTATTAATAAAAATCCCATTGCACTTTCTCTGATTTCTCTTATGCTTTCATTATATGAAGAAGAAAAGTGGATCTGCAGAAAGATTGCATTGGAAGGGACCTCAGGAGACTGTCTAGTCTGTCTCCTGATGCAAGATGGAATCAAAGCACAAGTAGATGCTGGCAGAACTTGTCCTGAAAGATCTCTAATGATAGTAACTTCACACGTTCTGTAAGCAATCTGTTCCCGGGCTGCAGTGATGTAATTTTTTAGGCTGGCTTTTTAGCTCTTCTAACAACAAGAACAACACGATACATTGCAGGAAGAAAACTGGTGGATTTTGCATGAGAAACATTGAAGGTATTTTTTCCTAGTGAGCACAAATATTGTTTCTCTCTCCATTTATTGTTATGGTAAACCACCCAACCAGGACTTACCAGTACTTTAGTATGTGTGTGCATGTGTTCAAGCGCACGTGTGTATATGTAAACATGAAGACAGTAATGCCATCAATGTCATTTAGAAAAACCCTGTTAAAAATTGTTAGAGGTTTATATTCCTGAAGCTGAAGGACTAGGAATATGGAGATTCTATTCATAGCAATCTTCTTTGCAAAAGTTTGAACTTGTTAGTTTGCACATCTCTTTTCTTCACCTTTAGAGATGATGTAACACTTAGTGGTAGTGTAGAGCATTAAGGATCCTTATTTTTATATACATTTATGACATGTTTTTGTTTTCTCAGACCATGTATTTGGTAAATTCTGTAAATACAATAGAACTGTATTGAATGTTAAATATCTGCGTTAAAATGTATATAAAAATATTTCATGTAGAACATTCATGTTTGAAGGTGTGTGCTAATGGTATTGGATTTTTTTCTCCTATGTACCAACTGTATTTAGAGGCTGGTTTATGTTATTCATCAAGGTCAATTTTGTGTTTTAACTCCTAGGTAATTATAGAAATGTTTATTTAAAAACTGATCAGGCTAGAATTGCAGCTTGAGGTATATTTGCTATGAACCCAGAGTGAATGAATCTGTGGACAGTGTATATGAGCTCACAAGACAATTATTTATATGATTTATTTATAAATGGACCTGTGAAAATATTGTATATTTTTTGGATGGCAGTTGCAGTCAGAGAAGAATATCTGTTTTTCTGCTGCTACCTGGGATGTTATTCAGCCTGAAATACAGGCTTATTTAGCTCAGGCACTTCAAAATTTCCTTTAATCTTCACAAACTACTGTATTCCCAAAGCATCATTGATCATCCATCTCTAAAATTATCTCATGGCATTGTTCTTCTTGTTACAATGCTTGTTGCTCTTTTTCCTCTCCCACTTTTTCTTTTTTGTAGATTCATTTAAATATACTTATTCTTTGATTAGTTTATTTTCCCTCCTTTTAGAAATAAGGTCTCTATCTGGTTTATCTCGTCTCATTTTTCAGTTTTACCATAAATTTTGAGTTCAACCATAACTCCTAGGGTTTCAGGTATTCTAGATCCTATTTCTTTTTGGTTTTAGTTGACTGCTAGGAAAACAGGAAAAAAAATAGCAATTTTGACTAAGACTCAGATATCAAACTCCATGCTCTCCTAGTTTGGGGGTTTTTTGTTTGTTTGTTTTAATACATAAAACAACTTGTTCAATAGCATCATTCTAAAAAAGTCCAACATGGTACAATATTTGATCTTTCTTTGTGTCTGCTTCAACTACTCTTTTCAGCAAGTGGTACACATGACTCCCCAGACTGTCTTAAGAGCAATGCTCCTACAAAAGCTTTTTCAAATTCATGAAGAGCAGAAGAAAGTATAGCAACTTTCTTGTGTTCCTAGTCTCATTATGGTAAATAGGGATATTTTTCCTGGCATCATTAATAGACCTGTAGTCTCAAACAATTAATTCCTGTTTCAGTTTATTGTATTTTATGATGCCAAGCTAAGAAAATTGGTTCAAATGCTTGGCTTGCTCAGCTGATGTTTAAATTTTAATCTGCAGTGAATAACAAGTGTGGAATTCTTTTGTTATCTGTCAGCACTTTATATTGTCCAGTGGGAATCTTGTGCAGCTTCAGAGGAGACACATCTGTTTTACTGTTCTTCTCATTATGCCAATCAAAAAGCCACTTCTAATAGTATGAAAGCCACACAACATTTTTGGTTGAGTCACGGAAGAAAATGAACTTCCGCTAACCCCCTGCCACGAGGAGTTGTTTTTAGTTCTAAGAATTTGTGTTTTCTGAATAGAACACTCAGTGAGTTACTTTTTAACTGAGATTTTAATTAGTTGATGTAATAACTATTGACTTTGCTGTAGGGATACGCCAGTATTATTGATATGACAATTAAATGCAAAATGATTAGTCTATTAAAGAAGTACTAATTGACTTTTGTCTTACTTGGATAAACTATTAAGAGCTGACTGGTCAAAATAAAGTGAGCTCTATCTGTAATTATTAAGCTCTGGATTTCACTTCTTATGCTACTTATACTTTTTCTGGTTTTATTTGAATAATCCTCTGAATTGAAAGATGCATGTTTTCAGATGGATTTTAATTTAGCATGAATAGAAATTGCATAAGTAGTTTGTGTTTGTTCTTGATGCAGTAGTAGAATGGTTTGTCGACAAAGCAGAAAGCTTTCTAGCCAGTCTGGAAATTGTTGTATTTTGATGGTGCTGATAGGCTTAAGCATGTTTACTAATAACATAATTATTCATTGTGCTTAATACATTACGTTGACTTCCCTGTAATGTAGTGTGGCTTCCTCAGTTTGCAAAGTTGATGCAAATTGTGGCTAATGGTATTTGTTTAAAGTTGGTCCCTCTTGTCTTGATAGAAGCTTATGTTCATTTTGCATGGATACAAAAGATTGCACAAGACATGAAGTACTGCGTTGGGGTTTTTTTGCCCTGACCTTTTCTGCATTGTCCTTACAAACACTGTGGTCTTATTTGAAGTGAAACCTTGGCTACTTTGTTGTATATAGGCACAAGAGTCATCCTTTTCTGTTTGCGAAAAGTCTTGTCAAAATTTGAAATGTTGAAAATATACATGTGAAATCCAAAAGTTTTATAACAACAGAAGTTTCAAGATACCAGAATGAGTTTAATACCTTTTTCTCCTATGCTATGTAGGTAGAAAAATAATTTTCCCCTTAGAGTTAAATTTTAGTTGTATTGCTGATACATTTCAATTAACTGTTCAATTCAAATGAAACTGTAGCTGACAGCTCTTGTTTATCAATTGTAATGGTTTGTGTGTACTGAGCATTGCTCTCCCCTCTTCTCCAGTCCAGGTACAAAGAGCACTGTTGTAGCTTCACAGTCAAGATCTAGGAAGACAAGGTAAGACTTGAAGGACATAAATTAAATTAATTTTAATGATCTTGCTTTGCTGTTTTGGATTCAATTTTTGCCTTACGTTCCACTGCTTAGAAGGCTTTGTACTGTTCTTGCAAAATTGTATTCTTGTGGTTTTACTTTCATGAGAAAAAAATGTTTTGAATTCTATGGAAAATTTTTCCCTTTGTAACAGCGTGGTACTTCCAGTTTTCAGAATTTGTCTGTTTGTCCTTCACAGTGTAGGACAGTGGATGACTCTGGGTTGCTGATGTTCCTTTATCACACTAGCCTTAGAGTTTAAGCCGAAATTTATAAAAACGCCCTTTGTATTTTTCAAAAATTCACTTTTAGGTAATTAGTGATGTTCACGTGTTTTCATTATTGCCTATTTTTTGAGTCCAAACAGCATGGCTTAAAATAGTCACAGCAGTCACTGAAAGGAAACAAAGTAAAATTGGAGAATGTGTACGAGTGTTGCGCAGAGTACCAACAATTTTGCTTCGTTGTGTTGCTTGTGAGTGCTTAGAACTACAGGCCTCATTTCCTTTGAGGTGTGTTTGGCGGGGTTTTTTTTGTTTTGTTTTTAAAATGCACATACCGTATCATTTCAGGAATATCTGAGATGCTTCAGTGTTAGCTACTAGTAAACATAGTGGTGAGAGAGGATGAATGCTGATGTTGAGGTGAATCATGTGGAGATGAGTAGAAGGAAATGGCATACCGGGAGCCATAAAAGTGACTCCAGTTTTCTCTCTAGTACCACTCTGTGTCTTGGTTGATAACATATCAAAGGAACAACAAGAACAGCTGTCTGCTTTGTTATAAAACTGCCTATACATGCTACTCCCCAGGCAGCCCATCCCCTAGTCCAGAGGATCACTAGACTAACAGCACGTATCAGACATCTGCCTGACTTCTTAAATCTGTTGTTCAACTCCTCCCAGGCCAAGCTCAGTGGATCCGTGTGATTGTAGTCTCAGTATGTCAACAGACAGGACTTCTTGAAGCTATACAGTTCAGAACTATTTTTCTGTTTCTGTGGAAAGGACACAAAAAAAACCAGCTAGAAGAGAGTGAGATGGCTTAACTTGAACTGAAGGAACTAGCTTTAAATGCATGGAACTGAAAGTACACTTTATGAAAGTGAGGGGGGGAAAGGAAGAGCAACTCTGCTAGTGGAGTTCAGAGACAATTGTGAAGGTGTTGGTACAGCAGAATATACTTACATCTGAGCAGAAATTGAGGTAGGGACAAAAAGATATGTAACCCTGTAGTTGAGACCCAAACTTGATCCAGAAAGTAAGGTAGCTGGATGTTTAGAAAAGAAAATCTCATGACATGAAAAGTAGATGTGAAGAGTGACAAGTTCTTAGTGAACTAGATTGAAGTTTGTATCAAAGGGTACATTGCGCTCCCAAGAACTGAGGCAGCTGAGAAGTGAATGAATGTTTTACTCGGTTTTAAAAGGTATTGAATTCTTTCTCTCTCATACACTGTAGATGGAGTCAGGGTTCTTCCATGTTGTAGAGTGGGAATGACAATCTGGAAGTAGAATAAAATAATTAGGTAGAAGCCTAGGACGCTAACGTTGATAATTATGCAAATAAGTAATATTACAGAAGATTCCTGATGCAATATTATCTTAACAGGAAGAAGCATATCACCACCATGGTTTTTCAGTCATTGATAAAGAGATCACTAGTTTCTAACCATAAGAATAGTAATTTTTTTTTTTAAAAATTAAATAACACATTATGTTTTCTGTCATCTTTTTAGCTGAGCATTTTGTTTTGCTGCAAGCAAATCACCTGAAAAATTATCTGCTGAAATAGAATATTTTTTCATTATGTACACTCACAAAAGACTAGTTTAAAACACACTTGATTTGGTAATCTAAAAAAAAAAAAAATCAAATAATTATCACAAAGCTTATGTTCCTTAGATTATGCATTCCGCTTTGTACTTGTGAATGCAGGCCAATGTTCTCCAACTAACCATTTCAAAAATCTTTAAAGGCATTTAAAAAAGAAACAAACAAAAAACCCAAAATAACGCTGAGAATCTTCTCAAAATTCATTTAAGTAGCTTTCTAGTTATGTATGGAAAACTGAAGTAGCTGCTTTTTTTCCTTCATTACATTCACAGAACCTCAGTAAGAAACATGTTTCATTTAAATAAAGATTTAAATGCTGTAAATCAGACTGTATATTTACACAGGACTTTCAAAGAAATCTGGGCATTGACTATTTCAGCTGTAGGTCAATTATATATCTTAAAGCTGAATACATGGGATAAATAGTGATTTAAATAGACAGTGTCAATAAAGATCTGAAGGAAGGAATGCAACAACTTGGTACATGGGAGAAAAATCATCTGCAAATAAGAATCGAGAATGGCAGCTAGAGCAGATCAAGAAACTATAGGTAGAACTACATAAATAAAATGTTCTTGGAAAGCTTGAAAATAACAATATTTGGAATGCTTTTAATTAAGGTTTGAGGCAGCTATTCAGCTATGAGATGTAATGTAAATGGGATCTCGTATAATCCCATGTTCATTTATGTAAGTGGAAACAAATAAGAAATTAGTATGAGGAAAAACCCTTGAAGTGTGAAATTCCTATGGTTATGTTTAAAAACTGGTCTTTCCTAATAGCAGTAGAAAGTCAGGTAATAATACTAGATCTGTATGGCATTTTAATTTAACACACCATTATCTCAAAGGTCTGTTTGGATCATTCCAGTAGGTGTTGAACATAGAACAACTTTTTTGATAAAGCTGTTGGAAGTTTGTAGGTTTTGGGGTTTAATATGATTTGAGAGGCCTGTCATGGAATTTTGAAGAAAAAAATGAGAGGAGAGAAAAAAAAAAGTGAGCTGTTGAACAGCATCCTGTGATGAAAGAAAGGTCAAAATGATTCACTAATTTCAGTTTTCATATGGGTGACTTGGTATCTCAGATCTTGTCTTCAGAGGTGCTGAGCAAGTGCAACATTTGTAGAAATCAGTACATTTGTGGTCATTACCAAGTTTGGAAATGAAATGTTTGTTGCTTATTATTTGGTACCATTTGATATTCAGTGGTAAAGATCAAAACCTGGAGCTGACTGGAAATTTTTTTGTCTAAGACTCCTGTGATGCTGTACATGGAACGGTCTTCCAAAAAAGATTTAAAACTCAATTATGAAGCCTCATTAATACTGTGATCTATTAGGTTATGCTTTTCTGTTTGGCTGTGGGGATTTTTCTAAGCTGTAGAGCTCTGAATGTGTGAAAGGCATATCTTTGAAACAACAGAGAATGCTGTAACCGGTATGCATATCCTGTCCTTCCCAACTGTTTTTGTAAAAGAAATGTGAAACCTTATTTCCTGTTGAAATAAAAGTGGAAATGGCCACCTCGCTTCTCTTCTTCAGCAGGGCTAATTTGAATCTTTTCTTTGCTGCAGTGATAGCACTTGAGACAAAAAAAAAAAAAAAAAGAAAACATGAAGTATATTAGATAAGTTTATTATCCTTATATACTGCCTTAAGGAGGATCCTTCCCTTGTATCACTGATCTGAGAGGCCAAGTATAATGCTGCCTCCTACTCAGGAATTTTTTTTTTCTTCTTTTCTTAAAGGTTTTCTGTATGCCTTTTCAACGCAAAGTGGGTCATCTTCAACTGCAAGATGTTAAGCTTTTGCAATCCAATTTTCAAGAAAATTAACCAGCTCTTTCTTACCCAGATCATATGGGAGCCCATGTAGCCTGAGGATTTCATCTTGGATCTAGTTCTCAAATATTTCTACATTGGTCTGCAAGATTTTATCTCCTTTCATCAGGCTTGTGTATTCAGGCTTTTCCTCAGCTTTCAAAAAGTAACATATTTTTTTCTTTCCATTTTATGTTCTTATTTTACACTTTTCAAGCTGTTGAGAAGCTCAAGCTCTCTTTGACACCACTGTTTTCCTTAAAATCTACAGGAAGAACCCCAGTTTCTTAGGAATGCTTCTAACCACACTGCTGCTAATTAGCTTGTTCTCAGAAGATGGATGTTGTGTCTTCCAACATTTTGATGCTGTAAGGTCTCAAAATGTACATCTGTGTAGTAATAATACCTTAATATTTAAAGTCATACTTATTTAGTTATGTATTTTGATAGATTTCTGTAAGTTTCATTACTGTGCAATGGGAAAAATTTAGTTATTAAATGTGGCACTCTGTGGCCTGATGTAAGGAACCTTCCAGTCTTTCTAGATAAATATCTTTTAAAATTACCTAATCTGTGAAAAGGCAAAAAAGGTAGTTGGTAGCCTAAGCAGAGGGGCAAACTACAGATGATGCTATTGAAAATGCAATTGCTGGTGTTCACCTAAACTGGTCATACGTAAAGCTGGTACTCAGTGACCTACATAAGAGGATGTTTTTGCTTTGTAACGCTTGCATGTTATGACACCCGGGATGTTTAAGGATGTCAGTAAGTGAGAAAGTCAAGCCAAGTTATAGCTGTGCTAATGTTAAGCATGTTCCAGTACAAATTTGGTTATACCAAGGCAATCTTATTCATTGAGGTCACAAGGCAACTATGTGGCAGTAGTATGCTCTCAAAACAGCACCAAGGCATAATAAGAAGGCTTTGTTTATATCTACTTAGCAAAAATACTGTATTGCATGCATTGTAATAAATGAATACTAAACTTTTAAAATACTCATTCTCCTCTGCAGGGATTGGGATGGTTTGCGGTTTCAGAGGTGTAACAGTAACATTGCTAATCATCGCTAGTTGGGCATTGTACCAGCCCTTCTTGTCCCACTCCTGCAGCATGATTTTTGCTCAAAATCTTAATTGAGTCCTTCAGGAATTAATTACATTTTCATTGGAAAGGAAGGAAATAGTAAGATCCAAAAAGCATTTGACAAACACATGAAATGTTGAAGAACTAGGGAACAAAGTACAAAAAAAGGGGAAATGAACTTCAATTTGGGAACAGTTTCACACAGATTGGAAGTATATGGAAACAGTAATCTGTGCATTCAGTTGGTCTTAAAAAGCTAAGTTAATACAGGGCATTGCTAATTTTGTCTAGAGAAGGAGGGTATTACATTTACTGTTGATGTAGAGAAGAAAAGTATATCAAGTTAAAATGGGGCTCCTTTGCACAATTTTTAGTTTTTATTTTCTTCTCTCCTGAATTAATTAATATAGTATATATTCATTTTAACATTGTGTTAAAATCTATCTTGTTATCCATTTAATGTGATACTGTCTGGATAATGAATCTGAATGGATCTTTCTAAACATTTAAAAAAAAAAATCAGTCTGAGATACTGGCATATTCTTCTTCACGTCCTGTGCTTGCTGCCAGTTGTTTGACCACTACCGTACCTGTGCTAGCAAGTTTTACTGCTCATTAGTTGTAGTTAGTCTAACTTTTTCCTCAGCAGCCTGCTGCATCAATCAGAACACGATGATCAATAGTAAAACCACTCAAAACCTACTGTCTGGCAAAATAAAAGTGTCTAGAATGAGAATCAATGAACTTCAAACAGAAGTAAATTTCTACAAAGCCATCTGTTGCTACTGCTGCTCTATGCAGTTGCAAAATTTTGACAAATATATAGTTAGTGCATCAAGATCTCAGCCATTTCCATATTTACGATCCTCATATACCTGAATATTTGTGGGAAAAGATTTCAAAAGCTGAATTCTGAGGGAGCGATTAAACAGTATTGTAGCGGTACTCCTGTAGATTCATTGGTTTTGGTTCAGTTGTAGGATGCATACACTGGAAAGGTGCTAGAAGTTCCCCTGCTTTTTGTTTGTTATAAAATTGTAGTGAATAGCTGAGAGGACAATACACAAGCAAAGCGCTTCAAGGACAAGTTTAAGGCACGTCTTGATTTGTGTGGTGTCAGCTTCACAATGTGGAAAGCTACAGCTGAGGGCTGTCTTGCTCTGGAGAGAAAATGTACTTGCACTGTCAAAGCCTATGAACGAAACAGGAATGACACTGGGCAGCACAGAAGGTGCCAGACAAGAGAAAATCCAGTGAGTTCAGGAAATTACACAGGTGGTAGCTCTTTGTACTACTATAATGTGAAAATCTGATTAATTTCATAGCAGATAAGATGAAAAAGTTGATTCTTCATACAGTGAGTCAATAGAAAAGCTCTATCGTCTGTCCTCACTTGGCTTCTTCCACTGCCATATAGGTGATCTTGTGCTCTCTGGATATTCATCTTCAAGCTTTTGGTCTTGGATTTTCCGGCACTGCTGTTTTTCAAAACAAAACAAACCCAAATCCTGCCATCCCTCAGACATCTTTTAAAAAATTAGTGTACTTTGGATATAGAAGTTCTTGTCTCCCTACAGCTGAAGCGTATTGCAGCAGTATGCTGTTTTTGAGTAACCCAAAGTACTTAGAATGATATTTAAATGGACTTTGTCTTTGCTAGTATGTTAATGTTGTTGATGAAAATTAATCATAAACAGGATTTAATGGGGACAATGTGCAACTGACTGGCTGGCACCTTACGTATACTGCATTATAATTGTTCAAAAGTAACTGTTTGCTGGCTAGAGGGATGGTATCAGAAGCACCAAGGGATTTTCCTTACCTCACAAAAGACTTTAATGGGCACATTTTATGATAAAAACAAGCAATCTAGACCTCTAACATCTGGAGCTGTAGCATATTCACTGTTCTAAGATACTTTGTTTTGTGTGTGTTGGGAACAAAAATATCAGTTGGAAATATCACAATTTGTATAGTGTCTCCATCCACTCACGGCATAGTAATTCCTTTATTCACTAAGTAGTGAAATAAAAGGGCCATTGTTCCTTGGATGTATATCCTGTAACAGTTGTGGCCCTTTTATTTCCCTCCATTTGACTCAGATATATGCAGTTGTTAATGGAGTTGCCTGGCAATGCTTTTTCACCTCCTCAGCAATATCATCTTCAGATCTGTCTCTATCTTTAGTTCTTTCTCTGGTAACGCAGTACAAAGATGATCCTGCTGTGATAGGAACTGCTGGTAATACAGGTTTACCGTCAGGTTTTTGAGTGATTTTGCATGCATGTAGAACAGTGACATTGGTAAAACTACTGTTCAAAGTCACGTGAGAAAGTCCAACTGTAGGCCCCATTAATGCTTAACATATAAGAATTAATGAAAATGTGAAGAGAAAAAACACCACACTGTGTTTCTCTAGAATAAATGCCAGGACCATACCAAATGCAGTGTGCTAAATAGAAATCAGAGCTTCTTCAGGAAGGAAAATCACTGACAATTTAACATTGACAACCACAAAATTTACTGTAAGCTGAACAAGAAAAAGCAAAGGAACGTTTTGATTCTGTTGACATGAGATGGTGTTGGGCTGTTACAGAGAAATAAGTATGTGTTTTGGCTGATACATCACAAAGCTTTAATAGATAAGAACAATGAAGTAATCCAGTTGTTATAACCCTTGAGGGCAGTTTGGAAAAGCAGATAACAAAATTTATTGCTGATTTAGAAGAAAAAAAGTCTGCAAGAGAGCCAGAACTTTGATCATGGAGGATTTTAATTCTTGAGATTTTCATTGTGATAACTGTATTATTCAAAATATATTTTTTGATGATAATACTGCATTGCTTAGTGAGACAATTTGTGGAACAATCCATGTAGTCAAAGGCTATTTGGGAGCTAATCCTGTGAAGAAGACAAGTCTAATTAATAAAAAAAGGAGCATGTAGGAACTAATGATCGCAGTATTATCTGAACTTACAGTTTAAGAATAAGTAAAGAAACAAAAGTTTGATTGTGAAGAGCTGATGTTGAGGGAATATTAAAATGCCCTAAGGAATTTAAGTATCTATGTAACATATAGCGAATCATTTAATAGAGAAATTTGAAATGTTTAAGAAATTGTTAGCAGCAGTGATGCTGTAACTCAGTTTAATTAAATTGAATTAATAAAGCAAATGAAAATTATTAACGGCTGAGCATAAAGAATAGTGCAAACCATAGTGACATGATTTCTTCAAAATATTTGCAAGAATAAGCATGGTAAAATGTCTAATTATAAAGAAAAATACATGAAACTTAAAATCATGAGAGAAGTGCAAAACTCCAAAGAGTGTTGAAATACAAAAAAGTATTCAACTTTTATTCAGTACTTTGCTAGATTACATTTAATGGTAAATACTAAAAATAAGTGATCCGGTGGAGAGAATCTGCTGAAGCATTGAAAGCTGTTGGCCAAGTTTAAATGGTCTTCTCCTGATCTAAAATAATGAAGAAAAAGAATGGATAGCAGTATAATGAAGTGTTGAGTGGGAGAGAGAGATTTGAGTCTCCACTGTAACAATATAAACTTCAAGCCAAACCTCTGCCCTTAGTGGGGCTGTCACATTTTCTGGGGGGAAGCATGGAGTTTTCAATTCAGGCTTACTCTGAAGCTGCTTTATGAACGGAGGCATTTAATACATGGTATGAAAAGATTTCTAACTAGAACGCACAGTTTTCTCAATTTAATACCCATCCCACTATTTTATTAAAGTTACAGGCATTCCACTATTACATACCTACTAAAATGGGATATGAGTGGAGAAAAAGTAATTTAAAATTTCATATGTTTTGTCCTGTCTTCACTACAGCAGTCTCCTCTCCCCAGGCTTTGGATAGCACGTTCATCCAAATGCTTGGATCAGGTGATTGCATTTTCTTACCCATGTGCACTGTAACAACAACAAAAAAAATGTTGTAGGGAGATAAGCATTATTTGGACTTCTTACTGTGAGGGTATATATTTCCTCAAAACTAATCCAATTTCTTAATTGTTGTGTCTACAGAACTATGCTGCCTTTCTGCAGTTCTTTACAGAAAGGTGTGCCTTGGCCTTTTGCTGCTGATTGACAGAGATGAATTATCACCATAGCAACAGAATAAATTAATTAAAAAAAACCCAGTCAGATTGTCAGACTTTAAAACAGGAGATGGGAAACTAGCAACTAATCTGTGATAAAGCATCGTTTTCTGAAATTTAGGAGTTTGTAACTCCCCCCATAGAATGGATGTGCTTTTGAAGTTACTGAGGTACCTATAGTATATATCAGTCTCAAATTTAGATTCTGAGGTGTAAATTAAAGCAGGGAAATGTTGTCTTGTGAAATCGTGGCCATGTAAATGTCTTTTCACGACTATTTTTCTGCATGTCAAAAGGGGGGAAAATATCATCACTGTAATGGCAAGAGCAAGACTCAAAATAGCTCAGCATACTGACTTAGGAAATTAGGATGCTCTCATCATATCCTGGATCTGCTATTTTCCGTATCGCATGACAGGCACTAACCATGTGGTTTGTGCCTTTGGCACACAAGAGGTGTGTCTCATTCTGTTCTGTGGTTTGCTTGTGGGAAGTAGTCAAGATCCATCAGGAAAGGTTGAAAGACCATTTTCAAAACAGCTGGTAGCTTTATAGTACTGAAGGGAGACATAGAAAATTGAGAATCATGGTGTTGGCCTGGAGTAAAGAGAGACAAAATTTGAAGTTCAGTATTTTAGACTGGAGTAAGTGAAACTGTGTGTGCATCTTTCTGGTCATGACTAGAAATTCTATTATGAAGCTGATAAAAACTATTTTCAGTTTGGCTTCGTCAGATTGACACTTGCCAGGTAAAACCTAACTAGATCTAACAAAAATTACTATTTACAGCCAAGGAAATTGGCTGAGTTTTACTTAGAGAAGGCTGTATAAAGCCTGTTCATATGCCATAATTATTGTCATCCCTGTTCATCAGTTTTAACAGCGAATACCAAAAGTAACAACTTTTTAGAGGTGTGACTACTGAGGGCTTTTAAAAAGTTATCACTGGCCATTGTATATCGTGCCAATGTTTTAGCTGGAAACCCTCCTAGTTTGTAAAGCACTCCAACATCTTTGTTCTGATACCATAAAAGCACATACTGCGCTTTTCTTGAGAAGTGAGTGTTCATTCTCTGTTGGCCCATTGCTTTCATTAATCTAAAATTGCATTATTTAGGCTGGAAATTATTTGGTTTTAATAACAGTCTTTTCTGGTTTGCAGTTTTACAAAAACTCTTTTCAAGGTATCTTGGAGGGTTTTTGAACTCCAGCTTTGGACTTACATATTTGAAAATGCCAGCTGTTATATACAAAAGAAATTCTTGCTTCAGGGTTCTGAGAGATTAATTGGGAAGTGTGTCCCATGTATATCCTAAATTATCAACTGACATAAGGCAAATAATTAGAAACAAAATGTGTTCCTTAAAAAAAGTACGCATTTATGTGTATGTCTGTCTGAAGAATATTTTAATCATTGAGGCTGCCAGTATTAACTATGCCAGCAATCAGGAATCCAAAGCAAGTTCAAGATCCAATTGCATTCCATACAGCATATGGTCCAATTATGTAATTATTCTTAGGAAAATATATCATGGAAACACATTTCAAAGGGAAAAATGCAGGTAGCCTTTCTTGTGACTTCTTCTATCCTCTTAATTGTGACTTTTTATTAAGAAAGCTGATGCTGCATGACCCCAGTTAATGATCTACATCAATTTGTATTCCTTTTAACTGTTGCTTCAGAGAAGGGTTTCTGTTTTAATCTTTATACTTTTGCTGAAAACTTCTTTCTTCACTTGCCTTTGGTTTCCTGTATTGGGTCTTAGTAAGTTTAAGAGCACCGCTATGCAATTACATAGCATGACAAGGATTATAGCCTTTTCAAGAATATAGGTGAAACAAGCATATTCAAGTACTGAACTTTATGACCTTATCAGTCATGTTTTCACCTACCATGTCTACCCACCACAAAACGCTGTTACAACTGTTCTTAGCTATAGATTTGACCTTTGTAGTTCCCCCCCCCCCCCCCCCCCCCCATATCAATAAATCAACCTCCTAAATGCAATGAAAATTCAAAACTTGTTTGTCTTGCAACTTAGGAAGGCAGTCTGGAAAGTAGATGGTTGTAACCTTTACATATCTTGATTAGAAGAAATTGTGATGCATATGTCTGAGTTTAGAAATGGGATACAAATTTATCTGATGTCATTGCATGCAGAACTGTAAAAGCTGAAACGGAATATACTTCTCACTATATATTTAATGCTTTGTGCAATTTTTTTTGTGTATCTACTTTGTTATAATTAAATTCCCATACGTCCATTAAATAAACAAACAAATTTTGTTTTATAAAAGGGGACATAAGCAGCATTAACAGCAGTGATAGCATAGCAAATGTTCCAAGGCTGGAAACAGGCGTTCTGTCTTTTCCAGTTGCAAATCTGATTCAATTCAGACATTTTATTAATAATGACAATATGTTGCTGACATTTCAGCATAGTTTGGTTACTGTGATATAGCAACAAATTTCACAGAGGAAAGTTTCATATCCCAGTAAGCCTGTGGATAATAATGTTCTCACACTTCTTTAAAAGTTGTAACCAAAAAGAAATAACAAATATATAATGAAAAGTTTGTAAAATAAAAAAATTATAGCAGAGCTTCCTATCTGTGTTCTACCATTTTCTTTGTTAACCCTTCACCTGAACTGATAAACTTGTGTTAACAACATCCTAATCGCCTCCCACTCATAAAATTATAGCTGCACAATATTAGTTGGTGTGTCACAAACAAGGGTTAGATTTTATATTTGAAGAACAAAAGGCAGCAAGGTATTTGAATGTTATCATAAAGGACTTGTACTGAAAATATGCTAATGGGAATATAAAGCAGAAATAAGTTTAGACCGAGGGTATTATTACCTGTAATAATTAAGCTTCTTGCCTCATGAAGTTAAAGGTGAATGAACCCGTAACTCCTTTTAACTCTTGCACTGGCTTTGGCTTGAAAGATTGGAAGGACTGTCACAGTAAAGGGCTGCTTTTATATCATACAGACATGGTGGGAGAGAGAAGAAAGGTTTTGCGGTTTTTGTTGTGGGTTTTTTTTTTTTTAAGGAAACAAAAGGGAGGAAGAAGAGGAGAAAGTAAGCATGGTAACAGATCACTTTGAAAAATCTGTTGCACCAAAAGCAGGCAGAATTACTTTCCTCACCTCCTGTCCTCTACCCCAACCACCCTCCAAATTGGCTATCATCCCAACTAAATCCTTTTCCTAGCATTGAGAATGGAACTACTGAGATGGGCTAACTCCTGTGCTCGGTTATTGGATCCCACCCAGAATTTGTTGTTCATGATTACAGGAAACCAACTAGTGTCAGCTCAGAGTTTAAGCAGGTAGGCAGGCATACGTCGCTGTCACGCAGCAGGGTGCAAGGAAACAGGCTGTCAGATTTCCTGGTGCATCAGAACAAGGAGCCAGAATAGCCTAAAGCCTTCCTGCCAACCCAGATAGCTGCTGCCCCTATTACTGTTGCTGAAGATGAAATTAGGAAGCGTGGAGAGTGAGGATCTTGTGGCAGATGTTCCAATCCTACAGCAGCCATCATCTCTGGCAATATAAAAATACAGAAAACTCATCTTTCTGAGATAGTTTTATGGCTGGCTTTCCTGACCCTTCCTTTTCCTCACTCTCCTTATCTTCTCCCTCAAAACATCTGGGAAAGCATGAGAGCTGCTGGGGAAAAGGGTCTTGCAGAGTCAGCCAAGGGCTGCCCAAGCACATGGATTATTGCTACTAAACTGGGTGCCGAGTTTCCTGGGCTCAAAGCAAAACCCCTTTATCCATGGTTCCTCTGTTAGATAATAAAGTCTTGTTAGAGTTGGTCATCTCCATTGCTCATCTTCATAGCTTTAGTAGCCAGGAGCAGGTGTCCCTGCTTGTCTTTGTTACCAACTGCTCCTACTGGACCTGTTCACTTTTAGCTGCTCCTGCCAACCCCTGCTTAACTGGGTTCAGCATCGGTGGTTCTTGCTCCCATACTCTCGACGGGCTGCCCGCATGGATGTGCCAGCTGCTTGCTGCTCTGCGTCAGCACGCTGGCTGCAGCTCTGCTCTCTCTTTGCTTTGCCTTGCCAGACCCTCGCTCTCAGCAGCCCTAGAAATGTTTCAGTCTTTGTGGAAAAAAATTTAATGCCATGTGACACCCACCTGCAGCCCTTGTCAGAACTGGGGCTGCTCTGAGTACCTGAATGGAGGTTTGCTTTTTTGTGAAAGAGAATGAGGCGGGGAAAAGGCCTCAAAGAGCTTCTGGGGTTTGCCTGGGCTTCGGTCCACTGCTCCAGCTTTCCAGTGAGCATAGCCAGCCTTGCTGACTGCAGGGGCGCTCGGGGAGAGCTTTGGCTGCAGGCTTACACTGAAATAATATCTAGGGGTTTATTCACTGATATTATTTAGCTGTTTGTCAAACTGTTCCGAATTGCAAGTCTTTGTGAACAGTTGGTTTCAAAACAAATCATAAAACTTGCCACAAATTATTCATAATAAATACTTCTCCAGCTCTCATTACATCTGTGGTTTGTATTACAAAAGCACCTAGAGGCCTAAGTTGACATTAAGACAACCAGTATGCCAGAAGCTGTGTGTATAGACGGTAAAATAAAATATTTATATGAAGAACTTCTCTACAAATAATACTTGGGGCCAAAAAGCATCATCCCATTTGATGATTTGCTGTTGCATTCATGTTCCATAGGATTTGGTGTGTTTTGACTAGGACCGTCTAGGCAGGAGAGTTCAGTAGATTTATCATATAAGGAAGTATTTTTTCAGGTGTTATCCCATGCCCCACAAGGAATGAAAACATAAGAATTTCATCAGTATCATATCAGCATGGGGTTTTTTTTAGTTTTAATACTGTATTAAGTGAAATGCTCTTTACAGCAATGCTTGAGAAGTCTCTGTGAACACAGAAATCTACTGGTGAGGTGTAAGAGTTTACATTTCTCCATGAATAATGCCACTGACTATGAGAATTGTGTGCAGTCAAGAAAATGTATTGCCTACTATCTGTCACAGTTTTGGCACCTAGTTTTTGGACTGCCCTATGTACATTTTGTGATATTTTTCCTTTTATTCCACTGCTTGGATGGATTATGCATCAGCTATCAACAGTCTGTTTATGAAAGAGGGAACACTCTGGGAATTGTCAGTAATATCTTCTGCATATCAGTGCATAATAATGAGTATTTGCTATTCAGTAAAACTGCTGTGGTCTGCAAAAGACACTGCTTTATACATTTTTTTTTTTTTCCTTTAAAAAAATTCTTTTGAGGGGGGAGTGCTGATTTTTTATTATTATTTTTTAAAATAATGGTTCCTGGATAGATATGAGGGAAGTGTTTGTGAGCTTTTGTGTGGAGGAATGCTTACCAAAGTAGAAGGGGTGCTGTTTCTTATTCACATGTACCTCTTAACGGTGCATCAAATATTACCATATTCTGGAAGTGTAAAAAGCTAACAGGTCTTCATGTTTCAGGACATAAAACTCCATTCAATAAGTCTTTTTATTCACAAATGGTTTGGTGGTGTGTGGTTGGTGAGTGGTTTTGGTTTTTTGTTTTTTTGTTTTTTTTCCTGCTTAGGTACCTGCTACTATATTTTCTTAAAATGTATTCCCAGGTTTGTAATTTTTACATGATAGAATTTAAGAGGAATACTTAAAAGGCAATAGCAGGAGCTATATATAACTTTAAATTACAAGAAATATTTGCAAAATGTTTTATGGCTTCCTGATATTGTTGAAGTAGGCTCTTCTCAGAGCTGTAGCATATGTTATTTTAAAATGTCTCTACAGCCCATTTAGTTGTTTGTAGATTCTGCTGTAATGATATGTTGCTGTGCTTCCAAAGAAGACGGAGGAGCATCTTGATCCTAGTGATCTTAGCAATCCCTAAGAATCTCTATTGAACTTTGTGAAAAGTTAATTGAGTTTGTATCTCAGGCAACATAGCATGAAGTAATGTCAAGGCTATGCAGTTTGTTTCTGTTTAGAGTTGCCAGGAAAATTCATACATTGCTGACCCTCTAGCATATGTCATTTAAGCGTGTGAAGCATGTAGGTAAGATAAGAGCTCCAGAAAAAGTGCCTTCACCTCCTGTGCTGTGCATTGGTGAAAATCTCTGTGAGTAGCATGGTATTGCCTTTCTCTTCAGCTGGCACACAGCAATTTCCTTGCAATGTTTTTGAGGAACCAGTTTGCTTTTTATATGGAATGTTATCTATGTAAGTACTAATGATGCGGAGGCTAGGTAAGCCACACACTAAATTAGAATCGAAGCAGACAGCATTCTGTAGCTACAAATAGTTATCAAATGCTTTCAGAGCCAGTGCCATGCAAGAACATGATGGTAATTTCTGCCTTCAAGGGAACACTGGCAAGACGCTGGCAGATTTTTTTTTTTTTTTCTTTTTCATGCCTTTGCTAGACTGCTAATAACTGTTCAGGTTTTCAATGGTTGTAGCATTTTTAGAAGTGATTTTTTTCCCATCAGTTAGGTTTGTTTTCTTTGTATAAGATGAACAGCAAAACTAATTTGGTCAATTTATTGCCAGTGCACTGACAAATGAGTTGTCAATTGGGTTTCTAACTAGGCTTCAATGGCCCATATGTATCCTCCTCCTTTGTCATTATGAGGGATGTTTCATTTTGTTTTGTTGTTCTTGTCATAAGGCTAAGATTAAAATCACTACTGTATGACTGTGTGAATTGAGTCCCCAATATGGTTAAAAAAAAAATTTAAAAAAAAATTTCAAATTATCGTTCCATCACATTTTGTAAATTTCTGTTTTTACAAAACTGAAATTAAGTTATTAACCTCTTTATCAAAATTGCTTTAAATTTGCAAAATTGCTTTAAAACTTGACAATATCTGTAGCAAAAATTCTTTTTCTGTTGATTAGATGAAGGCCTTTTGGAGGAGAAAGTGAACATATCTCCAAAGATTTTATTGCACTTGGAGACCATTTTACTTCAAGGCTTCTTGTATAACCATGCCACTGTTATTTATAGAGTATTTTCACATTAGAGAATCTTAAGTGCCATCTCATGGCAAAGTGGACAGAAATAGCTGTAGATCAATTCTGTGTTCAGCCAGAGATCTTTGAAAGATCTATAACTTTTTTTTGAATATGAGAAATGCAAAAGCTTAGAAAGTTTACCTATGTTGTATTTTATAGTTTGGAAGCTAAAAGGAGAGTATTTTTAAAGTGTATTTTTAACAAAGAAAGATACCGGAAATGCTCAGTCTCTAAATATCTTTAATTTCACTGACCATTTTTCAAGGCATTGTAGGGTATAATAAAAATAAGCATAGTTAATGAAATTAATTTAGGTCAACCACGTGAAAGCAGTAATATCAGAAGTAAGTTTGAGGAAACTCAGTGTCCTTTTTTGATCAGGATGCCTGAAGATGTTTCAAGTCAGCTCAGACAACAGCCTTGATTTTGCATCATTACTCTGAAACACCATTGTTCTTCAGCCCTTCCAGAGCAGTCTGCTTCCTGATTATGTGAAGAGTAATTCTGCAGTCTGGCCTGAGTACTTCACATTGTACCTACAAAAGGAAGGCTGAACACTATCAATTGGCTGAATTTACTTCATCCTTTCATCCTTCCAGTATTAGATGTTGTAGGACTGTATTCTCCAGACGTAAGCTGTATACCACTTTCATCTCTCTCTATTCTTAACTTGCTAGCTAAGCCCTCCACACAGATATATGCTTGAAAAGTATTTGTAAAATCCTTTTATACGAGAGTCTTTATGGCAAAAAGACTGTCAGAATGTTCTATCTTATGGCAAGCTGTCATTAATGCTATCCATTACTACTGTAACTCATGTGGTACTTGAGAAATTTAATACGCTAATTTTTTTAGTGACTCAACCTTTCCTTGAGTAACACTCTGTCATGACCGAGTTTGTAATTTATTTTTAATTCTTATACTCTCTTCTGTTCCTAACATAAGTACCGTCAAAGTTTTGTCTTTTTTTTTTTTCCTTCAGATTGTTAAAAGATGATGGACCTAAGCAATTAATCCACTGCCAATTAAGATAGAAATGAGATGGAGGTGTAGGATTTTCATAAGAATTTATGGGATTGCATCTTATTGGTCTTCCTACTTCCCCATAAAAATTACTTCAGCTGTTCCCCTGGGATTTCTGTCCATATTTTTGCTGTACTACAGGAAAAATGTACAGCTTCTCTTCAGTGCTCTATGTGACATAAGTCTACTGGGAGGTAAAAAATGCAGCTATTTCAAATGGGAATCACAACTGAGGACTGCAAAAAGCGTATTTTTTTTCCCCCAGAGACAAAATCAATCTTATCTCCAAAAATTTGCATTTGGCAGTAAAATCTATTGTGCACTCCTTATTGGAAGCCAGGAGCTCTGCAATTCCATTTCTGCACGTGACGTTCAGTTAGTGTGTTGTTTTGGGCAGACCTTACTTAGCTGCATTGTTGAGTGTCCTTTTACATTAAAAGAAAAATAATTTAGAATACAGTTCACCCTGGTATGTGTGTAGTTACCAGCACTAAAAAAAAAAAATTTAAAGTAAAATGGAGTTTTAGAGACTCGTCAGTCTCTTGCCATTGCAGAGTTTTACATGCGTCTTGTTCAATACAGCAGCTTATGTCCTAGCACATTACCGACATCAGCAGTTTAGTCATGAACCACAAGAGATAGACAGTTCTAATTCTAAAAGTGTCTTTTCCCCATTTAATAAATACTAGTTGAAACACAGATATCTCCCTGCACTCCAAATATTATGTATAATTTGGAAAAACAGATAAGGTTGTTTAGATTTGAAATACTACCACTGTTGAGTTAGGCACCCTAAAGAAGGGTGAGACTTTAGAGTTCTGCTGTTCGCAACTGCTCTTAGAGGAAGTGATTAGGTACTGGTGCTCAGCGCCTCTGATACAGATGCCAAATATTTTGGTGCCTCTTATTAAACAAGAGCTCTATAAAAGGAGAAATTAATGTTTCCTTTTGTCATTAGTATCTAAACTGCCATGATACAATAAACATGCTTGTTATAAGCATGTGCTTACAACTCTGTGCTGCTCATAGTACTCATTCTGGTCCTCCATGTCAAACAGTTTCATCCTGAAATCCGTTACATGTGAATGTATACTAGTGTGTGTATGTTTACAAGGTTGTTCTCTAAGTTCCAGTTGTTCATTTACTTGATGTTAAACACTGGTTTAGTTAACAGCTAACATGGTTTTGTGCTGCATGAAAATTTTCTAGTTGAATATTTTCCATGTTAAGAATTTTTTGGGGGCTGCCAGGTAGCTTTTTTCACAGAGACTGACTTCTTGGGAAAATTATGGGAGGGGGCAGAACCAAAACAGATATCATAACTGTATCTAGTAATTACTTTTCAGAGTCTGTTCTTTTACAATGCTGCTTACTTTCTGTTCAGTTTAATGCAGTGTATCTATGATGTTAACTGTTTCATAATGATTTTGGTAGGAATCTGTAGGGACCCAGTTATGGTGCTATTATGATATGAGATTAGAATGGGGGAAATTATATAAGGGCACAAGTCCATGGGGAATTCATTAGGATGCTAATTTGATACCACTGTGATTACAGCAGTGAGATTTCAGTGTAAGCCTTTAGAGAACTTTTGATGATGTGGAAATGAAAAGGTGTCAATGTACATTACACTGTCATTAGAAAATAAATCAAACACTAAGAAAATGTCAGAAAAAGAAAATAGTAAGGTTTTTTTGCAGACCAGAGAACTTCTTAGTATACCTTCAATTTCAGCTTCTAGTGTTTTTGTTTTTGACAATCAGTGCATAAGACTTGCTAGCTGTACTTCAACTGCCAGTATTAGAAACAGAAACCATCCTTTGTTTTAGTGTTGGGTCTTTCTCCCCTCCTCTTTCTTCTTGACTTTTCACAGGTGTAAATTATCCTACTTGGTTCAGGGAAATGAGCTGACAGGTGGTTATGATGCCAATTTCAAGAGTACTAATCTCTGTAGGCAGAATAAATCACAGGACCTGGAGACTGGCTTTTCTCACTAAAGACTGCTCATAGAAACTTTCATCCCAAGGAAAATCCCCTATCTGGTCTCCCCAGTATTAGAGACAGGCAAGAGCTGGAATGGAGCACTAACAACCCTGAACTTCAGGTGGTTTTTAAATGGTCAGAACAGCGGCCAGCTTACATATATCCTCGATTAGAAGGAACTGTTGTCTTGGCATTTCAGCATGGGTACCTTCTGGAAGGATTAAAACACAGATAGGTGAGTACTTTTGCATGTACTCTGCCTAAGATCTTTTGTGGAACTATTTGGTAAAATAGAGGTGTAAAACTTAAAGTTTCAGATTTTTTTTTTTTAAGCATATGATTTTTAAATTACTATTTGACTGGAAAAGATGATCTAGAGAAATGCAAGCAGTTTAAGGAAACTGGAGTTTGAGTTGAAATGGAAAAAGGTTTTCTGATGTTTTTTCTGTACTTGTGTTCTGTAAATTATGATTGTAGGTGGACACAGATCTTCAGAGACTTGTTTGCATTAATATTTTCGTGTAGTAGGAGCTGTGTAATCTGATCTTCAGTTCTCTAAACTGTTTTGTGCCACTAATTCTTCACCACAAAAAACCAAAACCAACCAGCCAACCAAAAAAGAATGGAATGTAATGTTCCATGAAAATGTGCTAGCAATTTTCCTTGCTTACAGGTGTGAAATCAGTATTCTATCCATAATATTCCTTCAGATTAATTGACTACTGTTGTTGATCAGTGGAACAGGATTATGGCAAAATGTTCTGTAAACTGCAGTTATGTCATATGACAGGAGCCAGGATATAGCTGGCCTGTTAACTCTGTTTTTGCTGATTGTCTATCTTGATATACATCCTCTACTGTTATTGTTCATTTATCTATTCTCTGTAAGAATAGACTTGATGTTTGGCCAAGTTGAAGCAAAGCCTTCTTGGGCATGGGTGACAAAAACTGCAACAGGTGATTGCAGCACTTCAACTTTCTGAATAACTTGCATTTAACTCTTTATGCTGATAAGGTTTTTTTTAGTCTTTGACCAGATTCCTATGTTTCACAGTGTGCACAGGATATCTCCCACTGTTGGTTTTTACAGGTACATGCTTTTACAGATATGGTATATTGCAAGCGCTGTGCAGGGCAAGTTCTTGCCATACATATATATATGTATTATGACATACAAGACCAGTTTTAATCCTCAATAAACCAGATTGAAGCAGGAAGGAAATGGCAAGTCACAGACACATTTGTTCCCTAAATTTAACAACTACTGTGACTGCAAGAGTGCTCCTTGGGGAAGGCATATTTTTTTTGCAAGATAACTTCTGTTAGATTAAGTCACTGGCTGATATATAACAGATGTATTTATATGTAATAAATCAAAGTTATATTAATAATATCTCTAATAGACTAATCAGAGACTGAATTATATTCACTGTAACTGAATTCAGTCAAAGCAAAGTTATCTTTAGAAATGAGGTTGACTTCAGAAACGGTGAATATTTGCAAGTAGAGAATAGACTAAGATCTTAAACTGTAAAATAAACAAGTGGGTTTTTTGTTTCTCAGCTTGATCCAAAATACGTTATCAAGCATTGCCAAAATGCAGAGATACTCTAAAGGAAAGCAGTGTCTTTCTTAGTGTAAAACCTTTCTTACAAGACACTATCAGCTGAGACAAAGGAGAAATGCAGCCCAATTCACTCCTAAATATACCTCTGCTGGACAAAGATTCGATGCTTGAGTTCTTAATGCATCTCTAAAGCATTGTTCTGCTCCTTCCTTGTTTGCAGAAGTGACAACAAATTAAGGAAAACGGAGTTTAAAAATGGTTGCTAAAGCTGAGGTCCATTTAATCTCTGTGACTCACAGATCTATGCACATATACTTGTTATGTATATATATGTTAACCTACAGTAAATAAGTCTTACTTCCCCAATATTTAAATGAAAAATAGGGCTGTTGCTTATGGTCACCATATGAGTTTCTGCAGTAGGATATTGGCATGTCTCTCTAAACAAATAAAACACAGAATGGCAACGACAGTTTACAAGGAATTTAACAGCAGTGAACTAATCTGTCTATAAAGTCAATGAAAAATATTTGCTGAATGTATTAAACAATAATGTGTTTCAGCCTAAAAATAAATAATCATGCTCACACAGGTACAGATAAGATACAATTCATTGCATTGACAAAAAGTCTAGTACAGCATTTACAACATATGCATTTACAAAATAAAGAAGATCATAGTCCAAATTAGATGTCAAGTCCTCATAATTGGGGAACAGTGAGGGTTATCATATAAAACTGAAACAGTAAATAATTACTTTTATGAAAGTTTATTGAGGTTATACTTGTGATGGAATCATGTGATTAAAATGATATCGAGATTCAGAGCAATGATGAAGTATCAGATATCAATATGATATTGAGATTCAGAGCAATGATGAGGTATCCAGGCAGTGATGAAGCAATCCTGTCCTATGTCAAAAGAGTCCACACAATCTATTCTAAGCTTCAGCTAAACATTTTTCATGTTTTATTAAGGGGCTATTAGTTTCTGCTTAAGGGGCTGTTAGTTTCTGCTTATTTTGAACATTGCACTTTATTTTCTGTTAGAAAGAATAAAAAGAAAATGCAAGACTACTCACGCAGTTGAAGCATACCGATTCCTGCTGTATCAAAAGTATATGGATCTTTGTAACCTTTTACAGTGCTAGGTGACACGAGAGAAAAAGCTTAGAATCTCTTTGCAGCATATCAGAGGGTCTGTCATTTATGAAGTCATCCTTCATTCCTACTGCTTTTTAAAGTTTTGGTTCAAAATCCTTTTGCCTGGGATTCAAATTCATATACATAGCTTTATTTTAAAAGGAAGTTATCCTGATAAATGGAATATTAGGCCTCCATACCTTTCTCCCTGGTTCCAACAACCTTGCTTAATAACAGATGCATTGAGTTTAAACCTTGTGAAAAATGAGCCTGTAATTTGTGTGTGTTGTATACAAAGTTTAGATCAGTTTAATAACTTTTACACTATTTCACAGTTCTTCATTTCATATGCTTGTGTAGCTACCTAGTAAAAATATATAATGTATGACTTTGTACTACAAACTCTTAATTTATAATAATTTTATGTCATCTACTGTAATTATGGCACTGTGTAATCTGTACTAGTTGACAATATTTTGGCAGAAGCATCTACTGTAATATTTACAAGGCATTTCTGGCTCACTCTGTTTAGTTTTCATTGTGCTCACAGTTATTCTCCTGAGTTATTTGGATACTAGTATATAAAAATGGCTGTTGTTTACTTTGCTTCTTGACTAGTTAATCAAACATATTTTAATATCTCAGAGCTTTTCAAGAGAGAAATTATACTCCAAAAAAATCCATTATATGCAAATAGGAAAAGTAATGAAGTTCTGCTGGTACTGAAGTAATTTCACACCATTTAAAGCTAAGCTCCATCGTTTAATCATTTCTAATAATTTGCTTATAAATTCCAGTCTGCCTCAACCTAACTCTCTGAAAGCTTTTTACTTAATTTTCAGTTTCATTATCCGACTAGATAACTGGTGTAATTCCTAGACCTCTACAGAAGTCATAGTTAGGTTGGATGGCTGAAGCTAAACATGTCAAAAGAACATTGTAATTACAATCAGAGTCAGATTTCTAGAAGACCTCAGTATATTGGGAACTATTTGGAAATTGTACACTTATTTATTTGTGGTAGGTATTTTGCTACCCAAATGGAAGCTGCTAGCTGCTGAACACGTCTTGAAACTGATCACTTAATTTTGTAGTTACTAGGAGCTTAAGCTTCTTCCAAATTTGGATCAGACTACTGAGGAGGAGCATGTGATTATCATTTAATTTATATAATATTAAATTTCATATTTGTATCTTGTTCCTGTGTCACTAAATGTACTATGATGAAATATCTAGATCTTTGTTTTGTGATAAGGGTAGGTTGTGTGGTACCGTGAAACTTGCACATAAATACACGGGAGAAAATGATTTTGCAGTTTGTTCTAATTTTTTAATTGCAGATCATTGATGCTACAGCTAGTGATTTTTGTGGGTGTTTATAGTTCTGTATGGTACAACGAGTGAGTTTACATTTGCATTTTGATTTGGATCAGGAGTGTATATTTGAAGTAAATGTCCTGATTGCCTCCAGGTAATCATGTTTTTATATGCATCATGAAGCGGTCTTGGAGCATGCTAACTGAATTATTTTTGGATGAGTAGATGCATTCCAGGAAGGCATCTACCTGCTAATGGGAGTACTGTCCATAGAACTAGACCACTCCTAGTGCTAAATAGTTCCGCTCTCAGCAATACGTATATTGTGGACCTTGGGTCCTCCATACCAACTGTGTCATTCTGTAAACCTTCTCCTATTTTTGCAGCACTGTAAATTTTACTTCCCAGTTACTGTTGAATTTTAGTAAGTTAATGATACTGGAAGCTTACAATTGTTAAGATTTTGATAAATAAGAATGTGATTCCTTACAATTTGTTTGCAAGACCCTTAACTTTTACATGTGATACAAGACTGTAAGAGGACATAATTTGCCACATACATACAGGGACTAGAATACCCCTCTGAAAGAACAATAGAGGTCACATCTCTTTTTCTTTAGAAATAATTATATCTGTTTGTAAGGTAATAAAAATTTTAACAGCATGTGTCAAAATTAACCTTTCTTTAGCTCCCATTAGCTTGTGCTGATAAAAGCCAGTGACTACATTCAGCTTTTGATGCTAAGGCAGTTGTGTTGTTGGAGTTAATGGAGATTACTTCTTCCCAGGACATTGGCTTTGAAAATAGTTATGCTATGTAGTGTATGTGGAATTTGGTCTCAGTGCTGTTTTTCTGTTCTGCTCCCATATGTTCGTTTAGGTTAAGCTGTTCCTTTGACCCTTTGCTTAGTCTCTTTGCATGCACGGTTTGTGATGAGTTTGTATTTCTTCTTCCTTCAAGGTGGGTTCTCATGATTTATCACAAAGTTAGGTTGGTTCCCTGTTACTCTGCTCCATTGCAAAAGGTTCTCTTCAAGTCCAGTTAATTTTTTGCCTCTTCAGCAGACTTCACAATTTGTGATCAATATAAAACAGAGAAACTTGTGCAGAGCAAAGTATTATTTATTTCTTAGTACAGGGCATTGTCTACAAAGAAATAAATACAACAAAGACTAAGGTGCGCATTACCTAACCTAAGCCCTAATCCTTCTGTTCAAGTTTATGTAGACGTCAGCATGGCCAAAGCCTCACTCCAGTGTTATGCTGGGTGTGATAGATTGCATCTCTGTAGTTTCTGGTTTAACCTGGCGTGTGCAAATACCTGGGGATTGGACACTATTTTTATAAGGGTTTTGCTGTGTTTTTTCCAGCAGAAACAACTTTGAGATACCTTCTGAGCCCACTAGGAGAGCTCTGTATGAAATTACTCCTTCGTGTTCTATGAAACCAAGCACACTTACATTAATCCACCAATAGCAAACTGCAGGACTAACGACAGTAAGATAGCACCTTGTTCTTTGCAGCACTATTTCACGATATTATATGCAGTACTTGCTATATTTTTACTTCCTCCAGCACTATTTCAAGATATTATTCTCAGTACTTGCTGCATTTGTACTTCCTCCAGCTGTTGGACTATGGAAGCAGTTCCCTCTCCCACCTTAATACAACCTTTGTGGAGCCCATGTTTGTGAAAACCTTCAAATTCAATCCTATTGCAGCTGGAAAAGGTCTTAGTAACTCAGTAGGTGACCCATTTTCTTTTGAATTGGTACTTGCCCTGGAGACTGCAGTGGTGTTATAGTAGCCCATGTTAAGGAAGAGACATAAAACAAAGACCTTCATTCTTTGTTGTTGTTAGTTACTCTAGGTCACTTGAAGAAATGTCTGGGATGTCCATTGGTTTGTAGTCACTTAGATCAGAAAGAACATTGAATACGTGATAAAATACTTAGTATTTCTAATTGTTTCTTCATTTACGTTGTAAAGTTGTAGGAATGAACAAGTCAATCCCATTTCCATGGCTGCATGCTTTATGTGAAGACAGTACTCTGCATTTCCCTCCCTAGTGGTGTATTGCTCTGGAGTGTATGCTGCGTTGAAAGGCAGCGACATTTGTTGTTAATCTTGGACCCCTATATTAGAAATTGGGAAAAACTGAAAAAACAATTTCAGCAGTTGTCTGTGGCCATGAATGTCCAGCTGAGTCTAGGAAGTGAACTAGGGGCATCAGGAGTCAGCATTATAAAAGCAGGACATTTACTCTGTAGTATGCACAGCAAAAATACTTGAGAATAGTAAGTTGTAAATTGGGGCATTTTAATAATGGAAAGCTGAGGTTGGTTAGGGTTGTAGTTTTTGTTTTGACTGGAAGTGTTTCTTTAAGGGATTCTTCTTCTGACATTTCCAATTTATACTTTAAAGGCTAATAAATTTTCAGGTATAATTTAAATGATTTGTTGTTTGTGGATTTTAATTGCTGTTCCAATCACTATATAAATATTCTTATGGCCTGGAGAGCTTGCTTTAGCAAATCAACAAACTTGTGATCTATAGTAATTGAATTATGAATAATTTCAAAACCACCACCACCAAAAAAATTTGGTTTTAAATTTTTTTCTGTATACTGTTTTCCTTTTAATTCCTTTAATTCATTTTGTAAGTTTCCATCATCCAGCCATAGGGCTGGAACCAACACTAATGAGTTATTTTATGTGCCAGTTCAAACTGCTAGAGACATTAAGAAAGCTGACATAATGCTGGATTCCAGAAGAACAAAAAAAGTTGCAACATTTTCATATTTATCAAAGCTCCTGCATCAACAATGAAGATGAAAATATTAGATAAGTTATTTTGTGCACAAAAAAAGATTTATCTGTATGTATGAAAACTTCAGCATAGTTATTGATTCTGAGGATGGTTCCATTCATTTAATCCCTCCTGAATGCTTTGTTTCTGATCACAAGAGTCATCTAGTGCAATTAGTGATTATGAAAAATGTCAGCATGCAATTACTCGGAGTAATAAAAATATGCAAAACAACAGCCAGAAGAATACGCAGTAAACACAAGAAATTTGAGGTCAAAGTGGAGAAGGAGTTTTGTGTTCAGTTAACACAAAAACAGAGAATCTATGAATAAATTTGCCATTTGCCCTGAGATAATACACTGTATTTGAAGGTCCCACATCTGGGCTTTTGTTGTGCTGAAGGGAAGTATACTCCAAAGGTAGAGACTTCCCCAGGAAGATCCTGTTGCCATTTCTGACTTGAATTATTTCATGTCAGCTATTATTGCAGTGCAGAACTGCTTCCTCCTATCAACAATTAAATATTCCTTTGGAATCTGGAAAAAGCATTTGGAAGCTTTTAATTTCCTTTGATGGAATTCATAATAGGAAGAGTAAACCTCTCTGTTTTTGAGAACTAGGTTTTCTTTATAGTTTAAGGCATTTAAAGTAATTTTGGGGTAGATTGTTCTCTGAAATTGCATTTGGATTCTGATTTTAGCCCCTGACTCTACTGCAAGGCTCCATCACTTGTTTTGCAGTCTTTCATATGCATTTTATTTTCATAAGGGTTGCCACAGCTGATGTGGGTCTGACAGTTATTTCATAACCACATCTCTATTGTGCACCTGTGTAGGACAGCTCCCATGTTACTAATGTGTTTTTGCTTTTCTGGGCATGATAAGAAAAGGAGGGAACATATGGCAACAGAGCGAGGCTTTGTCCAGTTTGATGGGTTTTTTAGGAAATGGCTTAGATGCTGAGTCAGAACATGATTTGCTTTGAAGATGATCCAGACCATACTGGAGGAAGTGATTTTACAATACAAATTCTTCTCAACTTGTCTTGACATACAGATCATCATCTGACTCAGAGAAGCAAACCCACTGCTGTTTGTAACACAGTACAGCCCTTTTTAATGATTCTGTGCTTAGCCAACGTTTGAAACCAGTTGTTTTTGGGGAAAGTGATTGCTGTTCAATGTTTCATTTCTCTTAAATTTTCAAGTCTCCAAGCCCAGTAAAACAGCGGTTTATTGCAGATTTGATCAGTGTTGAATTGTCATAGTGTCTTCAGCGCTTGATATCGAAGCATGTCACACACAAATCAGCAGCATCAGCTGACCCCGTTCTGTTCATCTCCTTAAGAAATTAAGCCAATTTCAGGATCAAGCCCCAATAATTGAAGTTTTCAAACTTACTGTGATAATATCCTCTTTGCCCAGCCAGCACTTGCACTCAAGGTTGAAGCACATAGTTCACAGACCTCTGCCCTAGAAGTGCCCAAGTTCACTACTGAGTTAATTATAGCTGAAAAGAATTCAACACAGACCAAAAACTGGTGATCTTGGATGCTTGTCTCAGCAAGTAATATTTCTTGCAAAATGTTAATGAGTCTCGTACCCAACGAGAGTTGTATTTTTGAATATGTTATCTGCCTGGGATTAATGTTGATGCAAGTCTTCTGACACTATTAAGGTGTTTAAGATAATACAACAGTCTCTTTCATGTGTGTAAAACAGCGTCATTGATTCCAGAGGTATATACTCAATACAAAGCCACTTATGATGTCATTTACTAATTAATAATTTAAAAACCATTTTTTGTTGAGTTCAGATTTGCATGGTTAATAATGAACTTAACACCATAATTGAAGGGTATTCTGTTTGTGTACTACTGGCAAAACTATCAATAATAATCCTATCCAGAATCAATATTATGATGTAAATGTGTTTCCAGTTGGTGCTTGTGATTAAATATAAATGTTTCTTCATGCTTTTTAAATTACTCATTCATGTTCAGTAGGTTCTTTCTAAGCTATTGCTGGAGCTTACCTTGCTTGCAGTTGAACTGAGGCACTCTAATGATGTGGATATATTTAACCATTTTTAAGAACTCATATCACAATAAGTATTCAAACTTAAATGTATTTTATCCCATTGAGTGTCATACCTACCTTTTTGAGACAATTAGATATTTTTAACAAGGTGACCTGTAGCTGCATAGTCATCAAGGTGTTTCCCAAATCTGAGTACAGCCAAGTCTGCACACAGCTTTAACAAAATGAGGTTAATTAGCCTTTCCTAAGCAGACTAAGTTTTTATAAGCTATAAAATGTCATAATTGTGAGAGGCCCAAGCAGTACTTAGAAACTTTTTGTAGGATAGAGGGAGGAAAGGCTTTGATGATGGATGAATTTTCCAACTGAAACATGGGGCACACATTCAAACTGACGCCATGTACCTTATACTATGATTTACGGTGCCAGCTTCAGTGTTTCTTAAAGATTTGTAGGTGTGTCTTTTTTAATGAGGACTATCAGCAAATACTACAAACTGCATTGTGTTAGGCATTTACATACCAGTAAAGTCGGTCCTAAACCTGGAAAACTCAACCAACTCAGATGTATAGTTTTTGCTGGCTTTCATCTTGTTGATACATTTTAGAGTCAGAGATTTTACAGTTAAAGCGCAGTAGAATATATGTTTTTAATGAACTTTAGAGTGACTCATTCTTTTGAAGTTGACGAAATACCTCCTCGTGTTCTGGTCAATTATGCAGGGATATGAGGTTGTGGAGATGAAGATTATAAAAAGACCATTGCTCTTAATCAGCTGTGTTATTGGCTGAGTGATTGAATAGGTCTCTGGGTGAGAGAACCCAAAGCCATTGTGGTCACCAAAGTCCCAGGGTAACTCGAAGGGAGCAGAGCAAATCATGCGAGTAAAAGGCCAGGGACAGTGCTGGGTTGGCCGAATGCCTCTAAGTCATCTGGGCACATGTCCAGTTTAGAGCGTTTTAGCTGAAGGGGTGGGTGAAAATATGAAGCTTAACATTCCTTATGCATTATTTATTTATTTAAATATTTGGAGATAATATTTATTACAGCAGAAGGAATTTCAGAAGGAAAAAGAAATGTAACTACTCAAACAGAAACCTGAATCTTTGCAAGACATTAATAAACTGTTAATAATGTTATTGGAAATCTTTAGATAGGTAACTAAGAATGCTGTTAATGGACAAGGACTTCCGAGTCATATACTCAGAAGGTTGGAAATCATTTTATACCAAGATACTTTTTTTGGATAAGTTTTAAATAGTGTAACCCGAAAGGAATTCTTTTTGACAGCACCTCTATTTCCAGTTAAGACTGAAACTTTTCTGATTGTCCCTTTCTTCCTTGGTAGAACTGGTGTACTTTAATTCTTGCTTCAGTCAGTAAATAGAAAAATGCTACATTAAAAAAGAAAGTTGAAAGCATAGTATTAGTGGGAATACAAATCCAGCATGGGAAATCCAAATTAAATAACATTGCATTACATTCTGAGATAGGAAAATACTGAATATGAGAGAAAGGAATGAAGATGAAGTCAACTGTCTTGAATCCAAATCAAATAAAATGCAGAATTACCAACTGCAAATAATAATAAGGTCAGTGTGGGGTTTTTTTACAGAAATCTGTCTCAAGTTTGTAAGCATGTTACTTGTTGTAGAGTTAAAACTTTTCTAACTTTCTTCTACAGCTGTGAAAAGCAATTACTTCAAAAAACAAACAAACAAACCCAAACACACCCCCCCCCCCCCCCCCCCCCCCCCCCCGAAAATCCAAAATCTAAACCAACCCAACTCCAGAAGATGGGGCTTTAAAAGTACTGTTGTTATTTCATGGGCAGTGATAGAAGATTATACTGAATGTCAATGCGGTAGAGTATCCTGTAAATTTTTTTTTTTCTTGTATATGTGTAGTTTTGAGATAGTTCTTTACATTAAAAGTTAGAATGCAAGTACTGTATTAAAACAGGTGAGTGCTAGTTTCCTATCCAAAAACTGATACCAACAATGTAACCTGCACCTATAGCTCTCTTTATAGCCACAAGGGTAATGTTTAGATGATAAACTCCCAGGTACTCTGACTTTTCAGAAATGGTAGCAGGTGCAGACTGAATTATCCTTCTGACTATCATCAGACATGAACTGATAGTCCCATGAGAGTGCTTTGGGAGGTTTAATCAGTCATTACAGATGAAGCTGGCAGGATGGAGAAATGGGAAGGATGAACCATGTGAGAAATTCACCTTTCTCCTGTGAGCAAACATATGCATGTTTGACAACCTCATTCTCCAAAGCTATTCTGTTTTCTTCCCTCTGCCTTCCAGTATGCCAATAAGATGAGCTATTAAAAAGCTATACTTTTTAATTACTAATGAATTGGTCTCATTTGTCAGAAGTCTGAAAATGAGAACACACTTTTTTTTTCAAAGCCCCTTTGCTTGTGTGAATAAATAGCTAAGTGGTCTTTACCTCCCAAGGGGTGTGCAGTCAGGAAAAGGTGGAATTAGGCAATTAACAAAAGAAGAGAAAGCAGTGAAATAAGAAAGAGTCTTCTGAAAAAGTAGGTGTTATTCTGAACTCCCCACAGCCATTCTGTGGGGTTCCACTTAATTGAGATGAAAAACATGGTTTCATAAAGAAACCAGTGGAAGGTGCCTATTTAAACTTTCTAACTAATTAATAGTTTCTCAAGGATGCTCAGCAGTGGGGAAGTTAGAGTGCTGCTCCTGCTATTACCATGTTTGCTGCTGCTGTGTCTAGTTTGCCTTTCCATAGGAAGAACAAAGCATCTCTGGTAGCAAAGATTTGTCCTTCTGTCAGGGAGAGAGGGGGTCAGTTACTGTTACCATTGGGTAATTCCCATTACCTAAATGCTGTCACAATTCCAAGAGAGTTGTCACCTTTCTGACCATTATAGACAAGAGAAGAACAAATGTTTAGGTTTAATAGTTATTTTCATCTTTGCATCAAAGAAGAAATGCAAGATAATGTTTTTCAGTATTCATGTATTTCTTCCTTTTGTGATTCGCTGCAATGGACATGTTGCTAGAAATTTGCAGCCATCTGATTGTGAACATGAGCTGCCTTCCTGGAGAATATCACACATCTTCTGTGGCCACTTCATCCTACGCATACCTCAAAGATCTCTACCTGTGCCTCACTAGAATATTCTCACAAGATAGTAATCTTCTTGTGGAGACAGACTTTTGAATCTGTCTTTTATACCAGACAGCCAGCTTTCTGAACATTTGGAGCTTGCTTCTATGAAACAGATCTTCAGAGTATACAGGACATGTACTGAACAAACAATAGATTGCACCTCTTTTTAGCGAGTTCTGGATGCCACCTGCAGAGCACATGGGTCCTTCAGTGCTTCCAGCAACTTAAAAGTTTTCTGGAGGGTTTGATTTCTTTCTTCTATGTTATCATGTCAGTGGGTTTGCTTGCATGACTGCAAATTGGTTTGCTTACAGCTTGTCCATTCTGGACTGGCCTTGTGAAAAAGTATGTTTGCCCTCTGTGTTATCACCCTAATGTCAGAGTGTAGATATGACTCTGTTTCCTCCTTCACCAGCTTGCGTAAAAGCCTTCTGTTCCTAGCTAGGAGTTACTATGGCTTTTGCTGGTGTTAGGCACTCAAACATTTACTAAACATCCGTAGATGAATATAAGGAGTTGTAATACCGTGGATAGCCAGCTCCCAATAATGTCTGAATTAGAGGAACAGAATGCATGGATTTCACATTGCTTGAAATCTTTCACATTGCCAATCTAGGAGCTAAGTTTCAAGAAAGCAGTTGTCACTATCTTGCTAAGTGTTTATAACTCTTTTTATTATATATGCTTTCTTCAGTATCTCTTACTGTTCTGCTCTATGTTGTTTGTCCTTCTACCTATCTATGGGCCCCTAGTGCATTTTTGCAGAGGAAGTCAGATAGATATATACCAATAAGTATTTGCCATATAGCCATTCAGTACATTATTTTTCTTGATGGTATGTTTGTTTTCTAAGCCTTCTTCTTTACTACCACTTTTCTCTGCTTTCCAAATTCAAGTAGACTTGCTGGATGGCTCAGTTACTTCAAAAGTACTTGGCAAACAAGTTATTTCTCACTAGGAGAAACAACAAACTTAATCCAGGTTATCCTCTCTGCTCCCTGAGACTAGGTGCCTGCTTAATCCTGTAGAGAAGTAAATACTGGCTTGACCAAAAAATCTCTATGCTGCAAGATTGCTTGATTTTTATTTATTTTATTTTTGTCCAGAAAGGAAGAGAGATTTTTGCTTTAACTGCTGTATGAAGAGCTGAATCAATACAAGATAAGACCTCAGAGGCCTTTTTTCTCATGTTGAACTATTGGATAAGCCTGTATCATTTTACACCTTGGTATGCATGCTGCTTTCCTCCACCGCTTTCTGTGGCAACCTGTGGCTGTACTAGAAGTATAAAATCATACCAGGAACTCTGTTACACAACAGGGGGTGAATAGACCGTGGCAGTCAACTTACAAAATGGTGCTTTTCATTAATGAGCCTTTGGTATTGATTTAGTCATACATCTGTGTTCATTGTACATGTCTCCAAAATGTTACTGTTCAGTGGTGAATAATGTTAAACAAGCATGTTTAACACACATGAAGTGTTAGCATGCTAATGTGTTGAGCTAGTATCTTCTTCACAGCTTTTCTATAGGTATCTATATTTTCAATTGTAAAATTGAGACTGGAAATATGCAAGAGCAGCCACCCATCCTTGGTGCTCCCATAGCCTAGAGCAGCTGAAGGATGAGACGGAAACTGGGGTTGCCTTTAAAACCAGCAGGCAGAGAGAAAAGCAAAAGAGAGGGGAAGCACAAAACAGCCATGCACAGTGTCAAAAGGGAAAAGATGGTGGGGTGAAAGATCATTAAAATAATTACATTGAAAAGTCACTGAAGTCTGTAAACATCAGGTTCCTTTAAAGCAGTGTTGTTAAATTTGTTGTTCCATAAGGCTGAAAGGCTGCACAGCTGAGCTTTTGTATCAATATGGAGGCTCTGTGCTTTCATAAAAGCATACAAACACACAAAATTTTAATGTCACTTTTTAGAACCAACTTGATGCAAAGGTGTTTGACTCTGTTGTTACTATCATTTTATATGTTGATGTAAAATCATAGACACAAGTGGATTTTCTGGAAGATGCTAGACATACCTTTTGTTTTTTCTTGGCATTTCTGATCTTCTTCGATTTTGAGCTCTTGTAATGAGCTCAAATACTGTAACTCAAATTCCCTTGAAGTCTTCGTGATACCTGCAGAGCTCAATCTCTTTGAAATATGACACAAAAATTCAGTTTTCTAGTTGCTACTCTTATTCCTGCCTTTACTTTATATGATGAATCTTGGCTATTGTAAAGAGTAATGATGAACTAGCTGGGTTAATTTTTTATTTGGGAAAGCCATAGCCAAAGTATTGATAGGCATTGCAAAGTGATTAGCAAGCCATGTTACTGTTTTCTGGCAAGTTTAACACTGTTCTTGTTGTTTGTTTTCTTGTGTTTTATCTCCTAAGTATAGAAAGTTTCTGCCTTCTGGAGAACACCCCTACTTGGTGTCTCACAAGCATACAGATTAACTTTTACCATCAAACCAGATGTATTAAATAGTGTATGCTGGAAAGCAAATAGTCATTGCTGTTGCATCCAGAAGAGTCAGCTTGAATGTTTTCATACTGGCCTAAGACAGACTTTTTGTTCTTTATTCTAGGGTTTGATAACAAAAGTAAAAAGAAAGGGAAAATGTACAAAGAAAATAATTTAAGTGGATACTGAATCATCACTTATTTTTACAGAATATTTTTGTTTTCCTAACTGCGAGCAATGAAAGGAGAGCACTTCAGAGCTTTACTGGTTCGTGTGGAAAGAACACTGCAAAATACAACTCATTTGCAAAGTTGCTTCCTGCCTTTCAAATTTGTGTGTATTAGTCTTTGCACATGCAGAACATGGACCTAACTGTACAAATCGCTATTCCTCTGTCATTACAGGGGACAAAGTTTCCTGAGGCCATCAGGACTTAGGTGCCTTACTCTGTTTATCTCTGGGGACATTTTGGACTCAATGTTAATGATGAAATCTGAGTTTTATATAGATCCATTCACGTGTATATAAAATCTTCTTAATATTAAATCTCTTTTTGCCTCTTAGTGTGAGCTCTTTGTAATTTTTCTTCCCATCAACCAAGAAGTTCTCACTACCTTCCTGTAATTTCTCTATGTGTCATTCAAAAAGTCTTATTTCATGGGAAGATTTTTCTGTGCCAGGAAATCAGCTTTTTGATTATTTGACAGATCCCAGTGTCTGGTATCTTGCAAAGATCACATTTCTCAGGAAAATGCTGCATCTTGTGAAGGAAAGATTAAATGCTAATTTAATGGCAGTGTAATGCCTGTAGCCTTCTGCCTGCTTTGCCAAATCCTTTCTCTCTGCAATGTCAGTTATGTTTTTCATGCACAAATCTTGGGGCAAATTATCTTACTGTTTGCACTGGTGCAACTTGTGAAGTACCTTAGTCAGGCAACGACATCAAATTCCAAGCTTTCGTTGAGGTTTTGCCCATTCTCTCTGCCACAATCAAGATAGGGAACTGACTGCAATGCGAACAGGATTGTGTTGGCGTTATGCTCTCTTGAGAACATTTTCTGGTAGAAAGGAATAGGAATATTTAAAGCGTACATAGGAGCCTCTTCAAAATTCTCTGCAGCTGTAGTTTGACAATATTACACAGACTGAAATGTTTGCTTATCAGAAAAGCTGAAATGTTTAAAGAACATTGATCTACATTTCTTGTCAGTTTACTGTCTCCATTGGCACAACATTTGGAAGGATTCTGATTTTATGAAATGGAGAGCGCCTCAGACTTGCATCTGCAGTGAATACTCTGTTACCTCTTTTTGAGCTTTGGAACAATAACTCTTTCCCACCTAAACACTTACAGAATGTGAAACATATGATAGATCTGTGCAAGTTGTTCCTATTTTCCACCTTATGTTATAATGGCAACTGCTGCCAATCAGCAAAACAAGGAATTTTGGAAATAGCAAATTTCTGTGGATGCCACAGGCTTCCTTAATTTCCTTGAAATTAAGTACAGGCGCTGTTTAATTGTTGACATTTTTCAAAGCTGACATAGTGTCAGTGTTACTGACACGAGATGTTTAACTGCTTGTATCAACTTTGTGTGTTCTGAAAACGAGCTCTGCCAGATCACATGACTAGTTTTCTGGTGCTTATCCAACCCTGTCCAGAAGTTGTGATAAAGGAGTCAGATGGAAAATTTCTATCGGAATGATTTTTAAATTTTTTTTTTTTTTTTAAAGTGAAAGAAGCATTTTTGTGATAGTTTGCAGCCAGCTGAACTGCTGAGCAGAGCCATGGTAAGCAAGGGAGTAGGAGGTTAAGTTACATAGGACTTGACAGCTGACTTTCAATGAGAATTAGAGCACTCAATTGAATGTAGACACAGAAATTATTAGTCCTTTCCTTTCCTATGGTTTCTTTTGTATAACCCCCTGTTACTATTTAAAAGCATTGCTTCCTTTAAAGCTGTGAAGCCATGGTCTTATTTGATCTTATTTGTGGGTGTCTTGCTGCTGTCTAACCATGGTAATCTTACAGTAGTTAATGCTTAAGAAACTGATGGGGAAGCAATAATGGAAGTGTTCCTAATTTTACTACAATAATTCTTCATAATCTGCACAAAACACTGGCTGTTTCCTCCTGCTTCTCAGCAAAGATTTAAAAGCTGAGTGAGTTGCCATGTTACTTAAGACTTCATTATTTTTTACAAAGTATACTCCAGAGCATTTGCTAGAACATTATGAAGTATTATCATAAATGATTAAGCTGAACTATAATTGTCAAAATATGTGAAAAAAGCACATCTGGCAAGCTCAATTCACATGACTCAGTAATTCACAATGGATCCTTCTGACAGTGCGAATAAGTAAGACTGTTGCAGGGTAGGCATGTGGTGGTTCCTTGGCTTCCTCTCACACTGTGGGCACTTCTTGCTCAGTCTAATCCACAGAAGCATAGGCCCGAGTTAGAGAAAGTCTGACTGATATAACTGGGGCAACAGGCATACAGACAAGCAGAAACCTTGTCAATCATCAAATCCAGTCTCATACAGCCAGGTTTATGTTATCATTTTTGTATATTGATTATCCTAAGTAGTTGCAGTTTTTTGCATCTGCCGTTTCTATTCCCTTTTTTTCCCCTTGCTTACTAGACAGTTATACTGTAGTTTCTAATCTAAGTGTGTTTATGGCCAATTTATGGTTTGGGGTTTTTTTTGTGCCAGTATCAACCTTTAGGTGAAATGGTTCTTGTCCCTTGCTGCTGGTTAGTCCTATGATGAGAGAGAGTGGAAAATAGATAAAATCCTTCTTAACTTTCATTTGGTGAGGTTATACAAACAAGAGTCTCTTCTTTAAAATAAGCTTTAATTCCATGAAACATAGTACTAATGCAGATTGAATTTATTTTCCTTGGGTGGAATTGTGTACATTATTCCAGATAAGGCCTCACTGGTACTGTTTAAATACCGCTCCTGATTTAACCTTTCACAGCTGTCTTTTATATTACAGGGTTGTGATCATTCTGCGATTGGACATTAGATCCAATTTTTTTCCTCTATGTTTCCAAATAATGAGATGTTATTGTAAGTCTCCTATAGCATTATTTTAATAATATGGCTGTCAAAGAGACTATCTCATAAAGATATTCTGTGATGAGATTGTACAGGGAGGTTGGCTGAAGTGGAAGATTCCTAGTTCTTATTTGTGCTGAGTCCCTGAAACACAATAATCACCTCCAGGTGATGTTTCCCTATGACCATTTTCCTTTCTCTTTCTGTGAAGTTTATGGAAACATTTTTGACAGAATTTACCTTTACAATAACATTAAGATCTTTAGCTGTATCCAGGTTTGACTGTGGAGGTCTTTAATGGACCTTAGTATTCTTTTACTATGTTTCTCTAAAGTGATTTTGATTGCAAAAGGTTCTGCACCAACTTCCCTGCTCTTTTCCTATTTCTTCACAGTATTATTACATAAGGCTACTCTACTACCATTTTGTATCTTCTAATACTTGCAAAACACTTAGCAATTGCTCTTCTGTCACGTTGCGATCATCTCTGATGCATGTTCTCTATAAGGCTGTCCTCAATTGACAGGGTCGTTTGCCCAGGTTCCTTGTTTTAACATACTTTTTTTTTTTTTTTTTCTTTTTTTCTTTTCTGGCTAACACCAGTTAGGTCCTACACTACATCTGACCAGATCACCTTTATTATCACTGAATTTCTTGGTGTCTCCTCCACTGTTCGTTTAGTTGTCAACCCCTTTCACCCCTGTAGCTTTTAAAGAAAGGGTTCAAAGCAGGACACATTTTCCTGGTTTACTAGATCTCCTTATTTTGGGTTCCTATACAATTTCACTTGTGATGTGGCAGTTGGTTAGTATTTGTAAAGCACTTTGAAAACCTTAGTGTGTGTAAATGCTGGTTGTTTCATCTTGCATGACTTTTGCCAGGTAGAAGCAGAAGCTGAATATTTTATAGTTACTTAACTCCTTAGGGGCGAGAACAAATTAGGTACTGTATATGCCAAGGTTCACCACTTTTGCATACTTCACCTTTCAAAGACTGCATAAAGATGGTACTGAAGAGGTGTGGTTGAAAGGTTCACGAAGTTGCCTTACAGATTCTGCATCCTCAGCAACGGTTTTGCTAGAGAGGGCTATATTGCTGAATGTGGTGAGAGTCTCCCCTGCTTTAACCCTAGGATATGAGGTGAACATACTTGAGTTTTCTCAGTCTCTGTGCAGAGGGGACACAGCTGAGAAATCTCACGCTGCATGAAGCTATCATCACTTCTCTGCCTAGAGAGCCTGTTCTCAAGCTCCCAGCCCAATCTAACAATACACAAGTGCGTGTTGCTAAGCAGTACAGTTAGGCATATTACGTACAGAGGGGGGCAGTGAGGATTCAGCAGCAGACTTAAATTACCATTTCTGAGCAATTGAATAAAAGCTTGGCCTGGAAAGTACTGAATATTTTGAGACTTTAAAGTTTTTACTTTTGTGTTTAATGTTTATTGTTGCTGTGTTGTGGTGGAGCTGTCCAGGTACCTCTTCAGGCTGCGCTGTCTGTCAAGAATACTTAAAAAAATTGAGGCAGACCTTAAGGAATCTAAGTCATCTGATGTACCCGGTTTGCAGGTCGCCGCTCTAGCAGTGCACGGGAATATTTCAGAGACTGCAGGCTGGCTTGTGGGAAAAGAATATGTGGGAGGGGAAGGTGGAAGGTGAGGTGGATGAAGTAACAGAGCTGTGTAAGAACAGCCTTACGGGGTCAGACCAAAGGTCTGCATTGTTCAGTACCTAGCAGCTGTCACAGAAGAGATACCTACAGAAGAACTGGGTGAGCAAGTACTTTGCAGTTTGTGTAGCTGTGATTTTTTTTAATTTTTTGCGTTGGCAGGTAGTATGTTTATATTTAATAACTCTTGATGGATTTTTCTGCCATAAATGTCTGTCACTTTTAAGCCTATACATTGTTTTATGTTAGTAAATTACTCTATTTTTGTAGAAATATCTGTTTTTACATTCCAATGTTCTTGGCAAATTTTTATTGTTCCTTTATTTTCTTCCTATTCTCTTTTTTTCTGCTGGAAAAGCAGAAAAAAGTATGTCTGGAAAAACTTTTCTAAGCAGAAAATATTATCTTTCACAGTAACTTTTTAATGAAAAAGGAAGTGTTGTCCCTTTATCATATGGGGAAGTATATCTTAGTGTATGCCATCTCTGCAGTGGAATTATGTAAGTTCCGTTGCAGATGTGAAGCAGTTGAGGAGGAGTTTTGTGTACTTAGTCCTTCAGGTTGTTAGAAGTTGCTGGTCATCAAAAGGAAACCAAACCCTGTATATCCTGAGTGCTAGAGGAGGAAGAAGCTGTGTAACTACACTGTAGGTGGGAGAGTAATCAGCAAACCCAAAGGGTTGAGATCAGGAGGCACAGGACCAGAGCCTGATGGAAAAGGAGCCTCGCAACAAACGGAAAGAGGAATAGATGCAGGTGTAGGTTGGCGAAGAGGGAAAGCAAGGTGTTAGAATAAGAGGTGAGGACCTGGAGAAAAGCAAAAGGATTTCTAAGGGCTAGGGTCAGCACAACGAAAGCAAAAGAGGACCCATTAGCAAAAGTTGATAACCAAGAAAGGAAAAGTAGTACAGAAGACAGCAGGGAGGGAATGGACATAAGGTCAGTAGCTGGGTGGAAAACATGGGTAAATGGAAGCTAGATGGAATAGCAACGGGAGAGACTCCTAGGAAAGCTGAAATTGTGTGTTCTTTTGGCTGGTTGAGGGTCTCTGGAAATTTGATTCTTCTCCTGTGTTTGAGATCCTTGGTGAGAAAAATCAGTCTGATATTTCTCATTTTTAAACTGTTTCCAATATTCACTGTGTCTGCTTGTGAAGAGCAGGTCTGTGGAGATTATAACTAGCATTGCACTTTTGAGAGAAGGCACTGCTTTCTTTAAGGTTTGGATATCACTGGTTAATAAAGGTCTGTCAATCTATTTATGAGCCTCCTACAGACCATGTACAGAGATGTATGAAGACCTCAGAAATTATTTATGATGCATTTACAGCATAAATAGCTAAGCTGTCAACTATGATTGTAAAGTTCTTCCTCTACTTCTGCACTGTGCTTTCCATTTAATATGGCTTTGTTCAGCTAAACAATTCATAATTAAAATAGGAAATGATGGAAACTTAGAAACAAACCAATCCTGTGATGGCTTTTAATAGCTGTAATAAAATATTGAGAATATAATGTCTGCCAGTGTGGTGTAGACACATGGACTGTCTGTGACTGTGATGTTAGAGCTAGTTAAAAGTGAATCAAGATGGAAAGGAGACTTCTGGAAATGAAGAGAGAAAAACTTTGGAAATTTTGCAAGGCTTGAGTCTGAAAAGGATAATTTTCTTCCAGCAGTTTTGGATTTCCAGCCTGAGGTGGAATTCACCGTACATTGGTCCGTGTAATATTAAACCTGTTTATCCCTGTAGTGCCTTAAGTTAACTCAGTTAAAAAGGAAAGTATATATGCTTTGTAAATAAAAACTTTTCCAAAACTGAGAACATGAAATGGTTGGTCTGGCATCATGGTAGACTCACACAAACAGATGTGTTTTGGACCAGATAGAAGATGCCACCAAAAAGTCACGTCAGTCATTCCTCTAGGCTTCTGGATTGTAGAAATCATGACATAAATTGATCAAGTTCCCTTGTCAAACATCTTGTCCAATTGTTAATGGGAGGCAAGAGTTTTAGCATCCTGTTACACCACAGGCAGTAATCCTTCATGTGACTTTTCAGCTGCAACTTAATCATGGCCACTTTATGTACACTTGCTCCTCTATCAATGTTATTTTTCAGCTTGAATATATGTTCTCTGGTATATTTATGGATAGCAAGCGCAAGAGTTTGCAGGTTTCATTTGGAAAGCTAAACAAAATCAGGCTCAGATAGATGCCCTGTTCTTCTCACCATCCCAGTAGCCTTGCTCCATGCCTGTTCCACAGTAAATTAATCTTTCTGCAACACAAGAGATGAGAATTGCATCCAGTTTCCAGATATTACAAATGAGGATATTTGCTGAAGATTGTATTTGTTGTTTCCACCCTCCCACCATGCTGGTGTCATGTAATGTCTTGTGATAGACTGCACTACTGGGTTCCTTGCCCTTGTCAGCAGTTTCCAACTGCTAACATGTCACAAAATTTTTAGCAGTCCCAATAATGATCTATTTCGACTGACAGAAGATGACTGAAAATATTTTTGCAACATGTAATAGTTCAAGCTAGATAATCCTTTAAGTGATGTTTAAAGAAAATAAACTGGCTTTTAATTTCTTGCTCTAGGAGATGAAGATAGATAGAGAGCTGACTTTTTTGTCAGGTAAGAGAGTTGAGTCATTCTTGGTGTTTCTGTGCCCATACAGAATTGAGAAATTGCTGAAGGAAGGAGAGCAAGGAAGACAGAAAACAACCCCCTGCTTCCTCCAGCTTCCCTGCCAAGGAAAGATTTCACACATTATATAGTGCATTAGAATTAGACAGGAGAAACTGTTTTATTTACTAGCTTCTGCATGAGATGTTTTACTGGCAATATTGAATGATCTTTTTCTAGACATAGTCTAAAAGTTTCTCCACACTTGAGAGATTGGCATGAGAAATCCAGTAACTAAATTTTCACTGATTTTATGGAGACTGTCAGTGGAAATGTGAAACTGGAATTAAATCAAATGCAGTATGTTAACAGTAATTGTGATATATGGCACAACAAAAGTTTTAGTATTTTGTTTTGACTTACTCTTCTAAGCCAGACTGAACCTTCTTAGTATTCAGAAGTTTGTTGAAAGTCTCCTGATGTTGACCTCCTGAAAACCCCTGTTGTTAATATTTTTGACTTCTGAATTGTTCTGGAAATGCTGACTTTTCCTGTTATATTAGTTCCCTGTATTCTGTTTCCAGGCAGATTTTGGCAATGCAGAGACGTGTAGAAAAATAAAATAAGGGAGAAAAAGGGAACAACATAATACTTTGCAGCCTCCAGGAGGCCTGGTGGGGGCCTGGCATCAGTAATGCAATGCAAATATTTGGTTCTGGAATTCTGGCCTAGACGTCAAAACCAGTTATATTGGACCATGCGTTACTTGGACCATACGTTAACTTGGACTATACGTGAATTGCTTAGGCACACACTCAAATACTAATTGGGTTGCCTAAACCTCAGGCTAGTCTTTTGAGGATGATATATTTAACAGTATAAAATTCACTGTGACACTCCTGAATAATGATGAAATATCTGTATTCCTTTTTGGTCATTATAAATGCCATTGTACTTTATCCTTTCATTCTGTAGGGAGGGACGCAGTCTAGGAGCCTCACTGGAACAAACAACTCTCTTTTTCTCCCCCCCCCCAATACGCGTGACAAGAAGGTCTGTGGGTCTCTATCCGAAGACATTATCTTAGTGGCACTAAGCTTGACAGTGTACACAAATTTTACATTTTATTCATGCTAAATTCAGTGCATAAATGAGCCTTTAATGGTGCCTGAAAAAGTCTGTCAGTCTGAAATACAAAGTGAAGTCTATGGCTCAGTATTCTTATATTGATCTACATACCAATGTAAATCCAATGCCTTCAGAACAAATTTTGCCACAAAAGCCTAAAATAGTATTAAATTTTCTCACCTGCCTTATGTATGATTGGCTTACTGAGGTGTTTGCAGAAATGTCAGTTAAAAGGTACAATCAGAAGTGCACTTAGCAGATTTGAGCATTCAGTAGTTGATGTTTGTTTTCCCCCTCCCCACACCTTTGGTTTGGTGAGAAATGCAAACTGCCCCCATTTTTCCATCGGTTTCACCTTCAGGCATGAATCAGCCACTGAATGCCCACCCAGATGCGGGTACAACTGCGGCTGTCGGAGTACAGCAGGCAGCCTCCCAGAACACACAGTGGAGGATAGAAGAAATCCACATGCTCTCTTTCGTCTAACATGGCCATCTGTATGTGAACACGAGAAATCCAGATTTTGCAGCTGTTTTGCAGCAGATTTTGCAGATCCTCCTGTGGAGGAGGATCAGAAAGCTTTAGAGGCAGTTTGTCCCTCTGTTAGGAGCATGTGTCTGTGAAGGGAGTATGTGTGTAAGTCAAATGCACATAACATCATTCTGAAACTGATAAAAATTCCTTCGTGCTGGAGGGAAAATTTCACTTGCTAGTGGCCAAAGATGTTTCCTATATCAGTTTAACAGCTGGTCTTGTTTTATTGATATTGAAATATTATCCCACTTCCCAAAAAATCATGAGGTTGGAGAGAGCTGAAGTAGACACAATTCTAATTGTGTTGCACAATGGAATCATACTTGCAAAGGACAGTTTGTTAATAATTTTTGTTACACCAGTATAATCTATAGGCACTGTATTATTTCTGTGTATACTATAATGCATGCTATTACACATATTCCCCTTCTGCCTGGACCCTGAACAAAGTGGAAGGAAAAGTGCTTTTTAGAACTACTCGAGGAGAAGTTACAAGCACCTGAATGTACGTACGTTGTTATTCAGATACAGGTACCGGTAACTATTCAGTCCTTAACAGTCTGGATGTCTGTGTCAGGAGTAGTATTTTCCTGGCTCTGCCTTCAGAAAGACTGATTTACAATGCAGCAGTTATTATGGATTGTAAGTGTTACGGCCTTTTGTAAAGGAAAGGGAATTCTGTCAAGGAAACATTTTACAGTTTGGAGATGCAGTGAGATGAAAAATTAAGGAACTATTCTTTCTTATGTGCTTCTGTAAAATCCCATAGACCACATTTTCCTCTGCTGTATTCCCTTAAGCACATATGGTATACACCAGAAATTGAAAGGAATTTATATGGGAGGAGACCATGCCACTTGTATCAGATTGATATCAGGATAGTTTCTTATGCGAGAGAAATTCTCCAGTGGCCATTATCAATCAAATAACAATTACTTTGAGTTGCCTGAGTACTTGTGGCTGATGCCATAACAAACCCACGATTGTTATTTCATAGATATGGATGTAGTTGACTAGAAAAATCCCTTACCATGGCCATTTTAATATCCCAAGTAAGAAAAAAGAATTCTTTGCCTCCATGATTCTTAACCTAGATTTAGCGTGCTGCAGAGATATTTCTCTGACATGTTCAATGATAGCAGAAAAATATGTGGTGGTGCATTAAAAGCTGTCGAGCAAAGGAAGTTTGGGGAACTTAATCAGAGCCTTAGGCAAGAAAAGGATGTGTAACACTGATATGTACATTTTGCTTTTGCTGTAGTTAATGAAAAATGTTATGCCAACACTGGTTTTTGTCCCTTATGGTTTAGCAATGTAGAACCAATCCTTTTTATTCTTTGTGGTTTGTGTTTTTCTTCTCTTAATGTTACTTAATCTGAAAATAAAAATGTTTGATTTCTGTCATTCCCCTTGGCTACTTTGCTTAAAATGGTGCTTAATTGTTTTCACTTTAAAGGAATGGTGCCAGGTTTAAAGGTTTATTATATTTTCATGGATTTGGTTTTAAGATTGTCTTTTTTTATATGCTTCTCCTTGACACCTGTCATAACATTAGGATTTTCAAACTTAGCCACCATCAGCCTGAGAGGAATTGTTAGTGAATTGTCAGGTTGCTACAAAGACCAAGTTTCTTTTCATTCTCTCCTAGCAGCACTAATCAAGACAATTCTTTTACTCGGCACACTGCAGTAAATGCCTCCTGTTATTATACAGGTCATCAGGAAGACTTGAATGAACTGTGGTGGTTTTGTTGGGAGTGATGTTTGCTTATGTTCCTAATTTACCATGTGTAACTGCCAACTTCCTTACTGTAATTTTGAGAAAGGTCATTTAGAGAACTATTTCTGTTCTCCAGTGGACTACTTAGTACCTCCTTCAACTCTACGGAGTGGGTTTTTATTTTTTCTTTTCTTTGAGTACAGATGCTGCTGCTTGTACTTCAGGTACTGGTACATTATTGATCAAAGCACAGAGAATGCACAAGTAACATTTGAACTGAAGTTGTACTGATGAGAGAAATTAACTGTTGCCAGCAGCTTACTGTTTTCTATTTTAATTTCAAGTTATTTAGGACGTTTCCACTGACACCATCTTAAAATTCTGCCAGTCCCCATTTATCTAAGGAATGATTTATGCTTAAAATCAATCATCTCTCAGTTTTTAATTTTTTTCTGTAATGATTCTCTTTGAGTTTTTTTTGGTTTTTTTCCTCAAGCTTATTTCTAATTTCCAGCTTTCTTTTCCCTTAAACCTATTGAACAATTCTATTGTCCTACCCTGTTGTCTGTTTCAGTAGGTTGCAGTCAAATTTGGTTATAGCTAATTAGAGAAAACTTGTTTTAGCACTTTGAAGATTGTCCTCTCCTTCATAGCATAAACAGTTTTAATTCTGAAGGCCACATTCACCTCTTGTCTAGAGCACTAAGACCGATGAATTGACTGCTCCTGAGGTTATAGTTCCTGACCTGAATAAAAGAGCAATAAATCAAAGTATGTGCACTGGCATTGAAGCAGGCTCCAACTGTGTGGAATCAACATGCCAGTTCCAAATTGTAATTTCACTAAAAATAGCATAGTTTAACAATTTTGACAGTTGTAAAATTGAAAGATCCAGGCACACTGTCCATCTTGCTGTGTCTCTTATGTTCTGTCAACCATGCATCTTTTGAAAATAAAACCAGAAAAATGTTGAACATCATTCTTTGTGAGGTGTGCCCATCCCTGCCCTCTGCATAAGGAAGCCCAAATTTAAGAGTGATTTTTCAAAGGCAAAACAGAAGAATGCTTCTGTGAGTGATGGCTGTGAGATGGGAGGAAGGGTACAATTTTGGATCCATATCTCCCATTTATCACTTCCCTTTTCTGGGTCTGTCTGTGTTTCCAGGAAACAAAAGACAAATTAGCAACTGTGTTAGAGTTCATTAGTTCTCACAGGGGGCACAATGCAACTGCTCCTGTTTCATTCTGTAGTCTGGAGAGCCATGGATGAAAATTTTACTGTATTTTCTCCTATCAAGACTCACCACCCAATCCATAATTCATCCAGGCTCTATTCGGCAAACGTTTAACTGTGTATTTCATACTAGGCACGTCATTTGTCCTTCAACTTCCATAGGCTGTATGGGCGGGTTAGGGTTAAAACCATATTTAAATGCTTAGATGAACTGGGCAGCAGTTACTTCACATTGGGGAAAGATAAATAAAGTAAGCTTTTAAATCTGTGGTTAAAGTTTGTTGGTCATGCCAAACTTAACTCTTTAGTTGGCCATTTCCCTGCCAGAAAAGTATGTGGTGTTATGTATTGCTTTAATGCCAATTAATTGCTCTCTGCCTCACAGAATGCCTGAGGTTGAACCACACTTTGCTTTATCAGAATTCCACACTGCTATTGGTCTGTGGGGAGAAAAAACAGGAATTAGAAGAGACAAGAGGACTGGGGAGCAGTAATCTTTTATTTATGTGTAATGCTGTACACTTCCTAACTGTACTGTGAGTTTTCCTTCTAACTCTCACTAATTACGGTGACTGGCATGTGGCATGTGATGGAGCCTCAGGAGAAGTGGGATACATACAGCTGTTCAGATCTGGCACATTGCATTCAAGTTTGCATTTGCTGGCAGGCCAAACTCCTTTTTCAGTGAGAGAAACAGGGATGTTGCAATTTGCTTCAAGTTGTGTTTGTCGCACAAAAGGAGACTTTATTAGAGGGAGCTGGATTACTTTCTGATTTACCTGGAGGAGTTGTACACACAGAATGGGAACATGGCTCCAGTAAACAGGTTCCACTGAATCTGCAGAGGTCCTTGCAGAATCTGTCTGTTCCAGCTCTAAATCACCCACATACTGCTTATTTGGTATCATAGCTGGTAAAAAAAACCAAAACAAACCAAAAAAAAAAAAACAACCAAAAAAATCCCCAGAAACCAAAAAAAAACCAAACCACGTTTTGCCAAAAAAGATGATGGCTGCATACAAAATTAACCACTGAAAAATATCTAAATTCACCTAGAGCTATTTTTGATTTTTGTCTTGGTTAAGAGGAAGGTAAGGAAGAAGCGTATTTTCAAATCACTGCCATTGCTTTTTCAAGGTGCTAAAATACGTATTTTGCAAAATGCGTATTTGCCAACAGTCGTATTTGCTTCAGTGTTATTAATTTTGTGAGCTCAGGCAGAAGCCTTCCTAACTTTTAAATGTGTACCTGCAGAAAGTGGTAATGATATACCAGACTTGCTGCTCTTGAGGCTAGATTTGTACCCTTGTTGCACAAATTGAAAGTAAGCCAAAGAAATTCTTTCCCACTCTTGGGAAATATGTGTTATTCTAAGTGCAAGACTAGGAGAAATGTGTTAATTGTTTGACACTTCATCATTTACAATACTCATTAAAGGAGATAATGGTGATGCCACAAACATTGACCTGACAAAATTTTGTAGATCTCTAAGGTGGCCGCTACATTCTTTATATAGGTGAGACTTTTCAGAAGGTTCTATAAGGATATAGTCCGTCTATCTACAGTCCAAGTAAACCTTTCTTTGTTGCCAACTTCTTTCCATATGCATGATGCTAATATCCACATTTTCAAAGGTGAAACTGTGGATGCACCAGATCAGGGGACTGCAATATTACAACTGGTGAATACACTATATCCTATGTGGTGGTGTGCCATTGCTTGGTAATTTTTGCTTTGCTCTTACAAAAGACATTTTAAATACAGCAAAAATAAATATATTCTTTCTGTTTTCTTTTCCCTAGGCATCAAAGAAAAAAAAAAGTGCTATTTTATTAAATTCTCTTTTGCTGTGAAGCCTTTCTTTAACAGTTCTTTCAAATGGAGCCCAGGGATATCCTTCATCATTTCCTCTATTGGTTTCTTCTCACTGTAAACTTAATGGAAGCACTCAGGCTTGTATTTGAAGAGGAAACCCACAGGCGAGTGACAGAAGCATCATAAGCTTTAGGGAGCTAGTTTAACACGGTTAATTAAAGGGGTGATCAGTTCAGGGCAGCACCAAGTGTGAACGATTGATAGACAAATCTCTACAGTCAGTCTCTAGATGAATGCTCTAAATATGAGAAAAGGCCTATCAACTTGTTGCAGCCTATACTTATTTATTGGGGGGGGGGGGAACCCAGAACAGCAACTGCAAATTAGTACATGGAGCAAACCCACGTGTTTGCTATTTGCTGCCTTAAGTTTTGGTGCCTGAGGTGTACAATGCGTTGCATAGGTTATTTGAATAGATTACCTTTGGTTTAGTTTGGTTTCAGATCCAAAACAGTGAGGGAAGTTGTGTCTGAAATTCAACTTGCCTGAACTTGGGCCTGGTCATATTTAACATTTTCACTAGGGAACTTTATGAAAAATCAAGAACGTGCTAATGAAATTTGCCATTTACACAAGTTTAGGTGGCATAGGCATTAAAAGGGAAGATTAGAGTGTTATATGAGAAGAAGTTAATGACTTTGAGATCTAGGGTAGTAAAGTTAAGATACAATTCAGTTGTACAAAAATGCTAACTCATACACTCAAGGAGGAGTAAAAGAATTCTGTGGTAAAGAGGATGCTCCTCAGTTCCCCAGATTAAGGCTGAGGTCTCCTTGGCAAACCTGTATCAGTCAGATGCACCGCTATTACAGATGTGCCAGTGGGTGGCCAGTGGTTTCTTTTGACTAGTTACTGAGCCACTGTTGTGAGAAGACTAAAGCAAATCATGAAGAGCTTGCAGAAAAGCACAAGTCCCATACAAAGTGACTGCTGTGTGAATTCGGTAAACAACAGCTCTGTGTTTCAGGTCTCTGAATCTGCAGTCAGTGGCAGAAGCCTGAGCTGCTTCCCCAGGGGCTGGTGTTGTGCCTACCCCCTCGCTCCTGCCACTTGCCTTGTCCTGGCATTAACATCTCTGTATCTGTGGGGGGAGCTGGCGTTAGTCAACTGATCTGGCTAAAACCAGAGCCAACGAAAGAAAGAGGAGAGCTGTTTTCAGCTAGTTCAGTTGCCTAATCCAGGTTACCACATTAAGCAAGAGTGCTCTTGCTGGCCCAGGACAGCCAGTGGGGCTGAGCAATTTGGCACTGCTTTTGGCAACCACACATGTATGCTGGATTAAAAAGACTGTGTTACCAGGGTGCACGCAAAGACCTTTCACCAACTGTTACACATTTATCGGAGGTTTGCACTAGGCCTAATGCTAGCTAAATGAGTGTGTTTGTGTACGTTGTCGCGCTGCTGCCACCTTCCACATCTGAAGCCACTGTTACATGGGGACTCACTCCTTTTCCAGGTTACTGAGTGCACACAAATAGTTTCAGCCTCTTGGCTTCACAGGGCTCAGCAAGGCAACAAAACAGGCTTAAACATATTTGTGACTCGCCTGGCTATGCTGCAAGGTTTCTGGTGATTTGCTGCAGGAAGATACATGTTTCTCACCTGGGGTTTTAATGGAGTACCTCCAGTATATGTAGGAATTGTGCTCTCCTCCCAGTACAGAAAGGTTTGGGGAAGACAGGTTTGTCTGGGGTTTTATTGGGTTTTTTTTTTGTTTCTCTGTGCTTGTGTGAAGATGATTGCAGTGCTTTGGAGTATGGTCCAGATTAAAACATACCTGAGCACATAAATCACTGGAGATTTCAGGTGCTCATGAATATTCCCAGGATGTGATTTTTGGTTGCTTGGTGTTATCTCTTGGGCAGTTTTGCTGACTGTTGTTTTTTAAAACAGAGCAATAGGATTCTCTTCATAGTTCTTTGCTACAGTGCAGTACCAGGTCACTAGGCTACCACTAGTGCTATTCTTAAATTTATCATAGAATCGTTTAGGTTGGAAAAGACCTTTAAGATCATCAAGTCCAACCGTTAACCTGACAATACCAAATCCACACCATTAAACCATGTCCCTAAGTGCTACATCTACGTGTCTTTTAAATACCTCCAGGGATGGGGACTCCACCACTTCCCTGGGCAGCCTGTGCCAATGCTTGACAACTCTTTCCATGAAGAAATTTTATTCTATGTGGCAAATCACATTTTATGTTGATTCAGTAATTAATATTAAAGCCAGAAAGTGCCAGGACCTAAATCACTTCTTAGGACTGCATGATTTCAAAAGCTTTGCCAGTTTTTGTTTTTTTTTTTTTTTTTAAGTTCCTGACAATTTTCTGTGTACTAGCTATTTTTTGAGCTCTTTGGTTTTTGATGTTAAAATATTAAATGTAAGTTTTTGAAGAGTACTATGTCTCTTCAGTTGCTTATAAGCCATCCATTTGTCTGCTGTATGAATGTTAATAAATACACACAAAGTATTTATTTACATGTACACAAACCTAGCCAGACTGCAAAACCACAACTGTTGCATGTGCAGATGTACTTGAAAGCAGTCACGGGTCTTTTTCTAATAGTGAACTACAATATTTATATACAGTTTAAATATAGTTTATATTCAGTGGAGTTATGTATTTACACTTGGTTGTACCACATATATGGTATTTTTAGTCCTATAAAGCTTCCAGATAAGGATTTAATGATTTGTGTAGATCACGCCTTCTATTTTCCTGGATTTGACATGGTGTAAATACCATGGGGCCTTCTGAACCCAGTGCTGTAACACACGCCTTTGGGACAGGGTGCACTTGTGAGTTGGGTTTTTACTGCCTAATTTTCCTTTGGGTAGAAGAAGGAAGACTCGGGGAGGAGTGAGAAGAAAGGATGACAGAGGCTGGAATTTGGCCAGGACACCAACCTTAACAACTGGCTTGTGTAGGAGCTTGTAATTCCCGAGAGCAGAAGGGTCTAGTTTTTATATTTTGCCTGAAAGACAGAGCCTTTGGTATGTCAGGACCCCTTTTAACACCATGTGGGATTATCAGTACTAACTTAGAAATAAGAACATCACAAATGAGATCGCTGTCACTTACTAAATACTTCATAACAGAGCCTCAGGGAGTTGAGAAAATTGGAATTTAGTAGCATCTTTGTTCTCTCTTTAAGCAAACTGGCAACAGCTGTTGAAATGCTGCACCCAAAATCACAAAGCACATTAAGAGACACTTTCTGCCTTCCAAAATACCCTCAAAGTGTGGTGAAACCTGGGGGGAAGAAGGGGCATGTGATTAGACCTGACGTCCTTCAAATGATCACTTGAACTTCTCTTCCCCTTTTTCAAAGTGAATATGCCAAAAAGAGACCAAAGACTTGTAATTTCTTCAGCTATGTTTTGTTATAACAATAACTAATAAAGCAACTCTTTAGAAGGAGAAAACACAGATTTTGTGAAAGGGAGAAGGTAAGGGAAATGAAAGGCTAAAAAGCAAACATACTCTCTGTCTGTCAAGGCAAGATGTCCTGCAGGCTTCCTTTGTAGTCCAGCAACTTTCCCTGTCCTGCTGAGTGCCACAGGCACAGGCTCATGACTTCTGGGAGAGCGGCGGCTTTCCTCCACTTCTGAGGCTCGGCTCAACATCGAGCCTCTTCCGCATCCCAGTGCTCAGGCTGCTGCAGTTTGCCGGGTCCGAGCCCGTGCTGGGGCCCAGCCTGCAGGTGTTGGGGCAGAGCAGTCACCTCCCTGCCGAGGAGCGGAGCTCACATGAGGGGTCTCATGGGGGACGAGAGCAGAGCCTTCCCCCCCTGCTCGTACTGACCAACATGGCGAATGGCTCTGTTCACAGTCTAGTGACTTAACAGATGAAAAGTAGGTCCAGAATGACAAAGAATAGTAATAAGTGCAGAGGTAAGGTCCAATGTAGGATTTTCACAAGTGTCTTCCTAAAGTCACCAGGAGATGGTGACAAGAATGAAAGGCTGAGGCATGAGTCTGGAGAAGATGTTTCCACATATTTCTTTATGCATTAAGAAAAATTAAATTAAAACATCCTGGGAGAAATTCAATGACTTCCAAGAAAATATTTTGAAATACTGGAGGGGAAAATATTTGCACTGTGCTTTTGCTGCACAGACCAGGGATTTTTTTTATTTTTTTAGAGTCTATGCTCTTTCTAGTACGTAAACTCAAATGGAGAAGTCTTCTGCTCCAGTGCTGTGCAGAGCTTGTGCCCATTCCCAAACCGAAATGTTAAGGCTTTAATAAGTAGTGGTAAAGCTCAAAAGTACATTTGCTATCACTGGAGATAAGTACACTTCTCCAATATTTTGAAAATTATTTTATTTTATTTTAATGTTTGACCTGAAGGAACTGTGTGTCTGAAAGCTCGTCTACTTCTCCTAGCTCCATCATTTGGTTTAATAAAGTACATTACTTATCCTCACAAACCCTGCTTCTCTGACGTTACTTGGCAAAAAAAAAAAAAAAAAAAAAAAAAAAAGACGACAAGGAAATCCTAGATTTCATTGGGACTGCTACTCTTTTGCCAGTTGTTCGTTGCCTTAGGGCTGAATTTTAATGTACTTTTAAATGATCAGAAATAAAGCTTTTTAATTGTCATTAAAACAGTTATAGCAGGCTGACTCAACAGTCTGGTCAAAATCATGATGTTTAGAAAAGCCAGTTTCCAGCAAAGGCAATGGAGGTCTTGCCTTGAGGAAGAACATAGGGGAAGGTGAAGCGTAAAGGGGTTTCTTCCAAGGTCTTTGGATGGAAGGCTTAACTTCAGCATGATGGGCAGAGGAGGAGGACCAGATTTTCAGGAGTGTTCAGTATTTTGGGTGCCAGTCCATTTTGAAAAACTGCCAGGGAGTTGAAACAGTAGTATTACTGGACGTCCAGCCTCGGTTATGTGTTCAGAGCACTTTAAAATCTGACCAGACCTAAATCTGAGCTCCACTAAGAATTATCAGCCCTAAATGACTTGAAATGTCTTTCAGCTGGACAGATTAAAAGTCCATTTCCCAGAAAGCTGAGAGTGGTGAAATAGCCTGTTTTATTTCTAGCCATGTCTGCGTGGCACTGAATTTGTGATTATGACTGGAAGTTACTGGCTTATATTGGCCTCATCGTTAAAGTCTGACCCTACAGCTGGAATATAAACTAATGAACTAATTCCAGACTGTATTATTTAAGTCACTGCTTCTCGTGAGAAGACATTCATATTTCTTCTCTCCTAGTTGCTCTCTGGAGCCAAGAAGGGCGAAGTTCTTGAACACTGACAGATTGTGCTTTGTTCTCTGAGTGCTTAGGATGGAAGCACATAGATGTCTCTCAGAGTGCACCCTTCCATTTTGATGAATCCATGCTGATCTTTCCATTTGGGTATAGATTTTTGTCTTGTTTAAATGTGTTCTCCCACTAATACAATACATGCTATGTGATCTAAATTTCCTAGTCTTCTGTGACCTGGGTATTGATAAGCACTGTGTGGAATAAAAGCTCCCTGCTTCCATTTGGAGAACAAACTGTGTGAAAAAACCAGGGTGCTTTGGGATTGTTAATTATTAACATTTTTAATTATTTTTTTAAATTATTTACTCTGCTCACTGCCGTAATAGCAGCAATGTCCTTATATGGAGCAAGCGTGGCTGTAGGGGATTTAGAATGTGCTTGGGTTTGCTTTTGAGCTTGACAGCCATTTCTCACTTTCCGTAATAATGACAGTTAGCTAGGGAAAACGAGGAATATTAATAGATTTTTAGAGTGCTGTGTTTCTAGAGTAAAGACAGAAAAAGCTCTAGCAGGAATAAGAAAGGAATAGAAGAAAGGATTATTCCTGTTTCCTGGTTCTGTTTCATTCTTGCTTGCAGTCTTTTATTTATACTGTTTTTCTAAATGTAAATGTAATAAAAGAAAAAGTCTCCATCATGATTTATTCTTGCAATTTTCCTAGGCTTGTAGGATTACACCCTCCTTCCTCTCCTTCTCTGTGCAATAACCAGCCACTGTAAATCCAACTATACAACCTTTGAAAATAAAGGGGTTTGCAGTGGAGAACTGAATCAACCTTAAACTTGCACGTTCAAAAAAACAACAACAAAAAAAAAAACCCCAAAAACCAGGCCGAGAAGTATGGGGCTAGTGAAGCTCTGGAAATATTTGTAGCATGTTATTGCTAGACTAGATCTGTCTGAATGTGCTGTAAAATAGACACCGGTGCTTGGAGCTGATTGTTCTTTTTAGAAAGCGATGAATTTCCCTGAAAGTGTTTGGAGTTTTTGGATTTTTTTTTTTTCACATTTTTTACTTTCATCTTGGATTTTTCTTTTTTTGTTTTAATGTTGAACTTGTATCTGCACTTCATCTGACAGACAAGAGACTGTAGCCTGTTTTCTGAAATCTGAGTGTTTGCCACTACCCAAATATGTCTTTGACAAGCCCGATAGTTGTGTATTCATCTTATTTCTACTGCAGCACATAAATCCAGCAGTAATATTACATTTATCTTTTTCTTCCTGTGTTCTTTTTCTGGTTAAAGAGAAGAGTTGTTGTGTAAAGATACAGTACACACATTATAGATACTGTGATGTGGTGACACTTGTCACTTTTTCAGTGAACAGATAAGTGGAGTTAGAATGAAAATTTCTAGAAACATTTTTTTGTTCTCTTTGGTTACTTTTAAAAAATGTTAATTAGTTTTTTGTTTGGCACTGCTGGAGTACCAAAAGGCATTCACTGAAAATCACTTCAATGAACAGAGTTCTGTGTCGTGGTTTAGCCCCAGCCAGCAACTCAGCACCACGCAGCCGCTCGCTCACTCCCCCTGCCCTGGTGGGATGGGGGAGGGAATCGGAGGAGTAAGAGTGAGAAACACTCCTGGGTTGAGATAAGAACAGTTTAATAATTGAAATAAAGTAAAATAGTAATGATAATAATAACAATATAATAATGATAATAATAATAATAATACACAAAGCAAGTGATGCACAATGCAATTGCTCACCACCCGCCGACCGATACCCAGCCAGTTCCCGAGCAGCGATCGCTGCTCCCCAGCCAACCCCCCCCCCCAGTTTCTATACTAAGCATGACGTCACATGGTATGGAATAGCCCTTTGGTCAGTTTGGATCAACTATTCTGGCTGTGCCCCCTCCCAGTTTCTTGTGTACCTGGCAGAGCATGGGAAGCTGAAAAGTCCTTGACTGGCATAAGCAGTACTCAGCAACAACTAAAAACATCAGCGTGTTATCAACATTCTTCTCCTACTAAATCCAAAACACAGCACTATACCTGCTGGTAGGAAGAAAATTAACTCTATCCCAGCCAAAAGCAGGACATTCTGATAGGGTAGTAACTGGTTTAGATTATTTAATGGGTTCAAACTGTGTACCTTCTGAAGCGCTGGGTAGCGGGGGCGTTTTTTATAACTTGGAAGTACTGTGTTTCTACCAAAATAGCCTGAATCTCCTTCCTCTTTTGTTATAAATTTGCAGTGTAAAACTGGTATCACTAAACAGAAAATGAGAATACGTACTGCTCTTCAGCAGGGTTGAAGTGAATGTATGGGGCTCCCAATATCTACCTGGATGAAGCTAATATGTTCATGCTTTGGGTGAGGACCAAAACATCATGTGGCATTCACTAGAAACTGTTAGTAAAATTTGGAACATCTAAAGTACCGTTTTAAATCATGCACATGTTCACACAGAAACTGTGATTATTTTACAATTATTCAGCCTGAGGTGCAGGAAGTGGTTCATCTAATTCTTTTTAATAGAAAAGTGCCCCTGCCACAAAACCACAAATTGACTAATGCTATTTGACAGTGATAAAGAAGCAATTGCATAGATCATGAAGAATAAACTCATTGCTCACCTTCAAAGAATATCTTTGTGAACAAGGATGGCATGTCAGTGGGAAAGCTTCTCCAGTAACCGCTTTATACCTGAGACATGGGTAAGCAACCCATTTTGTTCAGGTGGCCTAAATCAGGAAATGATATGGTTACTAGCATTGGAAAGGGTTTCTTTTTTATATGTTAAGAAGGTTTGCTGCTAAAAATATTCTGATGAGCAATTTGAGGTAGTTTCTAAAACGATTCCGAGTTCTGCTGTACAATTAGTACTTGTTAATAATTGTTGCACCAAAATCCCATTCAGGATTTTTTTCCAGTTCCTGAACTAGTAAATACAGACAAGAGTTAAAAGTGGGACTGCTTACTTTATTTCTTACCAATATTGGCTAATGTTTTTTCAAGATAAACTGGATTTTTTTTACTGGCTTGGAATTCTTTTCCACTGGGAATTTTGTGGCATGATGCAGATACTCTTTGAACGATTGAGAAAAGTAAGTGACATCTGATTTTCTGTAGAGAATGCAGGCTGCTTCAGATGTGTTGGCAAGGTCTGAGAAAAACGTATCTGTAGCATGCTATGGCTCTGCTGTAAAGTTTCTGTATGGTACTGAGTCGGTACCGCTTGCTGCTTTACTATACTGAAATAGAAGCTATTTCATAGCAGTCGGAAGAGAAACATATGAGAGCTGGAAAGGACTTCTAGCCGTTGATTTGGTGCTCTTAAGATGTTTTCCAGACAAGTGCACTCCTTGCACTTTCTGTGGCCTCCCGTCATCCCCTTCCTGTCATGCATACGAGGGACTGTGTACCGGGACTTCTCAGCCACTGGCTTTGGCTCGCTTGTCAGCTCCATTGCAGAGGGGGTTTTGTTGCTGTTTTGCTTTGACTGCGCTGGGCTTTGTCTTATAGATCAGGATTACAGTCTTGAATAATTCTTACTAGTAATGTCACAAACATTTTGTAAGAACCAGTAAACATATCTCTTATCTGGCAGTACTGTGTCACACACAACCCAAGTGCTTTTATATCGATGGAGTATGTCAGGGCAATTATAAGAAAACCTGAGCCATTTCTTGCTGTTCCTCCAACCCCCTGCTCCCCCATCCCAAAAGGGCAGTGATTTATTTTTTTAATTGCTGGTATTTTTATGCACATTTTGCAAAAACTGGTCTGTGTCCTAATGTGCCTTTAATATTACGAGGAACTCAGGAACTCAGCACTTTACTGGATATGGTTCCCATTTCAAGTCTTTAGCCTTGGCTGGCATACCCTCATAATAGCATTCATGATCTGTTTCTGTGTTGTGTACTCATGCACTCTCAAGAGCAGAGAAATATGTTTTCCCTGGAAAAATTCTATGCTATGGCACAGTAAAAAACCCCAAAACACCCACTTACTGTTTTTCCAGAGTAAGCCTTTGCATTGTAGTGGATTCTCCTTTGGGGGAGAAGATGAGCAGTGTTACCAACTGGAAGAAAGCAGACAAAACTGTGTGAGGAACCAACCTGGCACATGGCTGACATAAAAAATGAGCAAAGCTTTAAGTTGCCTTTAAGTACCTCTTTTTCTGAGATGTTTTTCTCATTCCTCATCTGCAGCTGAAATATTGTAGAAGTTACTTAGGGTTTGGGAAAACTTTGCTGGGCTTCAGTCAATTGCACTGAAATTTGTTACTGTTAAAATGTACTCCCAGTATCTATTCTGTTCTCTCCTGATTTCTTTGAAAACACTTTTCCTTTTTTAGGTCCAAGTGCTAGAATCAGTAGCAATTCACTACTATTTGCAAATGCAAATTTAGCTTTACCCTGGTAATCAGGAGCTGCAGAATGAAAACAACATCCTTTACTCATCACTAAGGGATTCAGACAGCTTTTAGTTTCCATGATGGTTGTTAATTTAGAGAGAGAGAGATGGAGTTTTCACAGGTAAGTGATTTGAAAGGTTAACAACAGAAATAGATCTGGCTGTCGGACCTGTTTTGTCTAAATTGCATGCAATATTTCAATTAAATGAACTGTCATAAAATACTTAGTTTTCTTTATTGTGGCATGCTGATTCAGAGGAGCTGTAGTTAGTGACTGTACTCTGCTAGGAGGTGTGCTCCCTGCCCCCATTTCCGTGGTGCAGCAGTGTCACTCCACAGAGTGGCAATGTGGGGTCCAGATGTTGGGTGGAAGGACTATTTCAAGGGGGGTGATCTAAGCAGTGGGCTTGTCCTGTGAAGAATATGGACATCAAGAAGGCCAGTGAACAATTTCTGCAAGGCAGCGTACTGAAGAGAAGGTGGCTTAATGTTGAACTGACTCAGTACAAAGTATTTTGCTTCAAGAATGCACCACTCTTTTACCTAAAATATTGGAATTTTAATGTTTCACCTTCTCTAAATCCTATGTTTCAGAACCCTGATGGTGAAAAGTAGACACTACTGAAATGTTAGAAGTTCTCATGGGACAAACATTCAGTTATTTCCTTAATTCTTTTCCTTACATATCTAATGTAATTAAGTTGTAAGATATCCCTTATGCTCTGTGTCTATTGTAAAAGAGGGAAGTAAAATGACCTGTATGGCATCATACAGCATATTAGTCAGAAGCTAGAATTTACTGACTAGAGCCAGCTAGTAAACAAGATTTCAGCAGAGCAGGAAATTCTGCTTCCAGATGTACAATACATCCCCCACTTTAGATGTACAATACAGCTGAATGAAACCAAGCAGTGGGTGCTACCATCCTCCATGTACGTGCCATGCAAATGAAGTAAGGAAGTGCACTGCAATTTTCCATCCCTCAGAACAACATGCCTGCACTAGACTGTTGGCCACCAAAGGGATGTGTCCTGCAGTGTGCAACCTCTGTGATTTATGCTTTCTTCAATTTACCTCTCTTCTTTTTAGAATGCACTTTTCCTCATATTTCAGCAATTTGGAACATCTGGGTAGTTTTACGTTGTTTTTAACATAACTGTATAAACTCTGGCAAAGTTGAATGGTCAGACTCTCTGATGCCATAGCCTGTATTGATTAGGGCAGTAGCACATCCCTTGCATATCCACTGCAGGCACCAGAAAAAGTTGCATCAGTTGTCTTCTGGGAAATCAATCAGCTACCCTTTGTGCTGGGTTGCTCTGGTGTACTGCACCATCCGGTTTCTTTTTGGAGAAGAAAAACATCAGGGTTGGAAACAGGTTTGGAAGTTTCATCTCATCTCAGGATGTTGCTGAGGAAGAGATTTTTATGTTCATTGTGGGCTGAGACCTTCAGGCTTGCAGAGGTGCCTTTTTGTCAACAACCGAGTGAAAGAATATTGAACATGTGAGGAGATGAAACAATAAAATTTGAAAAACAATCCACCTACCATGTTTGTAAAGCATAATCTGGGTGGAAGAAATCTTGTCCTCCCTGCGTGGCCAGTCAACTAATTTGTTACTCCTGCCTTAGACATTTCCTCAGAGCCTCATCAGCTTTATTGTGGCTCCCTTCCAGCGCCGTCAGCTTCTGAGAGCTTGGAGAGTTTTCTGTGCAGGAGCCCCAACAATCTTCAGGCAATTTTCACTTCTGGGTCTTAATGTGCTGTCCATCTCAGAAATCCAAAGGTCCCCGAAGGAGTGAGTTTCTGGAGACTAGGATGTGACATAACTGAAGTCCAGTTCCTCATTCTTATGTTCTTCACTGTTTGCCAAAGGGAATGAAACTGTCTCATGTTACCTCTGAGAGGAAGATAAAATGTTACGAAAGAAAGAGAAGAGACTGTGATGCTTTGGTACTGAAAGTTGTGTTCCACACTGTCATGAACAAGATGGGGCTTAGACACCTTGCAAGAAGTCAGCACTTCTCAAAGCTACTGGCTGAATCCTTCCTTTCCTACGGCCATCAAACAGGATTTACAAATCTGTTCTCCACTAGTTCAGTGTAACTTCTTGGAGGTTGGGTTTTTCATTTTGTTTTGTTTGGGTTGGGTGCTTTTGAAACACAACACTTCTCACTTTAAGTGTCTCTTGTGGAGTTTTGATTTTATTCTGAAGTCCTGTGCAGGTTGCCGGAAGCAAAGTATTCTCAGAAGGGGTATTCTCATCCATCTATTCTTGTAACTTTATTGATCGAGTCTCTCCTTCAACTAGCCTGGACACTGTAAGCATGTTCCACTTTCTGCATAATATTTCCTGACAGACTAACAGCAGGTAGGAATCTAGGTATGTGTTTTGTAACTCTGTCTTGGACTTAATGAAATTAAACTTCAGATATTTGGGGAAACGTGTTTCAGTCGCAATGTACTGATATTTTGCAGTGCAGTATCAGAAGTTGTACTACAGTATCCTTAGGCAAAGATATAAAAAAGAGCCTCGCAATAGCTGGTGGTTAATCTCATTCCTTCCCTTTCTTGGTCATATATAGCTAGACCATCTGGAAACAAATCCTACACATGCATTGTGTGTACTTGTACATAGGGCTTCAAACCTTCCTGTACTCACATGCATCATGTTCATGGTGTGCTGATGAGTCTCTGGAGCCATGGATATGGGCTGAGAACAGTATTTGCCCCTGAAGCAAAACATCCATTGGAAAGCTGATTTAGGGCTTCAGGACTTGACCTTAGGTATATAGATCTTGCCGTGGTACTGTTGGAGAGCCTGGAACAGCTGTGCCTGGGGTTTTAAATGAAACAAAACAAGAAACAATCCTTCATAATCCTGCGGTGCAGGGGAATAAATAAGTGGATGTTTGAAGCTGCCATTTCTCCTACCAGGACTTAATATCTGAAGGTTATTTCAGAAAATGTTTCCATTTTATCACTAGAAATTTTTGCTTTTTTTCTTCCTTGTTCGTTCCCTTCCCTCGCCCTCCTCCCCACCTGAGGGACAGGCATATATGAATAGTGTCATTCATAAGTGTTTCACCAGAATTCATTAGAGCAAGGCTGAAGGTTTCATTATTCTTTAAGGGTGCATTAATAAAACTACTGCACGCTTGGGTTTTTTAATACTATATGAATTATTCTGACAGTCAGTTTGCAAAGCCAACATATCAATCATTAAATTAAAAATGTAGTAATACAAATTAGTGTGATTCAGGAGCTGTAGAACATGTGGAACAATATGCTCTCTGTTTGGAAACTAATACAGATCTGCCCTTCAAATGAGAAAAGGTAGCAAGCAGGGAAATGCAAAAAATTACAGTGAATTTATCCAGCACTCCACAAAAACATCTGTTTCCATGTATCAGATACTATTCATGTTTTGTCCAGATCTGTTATCCTTTTTGCAAATATCGTAGCAATCTTTCATGATCAACCATGACGTTCATTTGCAGGATGGGGTGTCATTTGTGAATTGCCTGACACAGTGCTTACATCTAAGGATGAGGCAGCAGCACAGAAAAATCAAAACAGATCTCCCCACAACTACTGCTTTGTTTGCATGACAGAAGATGCAAATGAAATGTTTTGCAAAAATCATGTTGCTTATTCACCACTTCATGAAGTAATGCCTCACACAAGGTTGCATCAGTCCTATAAGCCTAATCTAGCCTGCCCTTGTGGCTTCTGGTGCTCTGGGGAGAGATACTGTATCTGCTCCATTTACGTGAGGAGAGAGAAATTATTTTACTCTTAATAAATGTGAGGATTTAGATGAAGTATGCAGGACAGCTTGCTTTTTCACTTCCTTGAGCAGAAAGTTCTTTTTAAGCATCTTTTTTCCTTCCTCTGCTGATTCTGTGAAAACTGTGTGGCTGTGAATAACATGTTGGATGTTTGAAGTAGTCCAGTGAATGTGAGATAATAAAGTTGTGGCTAAGGTGCAGGACATTTTCAATGGCAAGTCTTTGCCTGTGGATTTTTCTCCTTTCTGAATTATGTTTCAGCCAAGCTGCTTTAAAGCAGCTTGCCTATGCTACAGATAAAACCATGCTATGCATAGCTAGGTCTGATGTGCTTATCCAGTACAGTATGCTTACCCTGGTTGTGTCCTCGTAGCATTCGTCCTAGCACATCCAGTGTCAGCCTTGGTGCCTGTCAGCAATAATCGTGTAGAACAGCAAAGGCTGTATCGGTGCATTCCTGGCGACTGTGGCTGCCTGCTCCCTGCTGCCATGCTTACTGGGGCTGGAACTGCGAGCAGTCTTCATACAGCACCACCCTTTTTAATATGTACTCCTCAGTGAAATTCCTGTCTTAATTCTATCACACGAGTACAGTCAAGAATTCCAGCAGAAGAAAACAGACTTAAAAAAAAAATGTTCACAGCCAGGACAACATGTTAACTATCTGTTATAGACTCACCACCTGCATGACACAAGGAATCACGGTGTGTCTGACCTCTGTGGGTTCAGCTGTGTACATTCTTATGAACTTGTTAAAAATATCTGCAGTCTTAAGATATGAGATGCAACTTATTATTCAGGCTTTCTGCTAACCACAGATTTAAAATCCCTGGGTATTTCTCATCTCTGGTCCTTTCAGGGATGTGATTTTCATGCTGCCAGTGAGGATTGCAGAGGTAAAAGCTGTTTGTTCTTGTTTGCTCCTTATCTGTGCTATATAAGATGCATGAAATATCACAGTGGTGGAATAAAGGCAATAATCGTTTCTAATAATGAACCTGTTCTGAAAAGGAAGACCTAGATTTCTTACCAAGATAGTGTGCTGAAGTATTTGCGTAGTAACTGGGCTATAATTACAGATTCATCTCCTTTATGTCTCTTAGCTCTTAGGCTTAAGTAACCAGATCTTTAGAGCAGTCGCTCTTTTTCCTGGGAGGCTGGGTGTCAGGCAGCATATGTTAAGGCTGTGTGCAGTGGTACAGTGACTGTGAGTAATGAGTGTTGATAAACTGTTTACTGAAGCTGGCTGAAATTCAGGATTTGTGTATTGTGGGGTTTTTGATAGTTCAGAAACATTTCCATTTTCAAGCAGTGGAATATATCGTTGGGATTCCTCAGAAATTTTAATTTCTGGGATAAAAATCAGCTTAATTTTGACTTTTTATTGTTGTCATTTTGATTCTGGAATTTTTCATTGGTTTTATATTGTATTCATTTTATGAAACAGTAGTGGCTGTTGAAAATATACCAACACAAAATAGTTGAAACTTTCTATTTTTATTTAAAAGCCATTAACATCAGCCGTTGCCTAGACCCCTCTGATAAAACCTCTTCTCTAGATGGGTGTATGATGAAAGAGCTCAGCCCTATGATACAAAGAGCTCGCCCGAGTGATGTGGGGTAGTGAAGTACTGACAGTCTTATACTTCTGATAGAGAAGGTGTTGCCAAGCAATGCTGCTGCACAGACCTTTTTAGTTTCTTCTTATTGGCGTACTGGTAAATTTTTAGTCCTGCTAGAAAGAATCCATTAACTTTTGGCCCTACAAGATTCTGCATAAAAGGAGTTAGGCAAAAGAGTCTTTGCCCCAACTCAAATTAACCTCTGTCCTGAGTCTGGAGTTGCTCCTTGAGAACTGAGCGCTGACTTCGAGCTGAAAATCCCAGCAGATGGAACTGTTTGGGGGATTTTTGTGTACGAGAGTATTTGCAGCCTCCGTGTCATTAACTTTATTCTCCCAGAGAAACCAACCTGCAAAGCTTAGATATTTTTCCTGCTCTGCAGAGACATTGCTCAGAAAAAGGGACAGTAGTATGAACTTGAGAGGCAGAAATTCTGTGTCAAGGTGATTGTGAGGGTGGTTCTTTCCTTTTCGGTGTGTGCCAGAACATGAACAACCTCTCTGGAGAGAAGACCAGGAGCATTTTTGTTTCCTCCTTATAGTCTGAGGTTGTTTGTGTATTTGTAAGTAGTGCAGAGCTTGGGTACAAAGGGGACTCTTTATCCTGTTGTACTGTCTGTGCCTGTTATGTTTTAAAATATTCCTAGGTTTAGTTGCTTCGTGCATCTGAAAAGTTTACATTTCTTTAGTTTATGTAAACTCATTATTACCATGTTAGTAAAGGTATAATTAGCTTGCTCTTCTCTGTCTCTAGACACCAGTTGTCTTTCTCCTTCAGTCTGTTATCAGGGCAAATAGCCTCCCTCCCTGAACAGTGTCTGCTTTGGTATTGATTATCTGCTCGCTCCTGCCTGTCACAAACTTGACTTTTTCACAGGTGAGCTGAGATGATCTTGGCAGGTCTCAGATACTCAGTGTGCTTCCCTCCTTGAGAGGGGGGATTCCACTGAAAGCAGAAATCTAGTGTGGTTGCGATGTTTTGACTCCAAAATTGAATTAATCTTTGTGGCATTTTTTTCACCATAGACTTGGTGGTAGCAGCCTTGATTCCATCTTGTCTGTTGTGAGATAGTATTCACTGCTAGAAAGTAATGAAGTAGCTAAGCAGCCCTTCACTAAATGATATGTTTTGAAATAAGGGTGATTGTCAGAATATCATAACCAAAGAAGAACCAAAAAAGTGAGATGTTAACCTGATATATCTGCGCAGTATTTGGGATGAAGAAGGTGGAGGTATCCATTCTGTATATTGTGTCCGTAGCTGAAATAAAAGGTTTGCCATATGTAACCAAGGAGAATGTGGAAAAAATGTGATAAATTTCATATCTAAGAACCATTTTAAAAAGATGAGAAGCTTTCTGAATCACTAATTAAACTATGTTGGAAACCAAAGAAATGTCACAGAATTTGAGAAAATGTGTATACTGTTTCTTTCTTAAAAGAGGTAAAGAAGAACAACCGGGAAGCTACAGGCAAATTGGCCTGATATTGATTCTATGTAAAATAACAAAACACTTGATTCAGGAGTTCATCAGCAAGGCTAGGCAGCTAAAATTTTAATTAATACTACCATAGTTATTTGGAAATACAGACCTTGTCAGACAGACACTTAGTCGCTTAGTTTTTTGTTTGGTTTTTTTTTAGTGGATTATGGGCAGGTTGATAAAGGCAAATTAATTGACATTGTGTGCTTGAACTTCAGAACTTAATACTGCATGACATTTTGATTTAAAAGCTTGGATTTAGCTGGATGTTTTTTTAAAAGTGAGTCACTGGTAGATCTCAAAACATAGTTGTGAAGAGAGATCAGTGAGCAGTACTCTTTTTGTAGGGCCAGTAAGGGACTGAGTTGTGGTCTAAAATTTAATATTATTATCAGTGATTTTAATCGACAAGGCAATTTTTTTGCAAAGCTTGCAGGCTTTGCAAATATTGGTGGAGTAGTAAGAAAAGAGAAGACAAGTTGCTTTTATTGAGTTATCCAAGTTTGTTAGTCAGTTGATCACACGTCCGAAGGGCATGCTCTAATAAAACCAATGCAAGGTAACTTGTGTGGGAGCAATAAGCGTAGACTCCAGGGACCCTGGAGTTTTTGAATATACCTAGGTGAGGTTCAGGGGGCTGCCGTAAGAAAGCCCCTAAACATGAGTTCTCAGTACAGTGCTGTGGCTGAAAGGAAACAAGATCTTTTAGATAAATGAAGAAAGTGTTTGAAATGTAAGGAAGAAAGTGATCTTGCTTCTGGGTACAGCCTTACCAAGATTGTCATTAGAATTTTTGTGCCTTGTTCTGGTGTCAGAGCTTCAAGGGATACAGAAATACTGAGCAGAGTTTTTAAATGGGTTAGAAATGTTTTCACTTTATCATTTTCAGTTATTATTTCATCTTATCATTCAGTTATTTTAAGAAGAGGCTGGGAAATCACATGGCTGTTGTATGGAAGTATATAAGAAAAAGAGGTGGAGGTGGGATACAAAGAAGGTAGACCAGTGCCTGGACATTGCGAGCATGTTCCTGAGCAGGTTCTCTTTTTATATCATATTTATATGGTTAGTGCAGACTGACTACCAGATTTGGATTGGAATACATTTTCTTCCACTATTTTCTGATTATTGGACCTTGTGGGAATTTTTGTCTTTTTCTGTAACATGGGTATATTCTGTCTGTTGGGACCACGACTACTTCTTGTGCTCAAGCCTTGGTCTCTGCTTTACCTGTTGTGCACATTTTAATAAATTCAGAACTGAAATATGCTGCATACTGGTGGGCTGGGCAAAACTTAACAACCTGAAAGGCATAGAAGAGCAAACAAAACACATGATATAGCAGGTGGTTCTGTGAAGGCTTAGATTCTGCAAAACCCAGAAAGATCACCACTGGTAATGGCGCCACAGGGGCCTGAATAATTTTGTGTGACTTACATCACTTGGCAGTGCTAAAAATGGATGCATTTTGTGCAGTTCAGGCCGAATCATCTGGATCTATCCCTGTTGTAAAGATGTTAACTTCTATGCCCTTGCATTTTGGATTCTGTGTTACATGAGAGGTCAGGCCAGACGTTTTCAAAAGTCCCTTCTGGCTGAATTCATCTCCGAGTTTGGCATGCCTTTGAAAGATGTGGAAGTAACAAATAACCTAACAGACCTTGAACTGATTTCTTATTTACATAGCAAGGAATTCAATATAAAAGAGAATAGGTTTGAACAAGATGAAAAAAAACCCCTCTTTAATACAGATGCCATATGGCTCAGTGCCATTTCAAACTCCTTCAGATAGCTCTGAAATAGGTAGTTTCAAGAAATCTCTACAAGGATGTGAGCTCAGATCCCTCCAGAGATATAGCTGTGACAGCATGGCCTCCATCTGAGCTGGTCAACTTTCAGTTGCAGGGTGCACTTGCTGGATGGGCTACCTCTGCTTAAGATTGAGTTGTGTGATGCAGACATGAGACACTTTGATGTCAAGAACTATCATCTTTCATTTGAGGATATCAAAGCATCTAGATTATAATAGAGTCGTCTTGATCTAATGAGGGGAATGGAGGGGTAATGGATAATAAAATTTTGACATCAGAAAAAAGCTGAGGCAAGGCAGGTTCATCAGCCATTGAGCGTTTTAGTAGTGTAAAACATACTTAGCTGATTTTTTTGTTATTGCGGCAGAAGCACAAACAAAGGATGGATTTAGTGTGTGTATACAGTAGCCAGCCCATGGAGCTTTTAGTGCTTTGTGCCAAAAACGCACTTTCAAAAACATCTCAGCAGGAATATAAACAATAGGCTACTACAATGGGTAAGTACTGTGCATTTCCAAATTAGTACTCAAACCAAAGAATGCATGTATTTAGCTGATAGACTACAACAGTTCCAGTGGATAAGCAAATTTTTTTTTTTTTTTTTTTGGGGGGGGGGAGGGTTGGGGACACAACACAGAAATAAACTAAATGCAGTGGTTACACATATTAATGACTGAACTGACTGACATGTGATAACATAGTGCTATTAATGTGTCTCAACACAAGTTTAATACTACAATAAAATGGTAATTCAGACAAACCCCTACATTTAGACAACATTAAGGACAACAAATAAAATCCACAAAAGCAAGAGATTTTAGAGTGAAGGCAGGAAGGCTGTAATTAGCTACATGTAGGCAGTGCAGTAAAACGATGTGCAATAGGTAGCATTTTTCCTGGTTATCCTGCTTCCATCAAATGCATTAAAATTTTAGCAGTATTAGAGCATGCAAATGAACTGGGATATACTTTAAACTGTAAATTTGACTTTACTCACATTTGTAGTTTAAATCTGAACTGGAAGCATCATAGGTTTTCAGGGTTTTTTTTGAAGGACAACAAATATCCTCTTTATATTTTCTTCTATGCATTTTATTTCCATTTTTGATGTGCCTAGGGAAGATGACAAGACTAAATCCCCCTCATTGAAAGCATTTAATTGTGGATGTATTTAATTACTTCCTATGAACTGACCCACGTGTGAAGGTTTTTGCAGCCAGGATAATGCTATTTCAAAATAGGGCACAGTGAAACTTCCATCTCTGGAAGAACTGAGCCAGATTACATACAGCTCACCACACAAACACAGATCAAAAAAATTTTTGATGCACAGCCCAAATATTTGTCTCTTAGGTTAGATCATGCTTTTTCCTTGTTTCCATGTGTGTTTGTAAAACTGAGAAAGGGACCAGCAACTGCCAGTTGCTAGGATCTGTCAGATCTTGTGTCAACACCTGTTTTCTCAGGAGAAAAAACTCAGCCGCTGTAATTAGAAGCTTGAAAATTAAATATTTGCAAAACAGTCCACTCCTGTTTAATGGAGAAAAAAATCAGGTCTTCAGGAACATGCCAGTGCCCTGCAATGATCATTAGATCGTGATGCCTCCATGTGATTTGTCTTGGTTGCTTCATGCTTCTTTTAAAGTATTTTTTTCCTAAATATAGTGGTGGGACCAGCTAACTTTTGTCATAATATGTTCTCATTGCTCACAGAAAGCAGAATATGTAATCGATCGTTGTGCATCGGACAGGTGGAATATAACGTGTCCCTCTCCGGCAGTTTATGGAGGCTTATAACCCAACATTCCTACAAGCAAGTATGGTTAGTTCTTGAGGTCAGGCAACAGTAATTTGTATTACATTGCTGCTGGTATTTGTATGATTCCTTGCAGCATTCATTCATCTGGGCCTGTTTGTAATCTGTTAATGTTTACTAAACTTAATACAGTATAAACTTCTACCTGAAATGATTGTGTACCTGTGTAATACTCTTCCCTCGTGTCTCTTGGGTGGTTCTACTATAAGCACATGTGTGTTATTTATGTATTTCTACAACTCTAAACACAAACTGCTATTGGTAACTACACCCTGATTTCTCTAGGCAGCTTTCTGGAACTTGGAGGCAGGTAAGCCACTAGCACAAGTCCAGGAGAGAAAATACTATTTGCTCTTGGAGAGGGCTGAGCCCAGCGTGTGTAAGAAGGCTCCAGAAATGCGCTGGAAGTGTTCCAGCTGCAAGTGGGTGCTCTGTCCATTCAGTCAGACTCAAAACATCACTAGCTGTCCCTCTCTACAGACCCATCACTATTGCGTGTGCTGGTTGCTAACATGGCTACAGCTGCACACAATGACACCTTCTATAGTGAGAACATCACTATGCTTAACCCCTTAGCAAGTCGCTGGTTTTCGAAGCCACTGGTTTTGATTTATGTCTGCTTCATTTCATTTCCCTTATTTCCCCTTCTACAGAAGTGAACTGGGATGTTTTTCGTCAATATAGTATACAGAAGTAGGCAGATGCTGCTTCCCTTCATGTGCAAATCTCCTAGGTACCTGGTGTAGAAAACTCTGTAAATAAATAGCATTGACTTTTCAGAAGCAGTCAGTGTTTGTGCAGCAGTTCTCCTTCTGCTGAAGTCAGTGAGACTCTTACTATAGACTGAGCACAATGGTAATCCTATTTGGGAGAAATACAGTCATGTTCTGGAATGTGTATGTCCCATTTTCGTTTTCAGAATCCTTAAACTGCATTAGTATTGTGAAATTCCATGTCTTAAGCCTGTGTGGCTTGTTTTCAGATTTATCAAGATGTAGTAATAAGAATAATTATTTGTTACACGGTTGTAACAATTAACATAAAAGTTCTTGTTAAATGATTAATAAGTAATAATTACTTTTTTTTCTCAGTGAGTCATATATTATGCCCGTCTATGCTTGTGTGTTTGCACTTGTGTAAGAGGCAATGTATAGAGGTAGTATGATTTCCTGATTTTCAACATTTAGTGCAACACTGCTTGCCAACACAAGTAGTGTTCTGTGATGTCTTTTATAGGGGATTGTAATCTTTTTTTAAGGGACAGGTTCTTCCTTCCAGATATGCCTGTGCAGTTCGTTACCTAAGTGAGCATCAGCGTCTAACTTCCTTTGGAGTTTTGCACCAATGCCCCTATTTACCATTTCAGTAAAGCTTTTTCAGATTGTGTACATGAGAGCAAGATGTGGTTTGGAGACTGTTCTATTCAGAATAAATGGCAAGTGGCTTTGATGAGTGCAGCTAGCTTAGCTGCAGTTGTATTATGTTTCACTTTTTTATTTCTGAAAGGAAATAAGACTATTTGAATTAAAATGCTCCCAACAGCTCATGTATAAACCCAAGGATAGAATCTGCAACGGTCAGCTTTGCATCGGTTGTTTGAAAGCTGTGGTCAGCAGCACAGATGTGCGGTTGGTGGGGAGGGGTGAAGCTGCCACAACAAGGGGATGCTGTCTATGCCTAGGAGCCTTGAAGTCCAGCTCACTCTGAAATAACTTTTTTTTTTTTTTAATGAATACTGGATTAAGCTAGGAATTCTTTACTCAACTTGTATTTGAAAAAAAAGCTCAGCAAAGTTAGCTGCTGTAATTTGTAAGGGTACAATGCATTTGTACACAGGAGATTTATTCCTTTTGTCCTCTAGTAGAGGAGCCAGTTTTCCTCAAGGTGCAGGCATTTCGGACTCTCTCTCATAGAACAGGGAGAGGCAGAGAATGGGCAAACAGCTATTGTCCCCATGGCTGATACACCAGAAAATAACATGCTCAAGGGCAGTATTGCACTTTGTTACAGTCTGAGTTGACAGGAAAAGCAATGGTGGTTTCTGTGATGGTGAGCAAGGTAAGGGAGGCTCACATTACCTATTAGCCAAACACTGAGTAAACAGGTTGAGCCAGTTGCAAACCTCTGTACTCACGATCTTGTGGCTTGACATCACTGTTGCCCATTTGACCTAATTCACATATATCTGCTGAGCTAATGTTTGTTGGGTATCTCAGTTACATATTCCACCAAACAGAAACATTTCTCCACTTGGGGATTTTACGGTTTACTAGTATAGCTTTGAGAAAGTTCCAGTATCTTTTCTTTGCTTTTTTCCTTGAGGCCAGACTAAAGCCCAGGAACTTGCATCTCTATTTAGTGTAGAATGCCTCACTGGTTTAAAGAAAGGATGTAATTCCGCAGCTCCATGCTGTGGGATACATGATTAAGTCACTGAGCCATTATGCTAGCTGAATGCAAGTGTCTGAAAGTTAATGGCAAACTGAATTTCAGCCAGTTCACATGCTTCTAATTATGACCGACTGGTGTTTGTAGGTCTTCTGCCAATAAAGACATCCAAAAACTACAAATGTAACTGGATCAGAGAGCATTTGGCTTTAACTAGCTGTCAATTAGGAAGAAAATGATGGATTCCAGATATCTTTTTGTGTCTGTGTGTACAACTGTGTGTTCACTTCTTTTTTCCTTCCCCAAGCTCTCTCTGCATTGTAGCAATAGGATGTGCTGTTTCAGAACTACTTTGGAGGAAAGGTTCCCTAGACACCTCCTTTTTGGCAGAGTGTACCATGTTGTAGTGTTCTAGCTTAGATAGTCCCATCAATTGCCAATTAGTCTAGTTACCTTTCCCCTGAAGTAAATATGATAATACATTGATTTTAGCAGAATTATATATGGAGAAAGAAACCATACAGCTTGCCTAATGAAGTGATTTACCAATATAGCTGTATTGGTGCAGTTTTACTGCTATAGTCCTGTGTATAATTTCCCATGTGGCTGCTTTTAATCAGGAATAAGTGTGACCTAACTAGAAAAGGGCCATCTTATACCAAAATAAGTGTTATGGCTGTAGCATTAAAGGTCCACTTCAGTGTTCTCTTCCAACGGCAGCTTTTCTGGCTAAAGGGGTTAGCACCCTGCGTCAGCCCTTGGCTCCCTATTGCTACCGTGAGGGTGGAGGCGGCTGCCCCCTCTGATTTTTCTTCTCTACTGTTTGTTTTCTAACGAATTTTATCGAAATAAGTTCAATTAGCATAAGCATTTTAAATTGTAATTTAATTTAAACTTGCAAATTGAAGGCAAAATAATGACTGTTAGAGGGGCGGGGCAGTACTGAGCTGTCCCTCTTCACACAGGAAGGAGCAATATCCTGAAATGTTAATCAAAGCTGATGGAATTAAGTGACCTGAAAAGAAATTTGGTTTCCTTGTGTAGCATCAGGTACCCCATGTTTAGAAGATCTCTTGAGATCTGTGTTCTGGAACCTACAAAGCTGTTTCTTAGGCCATCCCACTGAAAATGAAGTGTGAAAAGGAAATTCCACTTTGGCATAGTTAATCTGCAACTTAGAGCTGAATGTATAGTCTGAAATTTATGAGGCAGATTTTGGCCCTGTCAGCTGATGGATAGAAGAGTGAGTGTGCACTTGCCAGAAGAGTGAGTGTTCACAGTTGTTTTCTCTATGGATTTATTCAGCACCATTTGTCATGAATTAATGATCAATTGTTAATTCAATATTCACTTTTCCAGCTGCATGATTAGATACAGAAATCTAAAATAATAAGTCACATGCCATTGTTTCCATTGCCAATAAGATGAGTCTAACTTGAATAATATTTGAACAGCTCAAATAATTCAAATGAGCTCATGGAAATCGAATTTAAAATATTTCCTGTGCATCTTCACATGTACAAGCTTAACAACTTGTTTTTTTCACATAGTCATGACTGTGTTAATACGAAGGAATAATTGTATGTGCAATGAAAACTAGTAATTGTGCTCAATATTTTCCAGTGTTCACCTTCCACCAAGAAATGTCACAAATTAAATACTTTATTTAAAATCTCCCTCTAAGAAGAGGCAGGTAATCAAGACTCTGCTGTGATTTTTGTGATCAGCTTTTCATGCTGGAGTAAGCTAAACCAAGACCCTGTTCCACACTGTGGGAGTGCTTTGAGATCAGGATGAAAGACTGATAGTCTTTGTGCCAAAGAAGAGTCAATATAATGGATTTTACTTGAAAGTGGATTTGGCACGTACTGAGAGCATACACAGGCAGCTCCAGTTCTGAATGTTTTTAAATTGAAAAAGTTGAGATTTAGATGTTTAAGTCAGCTGCTACACCGTGTTTGTTGTTGTTATTCTAACTTTGTTGTGAACTAAAGAACATTTGGGGTCTAAAATCAGTAATGGAAGTGGTGTTGAGTGGTGATAGTGCTGTTGTGTACCGTGCTGTGTACGACCCCCAGGGAGATCAGCCAGTCAAGAGCGTTCTGAAGGGACAGTGCAGCAAAGCCCCGTAGGCTTGTCACCTCAAAGAAATGCCGAAAGAGAGATTCCTGGACTATGCAGACCTTGTTACCCAGCAGCATTCAGCTCGCTCTGTCTGCCCATAGTGTGATCTAGCAACCTGAAGTAACAAGTTGCAAGACAAATACATGGGTAACAGTGCTTGCTACCTACCTTTGAATACTCTTTAAAATAACTGCTTCAGAACCAGAATCAACAGGAATGCAAACCTAGCTGACAGAAAGAATTGGATGTAAATGATGGCTTAGTATAATTGATGCCTACCTGCCTACTGTAAAAGGCTTGTAAAACACATGCGTCTTGCTTTGATTTGGTATTTTGTGGTAGAGTTGTAAATGACGTGTAGCTAAGATTAGATAGGAGAATCTTGCAACCTGATTTGCAGTTCCTAACAACTGCCTGTGCGGTGACAGTCGTAGCTGTGTAATTTGCCGAGAGCCTTCTTCAGGTGCAAGACGTCCTCGGCAGGCCCAGCTAGCCAGCTCTTTCTCAGACATGCAGCGAAGGGGAAAAAAGTTAAATTGGGACATACTGTGTGCTTTGGTTGTTGCCTGACAAGAGTAATATTGACGTGGCTGGTGTCTAAGGATATAAGGAAAGGAGAATCTCAAAGAAGAGGTAGTATCTTCTATTAGACCAAGTGAAGGAGTTGGAAAAAGCAGCCAAGCTTCTAAGACTAAAGTCTGTGTCTGGGTCCTTGGTTACCCTGCAGGGCCCGCATGCAAACAGCCATTCCAGGAAAGGACAGTGATGATCTGTGCAGCCTCTCATCTTGTTTTGAATTTGATGTTAGTGAAAGGTCAGATCTGCCTGTGTTTGTGTCACTGCTTGTGTTTACATCAGTCCAAGCAGAACCAGCATAAATCTACTGTTTTATGCAACTTTTCACCGAACTAGGGATCTGGATACGTACATGGCAACAGTGAATCAAGCCCTGTATATAAAATTCTTGTTACCTTACCTTCATGACTTTGAGGTACAATGTCTTGTTGTGAAACCTCAGCGTGATCTTTCATCTAAGTTACCCCTGCTTGTTTTATGTTTGGTTTGGCTCTCACAAGGTGCTAATAACTCTAATTATTAAGTAAGTTTTATTCAGCTTTGAATAAATGTGTATGCTTTGCTTGCTGGGGGAAAAAAAAATCACCACTACCAGCAAAGAGCAAGTTATTTTCTATTACAAATCAGTGTAAATAATGTCTGTGTTCTGGAGTCCTTGGGGGGATTATAGGATTGGGTCTCTCTGTGTACGCCGCTGTATCTCTATTTGCTGTATTTTGTCCTGTCATCTTGATCTCATATATTAACACTGATGTACAGCACACACAGAAATATCACTTTTCTGTGACTTTTAACTGTTCTATTTGGGGCTGTGTAATTTCTCTGAAACATACCCTGATAGATTCACACATAAGCATTTGAAGGGAAGAGTGGAAGTCATTTCAGTTGGGTGGAGCGGTATTATGCTGAATTGGATTTTCAAAACAACTACTTGTTTGGTTTGGGAGGGGGTTTTTTTGTTGTTGTTGTTATGTTGGGGTTTTTTTTCTTCCTTCTACTGTGCTTGCAATTTTCAGACAATTTGCAGACATATGGCTCTGAAAAGGATTGTTCGCACAGTTCCAGCTCATGTTGTCATTTAGTGGCTGGATTCAGTAAATTACACAACCAAGTTTCATAGACTATCAGTAAAATGCTGGCCACTTAGGATTATTTGGTGTGTTTGGATTCAGATAATAGTTACTTTTTACTAGCTGTTTCATACAAACTCACAAGAGAACTAACCTCTGTGACATGAGAAACAGCAGTTTCATGCTATTCTGATCTAAAATGTTGGGAAAGGTAATGCATTTACATACACTAGGGCTTCCTGTAAGATATTGTGGATAGTGATATGTGATTACTGGCATTCTTTGAAGCAATCAGGCTTAAACTTCTTTCAGCAAAGAAAACAAAAAACAAGCTTAGTGGAAATGGAACAAGAATCTGAAATATAAAGAGGAAAAAATCTCTAAGGAAGTACACTTTCTAAAGATCTTTCATGTTTACATTTCTTTTTTCCTTACTGTGAATAGAGCAGCGTGAATGCAGTAACAGCAGGGCTCGTTTGAAACTTGTCTCGGGGAGTTCTGCGCATGCAAGGCACACAGAATTTACCTTTTAAAGTAGGCTTGTTTCTTCAAGGTACCGAATTCCTTACACTTTTATTCAAGTCATTCCTCGCAGAAGCTCTCAAAAATCGTTAGGATCCTGGGTGGGGAGAGTTGCATATATAGTACCTTTCAGAATGCAAATTCACTCTTGGTTTATACCTGGCACATTTGGACTGCAGAGAATTAAACTGGAGGTTTTGGTCAGTAACTGCCACATGTGCTGTACTGTTATGATAATTAAATGATGTTTGGACTATAACAAGTAAATGAGTTTCATCTATTTAAGAAATTACTGACACTCAGCTGGGAATTTCATCTTCACTCCCCCCCCGCCTCCCCCCAGCTGATATGGGATAATTGACCATGAATAAATTCTTAGTTTATTACAGTATAAGATTATACTTTATAGATTAAGCCATTTTTAATGGAGATGTTTTCAGTTTACACAATTCAGACAAAATAAATGCAGTATTATTTTGTCTCAGTTGAGGATGGGATTATTTTCAGCCAGGGCATTCTTAAACTTCCTGACTTGGTCATTTCTATGTGCCTGGTCATTCCTGTAGAAAGTTTCTGTAGACATTTTTAGACAGCAGTATTACATCTGTGGCAATTTCGGTCTGGCAGATGCTGGAGCAACCTACTTGTTTCTTCTTCTTTTTTCCTCTCTTTTTTTTTCTTCTTTATTTTCTCTCAGCTAACATTAGCTGTTTATCCAAGAGTCCTGCTAGGTCTTCCAGTCTTTCTTGCAAAAGCGGGTGGAATAGCCTGGTACAGAGCCACTCAGGGCTCTTCTGTGATGACCCTTTTGCCAAGTGTAATGGCAGTGTAATGGTTACTACCTAGAGATTGGCTTATCTTCTAATCAACATACAAGACTTCCTGTCATGACTGCCTCTTCTGACCATGTCAGAAAGGAAAGAGGGTTGTTGGGAACAACTTGTGAGCCACCAGAGTAAATTGGATATGTCACCATCCTGCTGTCTGCCATCTGGAAGGCTTTAGGAAAGTGAATGGCAGAGGGTCAGAGCGCTGTCCTAGCAGGCCAGATGTAACCCATGGAACCATAAACTGGCTAACATGGCTTGAAGGCAGCAGGTCTGCTGGCTGGAGTCATTACAGACTACAGTCTGCAAAGGTTGCACAACCAAATAGTTGTGTTATGTGTGGTCAGCGTTCTGGTGTTTGTATCTGAGTTTTGCCTAATATAAATAGTTTGAAAAAGATCAAAAAATGTCTCAGAGAATTGTAATAACAACTCACGATTTCATAACTCTTTGCTGGTTTTGTTGTCATCTTCTATATGAATCGTCTGTGCCTGCCTGCCAATTTATATAATTCTTGCTGCAGACGTAAAATTTTGAACCAAATCACTGTCCTTGTTCTGTTGTGCTTTAATTTACCTGTCACTTAACTGACTTTGCAGCTTGATATTTTATGTATCTAGTCATTTTCCAGGTTTCACCAAATTTGTTGTTCCAGAAATACTGCACTTGGAATATCACACCTCAAATGTGTATGCTTTGTGTTTTATAGTCATATTGTGTTTTCTAATGCTTACACAGGAAAATATTCAACTCTTGTCTCTTTAGCTTTCTATTTTCACTTGCTTTTACCCTTTCTAGAAAGCTTTTGCACACTTACAGGTATTATGAGACTGATTCTCCCATTGCATTACTTCAGTTCTACATGTGTTTAATACTCTGGATTAAAATGGAGCACTATCAGCAGAGCAGCGAGCTGTTGGACTCAGGATCTGCCCGTCATTTTAGGGGCAGCATTTTAGCACAGATTTGTACTTGAGAGTCTTCCTTCTCATCTTCTTTAAATGCGTGCAGGTGAAATTAGTTATCAGTCTTTCAAATTAAATTCCGTACATGGAGTCACCTATTTAAGGTAGTGGCAATTTTATATGTTCTATCAAATATGCAATTTAACCTTCTGTAGCTAATGAGACCTACCTCTCCTCAAGTTTTCAATGACAGGCATTTCTGGGGACTGGTCAATACACGTTGCCATTCAGAGGGACCTAGACAGGCTGGAAGAACGGGCAGACAGGAACCTTACAAAATTCACCAAGGACTGATGCAAAGGCTGCACCTGGGAGGGAAGAACCCCTTGCAATGGTACAAGCTTGGCTGGGGAGCGGCTCAGCTGAACGGCAACTGGCAGCAACCTGAACATGAGCCAGCAGCATAGCCTGGCAGCAAAGGAGGCCGGCAGCAACCTGGGCTGTAGGAACAGGAGCACAGCCAGTACATTAAGGAAAGCGATTATCCACCTTTTACTCACATGTTGGTAGGCCATGCCTAGATTACTGTGCCATTTTGTCCCCCACCCCTACAGACACCCAGTAGAAGAAAGACATTGATTAACCTGAGTGAACTCAGCAGAGGGCTGCCAAGCTGGTCAAGGGGCAGGAGCACATGCCCTACGTGGAGAGACTGAAAGCAGTGGGCTTGTTTAGCCTGGAGAAGGGAAGGTCTAGAGGGGACCCAGTAGCAGCCTGCCAATGCTTAGGAGTGTCTTCACAGTGGTGCATGGTGGGGAGACACAATGGGCAGAGTGGCTCTGACTGGATAGAAGGAACATCTTTTTTTTTTTTTTTTACTGTTGGGACAGTCAAACATAGAAACAGGCTGCGCAGAGAGGTTGTGTAGTCTCCATCCTGAGAGTCTTTCAAGACATGAGTAGGTTAAATGCTGAGTAATCTGGACTGATCTCATAGCTGGTTCTCCTTTGAACAGGAGTTTGGATTAGGCACCTCCTGAGATCCCTTCCAGCCTGGATTTTCCTATGATACTATAAAATGTAACTGTCACTTTAAAAAAAAAAAAAATCTAATCTCTTTAAATATTCCTAGGAAAAAAGATATGAAAGTATGTATATTTAGTGAGAAATGTAGTGTCTGTAATTCTTGCAGCAGAAACGTATCACCTTGCAACATGTCAAGGAAAGAACAACTTAAGTCCATTTAGGCTCTTAAAATAAAGATAAGTTGCATTTCAATGACCAATATTAGTTCAGATAAAATGAATTATGTATACCTATATTTCTGTTACATTTAGTAAAACGATTCTTTAGAAAAAATGTTGGAACATTTTTTAAAACATATAGGCAATCTCAGTGCACTTGCTGATACTTTTACTTATTTTAATATGATACTTTGAAAATCTTTATAGGGTCTTAGAAGTGTGGACATTTCTAATAAATGCATATAGTATAAATCCATTAAATACCATTGTATTTGAGTGAAAGATATAAAAAGCAGCAATAAGGCAGCCCTCCTCTGGACATCAGGAAAGAGCCCAAGTATAGCCTAAAGCAGTTAGTGTAACATGCTTGTAGAGGTTGATGAAGCCACCCTTTACAAAATGACACTGCCCAGAAGCATGATCTGGGGTGAATTGTTTGAGTGATCACACAAAGCAGAGAATTGTTTGAACCGGTGTTTGTTTCTGGTATTTATACAGTACTGATTTTCCACTGAGACTCTTCCAACTAATATGCCTATACTTACGATGTGACTGCAAAAAAGATGTCAAATTCTTCTATTTTAGAAGAGTAGTAATTTACTGGTGCAAATGATAACAAAATAAAGAATTATTATGTATGGAATGGAGTGCTACCCAGAATAATTCTCTTCCATGCAGGATCAATTTCCCCTTCTGCTTTGGAGCTGAGGTGTATAGGTCCTGATCTGCATAAACATGAATATTTGGTTGAAATCACATTTCCAAGAATCATGTCATAATAAGCAAGAAAGTGAACCAACTACATTTTACAAGATAAAAGTCTTCTGACTTATGTGGATGTTACTCTAATTATTGAATATACTTGAAAATATTTCCATTAACAGTAAGCTATTGCACCATGTTATTTTCTTTTAAAAAGTGCATCAAGGAGATATACTCCATGAGTGATATGAGTACCACTTGTTCCCCGCAATAAGAAAACCACAGGAGAAATTTTCACTTCATATACTATTTCTATCCCTAAAATTTTAAGCCACTCTTCCATCATCTTCCTTTTATATTTTATTGTAACTTGCAAACCTGTAATAGGTTCACCTTGAGTGCTCTGTTCTGTCTTAACAGCTGATGCTTAACCTTTGTCCTAGCTGACTATTCAGTGTCTAATTAGCTTGGTCTTTAAAACAAAACAAAAAAAAAAGCTCTATCAAGCATGTTATAAAATCCCTCCTACTCCCTTATCATTCTTTCTCCCCAGCTTCCTCATTTTGGTGCCTGAAATTATTCTGTATTACTCCCTTTTTTGTATTACTCTTCACAGAATCCTTTCTGATCTCCTTGTTACCACAGTTTTCTTTGTTACTTTATTATACACACGATTATCTTTTCCTGCAATTACAATATTGGGGCTTCTTCTGTTGCTGGCTTTTTGTGATTGAGTATCATACTTGTCATTTGTAAGCTTCTATAATTATTAGCCATTCCAGAGTGTTTCATTTGCTCCCTAATTTTGTTGACTAGTTTTTCAGCAATGTAGAGAGTTCTTGTTTACTGTCGCTTCATTAGTTCTGAAACCTTTCCAATTTTGAAATCTATGATTTGTATTGTGTCAAGGCTACTAGTGCTTGCTGTACTTACCCCTTAGCTTTCACATTCTGCAATCACAGCAGCATAAATACCCTCTGTCATTTGCATGACTTAATGTGAACCTGTAGCTATAGTGGTATTTACGCAACTGCCATTCCTTGGTGACTATCTACTGTGTTCCCTTTTTATTTTATTTTACCTTGTCCTCATGCTCTTGAGATAACTTGAATTTGCGAATTAGGTGGGAGAATCTCAGAATTCTGTCTATGGATGACTTGTGCCACGGTCCTCTTCCTTTTTCCTAAAGCAAATGTTTTAAACTAGCAAAAGCATAGCTTTCACTCTGTCACAGTCTAAAATTAGGTTTTATTTTCTTGATATGTCACATATTGCAGCATAGTGCTCAAACCACTGTTTGGCTTTGTGCTGTTGCTCTGTTTATAGAGGTTTTAGAAGGGAAGCAGCAGATTCAGAAATAAGATAAACAAAAGCTCAGACCTTGCCATAGGCTTACTGATTATTTAAAACGGACAAGGAGAGGTCAGCGGTTTTAAGGTTCAAGAAATTCTTTGACTAGATTTTTGCCTATCATGGAAGCCTTATGTTTGTTTCAAAGATGAATCAGTTTAAAAGCATTTTTCTTCTTGTGTATATGCAGGAAAGGAAAAAGGATACTCAGAGTCCTGAACTGGCCCAGGTCAGTTCTCTCTCATACTCACAGTGCTCTATACTTGAGAGAGATATATATATAATATGACGTTTGTGTTTGTCAGTAGTTTTTGTTTCCCTGCTCCATTTTTACCACGTTTTCCCCAATAGATATTTTCAGCCTCTCTTCTTTAATGATATTATCTCTAGTAAAAAAGAAATATATCAAGAGTTGACATTTCAAACCCACAATAATCAAGTGGATTTGAAATTAGAGAACAGTTGAATTTACTTTCCTTTACCTTTAGGCTGTGCTCAGTTCACTCGTATGGATGAGATCATGGTAGCATTCCAGTCTCGGTCCTTGTGTGTGTAGAGCCCTCTCCTCCAGGTGCTGTTGCAGCATCCAAAGAAGCTGGTTTGCTCCAGGAGGGTTTCTGATGGGTCATTTCTGTTGTATGTGCATCACACTTGTAGCCCCTTTAACGAGTCTATAGTACAGAACTGCAAAATAATAAAACATTGTGTCAAAAGTAATGGTAATCTCACATTAATCACTAACACAATCCCACTCTCTTGATAGTCTAAATGTGTTCTGTTCTGCTAGATCTTTGTTAGAACTTTTTGAATCTTATTTAAACAGCTTGATACTGTATCAGAGAAGCACATATCTCCAAATGCATTCTCCTTTGATTGCTCTCACTTTTCTGTAGTGTGTGACATGATGTGTTACGAGATTGTACCTGGGGGGGAGATATTGTTCCTTATAGCCACCATATAGCTTAGTGAAGGTCACATGCAGAGAGGTATTGGGCTACCTACATTTAAGATTTGTGCCTACTTAGCATCTTTCTAGGTTTTTTTTCTGTGCTTGCTACAGGAAACTTTTCTCAATTTTTCAGCTGTCATAATCAATTTTTTGGTCAGTCTTAAAGTGTTGGTTTGTTTTTTTTTTAATTTTAATGCACAAACATTTACAGTTCTCTGTAGTCTGTTTCTTATTTAGTTCATAACTGAATACTTGGCAAAACCAGTAATTTTAGTAACCTGAACAAGGATAAAGAAAACATCAGAAACTTGCAATGTGGCAGTTATTTTGCATGAAAGAATTAGTAAATGAGCACAGAAGTGAAAGAGGATGCTCATCTATTATCTGCTTTGTGCTGCTGCAAGTCAGCCTAGTTTGTACAGCTCCCATCTCCTGAAATATTGTTATTCTGTTGCTATCCTGTCTGATTCTTCTTTTTTTCCCTGTGCATAATTATCTCATAGTATCCAGTATTCCATCTCTTTGCTCTTTCTTGCATGCAGAACATGTTTCCCACAATCTGTTCACTTCTCCCTGAGTGTCTTTCTTAAAGGAATCAGTTTACATTGACACTGAGTAGACAGGAGAAGAGTCCTGCTGGGTGCCCTCGCTATAACCTGATTTCCTCCCTATTTGTTCCATGGGAAATGGTTACCTGCAGTGTTTAAACACACTTTTAGACTGCTGATTCAGAATTAAACAACTTAAAAAGCATACAGAAATGAGATTTGCAGGATCATTTGGAACGTTAAGGCTGTTGCTGAAAGCATTTTCAGACAGCAGCAATCGTAGTTATTCTGACAGAGTGGCAGAAAGTTCGGAACAGAGAAATTAAATTCTTGGTTTTCCTAGTCATGCCTTAGTATTGCCTCTCTGTGTGTATTAAAATTGAATTAATTATACCTCTGTCTCCTGCCAGTTGTCTTTTGTCAAGCTTCAGTATATTTTGCTTGACCAGATGGTTTCAGATATTAATTTAAAACATTTCTCAGGATCTGGACATCTCAGTGTTTTTTGCGGGAACTGTGGAGCAGCTTGACAGTTCTGGGTCTAGCTCAGGTAGGCAAAAGTCTTTCTTCAAATGAAAGACAAACAAATAAGCAAAAAGGCCCCCACTAACTGGCATTTAGCAGCCTGTGAGAAAATATTTTGGACTTCCTTTGTCAATCCTGAAAGAAAGCTATATACCCAAATGATTTACTGTTGATGTTAATCTGCATTTAGGTTAACAGTCACTTCAGGATTTTTTTTTGGCAAACCTGGTGTGCTGTGGTCTTTGAAATAATGGTTAGTTCATCCCACCATAGAATAGGACTGTACTACAGAGGTGTAGTGAATTATTTTTGTCCAAATTATAATTTAATTTAAGATTTTGAAATATCTCAGGATGAAAGGTACGACACAAATATAAAATATTGTGTGCTCTTATAAATCTTACCTACTGTAGCTGGGGTATCAGAGAAAGCCCTAGAAAAATAGAAGAGTTCAGTTAGGCAGGAGGAGAAGCTTTAGAAATGTGTCATTTTGGCAGGATAAATCGATTGTGAGTGCTCACTTACAGAAGTGGTGAGAACTTCTCTGGATTTGTATTATTTAATGAACTAGCATATTTGCCTAATCAGTGATGTCAGGACTGTGTTCCTTGTGCAAGGTGTAAATATACATCAGGAATGACTCCTGTCAATAATCTCGTTTTGAATGAGGTATACACACATTACTGAGACATAGTTAAATGGCCCTTCCAGCTCTGATATGTCCTATTTAAATCCCCACAAGTACAGCAGAAGTCAAAATGGATCCAAAAGCAAACTGACAGAGAGGAGAAACAGAGTTGCAGCTCTCTCTTTAATGTTGAAGAACAGATATTTGCCTGGACATGTACTTGACCTGTTTGTTCGGCTGAAAAGCAACCAGTGCTTTATCCAATAAGGTATTACAGCTTTATTTCAAGAGAGCTATTTATCAAAACCGATGGACTCTGTAATCCATCTAGTTTTCAGCATCCTGACATTTTGGTACCTTCCGCTGATTCTCAGTGCTTATTTGTCACTCATTTAGGACTTGGGTCCTGATCCTTACAGCCATCAGCTCTTCTGCTACTATTTCGCTACTGCATGATTTCCTTATATGGCCCACCAAGGTTTCTGTGCTTTTTTTTTTTTTAAAAAGCTCATAAAGTCAACATGGAATGTATTGGAACCAGCAAGAGCAAGCCTGTCTACCTCTTCCTTTGCATCAAATACGTCCCAAGCAGGTCTTATTAACTTGAGCGTAATGTCATTGTTATGTGGCTTTTCCTCAGCTCACAACCAGTAAGCTCCCATCCCTTTGCAAAAGACTCTGCAGACATATCTAACTACAACTTTATGGGGGTATTTAGCCGTACAGATTTGAAGCTCTGTGGTGCCATTTGGCACAGCTCTTCCTCCCCATGAAGGTTTCCAACTCTAATTAGGACTATACGTACTTGTGCTTGAGACTGCACAGCAGAATGGAAAGATGAGGGAGGAAAACAAAGATCACAGGAAAATAATATCCCTGCTTCTTTCTCTCTCTTTATTTGAATCCATTAAATTTTCAGTGTTTTCAGAGACTTGATCATATTTTGGTCCTCTTACGCTGTCTTGAATTCTAGGCCTCTCTATGCTTTTACTGCCTTTCAGAAAATTGAATTCCTGGAAGGAAATTTTGATAGCATTAAAAGCACCCACAGAGGGAATGGGTTTGTGCATCTGTTCTCTACCTTACATATACTGAAAGGCAGGAAGCTCTTCACTTGCAAAAGCTACTTTTTCAGATAAATTTCACAATAAACAGTACATCTCATATAGTGAATACTAGTGCAAATATCTGTCTGAAGTATTCTGTGCAGGCATTACATCTCTGAAAGCTGTTGTGCATTATGTATCCAGAGTCTTTGTCATGCATTTGGGAGGGGCAGACATACAGCTGATGTACAGTTCAATCTACGTACCTTCATAAGACAGGGAAACTTCATTTAGGACTTTTCAGACATACATGCTTTCACAGGAAAAATGTGCTATTATTGTAATATATGTCAGAAATAGCTGCATTGTCAAGCTATCATTGTTCACCTATAACAAAGGGATTTTGAGGAACTGAGGATGAATTCTGAATGTGAAGAAGCAGCTGAACATTAGAATGAAATAAAAGAGAAGCTTTTCTCCAGATTCTTCAATTTGTTTACATATCAAAAATAGGGATTTCTCAGTGCAAATTACTGAAATAATCTTACAGAGAATAATACAAAAATTTGCAAGTGATACTGTTTGGGATAAATTGTGTATCTAAACTAGCATGTGTATCTGAACACTAAGAAAGTCCCCTTTGAGTTTGTTATACTTGCCTTGGATTTCATATAGTAGTCTCAACATACAGCATTTACAGGATTTGGCCATTTGTGGCCCTTTAAACTGATTCAGAAGGATCCTCCCAAATGATACCAATTTTTGCCCCTTGGACTCTGTAAAGTATTCTTGCTAGTATAATAAATCTCCCTGCTAAAAAAGTGTATGTACTGTAAGGAGGAGTAAGCAAGATATTCAGGAAATGGTGGTTGCAGTCAGCCTGTCTGCCAAAACAGACCAGAGCAAAAAAACTCCAATGGTAAAAAGGAAGGATGTTCCAGACTTCTGTGAGATGGTTTATTGTCTGGAACTTCTGTATAGGTGTTCCTGTGGATTCAGGAATTTATTTATAAACTAGAACTGTATTTTTGTCTTGGGAAACTCAAACTGGCAGAACATTCTGCAGAGTAGAGAGATTATAGAGTGGTGACTAATCAGTTATTTATTAGAATTTTGGAATTCCATCATTATTTTTATTCCTTGGAACTTTGGAAACAAATAATTTCCATATGGTTTCACCACTACTTGTTTTGATATAGAATAATTGACCCTTGAGATATTCATTCTCATTTATTTTATGTAGAAGAAGAGTAACACATTGTATCACAAAATAACCTAGACAAAACCAGGATTTAAAACAGACTTTGTAAGCAAATGAGAGTTTGAGTCAGATCTAGAAGAAATGGAAATTAGTTCTTTATATCTGCAACATAAAGACATTCCTGGAAAGTGGAAAATTACCATCCTTTGGAAGTCATTCAGCACACAGTTGAATCTGGCCCTCTCTCAACCTAACTCTATTACGCCGTTTTAGATCTGCGTCCTACGGGATGTATGGGCTACTACAAATTTTACACATACCAATCCCAACAGTCTCCCTCTGAGCATGCCAGAAGTACACAGTATGTGCAGATGAAATGCCAGGACTAAACTTTGAAAGTAAAAAATGTGAATAAATAAAAACAAAGCCTAGCACCGAACATAAATAAAATAATAGATAAAAATAAGTAAAAATAGACTTCAAAAATGTGTCAGATAATACTCTGGTGCTATGCAGTTATCCAGGGATCTAACACATTTTGACAGAGTGTATCAGTCTATGTACGCAAAGCCAAACATTTTATTAAAACAAAATAAATCAGTTTTTAAAACATGCTATGTATTCTGTTCCCTGAAGAACCCTTTGAGAATGATGTTCACTGAATTTCTGTGCAAGCTGATGAATGATTGGAGCTGACAAAGCAGAAATACTATTTTCAACAGGTTAGGCTTAGTTTGATCAACAATGTACTCCAGTACACCACTTCTATAACAATGCATATATCTTCATATGTCAAACAACTGCATATTTGTGTATTATAAAGGGAAGTGCCGTATGGTGGGTTTAATGAAGTATTGTATTAGTATTTATATATATATGTTTTTACTATATGAAAATCACAGAGAAGAGAAACTCAGCAAAATGCCCATTAAAGAGACAGATTTTAGGCTTTATGAACGGACCCCAAGACACATATTCAAGGAGGAAAATGGTGTCAGTTATCAAGTGGGGGAATATTCTACACTGTCAGGCATTGACAAAGCAAGTTGCTGTTTCAGCGTGTTTATCTCAACAAGTTGTCGGTGTGCAATGCATACACTTTTGTCCCTGGTGTGAATATTGCTATAAAAGACAACATGGAGGCCTAAATGTTATTCATTGCTATTTGTGCTTCTTGCTGCTGAGCTCTCCATGGATATATGCATGCTGATTCTTACATCTTTGCTGAGTGTAAGCTCGACTGAAAGAATATTCAGAATATTAAGACTCCTAATGCTTTCTCCAGTTTCCCTTCCAAAAGTGCCTGTGGCAGCAGAATGCTGTTGGAGAGCCCATGCCAAGTGGAGAGCCCAGACACCACAGGTACTTGGACATCAAGCTGTGCAGAAGTTTCTTACACATGACACAGTAACTAGTGGCTGTGAAATACTAAGGAAAAGGCATTTGAACCAAATATGCATTCCTCTGCTCTCTTGGTACCAAAACAGTTGTAATAGTGGTTTGAAGTAGTCTGACCTGGTACTGAAGAGAAGGGGACTGACTACATACCTGAGCAATATTGAGTTCTCAGATGAGAAATAGCAGCTGAGCATGTTAGAGAAATATCTTGAGCCCATTCAAACCTTTTGTTGCTGCAATCAGTGCTGTGCAGTGAAAACAAGATTTTAGAGTAAAATTATCGTTAGATAGGCAATTCTGGTGATGAATGTGTTCAGAAGTCTTTGTTCTGCTGCAAACAGCAGTGACTGATTGCAGGTGGACTAGGCTGTGACTATTCCTCATAAATACTAAAATACATTCTTTTCTGAAGTTCAAGGAAGTAGGTAGTGCAGGACTGTTTGTATCAGTGAGGTTCCAATCATCTTATTCTCTAAATAAACTATTCCATTTATAGACATGGAAAACAAAGTTTTGCAAACAAGAGATGTATAGATATGCATCTAAAAGCTTGCATTCATGTTCAACCTTTAGGACTTCCTCCTCCATTTATTTTGGGATCCGTGTGATTATCTCTTCAGACCTTGTTTGATATAATACTGTGGTCTGCAGCAGCTGCTATAGAAGCATTTCCCCAGTGTTAATTTTACTGTATAAAATAAGCTCTGGCAATGTGGTGACTAGTTAATTGAACTATATAACCCTTTCTGGAATTTGTGACTCCAAGCCACTGAACAATATAATTCATCTCAAACTTTTTATTAAAGTCCTCAGTGAAATTGTAAGGCTATAGTGGTATATTAGAATGCAGAGAGTACTGTGTGTAACCAAGAAAGCCACCTCTCCAGTGGGCCTTTAATAAAATAAACGTTTTCTGATGGTGCAGTACTTATTTTTAGCTTATTCCTGTTTCAGCTCAGAAATATTGCATCTAGAACAATTCAGAAAGCTGTAAAATGTATTCGAGCAGAGGAGAAGGAGGAGTAGAAGGGAAAAGGTCATGAAGAGATTTAAATGTTAAAGTAAAAATTTAGAAATCAACATGATTGTTGCATAGCATGACATTGTGATCAGCAGAGTACAGTGGAAATACTGAATTTAGAAAGAATAAACTGCCTAACAGCATGCTCCCGAACCATTTGTTATTTCCTAATTAAAGCTTGTGAAAGGGCAGTTTATAGACAATTATAATAAGCTCAGTGTGGGAGATGTCAGAGTGTAAATCAGACTCTCTACAGCAGTGGAGCTTTAAACACCTCTAATGACAAGTGGTGGTAGGTAGATGATACAAAAAGACTGTTTTGACAACATGATTGATTGAGATCTTGAAATATATAAGCAAACAAAAAGTGTGAATCCAGCAGGAAACCAAAATTGCATGCTGTACAGCATATAAAGTACAAAGAGAGGGAGGGGAGGCTTGTGGCAATGAAAGTTTAAAGTCTTATTTGAAAATAAAAAGTCATACTTAAGCAAACAAGCGATCGCTATTCAAGTCAGGATTTATCTTAAAAATATAAAAGCAGTTGTATCAAAGGGTACACCTTGCATCTTGAGATACCACAGTATCTTCTCTCACTCAGTTTAAGGGCACTCACTTCCAGCATAGAACTTGTCATTCCCTCTGCAGCACACACCTATGTGCTTTACTGCACCTGGTTTAACACATACTATATTTCCTCAGGTGTCTCCTTCCCCTGTGTATCTGTCCGTCCTCTTTTGTCCAAGCCTAATCTCTCTCTTACACTAGGGAATCTGAGAACCAAAGATGGTCATTTAATCTCTTTTAGGAAGTGGAGCCGTGGGAGACCATTGCAGTTATCAGTGTTACTTACTCATACCTAACTTTTTGTAACGTTAATGCGTACAGGTAGGACTTTCACATGCATCCATTTTTGACTGGTCTGTGTTTTCCAGTTGATTAAAATGGGAGCACAAATAGGTCAATGTTAAGTGCTTTTTCATATACTCCCTTCTGTGGAGGCATGGCCAAGTACATTCTGTGGCAAGCTGCTTAGTTCAGCACATGGTTCCAAAAAGTCACTGGGGACAGAAGGGTAAGAGCAGGGCATTTTAGATTACTTCCAGTTTCATTTTGACCTTTGAGAGATTTGAGAAGCAGACACAGCAGAACGATTGGGTTCTCTACATTCGTGTCGCTCAGCACATTAGCACAATACCTGTATAATTAGTAGAAGAGCCTCTGTCAGTGGTGGGGGGGGCGTGTGTGATTCTGTTAAGGTTTTCCCTTGTGTTCTGTTTGCCACTTCAATATCTGTTTTGTCTTTATCCCACCAATACGTTTAGTAATCTTAACAGATCCTTGTTCTCCTGCCTTTGCTGCATGAGTCATTGGAATAGTTTGTGACATCCTGTGCAGAGCATTGGATGAATCAAGAAACATGCTTCTTGCTACACCTGTACATGGCCTGACAGTTAAGGTATTAACAAATAACATTTCTGTAGCACCCCAAAACTGATACATGGCTGTTGGGATGCAAGGCTTTTATCACCTATGTCTGTCATACTAGTTACAAGCCACTAGTAAAGTTCTTGTCAGACACTTCGTGTTTGATGTTGTATTCTGTATTCTTTACTCTGCCAAAGTCTTATCCATATCTTCTTTTTCTGCTAACCTAGAACAAAATTTTAAAGGGATACTGGTAAGGGATACCTGAAGGATTGATTCTCATTAAGGATGGGTTCAAAGCCAGAAGCTTTGAGTGTGCAGGAATTGAGCTCTGAATACACATTTTGTGAACTACATCTCACTGGAAGCTTCTCTAGATTCTCCACATTTGTTCCTGAAATCAAACCCATGTGTCTTAGGTAGGTTTGGAAAAGTGCTATCCACTGTGGCTGTCTGAAAGGAGCATAGAGAAGGAGCTGGCAGTACCTGACTTTCCTAAGGGTGTATTTGTTGACCTGCTTCTGTTTCCCAAATGCTAATGTTTTATTTGCATTTATAAAAGGCTAGCAGAATAGAAGTTATGCAAATTTAGATTTATTTAGAGGCAGTTGACTGAAATACAAAATTGATAAGAACTGATTAGCACTTTCATTGCTACAGTATCAGATCATTCCCTACCTTCTGCCATTCCACAGTACAGCATCAAGGATTCAGCCACTGAAATAAAGGTGAGCAATTGTATACTAGAAAATAGCTTGTTTATGCAATATTCACAATCTGGAATGAACTAAAACAAAGGGTGATGAAGGCAAGTGTTGTCAGGGGATTTCAGAAAGGAGGGGTTTTTTTTGCAGCTATTGTCCAGTCTAGGGTAAATACAGGAGTAAAATATTGCAGCTGACCAAGGATCAAGGTGGAATTTATACCTGCCCATCTGCTGTAGAGCCTGTGGCTGTGTATGATAGATGGATGGGGAGTTTGGTTTTGCCTTTTTCAGATCCATATGCACATGAAATTAGTGAGCGGGTACTACCTGTTGCACCCAGCCATGTGCTGGTTTCTGCAACCTGATAGTCTGAGGCAGTTTAACACACTGAATCAGAATGCGAGGAAAGAGCATAGGAAATGATCTTTGTTTTCCTTGTAGCTATTTTTCTGTCCTGTTTGCCTAAGGTGAACCCATACATCAAAGTGGCACAAATGTGGCACCCAAATAGTGTGGTACATTTTAGAGCTCTGCACAATTTTCATGGGGATTAGCAGGTACAGCACAAACGTGCCAGATTACTGAGCATCTTGTAGGTGTTTTGGAGAAGGAGGTGACAGGATGGAAGGTGTTTGATATCAGCCATTTAAGTTGTACTTCCAGCAGCTGAATGAGCTTGCTTGATTTTTATTTCTAACTGTTAATACCTTTTCTCTCCTCATCCCTCACAAATCCCTCCACATCCCCATCCCCAACATTGCAGTAACTCTGGCAAAGGCAGGCTGGTCAGATGATCAGCAGAAGCTGTAGGGACTGAGAGGTACAAAAGGGGCCTTGAACTGTCTGGTTTCTGTGGAAGGGACTGTCTTAGTTCTAGATTAAAACCTGCCAAATGCTTCCCACTGTTCTACACGCTGGCTGAAACAGCTTTCTACACACCTTGGGCTATCTTTGTTTTGGATCTGTGGTTGAATCTGTTAAGCTGTTGAGTTTAGTAAAAAGAGAGAAGTTGTTGAAGAGTTGGTAACTCCACTTAACCTTCTGTGAGATAATGGCCATGGGGTGTCTCGAAGCACCTAGATTGTCCTTCAGATACTGATGAAGTTAGGAAAACAGGATTTTCATTAAATACAGCAGCTGATTTTTCTTTTCAAGAGGGAAGTCTTTTTCATGCTGTGTCATTGTTATTATTAAAGGTTTGACCGTCCTGCAGTGTATGGCTATAATCTCTCAGTGGAGAAAAGTCTGCTTTTCTGCTGTGATATCACTGTGTTCATCCAAGATTTTTTTTTTTTTTTTTGCGCTTTCTACCTCCTGTTCTTTTGCCATTGCTTGCCAGTATTCATAAATATGCGTTATCAGCTGAACCTCTCCACATTTGCCTGGCAGAATGTATCTTTCTTTTCCAAAGGTCTCTATTTAATGTGAACCACGCTCCAATCATTTCTAGCACCTGTTCACTGGTTACATGGTGCATCAACAGCAATTTTAGAATTCTTCAGCAGCATGACAGCTTGAAATTGTCATTTCTTTATGAACGCTAGATGCACTGAAATCATGTTAGTGCAGTTGTCATTTTTCTTTGTACTCAAACATTAGACATGTTTTTGTGAGTTGAGATGGGTGGTGAACAGTTTTTCACTAAGCACCGTGCTCAGTTTCCAGGAAATGAGAAGGGGTCTTTTGCACAGGGCATATGTCAATGGGTACCCATAGAAAGGAGAATGCTTTTTGAAGTGGTAGATATGGACACTTCATCTTAGCACACAGATGATGCTGCCACATGAAGGACTTTTTGAAGCACTTAACTTCATTATAAAAAGTGGAATAACATTATCGTTACTAGCAGGGCTTGAAAGCAAATAATGATTTTGGTTTAATATATGTGGCACTAGGGAGAGAGATTTTCTCTCAAAACTGAAATGAAAGTATAAATTATGTGATACTCATCAGAGGTAGCATTCAAATAATTTTATTGTTTTAACATGTCACATTACAAGTATCTTAATGTAATTAGATGAATGAAGTGTGTATGTTCTCGTGTGTGTGGTCCTAGGGATGATTATGTACCACCATCCTCATGGTTTAGATGGCTCAAAGCTTTAGGTATTGATTTTATATCCAAATGTTCATTGGCACATTCTAGATAATATTGGAAGGGGTTTTGTTTGGTTTCAGCCAATTGTATCGGTAGTTTAAAAAGTCCCCAAAACAGTCCATGATCTCACTGTGTAGAGTGCTACAGGTGCTGGAGCAAAACATTTGTTGAGTGCCCCAGGGATTTACTACCTGTGTATGAGACGACAACTGGCAAATTCTTGGAGATGGGGCAGACAATAAAATGGAAGTGGTTGCTGTGACAGGCATCAAGTTCAGCCACCCAGTTATTGGAACCTTACTAGATTTTCAGTGTACGTTTTAGAAAGGGATGTCTTAAGGGCTAGCTAAATGGCAAAAACTTCCATTCTTTGGTTTGGTCAAGCAGTGCGATGCTCACTGATTTCAGCAGAATCTGCTGCAGGTACAGAGCTCTGCACTGGAATGAAACTAGTAATGACCAGGAGCTGGTACTACAGTGTGTCTGCTCATTCACATACTAGTGAAAACACAGTGTTAGTATTTGCCCTGTGTTTTATGTCAGCAGCAAAATAGAAATGGGATTATCTTCTTGCTTCTATATAGGATTAAATTATGGATATCCATACAGTATTTTGGCAGGAGGCTGTGGCAAATCTAGGCAACTTCCGGACTTTATGGTTTCACTTCTTATAGCTAGAGAATGATAAATTCTAACATTATTTTAACACTTCCCTGATTGTTAGAAATAACTATATAGAATAATTATAAATACTCTTCAGAATACTGATATCAAAATAGTTTCTTGTTTCCATTTTATATCAGGCATGATAAAGAATCAGAGAATGAATTGTGGGGAAGTAAGTGCTTTTGAAGATTGGCTAAGCAGTGGTAGATTCATCAGTGTTGTAATGAGATTAAGATGTGTTACTATTGTGTTTAATTTTTTGGAAAAGTTTTTAGACTTCAGTTCTGTATCTGTACTTAGATTAATAGTACAGTGCCCTGTTTTATATCTACAATACTTAGATCCTGTAGTTACGCAAAAGCTGCATAACATTAATTTAGATTGACTATTGTGCAAGTTAAGTCACTGTCAGTAGTGACTATGTACAAATTAATACACCTCTCTGTGTCAAGGTGATCTGCAGCACAGTCAAGTAGAATCCAAAAATCATCTAAGAAACCATTACATCAGTTTCTTAAGCAGCCAGTTCAGGTCTTAATTCATAGGCCATCACAGTCAGCTTGTAAGGGGACTTCTGCTAGTATGATAATGATAAAAGAATAATTTCTGGTGTTTACAGTTAAATGACTCTGCCTCTAGCTCTCTCTTGACTTTTGTGACATGCATGAATGACATAGCCAATACTCATATTCAGATGAATCCTAAATGACTATCTCTTCCCCTGACCTGTCATCCAGTTTCTTGAACTATCACTTTGAAATCATTTGTTTGCTATTTTGTCACCATCTGAATGTTACCATCTTTATAGCTGATCTTATCACCTACTTCCTCTACCTTTATCTCCACAGTCTTGATCTAGTCATTCCTTACTGTCTATCTTGTAAATATTATGTTAACTTTGACATTTATAATGGTTTGTTTTTCTTTCCTCCATCCATTCTATTCATATCTTAGCCTGGAATCTAGGTATTGACTTAATTATAATCCTCCAGTCGGAGTCTCCTTTGCTACCCCTACGGATGTGCAGAAATTGTTTTGTTTCCATTTCAGTTGTTCTTTCTTCTCTCTGTTCTCACTCCTTCCATAGATTCATCAGTACTGCCCATCAGTGAAAATTGTCTTCTCATTCTTACAACCTTTTGTTGTGCTATTTCACTTGATCTATTCATTCCTCTTCCTAATATGACCTTTATTTCTTTATCTTGATCTGTCTCTGAGATAATTAGTTCATATCTGGAACGATCTTTCTTTCTTGTCTACTGAGAAACTTCTCTGTTTTCATTAAATTCTTCCATAAATTCTGCCTAGAAAATCAGGTCTACTGAAATCAGTAAAGAGACTCGAAGTGACTTTAGGATTTTACAGTGTGTCTTAAGCAGTCTTTTACCTTTCCCTTATCAATAGCCCAGATAGTGTCACTTAAACTGTTGTCCATTATCAAATTGCTTTTTTTTTTTCTGTATACAGTAGATTATAAGGTCTTTGAGGAAGAGTTTCTGTTTCATGCTATTAATGTACAATAAACATGCAGTGGTAAATAAATTTTATTTCATCATGGAAATAGTCTTTCAATGCTGAGGAAGAAGTTATTTAATTATGTTATCTTAACATTTAAATGGACACAAACTGGAGAGAACGAGGAACAGAAGGAAAATATACACGATTGAACATTAATATTTTACTGTAAAAGAATTAAATATCCTAAGGAAATAATGAAAACAAGTTACTTCTTCCAGAGGAGAGTTAGTTTGATGAAATAATAATAAAAATTTAATCTTCCAGTTGAACAAAAACACTCCGCATGTTGTTAAATATGCCTAAATGTGAATTCAATTTTGTTGGGTTGTTGTCTCAGCCAACTGCTGTTTATAGGAATCAATTTGCTACAAATAAAGACCAAGTCATCCCTTCTTTGTGTGATCATCTGTAACTTTTATCACATGATTTTTCTTTTGGATCCTACTGCTGTCCAAGTCCTTGAGGGCAAGACAGAAGTAAATGGCTAAATAGAGTAAATTCATGTGTGAGAATCATTTGTTTGTCTATATGTTCACAGAACATATTGTATTTAAATACTTAGAGATTAAATACGGATTCTTTTTGAGAACTAAACCGGTGCATTTAGGACCATTGTAACCATGGAACAGACACCTTATGGGTCTTAGAGCATTGTTTTATATCTTATTTGTATTTTTCCATCTGCCAGTGCAGCTGTGACAGTGGAGCTGAATGACATTCTTGCACTTTGTGTTCTGCATCTGCTCCATAACTCTGTTTATCTCTAAACCTTTTTGTTCTGTGCCATTCTTCACTCTGTCTGTTCTGCACACTCTTGATCTTTCTTCTGTTTATCATTCCTTGCACTCTAGTATATATTATCATGTACAGTATCCTTCCGAGTTCATTCTTCACATATGCTGAGATTGTTAGAACTGTCTTTTTGCAGTCTTTTGCAACAGACTCACTTCATGCCCTAGACCTTTTATTAAAACTTATCTTTTATTTCTGTTTTGTTGAAGCCATCATTATTCCTTCTAACAAGCACATTTTTGTAGCTAGTACCATTTGACTTCATCTAGCACCCAGGTCATTCTCTCTGTATCCACCATCATCACATCTGTCTGTTAGTAGTCATGGTAAACGTATGATAAATGTTCCTTCTGAAAAATTTTTCATCTGCCTATCCTTTTGTTTTGTTTAAACTGGTGATTTCCCATGCATATCCTTTCATTTTATGTGCCATTACTGCAAGATCTACAGATTGCTATAATGTTCCTGCAAATCTCTGATACGCTGAGTTCATGTCATAATTCCTGGTGCTCCAGCTTGATGCGTTTGTTCCTGTGCCAATCGCATGCTTGTTTTCCCACTCTTTCTGCCGAGTGGTAAATACAGCCTTTGTGTGGCTGGCAGTTACCATCTTGGGATGTGTTTCTTTCCATCCAGTTCATGTGATCGGATACTCACCTAAGAACTTGTCTTTATGAGTATCCCATGTATCTGATCTGAGCTATTCAACAGGTTGTTCTGGTGGTGCTGGCACCAGCGGTTTAGCTTGGTGATGGTTTAAATACAGGAGCTTCACACACTTGAAGAGTGAATTTCATTTTTCACTAAAACTTGTCACTGTCAGCTGTCAGGCTAGATTGGTAGGCTAGTGAAGGCAGGATCAGTGGGCGTAGCTTTGCATGGCAAAGCTCCACAGAATTGCTCGTGAAAGTTCAGCCAGCCACAGGATCAAAAACTAGTAAAATATCCCTTGCAGGTTTGTGCCTTGAGTTTCAGCGTGTGCCCATGCTAAAATTAAGGTTATCATTGAGCCATTCCATTGCTGCATTTGCTATGCTTCAGGGCTGTGTTGCTGTAGAAAGCGTGTAGTGACTGCTGCGCAGCCAGCAGGAACATCCAAATGTGTCAGAATACATGTTCCCGGATTGGGATGTCGGAGGGCAACACTGAACATCCAGTGGCATTTAAGAAGCTGGGCCGGGACTTGGGCTTCTAGGCTTTGAAAAGAAAACCAGTTCCTTACTATTCACCATGCAAAGATAGTCAAAGCAGGCGATCACTTTATACTCATTTATGCGTGATGTATCTCTGTACATCTTTGTAAAGGAATCTTCTAAGAAAATAATGCATGTGGCAAAAAGCCAGCCAGGGGAGCAGCCAGAGGAAAAGTAACTGAAGCGCTTTGATTCCCAGGCATGAATATTCCAAGTAGACAGATACACGTTAACTTTACCTGCCACCTTTAGCACACACATTTTGTTTAAACTTGGTACTGTGCAGAAAACATTAGATGCTTTTGACACTCCTGCTGCCCACATTACTTTTAACAACTCAGCTGTGGAAGCTTTTTCAGAGCCTTGGGGTGTTGTACTTCAGTGTGTTCATTCTTCTCAACTTCTCCTTTTTTTAAACAAGTTTAATGAAACACATATTTAATTAGCAACACACTAATGAATAAATACGAACAGATATGCCCCTGTACACAACGCTATTGAAGAAGAATATCAGGGTGAATATTAAAAATTAAAGCCAACATTACAAAAGGCAAATATGTTGAATAAATAATGGCTGCTACTATTTACAAAGCACGCAAAACAAGAAGGGAACCTCCCTTGTTAAAGATGAGGAGATTGGGGAAAAAAATACAGAAAAACTGGACGTATCTGCAATGGAATTCTATTGTTCACATTTTTTTCTCTCTTTCATTCCATCCCTTTGGGAGATGGCCTAGTACTTTTTATTACAGTTGTGAATGCATCGAGCAACCTGCAATACAGTGGATCACAGCTTAGGCACTGGATGGCAGAGGATGAAAAGGCAGTACTGCTTCCAGTGCATGAGCTGGTTCTTTCAGCCATGTTACAGCTTTGAGCGCATTGCTGGCTTAATTTTTGCAGATGTTTCTGTTCTTAGTAGGTGTACATAGACTTTTAAGAATCTTTGAGACTTTTTGGCAAAGGAGAAAGTACAGGCTCAAGCTATTTTTGTATTGCATTAATAGCTTTGTTCCTTTTAGTTTCACCTGTTTTCAGTATCTTCAATAATTGTCCTAAACTGTGTGTAGTGACACTGTGCACTGAAGGGTGTTTGATTTCATGTGGTTTATAGGTATGACTAAGTTTCAGTGGTAGGTCAGGCAATTTCTTCATTGGGCCAAATTCAGATGTCTTTGTCAAATAAAACTACTCCTGTAATCTCAGTACAGATAAAACAATTATCATTCTGCAACATATAGGCTATAGTTTCTAAAGAATTTTAGAAAACTCCAGAGGGAAATGTGCAATAGAAGTATCAACTGTTTGGTAGGATTTATAAGAGTAATTTTTTATCACACGTATTTTCTGCTATGATACTGAGGTTGGGAGTAGTGATAAATGCATAATGCAAGGCCTTGTATAATGCACCCTTAAGTATTTAAAGATATTCCTGTAAGATCCTGACCATCCGTTTCTAAGTTCTTAGTCAAAGTGTGTATTTCGTATCATTTTTTTTTAATCTTGAATTTTAAAAAACTTCCCTTTCAGTATAATTATGATCTGTACTCTGACAGCTTGTGTCTAACCAAACTCTTTGCCTTGGGGATTTGAAGACGTTGAATAAGTAGTGCTGTGGAGCAGCAACACATTTTCTCTTAAGATTCAAACATAAAAATAAAAAACAAACTAATGATCAAGAGGTAGTCTCAGAGAGACCTTAAGTATTCTGTAATGATATACAGACATATTTCTCCTTTTCAAAACAAAAAATATATACAAAACTGAACCCAGCACTCATCTTTTAAAAGTACTGCTTATTATTCATTGTTATAAGATAAATGAAAAGCTGGGGTTTTAATAGTTACATATCTCAAACATTCAAGCATATATTCAGTATTTACTCCCATTACCCACTTTCATCTGTGTAAGTAGGAGAAGCCTTTCATGGCAAGGGTATGGATCAACAAGAACTAGCAAAGGTTGTTCATACAGTAATATTACAAAGCAATCGAAGTATATAACTCATGCTATGGGTTTAGCCATTTACTGCCATCACACTACACATACATAAAGAGCTCCCATTTGCAGCTGGCTTTATATATAGTGCAGGAAGTTGTCGCAAGTGTTTCCCATGCTGGGGGCACAGCATCTGCACTAGTGGGCTGCCGAGCTGTAGTGTTCGTGCAGCCAGCTCTGCTCTGTCTGCCCTCACCCCTCTGCTTGTCTTCTTGCTGGGGCTGGTGGTGAGTGCACAGTCGTGTGCTGTCACTGCAGGGAGTGGAAAAATGCATCTGTTGTGGTTTCACTCCAGCCGGCAACTGAGCACCACACCGGCTGCTCGCTCACTCCTTCCCAGTGGGATGGGGGAGAGAATCAGAAGAGTAAAAGTGAGAAAACTCAAGGGTTGAGATAAAGGCAGTTTAATAGGTAAAGCAAAAGCCGCGCACGCAAGCAAAGCAAACCAAGGAGTTCATTCACTACTTGCATCAGCAGGCAGGTGTTCAGCCATCTCCAGGAAAGCAGGGCTCCATCCCACGTAACGGTTACTTGGGAAGACAAATGCCATAACTCTGAATGTCCCTTCCTTCTCCTTCTTCAGCCTACTCACTGGTGGGATGGAGTGAGAAGCAGAAAAGGCCCTGACTCTGTGTAAGCGCTGCTCAGCAATAGCGAAAACATCTCTGTATTATCAACGCTGCTTTCAATACAGATCCAAAACATAGCCCCATACTAGCCACTATGGAAAAAATTAACTCCATCCAAGTCAAAACCAGCATGAGACCCCTGGGCTTTAGTCCCCCTTTTCCCTGGGCCTAGCAGCATAAAAAGGAAGCAACTCCTATCTAGGTTTGTGGCTTGGATGGCTGCTGCTGTTGTCTTTGGATGCAATGAGCTAGTCTAGAAAAGAGATGTTTCTGTAGGGAACGAGTTTATGTAAAGTTAGAAATTAGAGGAGAGGTGCTTTCCTTAGTACAAGACCAAAGGGAAGGACATGAATATAAAATTCAGCTTTGATTGCATTGCTGAAGAGTCCTGGGTTGACTCTCTCCTAAATCTAGTCTGGAGATTGGTGATAAAGAATGGTGTCTGTTGACCTTTCTTTTTGTTTGTTTGGGGTTTGTTTGGTTGCTTTTTTTAATAGGAAATTTTCTTGAAAGATAATTTAAAATCTTGTAATAGATCTTGGAAGCTCTTACTGTTTGCCTTCAGGAACTGCAGAGTTAGACTACAGCTGAAGACCTGAAAATCCCACCTGCACACTTCCTTCATGCAGTACTGCTTTTGAACGATGTTATACAGTCACTGTGGGAGTGGAGATCGTTCTCAGGATCACAGTAGTGAGTGAACTCATCCATGAGACTGTATCTTTATTAAGCTCAGGTCCACACTATTAAAAATTCTCGAGATTGCCTGTCCTTTTAATGGACTGTAAGTTCACTTTCAAAATGATACTAAAAAATTATTCAAAGTGTGTCTGCCAAAAATATGGAAACTCTCATCCTGTATATTTACCAAAGTGGTCAGAATGCCATGTAGGAAAAAAAAAAAAAGGAGAATATTTTATTATTTCTTACATGTGGCATAGTCAAAGGGCATTCACGTAAAAATATTTGCTGAAAAGAAATATGACAAAAATAATTTTCAAAAAGCTGCTTGAGGAATATCAGATGGATCCACTGATTCAAATGTGAACATTTTCACATTGGTGGTCCATTAGTCCATCTTTTTCAATGAACCTGAAGATAAGACATTGCAATGCAGTCTGGACACGCTTTCCCCTCGTCTTCTGTTACTAAGCAACTTCAGTGAAAATGGAAAGATGAACTCACTGGTATTGATGTGGTGGGCAGAAACACATCTAGGCTGCAAACCAGGATGTTGTCTGTGGAAGGGAGAAAAATGATCATTTGGAATAACAATAAAAGCCCAAATCAAACCAAGCTGACTATGATACACACTTCTTTGCTGTTTCCCCTAGTTTTTGTTTAAAAATGTAAGACAAATCCAAGGAGAATTACAGTCTAACACTCCTCCAATTTCCTTGCTACCTCAGACAGACGGTGGATGAAAAACTGCGACATAATGTGCGTGTTGAAAAATGTACGGTGTAGCAACCTGTCACCTCTCTGCTCTTGCTGCAGTTATGCCGCCAGTGCACAGAGATGTTCACTCCAAATTGTGCAGGTTATTCAGTTTATCTGATCATCAGGAAAGGACTTTAGCAGCAGCAAATCACAATTCTAAAAGACCATAATTGGTGTAGAAAGTAAAGCTATTGCTATTGCCAGAGGAGAACGGGAAACGAAGAGTAAAATGTCTCAGTGTAGGATTGGAAACTTTTAAGATGTAGTAGTACAGCTCACAAGTCAGCCTGGAAGCCTGGCTAGGAGAATTGGGAGGTAAATACAAGCATTCCCTGCAGTGCTTTATAATTTCACTTTAGAAGGACTGGGGAGAAACAGAAAGATACTAAATGAATTGAGAACTTTAATCAAAAGGACTAAAAAAGAGATAAGCTGACTAGAGGAAAAAAAAAAGCAGGTTAGCAAACAAAGAACAAAGAGAGTGTTTGAATACAATTACCAAGAAATAAGGAATAGAAATAGGGCACTCATGCAGACAGGGAACAGGGAGGGAAGGTTGAGCAAGACAGGATTTTTTGAAGATCCATATGGAGTTGTACAGAAGGTATCGGAGGGAAAAAGGATGCAGAAGTTCATCTGTCTCTGAGAACCTAATTGAAGTGATGGATGGAAATTGGGTCAGCAAAAATAACAAAACCCTCCTTCTCTTCCTCCCATTTTTCCTTCTCTTCTTTTAATATTTATGTGTGTTATTAAAGAAACATTTCTGGAAGGCACTAAGAGCAGAAGCTGTAAGTATCCCTGCGGAGACTACCTTGCTATAGCAAAATGCTCAACGTTTGAGACTGACTTCCTCCAAACACAGAAACAGTGACCGTAAACTGCAAATGACAATTGGAAGGTACGTGAGAAAGGCCAAACTCAGATAAATGACAGTGCAACCAGGGTAATAAAGGAGACATGTGAGAGGGCAATGAGAAAAAGCAGTATCTGCCTGCCTGGGAAGGGAGGAAACAGAAGGGACAGCGCTGCGATACACAGCAACCTGCCACGGTCAGGAATTGACATCCCCAGCAAATGAATGGGAGACTCTCGAAAGCTGCGCTGGGCTGATCCTACGTTCCTCTGGCTGACACCCCGGGGAGTCGCTTGCTCTTGCTTATAGTGTGGCAATAGGAGCATAGTTTGTCATGCTAAAGCAAACAAACAAAACCCCACCTCTCTGAACTGAAGAGTAAATAGGATATTGACAATCTGTTCTTAGAGAAAACATCTTCCAGAGTGGCAGTAAAAAGCTGTTAAGTGGATTTGGTTTGTATCTTAAAGCTGTAGTTTGACAAACGTTTCTTTTGGTGGCAGTACTGGCTTAAGCAGTTTGTATCCATCTCCATGCCACCCTGTCCGTTGTGACACTAAACTGCTCAGGGTGCAGGTGTGAACCAGAACAACAAAATGACACAGGGCACAAGTGATCCAGAAAAGTGTTTATTTTTAATCTGGATCCATACCTTGATCCAGTTCAGAATACAGCACAAAACCCAATTGTACTGGTCCAGTGTGTACTGGGAAGAGGGGAAGGCTGGGCATCATGGGGTGTGGGTTAGCTTAAGCCGGCAGCGTCACGACAAGAAAATGCTTATGAACACCACTGGTCTTTTGATTGGAAAGAAAAATGCCATTTGGTTCATTTAATTTGCAAATGGGTGGTAAGTAGACACAGATGTACCAGTATATATAAAGCTTGGAATAAAATAATGTTCTAGTGTTCGTACCCTGAGTAGGAATAGAGATAAATGGCTTGAAAGACTGATTTGGGACTTTACAATGACTTAAATGTTTCCATTGCTAATAAAGCCTCAATTGCTCTATGAGGGACCCATTTTTTCCATCATGGAATTTCTCTCTGTTGACATGCTGTTGGATGTTGAAGAATTAAAAATATGTGTTTCACTATAAACCTCAGTGAAGCAGGTTGGTTTGCCAGCTACTGTTCTTTCATATTAAATAGGGGAGTGGTTGTACATTGTTTAATTTTAGGATAGCTGAAAAAGTCAGACTTGTCATCCAAAACACTGAACAACACAGAGAGGTCTGAGTTACAAAAAACTTAAATAAAGATGTTCCTGAGCCTTGTTGCCGATGCAGGAGTAGGATGGTAGGTGGAAGAGAAGTGTGTCAGATCTCAGGAGCAGTGAGTACAACTATTGCCCCCAACATCAGCTTGAGAATAGTTTCTTTTGACGCAGAACCTGAATGGTAAGACAGCTTGGGTTTCTGAACAAGAAACTCTTGTTCATTTTTAGGATTCTTTTTTTTCCATTTGGATTTACAGAAAGAGAATTTTGTCTGTATTCTTGCTGTAAAACTGACTTGTTCCGAATATATACCTACTTTGTACAAGCAACTCTGTCTCCCAATGGAAACAACTCATGAAGCCCAAAATACTGGGTGCCTTCCAGGGTCAGTACTTTATGATGTGCTTATTGACATGCTTTATTTGAGAGTCAGGAATGTTTGCTTGCTTCCCAAGGATAAGTGCATTCTTCACACAGTAGGGAATCCTCAATTGTGCTTCTTTCTCTGTCGTGACACTTAAGATATTGATACTTTGGTATTCTGAATCAGGGTTATAAAATGCTGCAGGATTATTTCTTAATGAAATCTGCACAATGGCCACAGTGTCTTATAGCGGGTGAATTTATGGCAGATGCCACTACCCGATTTAGCTTTTGATCCCATGATGAAAACTTGGGTTGTTTTTCTGCTTTCATAAACCCACCCTTGTAACAGCAGAAAGACACAAGCATTCCATTTCTTACTCACCAGGTAGACTTTATTCACATGCAGGCTTTCTGCCAATGATTAGCGGTTGCAGTTGGCCAGATAGAATTTTAATTCAGTCTTCTTCGGTCACCTAGGAAAACTGGTGGTTAACACCAAGAAAAATGAACAAATTTCTGGCAAAACTGAAATTCACAGTACTTCAAAAACCAATATATAAAATAGTATATAAAATGACAACATATAAAAGCTACAACAATCCCCTGAGGGTGCCCCATTTCTAGCTTGGAAAAGAAAAATGGTTAAGAACTAGTAAATACCAGATTACTTGATTCATTGCAAGTATTTGAAAATTGCATTAATCAGGAGAGGTAGTTGTTGTGAAATGTCATCTTTCAGTGAGAGAGACTGTGGCTGGTTGTTTGTTTGCTTTTCTTTTTAATCAAACACACAAAGTTGGGTGAAACAAATAGATTAAGAAGCAAGAAATGAACAATGAAATTAGTAATAGGCTAACAGCAGGCCCACTACTTTGGACGAGCCACACTCATACTCTGCAGGTGTCAGATGATCTGATTTAGGCATCCAGTAGATGATTCTTCATTACTACTCTAACCTGCTGAATCAATTAGCTCTCTCATTAGTGGTTTTACCATCATATTCATCTCTCAGAGAGGCTATATTGCCATTGCAGCTTTTTTAAAGGACATTAATTGCATATACCCTAACTGCTGCATTTAGCGGTTCTTGCCCTAGCCAGGGAGAGGTGGCAGTCTCTCCCTGGCCCTGGTGTGTCCTGCACAGCTTCTCCCCACTCGTTAGTGGAGCAGCTACGAGTCGGTTCTGTTCGGTATTGTCATTACAGTTCCTAGTTAAATAATATGAAGTTACTCTGATTTTCAATACTGTTTTCATCTTCATGGGTATCTGAACAAGGTATTTAGCATTGTATTTCTTTTTTCAAAGGAAGTTATTTTGTACTATAGCATACACATGGTTTACAAAGAGGTGATCTTTCTGTAGTTTGTTGTAAAGCGTCCTGTAAGACATTACCTGCAGTCTTAGGAAGAATTTATTCCCCCTCATTTTTTTTTTACTCTGTTGCTTGGACCCACCCTTCTGCCATCCATCTTCTCAAAGGACCAGGAATTTCTTATTTTGCTCTCTTTGCTTGGAGGATACTAGACTAAAAATCTGATTACAATCATGGTTTCATGATTGTTCATGAAACTAGCAGAATAATGGAGGTCAGAAAGGCACAGAGGGGAGAATAGTCTCTGGAAACTCTACCTGTATTTCAGTCACTAGAAACAAAAGTGCAAAATCGTCCGGAGCAACAGTAGTGACGTGCTGAGCAGGCTGATGAGAGCTGAGCGTCTGCCCTGTCACACGTCAGCTGGAAGTGAGAACGGCCAGCTGAACACCAGCCAGCTGTGGTGTGGCAATTGCGTAGATACTTAAGCATGTGCTGCTTTTCTCCTGTGTTCTTTAGCTCCAAGAATATCGCCACTACCCCGTGGCTGGATCAGAGCTGGCTAACATCTACCAGCTTGGATCAGTGCCGGTCTAGCATGTTACCCGCCCACACCTGCCCAGGTAGACACGGCATTCATTAGCTTTATTGCTTTTGGATCCAGTCTAGCTCTGTAATAGTTCTGCATTCACCCACAGCACTGTGCTTTGCCACTTAGATGTATCTTTTGAGTTATTTCACTTTAATCAGTGACATTATGATGATAGCAAGGGAAAAGGAGGCCCGTCACCCCCAGTCAATACAGACATATTGTCCTATCTACTGAGATAACGTTTCTGAACTTGAGAGAGGGAGAGGGATTTCACTGGGACTTGTGCCTGAGTGAGCAGGACAGAATTGGGCCACCATTTGTAAACAGGAGAAAAATTGAAGGAAACACCTGCTTTAGCTTTCAGAGAAAGATTAGTGTTTGTGATGGACATGTTTTTGCAAGGTTAGTCTGGCAGGTCTCTGCAGACAGCACCATCCTCCCCTCTGTCCTTTACATTTTCCGTAAGTATTTCAAATGAGTTTGAATGTCTCAGATGAACTGAACACTCAGGAGCAAAAAAGCATTCTCCTGCAGATCAGTAATGACTAAAATAGCTTAGATCTGAGAATAAAGAGCAGCCTGTAGTTTGTAACCAGGACTAGCTGACTACTGCTGGAGCTGGAGTCAGAGCAAGGATAACAAGTATATGTGGTCATTGGGGGGGAAGCAAGAAATCACCATGCACCAATACATGTTTTCAAGCTCTATTTTGGGATTGTCAAGAGTTTCGCTCTTAGCAGCCTAGGCATGTCTATTGATTTGCATGCTGTGGTTTCTGCTTGACAGTTATGCTGTAGATTTTGGAATACTTGCAGCTTAAAAGAGAACTCAGCAGCCAAGGAAAGCAATTTGAGTACTGATCTCGCTTTAGTCTTCTCAGGCACAGTTACTATCGCAAGAGGAAGAAAGAGAAATAGTGATATCAAATCAATAGAGAGGGAATTAGTCAAAAAAAGATTGTAGTGTATGAGGATATAAGAGAAAGGAAAATAAACTGGGAAATGTGCTGCTGCTTATGGGAAATGGTTTGGACCAAATCCTGATGCTCTCTGAATTGGTATGAAGATAGGAGGCAGGATTTGGCTCTTGATGATTATAATTCCCTCCTCTCGGCAATTTAGTGAAGCTTTCAGTGAAATTATTTCTCAAAAATAAAGACGTGTGTGTGTCAGTGTAAACACTGTGATCAGTTAAATGCTAACTAGCATAGGTTTGTGAAGTCTCATTCGTTAATCTTTCAGACTGTATAAGAGAAGCAGCTTTTGAAGTGCAAAGTATTATCATCATCATTATATGTTCATAAAACAGGTTTTGTGCCTCATTCAAATGTGAGAACTCTGAAAGTGGCACACAAGGATGCCAGATCTGTGCCAGATCCTGAGTCTCTGCTGGCTTCCCCATATTATCCTCACCCGAAGTCTGAAGGGGTGACAAGTTTTCAGATGTGGAACGCCTTGAAATTCCTTCTTTAATTTCCTACTTTCTGTGCTTGAACTGCTATGGCGTCTGCTTTGTTTCTGTTGACTGCTTTTAGATTATTTCCATTTTTTGAGGGATGTCCAGCACAAATACCTTTGACTATATGATATTATTTAGATGCAGTTTAATAGACTCTCCGTCCTCTAAAGTACTTGTATGCAAAGAAACAGGTACTAATGACTGGAAAATTAGTAGGAAGGGCAGAGATCACAGTGATGGGGACATGAGTTCCAGGGAATTCATGCATTCACACAGTGAGGTGAAGGCAGCTGTGAGCTTTCTCTGCCTGCACTCCCGGTGAGCCAGTCAACAGCTCTACAACCTGGTCACCGATCCTAAGCTATTGAGTCCTGCTGGGAGTTAAATAATATTGACCTGGGCTCAGCAGTGTGCCATATAAACATACACTAGTTATGAGTATGATCACTTGCTATTGTTCATTTTAAAGTTGTCTCTTGTTAAATACACTTAAACCAAAAAGGGAATAAAGATCGATGTCACTGATTCATACAGGTCACCCATCTTGGCTGATATGAATTGGCCTCCTGATACCTTGGAAAGGAATTTGAAGGCAGACAGATTAATACCTTTACAGTCTACCCAGGGAGAGCATCCTGTGTATAGGGAATGATGCAGAAAAACTGACTTTTTAATGACTCGGACATTTCTGAATACATGCAGGCATGTGTGCTTGGCTTCCAAAGTGCTTGTAAAGTCAGCTGTGAAATTCCAGTGTCTTGTAGGAGCAAAGAACGACCTGTTGCTGTTTTAAACCATTGCACTTCTCTGTGAGTCCTTTATTTTTATTCTTAAAGCAGCAGTAGCCAGCTTTTGAAAGCAGTACATCATAGTACAATGTAGCTACCTGGAAAGGAGCAGTACATCAGAGAACCTGACTGGGTTTTTTGCCCCTCATTTTTCTTCTCCTCTTCAGATAAAACCTGGATATGTCAGGTTTCTTGGAATAAAGCTGTGAACATCGGAGGGGGCAGAGAAAGGCGTATCGGCTGAACTCCTGCACAGCTGTCTCACCCCCCCGCTGTTCATGAGGGAGGTTAAGGGAAAAGGCTCCTATGGGTAATCTCAATTATTGATAAATAAGTGGAAATTGATGTTTGGCCCTGGAGTTCAGTACCTGAAAATGCCAATGAAGTAAATGGGGCTATAAAATTACTGACTTAAGCATCTGTCATACTAAGGAATCTGTAAAGCAGCATGGCACAGGCACCAGGCACGCTTATCTCAAGGGACGAGAATAACTCTCAATAGAGCTGGGTAGAAATGAGAATTCTCCCATGGGGATTTTCAGAGAAAACCTCACTGAAAATTTTCTTGAGAAGTAACTTTCTTCCTGTGTGAGAATTAAAAAGGACAGGGAGAGGTTGGGGGAAGAGGAAAAACTTTTCTCATTTTCCTTACTTTTTTCCATCTGCTGGAAAACCATGTGCAATTACAAAACTATATTTTCTTCTGCTTTCTTGTACTTGTTTTTTTAGACAGCAAAGCTGCAAGAAATTCGAAATGTGAGGAAAAACATAGCCTCAGCTTATTTACTGTCTTCCATGTACTGAAAGATGCAAACCATTCACAGAAAGCATAGAAAGCTATGTTTTCTGTAAATCGTATGTTCACTTTTAAAATTTACTTTGCCAAAGTTGTTACTTCTCTGTGAAAGAAAATCTTCTTTTACAGCAGTATTATTTTGTTGAAAAACATTCAACCAATTACAGTACTTGGGAACATGCCGGTCCTCTTTTCAATTTTTTTAACTTCATAATCTTTTTTTTTTTCTTCATCTTACCTTGATTTTAAGGTTTGCTTTGCTTACCAAATTAATTTCATGGTTTGCTTTTCTGCTTCGTATCATTCTGCATGAGCTGCTTATTTATTAGCCAACCCTCTACATAGCCAAAAAAGATAAGAAAAAGCAGACAGGCTGAGTATTTTGAAAATAAGTTAGACCTAGAGATGGCAAACTGAAATGTTTCACTCTAATGATGAGTGAGTTGCATACTGATTCTGTGGGTGATAGATCTCTTGAATAAGATGTGCTTTGCATTCTTCAGTACTGTACACAACAGAAATTTAATTTAAAAATCTCACAGCAGCTCGTGTTATCTTTAAAAAATGTTTTTCAAAAATGTACGGTCTGAAAAAATTACTGAGATGTCTACCATTAACTCTCACCTGTTCTTAATAGCTGTCAGTACTGATTCCTAATTTATGCATGCTGTTCAGCTTGAAAATATTTACTTTTATGTGCTTAGCATGTGAACCTTGGCAAGTTAGGTAGTTCTCTAGCAACTTTCAGAAGCTTTAAAAGATCAAGTAGTTAATTAATTTCTGAAATGACGTGGAACCCCGAGGTATTTTACAAACTTCCTTTCTGGTGTCCTCAAACAAACGAAGTCATTGGAAAAGAGCCTGCCCCTTGAAGTAAGAAACACAAACCTATTTTGATACGGGAAGCGTATGATAGTTTGCAAAAAGTGGCAATAATAATTAATTTTTAATGTGTCTGATAATAAAAAAAACCCTGCTTTCATCTGATAATCTGAAAGTCATGCATAACCTGAGCTGATTGACACTCGTGCCATGTGTTACTCTATGTAAGCTATGTTTTCAGCATTATTTTGTTCATTTTGCTTATCTGAATGTGAGATACGTATTCTGAGGAGATATACTATTGCACCTGAAGTCCAGCTCCCTGCCCTTTGGCTTTAACTCTTGTCACTCAGTACACTTTAACAAAAACATTGAACTGTCAGGTATCATAGGTGCTGCAAAGTTACGTTGTTAGTGTGACATTTTGGCTAGTTGCTTTCTTACTACCTTATTAAATGCAATTGAATGGGTGCATGTAAGCGCTTTTGTTTGTCTTCTAGAAGACCTTGGCTGCTAGTGTGTGGAGTACCCAATGGGTAGATGGTTTACTTGGCAATCAACTTACTCAAAAGAAAAATAATTAGCTCAAAATTCAAAGCTAATGTTAAGAGAAGGAACGGTAAAGCTGGTCTGATTGTTCTTTGTGGACCACTGAGTCAGTGGGCTTGGCAGTGATTCATTATTTATTGCTTTGCTTGTATTTGCTTGCATTTCTTGTTTTTCTTGTTGTAGGTTTCAGAAAATTTCCAGGCAGAAGACCTGCAATCTGCCTGGGCTTGCGTGAGTAAATGCACGTCTGTGTGGAATGAGCACCTGAGTTTGGAAGGTGGCAGGTCACACTGTGGCTCAGAGGGAGCTTCGGGGACTCCTTTGACATTAGTGTGCTGTGTGACTACCACAACAGCTCCATCTTGTTATTTGTCATTTCATACCCTATAGGTGTCTTCAGCTAGAATGGTGAGAGAGATCTGTCAGCCAGCAGGTTCAAAGAGGAAGGTTTTATGAAGAGGAACTAGTGTAACTGAGCTCATTTAAACTGTTTGCAGATTGTCTGAGGAGATCAAGACTGTTATGGATTTGTTTGTTCAAACTTGCTCAATTAATAGTTTTTATTTGATCTGGTGGATAAACTGTTTGCAGAGCAGTTCAGTGTGAGTGTTCCATTGATTATTTGATATTCTGTGTTTATCATTAGGTTTACGTTCCTTGTGTTATATACGAGATGCAAAATTATTTAAGAAATGCCTCATCTATAATGTGTAGTAGATCCTCCATCAGGGTAATGAGCAGCATCCCTCAGAGTTCAATAAGAGGAATAGTTAATGTATTCATGATCACATAAGAGTGCTATAATTTTGTAATGTAGCTGAGTTAGCTATGCAAAGAAATGGGCGGACACTCGCAGTTTTGTCCTCATAACTTTTGTCCAATTGCCTGTATCGCAGGGGAACAGAAAATGTGAAGAAGTCTCAAGGTGATAAGGAGGATTGTCCCAACAGCTCTGCATTTTCCTGCTCAGGATGAAAAATAACCAAGCGATGCTGAAAGACACTGTTTTTTCTGCTTTTCCCTCCACTGGGAAAGGCCAGGAA